>NC_068427.1:23056238-23656238 GCF_023373465.1 Oncorhynchus keta | reverse complement strand
TCCCCCTTCCCCCTGTGAATTATATTTGGAGACAGGTCCACAATAATGGTAACCTGGTTTCTGGGATGAGTCAAAAACATCCAGTGGCCAAATTGATTAATATACCAACATATGTCAGCTCTCACATCACTGAATGTTGTAAATGTGCCTACTAACGATGAATGTCCAATAGAAAAGTAAAAACACTCAGTTAAGCTAAGTGGGTTTTTGATCCTGCAGCTCTTCTGAAGTTTTCAGCTATGGTTCTTAGTCTCTGGTGCAACTCATCACATAGCTCAGCACGGGAGCCAATCGAATGACGCCAGAGCTGACATGAACAACAGACTGATTGCAGTCTTGCTTAGGGCAAATCCCTTAGATAAGGGAAGCCTTGCATTCCCCCCCTCTTCCTGCCCCTGAATTCTAGCCAACTACATTCTATCTCCCACCCTCTCCCATTTGGTTCGTGTAGTACAAAGTGATCAATTTAGATTTTTTGTTTAACTGCAAAGTTTGACGTAGTTCAGGTCGAGAAGAGAGCGGTAAATGAACACCAACTTTATTTGAAACACAATGATATCTACAATCACACTCATGTCCTGTTATTGAGACCCGTCATGTGTGTGAATGCTAAAGGGTGATACAGTACCTTGAATAATCAGCCTGTTGGATTCTAAATGGTCTATAATTAAGCAATAAGGCCCGAGGTGGTGTGGTATATGGCCAATATACCACAGCTAAAGGCTGTTCTTATGCACAACGCAACGAGGAGTGCTAGAACACAGCCCTTAGCCGTGGTAGATTGGCCATATATCACAAACCCCTGAGGTGCCTTATTGCTATTATGAACTGATATCAACATAATTAGAGGAGTAAGAATAAATGGTATGTCATACCCATGGTATTCGGTCTGATATACCACGGCTTTCAGCCAATCAGCATTTAGGGCTTGAACCACCCAGTTTATAATACAGGATGACCATGTCCAAAACTGAGTAGTAAGTAAGGAAGCGTTAATTTCTCTTTTAAATGCCTGGTATGCTTTGCTTTTCAGTTGTGAACACACAACCACTGCCTTCTGTTGCTAGCCTATCACCTTCGAGAGAGATCCTAAAAATCATGCTGACCTGTAACTTTACATAGGACTAATTAAAAGATCACTAATCATAAAATGGGTCCTATGGTTAGTTTACAAATCAAATACAGGGACAGGTAATATTAAGCAAAGCATGCAGGTCTAAACATGTCTAAAGAAATCAAACTATTTAAAAGATATTCATAAATGTCCTAGCATTAAAACCAATCACCGCATGAAATACCTCAACAGTTTGCCAGTTTGTAGATAGGAAGCGATAGTGAGAACACTCAATGCCACAACAGTACGGCTATCCCAGGGAACGGGGCAGACTCTGCAGTGTCTATTCTCCCACTTTTCTAGGATTACTTGAAAAAATCAAGTCATTTCGAATTCAATGGCTGCAAAACATTGAGATGTGGAGGTTTCTGAGTCTTATTTGTTGACAGTACAAAAAAGAAGAGATCATACGTTTTTCTATTAAGTATTTTCTCTCTTCTCATTGCCACTTTCATAAGAGAAAATGTGACAGAAGATCAGATAATCAAAACAGATCTTACGGTATATCATAGAAATGGGTTAATACGGAAGGTGACATTCAAAAACAGAACAGGTTCTTTTATACAAGCAAAATATTTATAGCATTATAATGTTAGCATTATATACAGTTAAATAGTATGACCCTAGTGACTGCTCTACTCTGGACTTTTCTCTATCCACTACACTACCCAGAGTGATTCTCTATTCACTAAATCTACTGAGCTTACCCCCTGGAATAGCTCATTGTAAAACCCTAAAAGTGCTAGAGGCTCATGACAAGAAATTCAAAAGGAGAATCCAAAAAGTGAAATTAAATAAAGTTTGATGTTTTAGGTTCAAAACGATCTACGCATGTTTCTAGATATTTAAGGTTTTGATTGCGAATTATGCCATTTTTTCCCCACGTCAAAATCAAAATGGATAACTATTTGAATGAAACAAACACTAATTAATATTCATTGCCCTATGATGATGGTGAAGTAAAACCATACATTTAGGGTTCTACACCTGTTTTGCTAAGTCGTGCTTCTACACCTGCATTGCTTAGGCTGGGTTTCTGCACAGCCCTTTGAGATATCAGCTGATGTAAGAAGGGCTTTATAAATACATTTGATTTATATATTTGAATAAACCAGAACATTTGGCCTGAAATTCCCTAACAAGGAAGTTACCTTGCTGCACTTGCTGCTCCATGCATGTATTGTTGAAGAATATCTGTGAATAATGATACCAAGAGATTGGGTAAATGATCTGGAAAGATCATGTAAACGTTGATGGGAGAAAAAAAATAACTGAACCAACAATAGAAGACAACCAAGCTTCTGTGAGTAAGTATGCCGGCTGAGATATTCATGGTTTGTGCAGGATGATTCAACATGGATCAGGTCACAAGAAAAGCACCTGTCCAGAATAAATGGGCCACGGTCCTTGTCAATGTACTGCCACTGACAAACAACAAGAAAATAGGTCATCGTCTTAATACGTTGAACTTGAGTCTTGAGATGCAGAAAACACTATGATAGATGGTTGAACTATCATTTTTTTCTTAGAAAATGATCCTCTTTCAGATATTTGAGGTGGTTCAGGGACAAACCCACAAACAAGGACATGCTCCATGGCTTCAGTGATTTCACAAGAGAATGAAAATATTTCATTAAAATCACACATCTTGAGTGATAAGATGACGCAGACAGATATGGCAGCTCTGCTTCTAGCTCCTAAGCACAATTTTGCTACACCTACAATAACATTTGCTAAATATGTGTACAGTGGGACAAAAAAGTATTTAGTCAGCCACCAATTGTGCAAGTTCTCCCACTTAAAAAGATGAGGCCTGTAATTTTCATCATAGGTACACTTCAACCATGACAGACAAAATGAGAAAACAAAAACCAGAAAATCACATTGTAGGATTTTTAATGAATTTATTTGCAAATTATGGTGGAAAATAAATATTTGGTCACCTACAAACAAGCAAGATTTCTGGCTCTCACAGACCTGTAACTTCTTCTTTAAGAGGCTCCTCTGTCCTCCACTCGTTACCTGTATTAATAGCACCTGTTTGAACCGTATAAAAAGACACCTGTCCACAACCTCAGTCACACTCCAAACTCCACTATGTGCAAGACCAAAGAGCTGTCAAACGACAGCAGAAACAAAATTGTAGACCTGCACCAGGCTGGGAAGACTGAATCTGCAATAGGTAAGCAGCTTTGTTTGAAGAAATCAACTGTGGGAGGAATATTAGGAAATAGAAGACATACAAGACCAATGATAATCTCCCTCGATATGGGACTCCACGCAAGATCTCACCCCGTGGGGTCAAAATGATCACAAGAACTTTGAGCAGAACCACACGGGGGGAGCTGGAACCACACTGCAGAGAGCTGGGACCAAATTAACAAAGCCTACCATCAGTAACACACTACGCCGCCAGGGACTCAAATCCTGCAGTGCCAGACGTGTCCCCCTGCTTAAGCCAGTACATGTCCAGGCCCGTCTGAAGTTTGCTAGAGAGCATTTGGATGATCCAGAAGAAAATTGGGAGAATGTCATATGGTCAGATGAAACCAAAATATAACTTTTTGGTAAAAACTCAACTCGTCGTGTTTGGAGGACAAAGAATGCTGAGTTGAATCCAAAGAACACCATACCTACTGTGAAGCATGGGGGTGGAAACATCATGCTTTGGGGCTGTTTTTCTGCAAAGGGACTAGGATGACTGATCCGTGTAAAGGAAAGAATGAATGGGGCCATGTATTGTGAGATTTTAAGTGAAAACCTCCCGTCAGCAAGGGCATTGAAGATGAAACGTGGCTGGGTCTTTCAGCATGACAATGATCCCAAACACACCGGCCGGGCAACGAAGAAGTGGCTTCTTACGAAGCATTTCAAGGTCCTGGAGTGGCCTAGTCAGTCTCCAGATCTCAACCCCATAGAAACTCTTTGGAGGGAGTTGAAAGTCCATGTTGTCCAGCAACAGCCCCAAAACATCACTGCTCTAGAGGAGATCTGCATGGAGGAATGGGCCAAAATACCAGCAACAGTGTGTGAAAACCTTGTGAAGACTTACAGAAAACGTTTGACCTCTGTCATACTTATTTTCCACCATAATTTGCAAATAAATTCATTAAATATCCTAATGTGATTTGCTGGATTTTTTTTCTTCTCATTTTGTCTGTCATAGTTGAAGTGTACCTATGATGAAAATTACAGGCCTCTCTCATCTTTTTAAGTGGGAGAACTTGCACAATTGGTGGCTAACTAAATACTTTTTTGCCCCGCTGTATGTGACCAATAAAATTACATTTTATTTGATTTATATCAAGGTTATGGTCAACATACTTTGCTCTTTCTTCAAGGGAAGTCATTCTAGCTGCTCTTCATGTTGTGGAGGTTTGAGAAGCCTAATTTACTTAGCCTCCGAAGAAAATCATGCAGCACATTAATGCAGCGGTACTAAAGGTCAGTCTGAGAGGGGGCAATGGGCAGCAGACAGGAGCTCAGATGTCCAAGGAGAAGGTCATTCTAAGTTTAGGGCACAGCGACGACCAGTAGAGCAGCATAAAGCGGGAGGGAAAGAGTACTGGGGCAAAGTGACGAAGCAGAACAAACCCAGCGCAACAGTCATGATGGCGACTTCTGTGATTGGTAAAGGTTGAAATGTCCTCTTCAGAAGTGAGAAAGAGCTCTGTTTATGACAGTGAGAGATATGATACTAGAACTATGAATGATGTGTGCAGCAGCAGAAACAGGGGGATGAGTTTGACCAAGGAATATCAGATCAAATCAGTTTGATTAAGAACAAAAGCAAGTTTGAGCATTTTAGTAATTTTGAAATAAATAGTGTTAGCACAATGACTGGAAGTCTATGGGATCTGGTAGCATGCTGGAGATGCTGTGGCTCAACGATTGTGAATGTCACAGTGAAGAGAAAGAGGATGGGCTGTTCATGTATAGACAAGGGAACATTCTCAGAATGGAATCATCCTTGTGGAACTGTGCCATGTAACACAGTGACAGAGTGCCTCACTAATGGTGGTGGTTGGTACGGGAGGCATCCATTACTAGAGCATCAAAGAATGTGTGTGTGTGCGCGCGTTTGTCTGACAGTCACACCAGACAGCAGCTTAGACAAAGTATTTTGAGAGTAAGATAACAGGTTTAAAAGAGTTGTGCATTTAATAGTTCAATATTCTCCCTATTCTACAGAAAATTATTTTAAAAGGTAAACTTATAGTTGGTAACAGTGGGAAATTGCAATATTGCAGCATATGATTCATACAAATATTAATCTGCCTGACACAGACATAACTTCCAGAATTCAAAGGAAGCAGCTGCGGAAACCTGGCACAAATGGCACCAGTCTGTATTGGAATGTCTGTGTGCAACTAAGAGCTGTTTGCAGTAGCTAGAGCTGGCTGGTCAACTACAGGCCCAGTAACAACCTTATGTTTGTAGAAGCTATTTAAAGCTGAATGCATTTATGTAGCACTGCCATTTATATACTAGTAAGTAAACATCTGAACATAAAAAAATAAGAGATTTAGTAATGTTATATTTCATAAAACCAATATGCACATTTTGTTAAGCCTTCTTTGCATACAACTGGCTGGTGCTTCAATTACTATTAGGCTAGATTTACTCAAACTACAGCTGCCTTCAGCAGCATAGAAATCACCAGTCAAATGTGTTTCCATTGCAGTTTTGTCAGCTCCCTCTGGGTACTGAGAGCAGATAGTGAAGCAACCACTAAGCACAGGACAAAATGGCTCTATTCAAAATAGTTTTTCCAAAGCAAAAAATAAAAGCTGGTTTCATATAGATTAGCCTATATTTTATAACTTGTTTGCTTGCTATTGGTCAAAACCTTTGGCCTTTTGAAGCACCATAGGGCAATAGAAGATTGCAGGGAACAAAAATGAAGACAACTAACAATACTTTTAAAAGGCTTTAAATAATTTTAATTTCACCTATAATTTCTTAATACGTCACTGCTTAGAGGGCAATGTTTTTGAATTTGAGAATGTATAGTAAAGAAAAATGAAAATCTGTTGCCATGAGCCTCCTGTCTAGTTTGCCTTTTTCTTACATACTCTAGAATAGTGGACCATCAGAATCAACATGAGCTACAGCTGTCAAAGGAAACAACTTTGTGACAAACAGTAACTCAAACAGCTGCACAGTAGCATTTCTAGGACCTTTAGGGAAAAACAAACAGCTTTCAAAATTGTTCAGAGGCTAGTGACCATATGCACATTTCATCATAATGAATAGAATTAAAATATTCTAGAAGTGATCGTTTTCCACCCACTGAAATTGTCACCAGTGATTATAAATGCCATAGACCACCAACCCCTTAACCCAATACAAAGCGGTTTCCATTTTTTAACCTGGGTTAACAATATTACCATAACAATATTGTCTAAATCTGTTCTACAATGCTTGTTGGAATTTGGGTTTGTACGACTATAATTTATACTACGTTTGGTTAGGTCGTAACTCTACACGATGAGAATTGAGAATCCTAAAAATTGTCATAGCGCCTGCCAGAAATTAAAATACAATTCACCTCAATGAAGTATGGCATAACTCACTGTATGTCAGCTGAAATAAGGAGTAGAGTACCCTATAGTCACCTAAAAGAGAGATTACATTTCACTAGCTCAGGGATGTAGAACTCAAATTCTCAAGTCCTACAGTGTCATGCTGGTTTTTGTTTCTCCCTGGCAATAAAAGTAGTTTCTTCCTGATCAGAAAGGTTTTTGTAAAAGTGATATAGTAAACCCAGGTAGTGGTAGAAATTAAAATATAAACATGGCATATAAACTCACTGGTGTTTCTGGTTTAAGGTGTGTGCGTTGGGGTTTTAACGGACAGATGAAAAAGGTATAGGCTACAGGTTGTCCCACAGATGACACGAAGAGGGTACTGTAACTAATCCACCTATTTCTGCCTTAAATGTTGATCTATCCTTCAGGGTGAATCCTTCCAACACTTGCTAAGAATTTTGGGGAGCAAAAACATTCCCTTGAGTGAATCGGACTATGCATGTTTGTGAGAAATTTGTCCTTGAGACAGATAAAAAGGTATAATCAATTTAAACAGACAATGATTATCATTTAGTAACTAATTTAAAATATGCTGTGAAATAATTAGATCCCTGTCAAATTGAGGCAGTCTCTGCGGTCTGCTGTCAACAATGTGTCTTGCCCACACTAACAGATGTGTATTTGTCAAGGATTCAATACTGCTCTTGTAGAAGTTAATGGTTCTAGTATCTGTCGACCTAAACACGATGGCACTTGGTCATACAATGAGGAGCACCCTAAAACTGTTGGTAAAGCACTATTTGCAGGGCATGGTGGTGGCCTTGACTAAATGTATGCACTAACATTCAGTACGTACAGTGCATTCAGACCCCTTGACTACTTCCACATTGTTACGTTTAAGCCTTATTCTGAAATTGATTACATCATTTTTCCCCCTTATCAATCTACACACAATATCCCATAATGACAAAGCAAAAACAACTTCAGGGGAAAAAAAACACGAAAATATTTAGACTCTTTACGCAGTACTTTGTTGAAACACCTTTGGCAGTGATTACAGCCTCGAGTCGTCTTGGGTATGACGCTACAAGCTTGGCACACCAGTCTTTGGGGAGTTTATTCCATTCTCCTTTGCAGATACTCTCAAGCTCCGTCAGGTTGGATGGGGAGCATCGCTGCACAGCTATTTTCAGGTCTATCCAGAGATGTTTGATCGGGTTCAAGTCCGGGCTCTGGCTGGGCCACTCAAGCACATTCAGAGACTTGTTCTGAAGCCACTCCTGCATTATCTTGGCTGTGTGCTTAGGGTCATTGTCCTGTTGGAAAGTGAACCTTCGCCCCAGTCTGAGTTCCTGAGTGCTTTGGAGCAGGTTTTAATCAAGGATCGCTCTGTACTTTGCTCCGTTCATCTTTCCCTTGATCCTGACTCGTCTCCCAGTCCCTGAAAAACATCCCCACAGAATGATGCTACCACCACCAAGCTTCACTGTCAGGATGGTGCCAGATTTCCTCCAGACGTGACGCTTGGCATTCAGGGCAAAGAGTTCTATCGTGTTTCTCATGGTCAGAGTCCTTTAGGTGCTTTTTGTACAAACTCCAAGCGGGCTGTTCCTTTTACTGAGGAGTGGCTTCCGTCTAGCCACTCTACCATAGAGGCCTGATTGGTGAAGTCCTGCAGAGATGGTTGTTCTTCTGGAAGATTCTCCCATCTCCACAGAGGAAATCTGGAGCTCTGGCAGAGTGACAATCGGGTTCTTGGTCACCTCCCTGACCAAGGCTCTTCTCCCCCAATTGCTCAGTTTTACTGGGCGGCCAGCTCTAGGAAGAGTCTTGGTGGTCCCAAACATCTTCCATTTAAGAACGATGGAGGCTTTTGCACTGACATACCCTGTTAACTGTGGGACCTTATATAGACAGGTTTGTGCCTTTCCAAATCCTGTTCAATCAATTGAATTTACTTCAATCAAGTTGTAGAAACATCAAGGACGATCAATGGAAACCGGATGCACCTAAGCTCAATTGAGTCTCATAGCAAAGGGTCTGAAAACTTAGGTAAATAAGGTATTGTTTTTTTATTTGTAATAAATTAGCAAATTTCAAAAAAAATGTTTTTTTTTGCTTTGTCATTATGGGGTATTATTTAGAAAAAGAATGTAACGTAACAAAATGTGGAAAAAGCGAAGGGGTCTGAATACTTTCCGAATGCACCCAGAACTTCATTGAGCATCTGACCCATGACGCGAGACATTAGTTCTGGTTTAACTGAGATTAGGCAGCGTCTAACCCACAGAATAATTGACAGAAGAGCAAATGTAGGCCTATATTAAAAATCCATCAGTGTTATACCATGCCTTCTAAAATAATCTCTCTCCTCTTTGAGACTGTTCATTTTACATCCGTCATTTGTGGGAAACTGCAGATATAGCCTACCCTCAATAAAACGTTTGATTGGGCACCTTTGTTTCAGATCACAATATGAACCCATTTACTTGCAAGGAGATAAAGTAGCTGGCACGGAGAGCGTTTTTAGAAGCACATCCACAGTATGGCGAGCAGAGCTTCATCTGTATCTATTTTAATCATGTCTAACACAGACCTTTCAAGCCCTGCTAGTTGTGAGGGATTGTGCAAGTATTGAGTCATAGTCCAATTCCTCTCAGGTATATCAAATGCACTCAATCAAAACACAAAACAGGACTGGCAGTGTAGGACTGTGTAGTTCACGTCAGGTAAACGACTTATCAGCTCTCTGGAACTTTGGGCACATGCGCTGAATGGCTGGAGTAGTTTCTGTGTGTTGTCTGATATCACCCAACAAGCCTTTTTCAAACAGCAACAGCTTCTATCCTTTGTCAAATCATAGGAGCTGCTGCACAGCATATAATTGTATTCTCTATTTCTATTAAGAAAGGTTGCAAATTTATCTTGGATTATGCATTTAATGTTTCAACCAATCTGCTGACAAGAACAAATGGGAGTAATTAATACTACAGTATTCATACTTTTTTGTCAGTGTGTCCCTCTCCATATTTCTCGCTCTCCATTTACCTGCATGCACTGCATCAGCCCTTTATAGTGATGGGAGACCAGGCTGGCTACATCCTGATATGATAAACAAATTCTCAACTAGATGTTTTTTTATTTATGACAAATGGTCAGAAAAGGACTAGATAGGTGAAACCAGTTTGTTATGTGGCGTTTCTGCCACATTGCCTAAAAGTTTATCCGATCCAATCATTTCACATTGTTTGGTTCAACGAGGACAGAAACTCATTAAGGGGTTTTGGGACATCATTTGATGTGTTTTCAGTGTCATCTCCGAGCAAGTAAAAAAGATTTTAAAAACACATTTTTACCTCCATTTTGTTCAAATCTACCAGGAATTGTCCATTTCTCCTCTTCAGGTTCGTAATGAGGAAATGTGCATTTGGTCAGGCGCGACAGCTATAGAAAAACACTTACCAAAGCAAACGTGAACAAAGAGACAGTAATGCTATATTAATTTCTACAAATAATAATCTACAGTTTAAACATATCAAAATAATTTGCAGATGGTAAAGTTTATCAACCTGGGTCACATTTGCAGGAAAACTCCACCAAAAACAATAGAGGTATCACAAATATTTTCCCCTGAAAAGACACCGCTCCATGATCAGACTGTGACTAGTGCAGGAGGGAGAGATTCTCACACACCAGTTTATAGACTAAGGTATTCATCCCTGGCCCAGAAGAGCTACTGGGTATGTAGGTATTCATCCCTGGCCCAGAAGAGCTACTGGGTATGTAGGTATTCATCCCTGGCCCAGAAGAGCTACTGGGTATGTAGGCTTTTGTTCCAGCCCTGAACACACACATTAAGTTCAGGTAATCATTGTCCAAACAGAAGACCATGATTAATTGAGTCAGGTGTGTACAGGTCTGGAACAAAAGCCTGCACCCTCCCGTACCTCTCCAGGAATAGAGTTAGAATCCCTTGGAGTAGGGAGTGTTGTGACGTCAGATGGCCCAAATTGAGGAACAGCAGTGGATTTGCGGAGCAACATGTTGGGATTCAGCATAAATTTATCAGGAATTGTATTATTGTTCTCCATTTATCTGGAAACATCCATCCTTCCAAAGACATGTTGTTCTGCTTTCCTTGTCTGGTTGCTACAGTAACAGGACTCACACGGAGGAGGAAATCTCAGCAACACATTACTTGTCATAGGCGTAATTTCAGGGTAACTACTAACTAAGGGTATAACTCCTGTAATTACCTTGTAACAAAGTCAAAGTACAGGCAGCTAGATTTCTTACCTTTATTAATCAAGTTTTGAAAAAAAAAAAAAAGTTCTAAACACAGCATATCTGCACATAAATAACTTGTTTCAGGGTAAGAACATATGTTATTCCACTGGTAGTCCCTGTGCAGTTATTCTACTTCATTATCTATCCAGAGAACCTAAGAACCATTCCCAAAAAATCCACACCAATTTCCAAAGTTTGAACATGGAGCACAGTGTCAACTGTCCTAAAAATTAAAAAAAAGCACAGCTTGTTCAGGTTTTGATGGAGTCCTCCTGTAAATGTGTAGGTATAGGAGATTTTGGGTGTTACAGTGAGGGGTAGACAGAGCACACAGGGGGTGCAGTAGCACGACTTACTCAGCTTTCGCCCCCTGAATCAGGAGAGCGTTGACACAGTCCAAACTGCCTGCACGGGCAGCCTTATGGATGGGTGTCTCACCCACATAGTCCTGAGAAAGAGAGGGAGGTTATAGAGAAAGAGAAGGAAAGAAATACGTTACACACTGCATTTACACAAACTGAAGCAGTTGCTCACATTGGTTTCTTGTGCTGCAATAATATGCAACAGGTTAGCCTCCCCCCTCTCATTTCCCTTAGAGCAGTGTCTGGTGAGGTCTGCCAGACACCAGAGTAAAGTTCTCCAGAGGCAGAGTGAACTCTTCACCCCAGCTGCAAGGCGGGCCACACGGCTGTAGAGTATCACGCATGAGAGAAAGAGAGAAGGCAGTAGAGAGAGAGGGAGAGAGATGTAGAAGGCTGTGGCAAGACCGAGCATTTTTTATTAAATAGATCCCTCCTCCATGAGAGAGAAAGTGAGGGAGGAGCTGAAAGAGTGGTAAAGAGAGAGATTGAGTGTTTTTCCAACATATCCCTCCTCCATCCATAACCGCTGTTCTTCACATCCAGAGAATGTAGGCCATTTGACATGCTGTAGTGGTGACCCACCCTGCACCTCATCCCTGGGTGGCTCTATTCATTCCATACAAGGGAGGGGTTAAAAGAGGGTGATGGGTTTAATGAAGGGGAAACTGTATGGCCATTTTTGAAATGGGTGTTGACATTTTTAATGTAAGCTGTATTAAAGCTCTATTAGAAATAACAGTAACATTATGCAGCAAGCCAAGAGTAGAGGTAGAGTTATGCCATCATGACCTACTATTCAGATGTTTCTGAGTGGTGCAGTGAAGCGTCAGATGGTCAGTGAAAATGTGTGCACACAAGACAGGAGTGTAAACAAAATAACATGTCAGAAGAACAAACACCAATGACATCAAGTCTAAATAAAAACAATATTGTCCATTCATATGTAGATAAGCGTACGTGTGCACACACAGACTAGTGGTTTTCTGTCAGTCATTAATAGAACAGCACGGAGATAAAAGCAGGCTCGCTGGGGCTCGTAACAAACACGGGGTTGAAGAGGTTTTATAGATGTAATAACAACCATAGCCACAAAACAGAATGGATATCTTTCCTCTTAAAATATACAGTACCAGTCAAAAATTTGGACACCAACTCCTTCAAGGGTTTTTCTTTACTTTTACTATTTTCTACATTGTAGAATAATAGTGAAGACATCAAAACTATGAAATAACACATACGGAATCACGTAGCAACAAAAAAAAAATGTATATTTGAGATAGTAGCCACCCTTTGTCTTGATGACAGCTTTGCACACCCTTGGCATTCTCTCACTGTAACGGCGTTCTTCGTTTGTCAAAAGAGAGTCGGACCGAAATGCAGCGTGGTGGTTACTCATGTCTTTAATGAAAAAAGCGACATGAAATAACTATACAAATACAAATCAACAAACGGAACGTGAAACCTAATAACAGCCTATCTGGTGAAACTACACAGAGACAGGAACAATCACCCACGAAATACACAGTGAAACCCAGGCTACCTAAATACGGTTCCCAATCAGAGACAACGAGAATCACCTGACTGATTGAGAACCGCCTCAGGCAGCCAAGCCTATACAACACCCCTACTCAGCCGCGATCCCAAATACTACAAACCCCAATACGAAAATACAATATAACATAACCCCATGTCACACCCTGGCCTGAACAAATAATAAAGAAAACACAAAATACTAAGACCAAGGCGTGACACTCACCCAGCTTCATAGGGTAGTCACCTGGAATGCACTTCAACTAACAGGTGTAACCTTGTTAAACATGACATGTGGAATTTCTTTCCTTCTTAATGCGTTTGAGCCAATCAGTTTTGTTGTGACATGGGTGGTATACAGAAGATTTGATTAAAGACCAAGTCCATATTATGGCAAAAACAGCTGACATAAGCAAAGAGAAACGACAGTCCATCATTACTTTAAGACATGAAGGTCAGTCAATCAGGAACATTTCTAGAACTTCGAAAATGTCTTCAAGTGCAGTCGCAAAAAACAATCAAGTGCTATGATGAAACTGGCTCTCATAAGGACTGCCACAGAAAAAAACCCAGTTACCTCTGCTGCAGAGGATACGTTCATTAGTTACCAGCCTCAGAAATTGCAGCCCAAACAAATGCCTCAGAGTTCAAGTAACAGACAGTCTCCTCTGAACAGTTGATGTTGAGATGTGAGTCAGGCCTTCGTGGTTGAATTGCTGCAAAGAAACCACTACTGAAGGACACCAATAATAAGAAGACTTGCTTGGGCCAAAGAAACCCAGCAATGGACATTAGACCGGTGGAAATGTGTCCTTTAGTCTGATGTGTCCAAATGTTTGATTTTTGGATTCCAACCGCCGTGTCTTTGTGAGATGCAGAGTAGGTGAACGGATGATCTCTGCATGTGTGGTTCCCACCGTGAAGCATGGAGGAGGTGCTTTGCTGGTGACACTGTGATTTATTTAGAATTCAAGGCACACTTAACCAGCATGGCTATCACAGCATTCTGCAGCGATAAGCCATCCCATCTGGTTTGCACTTAGTGGACTATCATTTTTTTCCCCAACAGGACAATGACACAATACACCTCTAGGCTATGTAAGGGCTATTTGACCAAGAAGGAGACTGATGGAGTGCTGCATCAGATGACCTGGCATCCACAATCAAACAACCTCAACCCAATTGAGATGGTTTGGGATGAACATTGGGGTTGGGGACCGCAGAGTGAAGGAAAAACATATGTGGGTACTCATTTAAGACTGTTGGAAAAGCATTCCAGGTGACGCTGGTTGAGAGAATGCCAAGAGTGTAAAAAGCTGTCAAGGCAAAGTGTGGCTACTTTGAAGAATCTCAAATATATTGGGATGTGTTTAACATTTTTATGGTTACTACATGATTCCATGTGTTATTTCATAGTTTTGATGTCTTCACTATTATTCTACAATGTAGAAAATAGTTTAAAAAATAAAGAAAAACCCTTGAATGAGTAGGTGTGTCCAAACTTTTGACTGATAGTGTAAGTTCAATCTAATTGTGTAACTGGTACCTATTCAGATGGGTCAAGGGTCAGGTGGCCCAAAGATAGGATGATCCCTTTGATTGGATCAGTCCGAGCTCAGCCCCTCTCACAAACACTGGCTGCTGTCATTTTTACTACGTCTGTTCCCCTTTTCCTACTGTGTGTGTGTGTGTGTGTGTGTGTGTGTGTGTGTGTGTGTGTGTGTGTGTGTGTGTGTGTGTGTGTGCATCCATGTGCACTGTACCTGTCTGTTGATGTCGGCGCCAGCTTGCAGCAGCCACAGCAGGCATTCTGGGTGGCCCCCAAACGCAGCGATGTGAGTGGGTGTCTGAGCAAACCTTGTGGTCACCGCGTTGACCCCACAGCCCACCTGCACCAGATGCATCACACACTCCAACTGAGAAGAGACAGAAATATATACAGTTGCACACACACACACACACAGTTGAAGTCAGAAGTTTACATACACCTTAGCCGAATACATTTAAACTCAGTTTTTCACAATTCCTGACATTTAATCCTTGTACAAATTCCCAGTCTTAGGTCAGTTAGGATCACCACTTTATTTTAAGAATGTTAAATGTCAGAATAATAGTAGAGAGAATGATTTATTTCAGCTTTTATTTATTTCATCACATTCCCAGTGGATCAGAAGTTTACATAAACTCAATTAGTATTTGGTAGCATTGCCTATAAATTGTTTGATTGGGTCAAACGTTTCAGGTAGCCTTCCACAAGCTTCCCACAATAAGTTGGGTGAATTTTGGCCAATTCCTCCTGACAGAGCTGGTGTAACTGAGTCAGGTTTGTAGGCCTCCTTGCTCGCACAAGCTTTTTCAATTCTGCCCACAAATATTCTATAGGATTGAGGTCAGGGATTTGTGATGGCCACTCCAATACCTTTACTTTGTTGTCCTTAAGCCATTTTGCAACAACTTTGGAAGTATGCTTGGGGTCATTGTCCATTTGGAAAACCCATTTGTGACCAAGCTTTAACTTCCTGACGGATGTCTTGAGATGGTGCTTCAATATATTCACATAATTTCCCCTCCTCATGATGCCATCTATTTTGTGAAGTGCACCAATCCCTCCTGCAGCAAAGCACCCCCATAACATGATGCTGCCACCCCCGTGCTTCACACTTTGGATGGTGTTCTTCGGCTTGCAAGCCTCCCCCTTTTTCCTCCAAACATAACGATGGTCATTATGGCCTAACAGTTCTATTTTTGTTTCATCAGACCAGAGGACATTTCTCCAAAAAGTACAATCTACATCCCCATGTGCAGTTGCAAACAGTAGTCTGGCTTTTTTATGGCGGTTTCGGAGCAGTGGCTTCTTTCTTGCTGGGCGGCCTTTCAGGCTGTCAATATAGGACTCGTTTTACTGTGGATATAGATACTTTTGTACCCGTTTCCTCCAGCATCTTCACAAGGTCATTTGCTGTTGTTCTGGGATTGAATTGCACTTTTCTCACCAAAGTACATTAATCTCCAGGAGACAGAACGCGTCTCCTTCCTGTGCGATATGGCAGCTGCGTGGTCCCATCGTGTTTATACTTGCGTACTATTGTTTGTACAGATGAACGTGGTACCTTCATGAGTTGGGAAATTGCTCCCAAGGATGAACCAGACTTGTAAAGGTCTACAATTCGTTTTCTGAGGTCTTGGCTGATTTTTTGATTTTCTCATGTGGTCAAGCAAAGAGGCACTGAGTATGAAGGTAGGCCTTGAAATACATCCACAGGTATATCTCCAATTGAGTCAAATGATGTCAATAAGCCTATCAGAAGTTTCTAAAGCCATGACATCATTTTCTAGAATTTTCCAGGCTGTTTAAAGGCACAGTCAAAGTAGTGTATGTAAACTTCTGACCCACTGGAATTTTGATACAGTGAATTAGAAGGGAAATAATCGGTTGGTAAACAATTGTTGGAAAAATGACTTGTGTCATGCACAAAGTACATGTCCTAACAGACTTGCCAAAACTATAGTTTGTTAAACAGGAAATTTGTGGAGTGGTTGAAACACTTATGTTGGAGTCATTAAAACTAGTTTATGTAAACTTCCAATACAGTGTGTCAAAGCCCCCTGTTGTGTCTATCCTGCTGTGAGGAAATGCACAGGCATCAAGCAAAACAGTATAGTGAATAAATACAAAAGAAAAGGCCTACAGTATCAGTATTTCCTGTCATCAAATACCTCCCTGTAGTTATTTTACAACCGGTACAAATCACACTAGGCTGGGGTGGTATCCAGATTGTCATACCGACCTTCAGCCATACATGGATATTTGGTAATACCGCCACTGAACACAAGGGACGCTATTTTCAAACACCACTTAGACCTTTTTAATACGAAGGTTAGCAATGCTAACAAGGCTCTTGATCCACGAGGCGATTTTCTGCTGTTACTGGCAAGCGAAGCTTTGATTTTCAAAGACACTAACCACTTAGCTAGATAGCTAACTAGCAACTAATTTAGCACACCAAATGCACAACTGCAGAGCATTTAGCAAATTTTAAACAGTTAACTTAATAGTTATAAGAAATCTTAGCTGGCAAACATTTAGTTGTGAATTCCATTCTGTAACTAGATCACCTGGCTCGCGCTGCACAACAGCGAGTGAGTCACAAGGCTCCGGTATCTCATTGTTTCAAGCACACAACAAACACCATGTGAACGGGTACTACCGGTAAACTTCATAATGGAAAATGATGTGACCGGTGAAATGAAGAAGGCAATCTTCTTAATCTCTGAACATATTGCACAAGTTGACTGCAGGTATTTACTTTAAAAGTAGCTTCAACATTCAAATGTAGATCAAAATGTAAAAAATTGTTAACGGTATTGAAAAAACATTTGTAGTTATTTCCAAATACTCCGGTATATGGTATACCGCCAAAGCCTAAATCAGACCCAGTTAACCACCACCAGGGCAATATAATCATGCATCAATCCAAATAACTATATCACATTTACATTTGTGTAATGTATCTTATCCAGAGTGACTTACAGTAGTGAGTACAAACATTTTTGTACTGGTCCCTCGTGGGAATCGAACCCACAACCCTAGTGTTGCAAGCACCATGCTCTACCAACAGCCTCATGGGACCTGCCATCTCATTTGGTGTTAAACCAACCTATAAAGGGTGTTTTTAATGGTTTTATTTTGTTAATTCAAACTATTTGACATGTCAAATAGTGGGGGGGGGATTACCTTACCCCTATGCAAATACAGTCTGACCCTCCGTGAGAGTGGCTTGATCAAACATATTTTTTTTGCAGCAGTAGTAACAGTGCTGTAGCAGGACATTTATTAGACAAGGATGTAACCTGGAAGTTGGCCATGTTCCATTTTGTTTGTATATTGTTTTTGTGCAAGTTAGTTTTTTATGATCAACACAAGTGAGAAAACTATGCTTCTCACAACCACAAACTGCCTTGTGTTCAGTCATTGAGTCAGGCAGAAAATGCCTCGGGCTATTTGTAAAACCCTGCTCTAACAGTAACAGGATACAGTAACAGTGTGAATAACTCAGTAGCACAGAGGAGAGTCAACAGATGACTCGATTTCAGTAAATGCCTGAGGCTGAGCTAGCATACTGTCACTAACCAGGCAGGGACAGGGAAATAGAGGGCAGAATGTGTTGTTCTCAGTGTGTGCTGAAAATAGATTGACAAATTATACAGTGTAGCTATTGTACTTTCACTTCTCTCAAATCGATCAGCATTCAGTCAGTGATGAGGCTGATTTGTGCAGCAAGTGGCACAGCGGTCTAAGGCACTGCGTCCCAGTGCCAGAGGCGTCACTACAGACACCCTGGTTCGAATCCAGGCTGTATCACAACCGGCAGTGATTGGCAGTCCCATAGGGCGGCGCACATTTGGCTTATAGCGTCGTCCGGGTTTGGCCGGTATTGTAAATAAGAATTTGGTCTTTAACTGACTTAAATAAATAAAAAAACATGGGGAGAAAAAAAACATTTATAATGTTCCTCTTAGTTAAACAATCAGGTAGGCTGGAGTGGAGCTCACCCCGTCCTTCGGTTGACTTGTTTACAATGTGTATGTATACACTTACACATGGGAAGGAGTCCTGTGTGCTTACAAAACGCCTTTTGGCGCGTTACAGGTTATTGGTTTTCCAACGCAACCAATAAACACAATCGAGCCCGCCACACTGTAACCGGTGCACATATCAAAGAAACCACACTTACCGAGTTAAACTTAGACACAGGTGTTCGGAGCATGCTAGATAGCTAATTAGTACAGGTGGTCACCTCTTGGCTTCCATCTGTTTTCTGTAAACAAGCGCTGTAAACGTGGAGATATGCCCACGTTATCAAGGTGTGTATCAAATTGTTATTTCTGGCTAATATGAATGATACGGTCCCTATGCTTCCAACCCCGTACCGCAAGAGACACATGTTAATGTTCAGACCGAACCGTGTCAGGGAGGGAGGGACCTTAACAAAACTCCCCCCGAAGACGCCTTCATCCAATGACTTGTGTAATCTAATCGAACTAAGTAATGATCAAGGGCTAGCTAGCTAGCGTTACCTAGATATTTATAATTCAGTCAGTCAGTCTTAAAATGGCAGCTGGAAACCGGCCAAAGATGGTTAGAAACTCTGTGCCTCGGCCTTTTCATTTCTTGGTAATAAACAAAAAATCCCATTACCTTTCCAAAATGAGCAGCCCAATGTATGGGTGTCCAGCCATAGAAAGAGTCCTCCACTGCTAGGTCCGCCGGGTTTGAGGTGCACTGAAGCAGCAAGCACAACGCACCGATATCTCCATCCCTGCACGCCCGGTGGAGTGGGAAGCGAACGTTCAGAACCTCTTCACTTGAAAATCCCGACTGAATGCCCACCGACATTATCAAACTAATATAAAATACTATTTTAGCAAGGTACCGGTAAACGCAGTCGCCTGTTTCCAAATGTAATTATTGTGGTAATGCTTCTTTGAGTGCCTTTTCACTAAGGCACCGTCACCCTGCTTGCTTGCAACATTGAGCACACAGAGACAGTGATGAGGCTCGAGTTTCTTGTCCAATGCACTGAGAATAAAACTTGAAGCGACTTGCAAATTCAGGAATGGAGTTTTGTACGCATGACTCGGCACTAAATTCACACCTTATTATCTGATACACGTAATAGAAATACGGCCAATCTCTGCCTGTATCCTAGGCTATTATACCTGCAAAACGTCAACAAACCCAGCCGATCTACTTACAATTGGATGCATGACTCTTTGCAATTAGATTGCACAAAAACATCTGCCTAAATAACTTTTTATTTCAACAATGAAACATAAGATTGGGTTACATATTGTAGTCTACGATTCACAAAATAAGCTCAGATAGTCTACTACTCAGTATGAACATTTTTAAAACAATGGATTGTAGTAGCCTATATTCAGCTAAGGTAGGTCAAAACATCCACATATACCAGTCGGGCTATTTTGACTGTGATTTCAGTATGTGCATGGTTTATGCATAAATACGTGTAACACTTCCTGCTAAGGAAAACTTTTATCCTACTTACTATTACTGTGGCCAAGCTCAGTGGTTCCCAAGCTGTGGAGTGCGCGAGGAGATCAGCAGTATTCCTCTTCTCATGTCAGTCATTTCATACATTAGAGAGCTATTTATAACTTCTCAGAAATGTCCAGATCAACTAGCCCATGTCAGCAAACGTTATTTCGCTAGTTTTTTTAGCCCATTGATTTTGTTGTAACGCTTGAGTCACTCAAATATAATAAAACATTGGGGGTCACCAGTTTACAAGGACACATGGGTGTCTAATCACGGCCAGATGTTTTATTTTTTAAATCTTTATTTAACTAGGCAAGTTAAGAACAAATTATTATTTACAATGAAGGCCAAACCCTAACCCGGACGACACTTGACCAATTGTGCGCCACCCTGTGGGATAGCCGGTTATGATAGTGACGCCTCTAGCGCTCTAGCAGTGCCTTAGACCGCTGCGCCATTCGGGAGCCCACATGAACACATAAGACATGGCAAAATGTCTATAATTGCAGGAAATTTGCTTTAAAATGGTGAAAAAAAAGTATCCATCCTATGGCAAAATGTATTGAATTGCAGAAAATAAGCCTTAAACATGCTAAATGTTATCTCCACCAACGAGGTGTGTGAACAGTTACAAACAGACTTCTGCCCATAGAAATAGACCTGGCGCGCGCGCAGAAGGGCGGGGCGCGGGATGTTCGCCAATGCTGGAATAGTGGCCTGAGTGAAAACGTTTGGGAACTCCTGGCCTACTACCAAAAATACTGGTGATTAACTATACCCTCTTCTATTCAATTCAAAGGGCTTTATTGGCATGGGAAACATATGTTAACATTGCCGAAAGCAAGTATAGTATATGTGCTCATACTCAGTATTGTTGTGGATGAAGTAAATGAGATACTGTCTCTCCTCTATATCTGGGGGTTGTCCCACCCTGTTGTCGATGGTCTTATTTCAACATGTTTCACAGAGTGCAGAACACAAGCACAGTAAAACACACTCTTTTGTGATATCCGACAGGCGTTTTAGATATTAAAAAGTCAATGTATAGGTGATTTCTATCGTGTTGCATGATTGGAAAATTATCGGAAATTGCTATTAAACAAAATTAATCGTTTTTCCACTGTTCTGCCCGCAACCGCGTTCATAAACGCCATGAAACCCTGCATTTCAAACAGATTCAACCACAAAGATCGGGGAGGTTTTCCAAAACAAGCTACACTGTGATTAGGGAGGATAGACCCATTTCGCCTGCACCCCGCACTTCTGGAAATATATTTCTCAAAACTGGATCCGTTCTGCGCATGTATTATTTTACGCACACATTTTATTCTACGTAGCTTCTGCTGCTCACGCCACCTCCCTTCACTCACGTCCATCCTTTTCTGAATCATGACGATGTAGCCTATGTCTCTGCCTCATAACTGAACAAAAACTGCGCACAGATGTAGGCTAATCTTTGTAGTTGTTTTGGGCTTTGTTGGTATGCTTTCTAATGTTTGGCTATGTGTAAAATGGAATACACATTTTTCAATTTAAAGAGTGCTGACCTTCTCTTCTCTCTAATGATGATTTTAAGTCAATAGGCTACACCAACTAACCATCTAAAAACAATTCTTTAATGATTCCTTACACAGGTGGTGTGTGTATACTCTAAAAGTTCAACAAAGGTTCTTCTAAAATCCTCAATGTTCTTTTAAGAACCTTAGGGTTCTTGGCACTGAAAATGACCCCCAAAAAGTTATTCCAAGTACACCATAGGAGTTAGGGTTCATCGAGAAACCTGCTAAGTTGGTGTGGGTTCTTGCAGGAACCTAACTGCCCCACTGAAACCACTTGGTTTGGATTTGAAAGGACAGCAGGTGAAGAACACACTTCAAATAATATCAATCAACAGAGGTAAGAGTATGTAAGCTATAAGAATATGTTGCAGGCTAGCTATTTTGGGT
Source organism: Oncorhynchus keta (assembly GCF_023373465.1). Lineage (NCBI taxonomy): Eukaryota > Metazoa > Chordata > Actinopteri > Salmoniformes > Salmonidae > Oncorhynchus > Oncorhynchus keta. The sequence goes on along the minus strand of NC_068427.1, from coordinate 23,634,411 downwards.
GCAGATGACTGAACTTTTCACTGTTGTGTCTGTGCAGGTATACAGACAAGTAGGCGGGCAAAGGTACGTCAATTGGTATGTTATGCAGATCACATTTACTATTCTCATACCTTACATCTTCAACGAATATCCCATAGGCCTCTACATTATGGACAAGGTATGTGTATGAAAACCATTATCAAAACAGTTATTTATTTATTTTTCACCTTCACCACAAAAACCTTGTGCATGTTTTGTTAATCTGTATTTTTGGCGGGGATTCAGACTTCACCCTCCCTACACCTCTGATTAATATAACAGGAAACCTGTTCAATCACCATGCACTTCAAAATCATTCTGGCTATGGATACAGAGAACATCAACACATTAATATCAACACGCCAGAGGATAAACCCATTGGACTTGGGGCTCTGCTGGGAGTTTACCTCATATTTTAATTTTTATATTCTGCTTTGACACTAAAACCATAATAAACACTGAAAACTAAAAGTGTGTTATTGTTTACCCCAAAAAGTTATGAGGATCCATTAAAAGGGGTTCTTCAAAGAACTTATAGGGGTTCCCCCATATTTTCAATTTGAAGAACCCCTAAAGGATACTCCAGGAATCTTTTATTTTTAGAGTGTATACCTGCAAATTAATTGTAATAGCTATCTACCCTGTTTCAGTCAGAGGTTGCCGTCAAGTCCCCTCACACGCCCGTCCGCAGAGTCAGGAGGGAAGACAGCCAGTATTAGAGAACCCATGCATGGGATACCAGAGAGGATGTACAATGTTATCTTTTTTTATTTCTGCCAGCAGGAGGTGCCATTGTATAATTATACAGTAAAGGAGAGTTTGATCAAAGATTTGTATAACTAAATTAAGATTGAACACAGCCTGTCGTTTCCAATGGGAACAAATAAGTCATTGTGGGCAGAACAAGCAAGGAGGTGGGCAGAGCCAAGCACGAGCTAGCAAGATACTATTGGCCCGTTCTGAGATGCATCTGCATATTTCCGTTAGAGACTGCCTACTGTGTGACGTGCGCAATAACTCAACTTGCCTTTGCACTCCTTCTAAACAACACAATTTTAAAAAACTTTGCCAAAGGGTAAAAATCCATCACCGTCCATCTTCAACCACTGCCAGCCGCTATCATCCTAACCAACTTGCCCTCTAAATACACCGCTGCTGTTTTCAACCAAGATCTCAGCGATCACTGCCTCATTGCCTGCATCCGTAATGGGTCAGAGGTCAAACGACCTCCACTCATCACTATCAAACGCTCCCTGAAACACTTCAGTGAGCAGGCCTTTCTAATCGACCTGGCCCGGGTATCCTGGAAGGATATCATCCTCATCAGGATGCCTGTTTTTTTTTTTTTTAAATGCCTTCCTCACCATCTCAAATAAGCATGCCCCGTTCAAGAAATGTAAAACCAGGAACAGATATTGGTTCTCTCCACACCTGACTGCTCTTAACCACTGTGTGGTTCTGCATTAGCATCGAACAGCCCCCGTGAAATGCAACTATTTAGGGAAGTTAGAAACCAATATACACAGGCAGTTAGAAAAGCCAAGGCTAGCTTTTTCAAGCAGAAATGTGCTTCCTGCGACACAAACTCAACATTGTAAAGTCTATGGAGAATAAGAGCACCGGCTCCCAGCTGCCCACTGCACTGAGGATAGGAAACTGTCACCACTGATAAATCCACTATAATTGAGAATTTCAATGTAAAAAATTATACCGTCTGGCCATGCTTTCCAACTGGCCACACCTAACCCGGTCAACAGCAACTCACCCAAGCCTTCCCTATTTCTCCTTCTCCCAAATCCAGTCTGCTGATGTTCTGAAAGAGTTGCAAAATCTGGACCCCCACAAATCAGCCGGGCTAGACAATCTGGACCCGCTCTTTCTAAAATTATCTGCCGAAAATGTTGCAACCCCTATTACTAGCCTGTTCAACCTCTTTCGTGGTTGAACAATCCAAAGTTAAATCTAGAATTGGCTTCTTATTTCGCAACAAAGCATCCTTCACTCATGCTGCCAAACATACCCTTGTAAAACTGACCATCTTACCAATCCTCGACTTTGGCGATGTCATTTACAAAATAGCCTCCAACACCCTACTCAACAAATTGGATGCAGTCTATCACAGTGCCATCCATTTTGTCACCAAAGCCCCATATACTACCCACCACTGCGACCTGTACACTCTCGTTGGCTGGCCCTCGCTTCATACTCGTCGCCAAACCCACTGGCTCCAGGTCATCTACAAGACCCTGCTAGGTAAAGTCCCGCCTTATCTCTGCTCGCTGGACACCATAGCTGCATCCACGTGTTCCAGCAGGTATATCTCACTTGTCATCCCCAAAGCCAATTCCTCCTTTGGCCACTCTTCTTCCAGTTCTCTGCTGCCAATGACTGGAACGAACTACAAACATCTCTGAAACTGGAAACACTTATCTGCCTCACTAGCTTTAAGCACCAGCTGTCAGAGCAGCTCACAGATCACTGCACCTGTACATAGCCCATCTATAAATAGCCCAAACAACTACCTCTTCCCCTACTGTATTTATTTATTTATTTATTTAGCTCCTTTGCACCCCAGTGTTTCTACTTTGCACACTCATCTGCTGTCAAGTCTACCATTCCAGTGTTTTAATTGCTATATTGTAATTACTTCGCCACCATGGCCTATTTATTGCCTTTACCTCCCTTATCTCACCTCATTTGCTCACATTGTATATAGACTTATTTTTCTACTGTATTATTGACTATGTTTGTTTTACTCCATGTGTAACTCTGTGTTGTTATATGTGTCGAACTGCTTTGCTTTATCTTGGCCAGGTCGCAGTTGTAAATGAGGACTTGTTTTCAACTTGCCTACCTGGTTAAATAAAGGTTAAATAAAAAATAAATACAAAACTACCGGCCGCTGAGCTTCCTCTCATTACCATATTTGGATGTTTCACATTTATACATCCGGTGAAATATCTGGTCTCATTGTTCTATCTGTGGTGTTGTCACATTTTATGCTTTAATTCACCATATGGAATTCAGGATTTGGGTCGTTGTCAATCAAGTATTTGACCCAGCTCTGCTTTGTAGTGTTGCAAATGCTCATAAAGCTGTAAAGTAAGGATGCCCTCGGCAGGTAGTGCTAGAGTTAGATTCTTGGCAAGGGGATCTGGGGGGAGTAGTCAGTCAGCAGAGAGACCATCAAACCCTGGAGAGATAGAAAGCATGAGGCACAGATAAAATAAGGGAAATGTTAGAATGTCTCTTTGAGAATAAGAACCTGGACACATCTACTCATTCCAGGGTTCTTCTTAATTTTTTACTATTTTCTACATTGTAGAATAATAGTGAAGATATCATCACGATGAATTAACACATATGGAATCATGTATTAACCAAAAAAGTGTTAAACAAATCCAAAAATATTTGATATGAGATTCTTCAAAGTATCCACCCCTTGCCTTTGACAACTTTGCACACGCTTGGCATTCTCTCAACCAGCTTCATGAAGTAGTCACCTGGAATGCATTTCAATTAACAGGTGTGCCTTGTTAAAAGTTACATTTGTGGAATTTCTTTCCTTAATGCATTTGAGACAATTAGTTGTGTTGTGACAAGGTAGGGGGGTATACAGAAGATATCCCTATTTGGTAAAAGATCAAGTCCATATTGTGGCAAGAACAGCTCAAATAAGCAAAGAGAAACGACAGTCCGTTACTTTAAGACATTGTCAGTCAATTCGGAACATTTCAAGAACTTTGAAAGTTTCTTCAAGTGCAGTCGCAAAAACCATCAATTGCTATGATGAAACTGGCTCTCATGAGGACCGCCACAGGAAAGGAAGACCCAGAGCTACCTCTGCTGCAGAGGAGAAGTTCATTAGAGTTAACTGCACCACAGATTTCCGCCCAAATGAATGCTTCACAGAGTTCAAGTAAAAGACACATCTCAACATCAACTGTTCAGAGAAGACTGTGTGAATCAGGCCGTCATGGTCGAATTGCTGCAAAGAAACCACTACTAAAGAAACACCAATAAGAAGAAGAGTCTTGCTTGGGCCAAGAAGCACAAGCAATGGACATTAAACTGGTGGAAATCTGTCCTCTGGTCTGATGTGTTCAAATTTGCAATTTTTGGTTCCAACTGCGTGTCTTTGTGTGACGCAGAGTAGGTGAACTAATGATCTCTGCATGTGTGGTTCCCACCATGCAGCATGGAGGACGTGGCGTGACGGTGCTTTGCTGGTGACACTGTCTGATTTATTTAGAATTTAAGTCACACTTAACCAGCATTGCTACCACAGCATTCTGCAGCGATACGCTATCCCATCTGGTTTGGGTTTAGTGGGACTATCATTTGTTTTTCCACCTGACAACGATCCAAAACACACCTCCAGGCTGTGTAAGGGCTATTTGACCAAGAAGGAGAGTGATGGAATGCTGCATCAGATGACATTGCCTCCACAATCACTGGACTTCAACTCAATTGAGATGGTTTGGGATGAGTTGGACCGCAGAGTGAAGGAAAAGCAGCCAACAAGTGCTCAGCATATGTGGGAACTCCTTCAAAACTGGTGAAGCTGGTTGAGAGAATGCTAAAAGTGTGCAAAGCTGTCATCAAGGCAGCTTATTTGTTTATTTAAGCAATATGATATGGAACGGAGTTCCATGCAATAATGGCTCTATATAATACTGTATGCTTTCTTGAATTTGTTCTGAATTTAGGGACTGTGAAAAGACCCCTGGAGGCATGTCTGGTGAGGTAAGTGTGTGTATCAGAGCTGTGTGTAAGTTGACTATGCAAACAATTGGGGATTTTCAACACAATGTTTCTTATATATCAGCCCTCTGATTACAATGAAGAGCAAGACATACCGCTCTGTTCTGGGCTAGATGCAGCTTAACTTGATCTTTCCTTGTAGCACTCGACCACATGACTAAACTATTATTCAAAATTAGATCAAACTAGAGTCTGCAAGCAGAGCATCTCTTTATTACGGACAGACCTCTCCCCATCTTTACAACCATTGAATATACAGTGGGGAGAACAAGTATTTGATACACTGCCGATTTTGCCGGTTTTCCTACTTACAAAGCATGTAGATGTCTGTAATTTGTATCATAGGTACACTTCAACTGAGAGACGGAATCTAAAACAAAAATCCCCCAAATCACATTGTATGATTTTTAAGTAATTAATTTGCATTTTATTGCATGACATAAGTATTTGATCCATCAGAAAAGCAGAACTTAATATTTGGTACAGAAACCTTTTTTTTTGCAATTACAGAGATCATACGTTTCCTGTAGTTCTTGACCAGGTTAGCACACACTGCAGCAGGGATTTTGGCCCACTCCTCCATACAGACCTTCTCCAGATCCTTCAGGTTTCGGGGCTGTCGCTGGGCAATACAGACTTTCAGCTCCCTCCAAAGATGTTCTATTGGGTCAGGTCTGGAGACTGGCTAGGCCACTCCAGGACCTTTAGATGGACCTTCTTCTTACGGAGCAACTCCTTAGTTGCCCTGGCTGTGTGTTTCAGGTCGTTGTCATGCTGGAAGACCCAGCCACGACCTATCTTCAATGCTCTTACTGAGGGAAGGAGGTTGTTGGGGCAAGATCTCGCGATACATGGCCCCATCCATCCTCCCCTCAATACGGTGCAGTCATCCTGTCCCCTTTGCAGAAAAGCATCCCCAAAGAATGATGTTTCCACCTCCATGCTTCACGGTTGGGATGGTGTTCTTGGGGTTGTACTCATCCTTCTTCTCCCTCCAAACATGGCGAGTGGAGTTTAGACCAAAAAGCTCTATTTTTGTCTCATCAGACCACATGACCTTCTCCCATTCCTACTCTGGATCATCCAGATGGTCATTGGCAAACTTCAGACCGGCCTGGACATGCGCTGGCTTGAGCAGGGGGACCTTGCGTGCGCTGCAGGATTTTAATCCATGACGGCGTAGTGTATTACTAACGGTTTTCTTTGAGACTGTGGTCCCAGCTCTCTTCAGGTCATTGACCAGGTCCTGCCGTGTAGGTCTGGGTTGATCCCTCGCCCTCCTTTTTATCAATTTCTTTCAAACATCAGTAAATTGTGTCAGTGCAGTACACGTTGTGTGTCGTTCTCTATAAGCATGCTAAAAGTCTTATAGGTCTGCTGTTAGAACCAGTAAAAGGCTGGTTTACCACTCTTGGGTAGCAGAATTACTTTGGCTTCCCTCCAGACCTAAGGACAGAGACCTTCCTCTCGGCTCAGATTTAAGAAATGACAGATAGGGGTGGCTATAGAGTCAGCTACCACCCTAAGTAGCTTTCCATCGAAGTTGTCAATGCCAGGAGGTTTGTCATTATTTTCCACCACTCCCACACTAACTTTACAAAATTCAAACTTGCAATGTTCTTCTTTCATTATTAGTTTTTTATGCTTGAATACGATGGCTCACTGTTCACTGTTGGCATTTCCTGCCTAAGTTTTCCCACTTTGCCAAAAAAGGAATCATTAAAATAATTGTCAACATCAAATGGTTTTGTGATGAATAAGCCATCTGATTCGATGAAAGATGGTGTTGAATATGTCTTTCTGCCCATAATTTCCTTTAAAGTACTCAAGTTTTTTCCTATCATTCTTTATATCATTGATCTTGGCTTCATAACAGTTTCTTCTTCTTTTTGATGAGTTTAGTCACATAATGTCTCACATAATGTCTCAATAAGTCAGATGTGTAGCCAGACTTATTAGCCACTCCTTTTGCCCCATCTCATTCAACCATACTGTTGTTCAATTCCTCAATCAATCCATGGACCCTTAACAGTTCTAACAGTCAGTTTCTTTACAGGTGCATGTTCATTAATAATTTGAAGATGCAATTTCATAAGTGCAGCGTCTGGATGCTCCTCATTAATCACATCAGACCAACAAATATTTGTAACATCATCCACATAAAAATCACAGCAAAATATGATCTCTTACACGCTATTTTAGGCCCAGCTGTTGGAACTTTGGCATTCCTGGATATAGCCACTATATTGTGATCACTACGTCCGATGGCTATGGATACAGCTTTAGAACGAAGTTCTACAGTATTTGTTCAAATATCAAATTGTATTTGTCACATACACATGGTTAGCAGATGTTAATGCGAGTGTAGCTAAATGCTTGTGCTTCTAGTTCCGACAATGCAGTAATAACCAACGAGTAATCTAACCTAACAATTTCACAACAGCTACCTTATACACACAAGTGTAAAGGGATGAAGAATATGTACATAAAGATATATGAATGAGTGATGGTACAGAACGGCATAGGCAAGACGCAGTAGATGGTATCGAGTACGGTATATACATATGAGATGAGTAATGTAGGGTATGTAAACATTATATTAAGTGGCATTGTTTAAAGTGGCTAGTGATACATGTTTTACATGTGTGGCAGCAGCCACTCAATGTTAGTGGTGGCTGTTTAACAGTCTGATGGCCTTGAGATAGAAGCGGTCTCTCGGTCCCTGCTTTGATGCACCTGTACTGACCTCGCCTTCTGGATGATAACGGGGTGAACAGGCAGTGGCTCGGGTGGTTGTTGTCCTTGATGATCTTTATGGCCTTCCTGTGACATTGGGTGGTGTAGGTGTCCTGGAGGGCAGGTAGTTTTCCCCCGGTGATGCGTTGTGTAGACCTCACTACCCTCTGGAGAGCCTTACGGTTGTGGGCGGAGCAGTTGCCATACCAGGCGGTGATACAGCCCGACAGGATGCTCTCGATTGTGCATCTGTAAAAGTTTGTGAGTGCTTTTGGTGACAAGCCAGATTTCTTCAGCCTCCTGCTGCGCCTTCTTCACAACGCTATCTGTGTGGGTGGACCAATTCAGTTTGTCAGTGATGTGTACGCCGAGGAATTTAAAACTTTCTACGCTCTCCACTACTGTCCCATCGATGTGGATAGGGGGGGTGCTCCATCTGCTGTTTCCTGAAGTCCTCGATCATCTCCTTTGTTTTGTTGACATTGAGTGTGAGGTTATTTTCCTGACACCACACTCAGAGGGCCCTCATCTCCTCCCTGTAGGCCGTCTTGTTGTTGTTGGTAATCAAGCCTACCACTGTAGTGTCGTCTGCAAAGTTGATCATTGAGTTGGAGGTGTGCATGGCCACGCAGTCTTGGGTGAACAGGGAGTACAGGAGAGGGCTCAGAACGCACCCTTGTGGGGCCCCAGTGTTGAGGATCAGCGGGGTGGAGATGTTGTTACCTACCCTCACCACCTTGGGGGCAGCCCGTCAGGAAGTCCAGTAACCAGTTGCACAGGGCGGGGTCAAGACCCAGGGTCTCAAGCTTGATGACGAGTTTGGAGGGTACTATGGTGTCAAATGCTGAGCTGTAGTCGATGAACAGCATTCTCACATAGGTATTCCTCTTGTCCAGACGGGTTAGGTCAGTGTGCAGTGTGGTTGCGATTGCGTCTTCTGTGGACCTATTGGGGCATTTTTTTGAATGGGGCATGCTTATTTAGGATGGTGAGGAAAGCACTTTTAAAGAACAACCAGGCATCCTCTACTGACGGAATATGGTCCATATGCTTCCATACCCGGGCCAGGTCGATTAGAAAGGCCTGCTCGCATAAGTGTTTTAGGAAGCGTTTGACAGTTATGAGGGGTGGTCGTTTGACCGCGGACCCATTATGGACGCAGGCAATGAGGCAGTGATCGCTGAGATCCTGGTTGAAGACAGCAGAGGTGTATTTAGAGTGCAAGTTGATCAGGATGATATCTATGAGGGTGCCCATGCTTACGAATTTAGGATTGTACCTGGTAGGTTCCTTGAAAATTTGTGTGAGATTGAGGGCATCTAGCTAAGATTGTAGGGCGGCCGGGGTGGTAAGTATGTCCCGGTTTAGGTCACCTAACAGTACGAACTCTGAAGATAGATGAGGGGCAAACAATTCACATATTATATGGTGTCCAGGGCACAGCTGGGGGCTGAGGGGGTCTATAACAAGTGCAACGTTGAGAGACTCATTTCTGGAATGGTGGATTTTTAAAAGTAGAATCTCGATTTGTTGGCACAGATCTGGAAAGTATGACAGAACTCTGCAGGCTATCTCTGCAGTAGATTGCAACTCCGCCCCCTTTGGCAGTTCTATCTTGTCGGAAAATGTTGTAGTTTGGGATGGAAACTTCATAATTTTTGGTGGCCTTCTTAAGCCAGGATTCAAACATGGCTAGGACATCAGGGTTGGCGGAGTGTGCTAAAGCAGTGAATAAAACAAGCTTAGGGAGGAGGCTTCTGATGTTAACATGCGTGAAACCAAGGCTTTTGCGGTTACAGAAGTCAACAAATGAGAGCGCCTTGGGAATGGGTGTGGTGCTGGGGGCTACAGGGCCTGAGTTAACCTCTACATTACCAGAGGAACAGAGGAGTAGTAGGACGGCTAAAGGCTATAAGAACTGGTTGTCTACTGTAGTGCGTTGGGGACAAAGAATAAAAGGAGAAGATTTCTAGGCGTGGTAGAATAGACTCAGAGCATAATGTACAGACAAGGGTATGGTAGGATGTGAGTATAGTGGAAGAAAACCTAGGCATTGGGTGACGAGAGCTGTCGCGTCTTTGGAGGCACCAGTTCAGCCAGGTGAGGTCTCCGCATGTGTGGAGGGTGTGACAAAATAGCTATCTAAGGCATTTAGGGTGGGGCTGGGGGCTCTACAGTGAAATAAAACAATAATAACTAACCTAAACAGCAGTAGACAAGGCATATTGACATTAGGAAGTGGCATGTGTAGCCGAGTGATCATAGGGTCCAATGAGCAGCAATAGGTGAGTCAGGGAGCCGTTCGGTAGGTGCTACTACGCTACGCGAGCTGGAGCTAGCGGGCCGTGGCCAGCAGATGGGTCTTCGGTGACGTCACAATGGAAAAGCCTGTTGAAACCACCTTGGACGATTACGTCGGCAGACCAGTCGTGATGGATCGGCGGGGCTCCGTGTCGCCAATAAAGAGTACAGGCCAATTGGCATAAGAGTTATTGTAGCCCAGGAATTAGCTGGTAGACCTCTTCGGCTAGCCGGAAAATGGGCCTAGCTCGAGGCTAGCTCAAGGCTAACTGCTGTTTGCTTCAGGACAGAGACAGGAGTAGCCACTCGGATTGCACCTAGCTAGCTGCGATGATCCGGTGTAATGGTCCAGTGCTTACGCTAGGAATCCGGAGATGTGGTAGAGAAAAAAGCAGTCCGATATGCTCTGGGTTGATATCGCAGACTGGCAGGTATTGACCGAGCTGAGGCTAGCTGGTGTCCGAGTTAACGGTGAAGGCCGCTAGCAGTGGCTAACTGACTACTAGCTAGTAGCAGATCCATACCATGTTGGGTGAGGCGGGTTGCAGGAGAGTATATTCAGTCCGTAAATGGAAAGTGAGATTAAAATATATACCAAATATATACGGGAGGAAAACTATTATTTACACGGGACAAGACAAAACACACGTCTGACTGCTACGCCATCTTGGGAAAAAATGAGCATGTGTAGGGATGTGACTTCAATCAAATCAAATTTCTTTATAAAGCCCTTCTTACATCAGCTGATGTCACAAAGTGCTGTACAGAAACCCAGCCTGAAACCCCAAACAGCAAGCAATGCAGGTGTAGAAGCACAGTGGCTAGGAAAAACTAGCCAAAGACTTGAATGGAATATGACTGAAGGAGTGTGATGTTTATTTTTCATGTCTCTTTTTAAAAATTTTGTATATCGGTTTTTCCCCTTTCCAACTATCGATATTTGTTCCATAGTTTACCATCCGTACAGTAGGTGGCGGCATGCATCTCTAACGATTGTTTGCGGACCGACATAATACCATAGAAGAAGAAGGTTATTTCGTTCGAGGAACGTCACCTGCGTCTGTAAGGTGTTCTGAAACCAGGGAAGGGATGACCGGCCAGACGGAGGCTGATATACCTGGTAAGAAAGCCTGTCAAGTGTCTGTATCTCACTTTTTTTTAAGCATATGGCTGTTATTTAGATAGTGTAGCACCAGTAATGTGTGGTGGTGAGTATTCGATAACCTGTTGCTATTTCTGGCTTGCTGCGACTTAACGTTTAAATAGGTAGCTGACTACCGCTTGGCATTAGGATTTACCTACTCCTGTAACGTTAGCCTAGTGAAATCAGGGTCATTTTAGTACAACCAGACCTTGTAGGCTATATTAGACCTGTTATATTCCTAAACCCCAATGAAATGTCGTAGTTTCTCTCCTGTCAGAAGTTTTTTTTTTTTTTTTTTACCGTAACAGAAACGGGAGCAGTCTTCACCTTTGGGAAGAGCAAGTTTGCTGATAATGTGCCCAGTAAATTCTGGCTGAAGAATGACCATCCAGAGGAAATCTCATGTGGGGGGGATCACACTGCTGTCATAACAGGTACTCAGTTTGTAGCCAACTCTCCCATGGGAGTGTGTGACTTGGAGATGCTGTATAAAACCATAAATGATCTGTCTGTTGTTTATAAAATGACTAAGTTATTATAAATAGTTATTAACAGTTTATTGATGCTATATTGAACCTGTAATTAGTTATTGCAATGAACAAAATGTTTTATACTTCAAGACGTGTAGTATTTAGGCATTCAAAAAAAAAAATGTTTTTACAAAAAATGCATAAAAACAGTATAATTAAGAGTTTTATTATCAGTTTATGAAATATAAGTGTAATGCCTTTTCTCCTACCTGTAGGCCATGGCAGGCTTTTCATGTTTGGAAGTAATACCTGGGGTCAGCTAGGACTGGGGTCAGAGATCAATGTCAACATCAACAAGCCCACCGCTGTGAAAGGTCAGTCAGTCCATCATGTACTAGGATCATGTTTGACTCATGTTTTGTCTAAGTTTTGCTACGTTTTGTAATGTTAAAACCTATGTTTTTTTCCTTTAGCGTTGAAGTCTGAAAAAGTTAAGTTTGCATCATGTGGGAGAGACCACACAATAGTGTGCACATGTAAGAGAACCATGTTATTTTACTCTGCATTACTTGAGAGGATGTTATGAATGAATATCTGCTGTTATCATTACTTATGAGTCTCCCCCATGATTGTCAGGGAGTGGGCGTGTTTATGGTGCTGGCAGTAACCAGGAGGGGCAGCTTGGTTTGGGACACTGTGACGACACAAACACCTTCCTCCTGCTTCATCCTTTCTCTGACCATGCACCAATCAAAATGCTTGCTGCTGGCTGCAACACCTCAGCTGCCCTGACAGGTAAGGATGACGACAGATGGGTTGTTTACTGGCATCATCAGTGTAGAGCAGTCCTGTCCGTCCGTCCGTCCGTCCGTCCGTCCGTCCGTCCGTCCGTCCGTCTGTCTGTCTGTCTGTCTGTCTGTCTGATGCCGTCTGTGTGCTGTATTGTTAGAGGACGGCAGGCTGTTCATGTGGGGTGATAACTCTGTGGGCCAGATCGGTCTGGGCACAGAGAGCTACATCTCAGAGCCCAGAGATGTGATGGTGGGACAGCCAGTGGCCTGGGTGTCTTGTGGATACCACCACTCAGCGTTTGTCACAGGTAATACACTCACACGTGCATGGTTATTTTATATTGGGATCTTAACCTTATGCATACCACATCCTGTTGTTATATAATAATGTGGCTGCGTTATTGTTGTTGGTTTGGGCTTGTTCCAGTGGATGGGGACCTCTACACGTTTGGGGAGAGTGGGAGCGGAAGACTGGGTGTATTCCCAGACCAGCTAGCCAATCACAGAGTCCCTCAGCGTGTGGAAAGCATCCAGGACCCGGTCATCCAAGTGTCCTGTGGAGGGGAGCACACAGTGGCACTCACAAGTAAATACCTCTGTGAAATACTATTACTATTAACCTTTACACATGTGAGTTCCAAATATCTCTAACGGCCGCCCCAGTGTGAGATGTTTTATGCGCGTGATGTCAGAATGCATCACTGTTCCAAAATATGATTGTTATGCAATAGGACAGTTAACCCATGCTGCCCTCAAACCAAGGCACACTGCCTGCTAATCTATAGGCTATGAATTGAGGTCGGTTCCGTCTCCTCGTTACTTCACATAAGAATTAGCCCATTTCACTGTTGCTGACAATTTATGTTTTAGGCTTTACTGAGCCGGACAAACTTCTCTCTTCGACAAGAGCCCAAGCACTTCCCCAGTGTTTCCCCCAAGTAGGCATCTCTAGTCAGAACAGGCCCTGCACAAACCTTTTCCCCCTGGCAAATTTTCTGACTGGCGCCCGCATTGTATTCATTGTTGTTTTCCTTACAAATAATAACTTTGGACATGTGTGCATTCCTATCCAAGTAAGTGCCTTATCTTATGTATATTGTGTTGTCATTTCTACTGTAACATACCGTATGTATGTATGGAGCATAATGTATTTACTGTATTCCGATTCTTGCATAGATTGTAATGGACACATATGATGTGTGTAAAATACTTTTTTGAAGGTTGTACTGATTATGATGAGCTAATGCTTAGCTATTTTCCAGCTATTTGTGGTGCCATGTTTGTTGACACCATACAATGCATTCTGATTGTCACGTAAAGATGTCAGACAAATATGCTATAAAAAACAAGGTGAAGGGATAGTTCACTCGACTGACTTATGGTGCTTTGAAGACAACTGGGAACTGAAAAATACGAGGTCAAATCATGATGTCAGTGATCTTTAGGTTGGAAAGAGGCCCGAGTTCCTGAGTTGGAATTCTGAGGTGGATGACCGTTCAAAAATATTTTTCCCAGTCCGTGCTCTTTTTTTCCCGAGTTCCCAGTTGTCTTGAACGAAATGAAGGCGGAAGTCAGAGATATCTAGTTGTTTGAACATCAGATTGTAACTATGGTATCTCAGGGTTGCCAACTTAGACCTTTCCAGGGGTTTTATTTTTATTTAACATATAATCCAAGCGTGGGCATCTCCGGCGTGGGCATCTCCGGCGCGGCCCACGCTTGGATTGCGTCCTACCTGACAGGTCGCTCCTACCAGGTGGCGTGGCGAGAATCTGTCTCCTCACCACGCGCTCTCACCACTCACCCAGGGCTCTGTTCTAGGCCCTCTCCTATTCTCGCTATACACCAAGTCACTTGGCTCTGTCATAACCTCACATGGTCTCTCCTATCATTGCTATGCAGACGACACACAATTAAGCTTCTCCTTTCACAGGCTCCCTGCCTGTGCCATTAAACCCCTACAACTCATCCAGAACACCGCAGCCCGTCTGGTGTTCAACCTTCCCAAGTTCTCTCACGTCACCCGCTCCTCCGCTCTCTCCACTGGCTTCCAGTTGAAGCTCGCATCCGCTACAAGACCATGGTGCTTGCCTACGGAGCTGTGAGGGGAACGGCACCTCAGTACCTCCAGGCTCTGATCAGGCCCTACACCCAAACAAGGGCACTGCGTTCATCCACCTCTGGCCTGCTCGCCTCCCTACCACTGAGGAAGTACAGTTCCCGCTCAGCCCAGTCAAAACTGTTCGCTGCTCTGGCCCCCCAATGGTGGAACAAACTCCCTCACGACGCCAGGACAACGGAGTCAATCACCACCTTCCGGAGACACCTGAAACCCCACCTCTTTAAGGAATACCTTGGATAGGATAAAGTAATCCTTCTCACCCCCCTTAAAAGATTTAGATGCACTATTGTAAAGTGGCTGTTCCACTGGATGTCATAAGGTGAATGCACCAATTTGTAAGTCGCTCTGGATAAGAGCGTCTGCTAAATGACTTAAATGTAAATGTAAATAAACTTCTCCTGTATTTGCCCCCATTTATTGATAAATCCCCCATCGTAGTGATATTTCCTGCATGATATCCCCCACAATACCTTCCCCCATTTCTTCCGCCCATAGACTTGAAAACTCCCCCCAAATGTAATTAACCCCCCCCAACAAACAGTTTCATCCCTGTTTAGCTTTCGCACTATGGTTAGGCTAGGCAGTAGGCTTGTATTTGGGGTAATGATCTGTGAGGTGAGAACATTTTATTTGCTTTGTGATTTGTCAAAAACGGTAAATTCATGTGCTCTGGTTATTGTATACACTGTGAAAAGTACATCAAAGATTTGTAATATGCTGAAAGTTCATATTTTTCACGCATTGGGCTTTGACTTTGTTTATTTGTGTCTTATAGTGAATGGCATTCTGGGATTAGGGAGTTTTCGCTTGTCAAGCATAAACAAACCTGGCTGCCAGCATAAAGAATTTAGCTGCTGTTAGTTTAGCTCATACGCATCTATTTTCTAAACAATATTACATTTCTCCCTTCTGCTCACCAGATATGTGGTATATTGTAAACAAGTTTAGTTGTTAGGTCGCTAACTTATGTAAAAAAAATTGTCAGCACAACCTGTTATTTAGACTGTTTTATGGAATGAGTTTGGATGATGAAGTTTGCATTTATCTTTTACAATACAATTTTATTTAAATTTGACTCTTATTTAACCAGGCAAGTCAGTTAAGAACACATTGTTATTTTCAATGACGGCCTGGGAACAGTGGGTTAACTGCCTGTTCAGGGGCAGAACGACAGATTTGTACCTTGTCAGCTCGGGGGTTTGAACTCGCAACCTTCTGGTTACTAGTCCAACACTCTAACCACTAGGCTACGCTGTGAAATTGAGGAATTAAGTTGTGAAGACCTTTTATTTATCATCAGTACAAAACATTGTTTAGATGCTTTTCAGACAACAATGCTGTTTAGACACGTTTGTTGCATCATATGTTCTGCTGCCACTGTTCCAATCACATATTTGCGAAGGTACTCAGCAGGGACCACTCAACAATGATCACAAATATGTGATCGTACGTGTCAAAGGGTTAATACTAACTAAAGATACAGTACTGTTAATGAAATAAAATAGTCTGTCTACTGTTCCTAGCTGGTAACTGTCTCATCTTCTTCTACACCTCTCTCTCTTCCTCTCCATGTTCCAGAGGACAATGTGTATGCATTTGGGCGGGGGCAGCATGGGCAGCTAGGCCATGGGACCTTCCTGTTCGAGGTACCTTTGCCAAAA
This sequence comes from Oncorhynchus keta, assembly GCF_023373465.1. NCBI lineage: Eukaryota > Metazoa > Chordata > Actinopteri > Salmoniformes > Salmonidae > Oncorhynchus > Oncorhynchus keta. Next base: position 23,618,404 of record NC_068427.1, on the reverse strand, counting down.
GCACTGGACCACTTCCGGAATGGCAGAGTCAGTCACGTAACCTGTGGAGAGAACCACACTGCAGTGATCACAGGCAATCTTCCATACTATTCTACTAGTATACACTGTTGAATGGATGTTATTAAGAAATTTGAAGCCTGAGCATTTTTCCATTGAGGCCTCATTTCTCTCACTCCAGACAGTGGGATTCTATACACCTTTGGGGACGGTCGCCAGGGTAAACTAGGACTGGGGGAAGAGAACTTCACCAACCAGTTCAGACCAACACTGTGCCCACGCTTCCTCAAATACAGTGTCCAGTCAGTAAGTCAAGTAGTGTCTAAGTCTATGTTCGTGCACCTGCTAATACTGTGTATGTGTGTTCAGGTGGCATGTGGCGGCTCTCACATGCTGGTGCTGGCTATGCCCAGACTCCCAGAGGTTGAGGAAGTGGTGATAGAGGAGGATGATGTTACAGAGAGCATTCTGGAGTCTCTGGAGACCTACACCGAGCTGCTCCTGATGGACCCCTCCTTCCTGATGCCCAACCCACAGACCACACCTCCTCTCTGGACCCTGTCTGCTAGGGCCCGCCGCAGGGAGAGGGTGAGTACTGCCAAAACATCTGACAGTTCCTGAAAGGAGATCTGAAGTGTTGATTACAAAGGGTGACAGAGTTGTGGTGTTTTGGTTGCCTTCACTAGCGACCAGTGTTGCGTCACATTGCTGCACCTCAGTAATGGTCATGTGTAGTAGCCGACTTTATGTGAACCAGTCTAAGTAACTACTCTTTAATACTATTATTATGGTCTGAGGGAGCAATTTAGCCCTTATGTAGCCATTATTTAGTAGATTTATCTACTTTTCTGTGTCGTGTGTTTCAGGAGAGTTCTCCAGAGCAGTTTGGCCAGATGTTCCGTAACCTTCCGCCTCTGATGTCAGGCTTCCTCAACGCCTCCCTGCCCCTGTCCAGAAATATCCGCATCTCCAGAACACCATCTGAAGACCCCTGCACCTCCTCACTGTCCTCCAATCCCTCCTCAAACGACCCCCCCAGCCCCTCACGCTCCCTTAAATCCAGATCCAAAACCCCATTAACACCGTCACCCAAGTTCATATTCCCAGACCCTCCTAGCCCTTCACTCTCCTCCAAGTTCTCCCCTAAGAAGAGGCCCAGCCCCTCAAAATCCCCCAAATATGCATCTAAAGAACACCTCACCCCCCCACAGTCCTTTAAATCCACACATAAACTCATCCCCACCCCCTCAGTGTCCCCTAAACCCTCCTCTGTAAAGCCCACAGATGACAACCAATCCCCCAAAACGCTGTCTGAGGGTCCCACCACACCACAGACAGGTAGCTGAAACCTACAATGCTGTCTTTCCTTTTCACCACAGTACAGTGCCTTCGGAAAGTATTCAGACCCCTTGAATACTTTTGTCTTAGATTTTATTTTATTTTATTTTTATCCATTCTAGAATAAGGCTTTAACGTAATGTGGAATAAGTCAAGTGGTCTGAATAAGGCGCTGTATACAGGCATAACTGCGTCCCATATTCTATGACCTAACCAGACCTGGGTTCAAATACATGGATTTCAGTATCTGGTATTTAAAATACTTTTTCTGTGTATTTGTGTATTTTCAAATACACAGCCCAAAACAATCACTCATAAAACTTAAATGAATCGCAGTCTCAAATAGCCACCTATCCCTTTTAATAGCCAGGCAACTGCACACATTTCAGCAAATAACGCCTAATTCAAATAAATACAGGGCCTATGTGAAATTTTTATGAGGTAACCATGAATTACCATGACATTTACAAGGTTTAATATTTGAATTTGGTAAATAAAATAATTCAGTGATGACTTGAAAAAATGGTCAATCATCCGATTTTTATCGCCAGTAGGAAACTGCTAGCCAATGGCTACTAACAGATGAGAGCTGCTAACTAACTGGCAGGCACAAAAACCATCAACAATCTAGGGAGTACAGACCCCCAGAAATTGGCCGATCACATTCTAGTGGAGAAAGTAAAAACTGCCAAAAATGCACAGTCAAGAGGAGAATAATTATTCTGTCAATGAAAAGTTTTTTTTATTTTTTGAATAGAGGCATACTAAGACAAAACGTGACACAATGTGTAAATGATAACACATTAGTGCAGGAAATTTATTAAAATGCTGGAAGTGCATGCTGGAATTCAACAATTAACAATGCAAATGAGCAAACGCTGTGTTAATTATGGAAGTAGATGCCTGGCTCAAACAGAAGCCTTTCTCTAATAAACAGCTGTTGTGATCAGTGATTCAAACAAATAAATGTCTGGGCTATTCATTTAAGTTTTACAGACTTTTATTTGTAAAAACTAAATAGTCTGCCAAATTGTATTTAACAGTATGTTCAAATACTTATTTCAAATAGTATTTTCAAATACCTGGGTTAAAAGCATTAGAGTGAGTCAGTGTATTTTAGTTTTCAAATACTTTCCAAGTGTATTTCCAAATGCATTTCCAAATGCATTATAATATTTTTTAATTAAAATAAAGTACCAGTCAAAAGTTTGCGCTCAACAGTGCATCCCACTTGTAAAGCCATCCGAAACGGTGCATCCCACTTGTAAAGCCATCTGAAACGGTGCATCCCACTTGTAAAGCCATCCGAAACGATGCATCCCACTTGTAAAGCCATCCGAAACGGTGCATCCCACTTGTAAAGCCATCCGAAACGGTGCATCCCACTTGTAAAGCCATCCGAAATGGTGCATCCCACTTGTAAAGCCATCCGAAACGGTGCATCCCACTTGTAAAGCCATCTTTAAGACGAAACTTTGGCTAGCCTATCCCCCCTCCTAGACTTTAATTGTTGCTTTTATATATTTGATTGTTGCTTTTATTTATATATACAGTGCCTTGCGAAAGTATTCGGCCCCCTTGAACGTTGCGACCTTTTGCCACATTTCAGGCTTCAAACATAAAGATATAAAACTGTATTTTTTTGTGAAGAATCAACAACAAGTGGGACACAATCATGAAGTGGAACGACATTTATTGGATATTTCAAACTTTTTTAACAAATCAAAAACTGAAAAATTGGGCGTGCAAAATTATTCAGCCCCTTTACTTTCAGTGCAGCAAACTCTCTCCAGAAGTTCAGTGAGGATCTCTGAATGATCCAATGTTGACCTAAATGACTAATGATGATAAATACAATCCACCTGTGTGTAATCAAGTCTCCGTATAAATGCACCTGCACTGTGATAGTCTCAGAGGTCCGTTAAAAGCGCAGAGAGCATCATGAAGAACAAGGAACACACCAGGCAGGTCCGAGATACTGTTGTGAAGAAGTTTAAAGCCGGATTTGGATACAAAAAGATTCCCCAAGCTTTAAACATCCCAAGGAGCACTGTGCATGCGATAATATTGAAATGGAAGGAGTATCAGACCACTGCAAGTCTACCAAGACCTGGCCGTCCCTCTAAACTTTCAGCTCATACAAGGAGAAGACTGATCAGAGATGCAGCCAAGAGGCCCATGATCACTCTGGATGAACTGCAGAGATCTATAGCTGAGGTGGGAGACTCTGTCCATAGGACAACAATCAGTCGTATATTGCACAAATCTGGCCTTTATGGAAGAGTGGCAAGAAGAAAGCCATTTCTTAAGGATATCCATAAAAGGTGTAGTTTAAAGTTTGCCACAAGCCACCTGGGAGACACACCAAACATGTGGAAGAAGGTGCTCTGGTCAGATGAAACCAAAATGGAACTTTTTGGCAACAATGCAAAATGTTATGTTTGGCGTAAAAGCAACACAGCTCATCACCCTGAACACACCATCCCCACTGTCAAACATGGTGGTGGCAGCATCATGGTTTGGGCCTGCTTTTCTTCAGCAGGGACAGGGAAGATGGTTAAAATTGATGAGAAGATAGATGGAGCCAAATACAGGACCATTCTGGAAGAAAACCTGATGGAGTCTGCAAAAGACCTGAGACTGGGACGGAGATTTGTCTTGCAACAAGACAATGATCCAAAACATAAAGCAAAATCTACAATGGAATGGTTCAAAAATAAACATATCCAGGTGTTCGAATGGCCAAGTCAAAGTCCAGACCTGAATCCAATTGAGAATCTGTGGAAAGAAATGAAAACTGCTGTTCACAAATGCTCTCCATCCAACCTCACTGAGCTGTTTTGCAAGGAGGAATGGGAAAAAATGTCAGTCTCTCTCGTGCAAAACTGATAGAGACATACCCCAAGCGACTTACAGCTGTAATCGCAGCAAAAGGTGGCGCTACAAAGTATTAACTTAAGGGGGCTGAATAATTTTGCACGCCCAATTTTTCAGTTTTTGATTTGTTAAAAAAGTTTGAAATATCCAATAAATGTTGTTCCACTTCATGATTGTGTCCCACTTGTTGTTGATCCTTCACAAAAAAATACAGTTTTATATCTTTATGTTTGAAGCCTGAAATGTGGCAAAAGGTCGCAAAGTTCAAGGGGGCCAAATACTTTCGCAAGGCACTGTATATACATACATACATACATACACACTACCATTTAAAACGTTGGGGTCACTTAGAAATGTCCTTGTTTTCCATGAAATATAGTCAAGACGTTGACAAGGTTATAAATAATGATTTTTAATTGAAATAATAATTGTGTCCTTTGCTTTCGTCAAATAATCCTCCATTTGCAGCAATTACAGCCTTGCAGATCTTTGGCATTCTAGTTGTCAATTTTTTTAGGTAATCTGAAGAGATTTCACCCCATGCTTCCTGAAGCACCTCCCACAAATTGGATTGACTTGATGGGTATTTCTTACGTACCATACCGTCAAGCTGCTCTCACAACAGCTCAATAGGGTTGCGATCCAGTGACTGTGCTGGCTACTCCATTACAGACAGAATACCAGCTGACTGCTTCTTTCCTAAATAGTTATTGCATAGTTTGGAGCTGTGCTTTGGGTCATTGTCCTGGAGGAAATTGGCTCCAATTAAGCTCCGTCCACAGGGTATGACTTGGTGTTGCAAAATGTAGTGATAGTCTTCCTTCTTCAAGATCCCTTTTACCCTGTATAAATCTCCCACTTTACTGCCACCAAAGTACCCCCTGCTTGACAGATGGTATCAAGCACTCCTCCACATATTTTACTTTTTTCTGCGTCTTACAAATGTTTTTTCCTTTGTGATCCGACACCTCAAACTTATATTTCTCTTTCCATAACACTTTTTTCCAATCTTTTTTTGTCCAGTGTCTGTGTTATTTTGCCCATCTGAATCTTTTCTTTAAATTGGCCAGTCTGAGATAGGACTTTTTCTTTTCAAATCGGCCTAGAAGGCCATCATCCCGGAGTCGCCTCTTTGCTGTTTACGTTGAGACTGGTGTTTTGCGAGTACTATTTAATGAAGCTGCCAGTTAAGGACTTGTGAGGTGCCTGTTTCTCAAACTAGACAGTCTAATGTACTTGTCCTCTTGCTCAGTTGTGCACCGGGGCCTCCCACTCCTCTTTCTATTCTGGTTAGAGACCGTTTGCGCTGTTCTGTGAAGGGAGTAGTACACAGCATTGTACGCTGTTTCTTGGCAATTTCTCGCATGGAATAGCCTTAATTTGTCAGAACAAGAATAGACTGACGAGTTTCAGAAGAAAGTCTTTGTTTCTGGCCTTTTTGAGCCTGTAATCAAACCCACAAATGCTGATGCTCCAGATACGCAACTAGATACGCAACAGATACGCAAAAAATAAGGACATTTCTTAGTGACCCCAAACCTTTTAACGGTAGTATATATATATATATATATATATATATATATACAGTTGAAGTTAGAAGTTTACATACACTTAGGTTAGAGTCATTCAAATTAGTTTTTCAACCACTCCACAAATTTCTTGTTAACAAACTATAGTTTTGGCAAGTTGGTTAGGACATCTACTTTGTGCATGACACAAGTACTTTTTCCAACAATTGTTTACAGACAGATTATTTCACTTATAATTCACTGTATCACAATTCCAGTGGGTCAGAAGTTTACATACACTAAGTAGACTGTGCCTTTAAACAGCATGACAAAATGATGTCACGGCTTTAGAAACTTCTGATGGGCTAACTGACATAATTTGAGTTGTACCTGTGGATGTATTTCAAGGCCCACCTTCAAACTCAATGCCTTGTTGCTCGACATCATGGGAAAATCAAAAGAAATCAGCCAAGACCTCAGAAAAATATTGTAGTCCTCCACAAGTCTGGTTCATCCTTGGGAGCTATTTCCAAACGCCTGAAGGTACCACGTTCATCTGTACAAACAATATTACACAAGTATAAACACCATGGGACCACGCAGCCATCATACCGCTCAGGAAGGAGATGCATTCTGTCTCCTAGAGATGAACGTACTTTGGTGTGAAAAGTGCAAATCAATCCCAGAACAACAGCAAAGGACCTTGTGAAGCTGCTGGAGGAAACAGGTACATAAGTATCTATATCCACAGTAAAATGAGTCCTATATCGACATAACCTGAAAGGTCGCTCAGCAAGGAAGAAGCCACTGCTACAAAACCGCCATTAAAAAGACAGACTACGGTTTCCAATTGCACATGGGGATGTAGATTGTACTTTTTGGAGAAATGTCCTCTGGTCTGATGAAACAAATATAGAACTGTTTGGCCATAATGACCATTGTTATGTTTGGAGGAAAAAATGGGGGGGCTTGCAAGCCGAAGAATGCCATCCCAACCGTGAAGCACGGGGTGGCAGCATCATGTTGTGGGGGTGCTTTGCTGCAGGAGGGACTGATGCACTTCACAAAATAGATGGCTTTATTAGCAAGGAAAATTACATGGATATATTGAAGCAACATCTCAAGACATCAGTCAGGAACTTAAAAGCAGCTTGGTTGCAAATGGGTCTTCCAAATGGACAAGCATACTTTCAAAGTTGTGGCAAAATGTCTTTTAAGACAACAAAGTAAAGGTATTGGAGTGGCCATCACAAAGCCCTGACCTCAATCCTATAGAATATTTGTGGGCAGAACTGAAAAAGCGTGTGCGAGCAAGGAGCCCTACAAACCTGACTCAGTTACACCAGCTCTGTCAGGAGGAACGGGCTAAAATTCACCCAACTTATTGTGTGAAGCTTGTGGAAGGCCACCCAAAATGTTTCGACCGAAGATTAACAATTTAAAGGCAATGCTGCTAAATATTAATTGAGTGCATGTAAAGTTCTGACCCAAATGGGAATGTGATGAAAGAAATTAAAGCTGAAATAAATCATTATCTCTACTATTATTTTGACATTTCACATTCCTTAAAATAAAGTGGTGATCCTAACTGACCTAAGACAGGGAATTTTTATTAGGATTAAATGTCAGGAATTGTGAAAAACTGAGTTTAAATGTATTTGGCTAAGGTGCATGTAATCTTTCGACTTCAACTGTGTGTGTATAATATATATATATATATATATATATATATATATATATAAAGAAAACCCTTGAATGAGTAGGTGTGCCCAAATGTTTGACTGGTACTTTATATGTAAGTTTGGACACACCCACTTTGGACTGGTACATATATATTGTATGTTTATGTATGTATACAGTACCAGTCAAAAGTTTGGACAAACCTACTCATTCAAGGGTTTTTCTTTATTTTTACTATTTTGTACATTGTAGAATAATAGTGAAGACATCAAAACTGTGAAATAACACATATGGAATCATCTAATAACCAAAAAAGTGTTAAACAAATCCAAATATGTTTTACATTTTAGATTCTTCAAAGTAGCCACTTTGCCTTGATGACAGCTTTGCACACTCTTGGCATTCTTGTCAACTAGCTTCATGAGGAATGCTTTTCCAACTGTCTTGAAGGCGTTGCCACATTACCTGAGCACCTGTTGGCTGATTTTCCTTCACTCTGCAGTCCAACTCATCCCAAACCATCTCAATTGGGTTGAGGTCAGATGGTTGTGGAGGCCAGGTCATCTGATGCAGCACTCCATTACTCTCCTTCTTGGTCAAATGGCCCTCACCCAGCCTGGAGGTATGTTTTTGGGTCATTGTCCTGTTGAAAAACAAATGATAGTCGCACTAAGCGCAAACCAGATGGGATGGAGTATCGCTGCAGAATGCTGTGGTGCCATGCTGGTTAAGTGTGCCTTGAATTCTAAATAAATCACAGACAGTGTCACCAGCGAAACACCCCCACAATATCACACCTCCTCCTCCTCCAGGCTACACGGTGGGAACCACACATGCAGAGATCCTAGCGTTCACATACTCTGCGTCTCTCAAGACACGGTAGTGGGAACCAAAAATCTCAAATTTGGACTCATCACACCAAAGGACAGATTTCCACCAGTCTAATGTCCATTGCTCGTGTTTCTTGGCCCAAGCAAGTCTCTTCTTATTATTGGTGTCCTTTAGTAGTGGATTCTTTGCAGCAATTTGACCACGAGGGCCTGATTCACGCAGTCTCCTCTGAACAGTTTATGTTTAGAGTTTGTGTCCCTAAACTGGAACGGTTGTTGTTAACATGCGCTAATGTGACTAGAATGACAGTGTAAATAGCAGCCAACTTTCCAGGACAGTAGACATGTCTTATGTGGGCAGAAAGCTTAACTTCTTGTTAATCTAACTGCGCTGTCCAATTTACAGTAGCTATAAGAGTGAAAAGGACCATGCTATTGTTTGAGGAGAGTACACAACAACAAAACACTTATCATGGCAACTGGTTTGATATATTCACCTCTGAAGGTAAATAATGTACTTACATTCAGTAATCTTGCTCTGATTTGTCATCCTGTCTTAATGTAATGATAGACTGTCGTTTCTCTTTGCGTATTTGAGCTGTTCTTGCCATAATATGGACTTGGTCTTTTAACAAATAGCGATATCTTCTGTATACTACCCCTACCTTGTCACAACACAACTGATTGGATCAATCACATTGAGATGGAATGAAATTCCACAAAATAACGTTTAACAAGGCACACCTGTTAATAGAAATGCATTCCAGGTGACTACCTCCTGAATGCCAAGAGCGTGCAACGCTGTCATCAAGGCAAAGGGTGGCTACTTTGAAGAATCTAAAATATATTTTGATTTGTTTAACACTTTTTTTGTTACTACATGATTCCATCTGTGTTATTTGATAGTTTTGATGTCTTCACTATTATTCTACAATGTAGAACATAGTAAAAATAAAGAAAAACCATTGAGTAGGTGTGTCTAAACTTTTGAATGGTACTGTATATCTGAATTCTTACATTGAATGTATGTGAAAGTAATTGAGATTTTTGAAATAGTATTTGAACCCAAGTCTGGACCTATCCCAGTGCAGCCATGTTCTCAGTATCTGTATTTACAGAGAGGACCAAGGACACTGTGATAGAAGCAACTGACAGCCGGATGCTCATTGAGAATTTGAAGAAGAACATGGATGAAGAGGACAATAAAGACATGTTGCCAGACCTGGTGAGTACAGTGGTTTTATTATAGAATATTACCATTTGTAGCATGTGTTATGTGTAGATAGGTATGCTGTCTTGCTTTCTTCTGAGGTACAGTATGTGGGCTCCATGTCTTTGGCCTGGGATCATAATGGTCTCTGTTCCCCTCTACGTTTGTCTGGGTTTTCTGTTGTCCTTTACTTTGGTCTGTGGCCTGGGTGCTCCAAGGCAGGAAACAGTGTTTGCAGGCAGTCTTTGAGTATTCCAGGAAAATGTGCATAGCTCAGCGCACTCGTGTGTGTGTGTGTGTGTGTGTGTGTGTGTGTGTGTGTGTGTGTGTGTGTGTGTGTGTGTGTGTGTGTGTGTGTGTGTGTGTGTGTGTGTCTGTGTGTGTGTGAGTGAGTGAGATAGGGGGGCATTTTCCATTTGGTGGAACACTGGGGGGGGAACCCAAAACCCAAAACCATTCAATTTAATTGTACTTGTTTTGGAATCTCTCCATCTGTTTCTGTATCTGTCTCACGCTCATTTGCTTTTCCAAGAAAATATGTCATAAGTCTCCTCAAGGCAGCTTCAGTGCTACAGATGGCTCCTGCCAATAAACAAATGTGTTTGAGCTTAACCCATGTCCCTGCCACCATCCCTCCCATCACCATACACACACACAGAACAAGTATACACATACACACACACATACAGCACCTCCTTGTGTGTAGCTAATCCATTGACTTGGCTGGGATGACGACACACTTCACGTCCATGTTTCCATGACTCCTGCTGAGGGAGACTGTGAGGGAGTCTCCTGTCTTCAGATGAGAAGCGTATTTAGCTACACACAGCCAAACACTGCCACAGAAGCTGGATGCTTTTAGTGATACAAGCACAATGTTTTTACCAACAATATCTTCATCACAGTCTTCATCAGACCATGCATGTTGCAGCACACAATGACATCCAGCACTGTGAACAACAGACGTGGAGGAGAGAGAACAGCTAGAGAAACACATGGAATTGGGAAGACCAGGCTTTTCTTTTAGTTGTGCTTCCTCTCCCATGCATCTGATGTCATTCTTTACACAGAGCCATTAGTGTCTTGTGTGCTATGAGCCTGAGTGTATACTGTACAGGTTTTATCTAGTCCATGAGAGCCTCTGAGGTGTAGTATATGAGAAGTTATGAGATAGATGAGTTTGGCACACGTTGATGAAGGTGCATATGTTAATGAATTGTTTGTAAAATCTTCTAATAAAGGTTGCCTTGGCAATGAGCACCCTCTCATTATCTTAGATTATAATTTATTTCCAGCGGAGATGGGGGAAAAAATAGAGGGATTGAATCGCCATGCGTCTTAGTTCTTCCTACCGGCCTCTAGTTATGTGGTTTGTAGGCTCATGCTTGCCTGCAGGAAAGCTGATTACACACACTTTGTTTACATTGCTGATGGAAAGAAGATTATAGCTTTTGTGTTGTAACCCTTTATAGGGGTTTCATTGTAAGAACTTCTATGTAAGTATTGCCGTATCACTATATAGTTCAATGAGATGTTGAGTTTGGTTGTGAGACTTGTGTCCCGTTCTCTTTGAGGCAGGCATTACCATCAGGGGGAGATTTTGGCGATGAGACTGGGACTACATCTGCAGAACAGAAGGATAAGGTATGTTATTGTATTTACTGGAAGGGAGAGGAAATAAGGACTGCCATCTACAAGTCTTTCTCCTTTTCTCCTTTACTCTACCTTTAGCTACTTTATTCTGCTTTACACTTTACTGTCTCCACTTTATGTTTCAAATCCTTCTCTCTTTTTCTCTACTCTTTGAATATTCTCTCTTTTTTGCAAAACCTTATCCTGTTTTCATATAATTCTTCCTTTGCTCTCCTACTTTTATTTCTCTTTACAACTTTCTCTGTCTTTCTCTTTCTGTCTCCTTTACTCTTTCTCTATCGCTCCAGGGACATAAAAAGGGTCGGGCTCTGAGGAGAGCTGTTAAGGAGGCAGAAATGGAGGTTGAACAAGCCCCGGCCAACAGGAAGCTGCAGCTACTTTCCCGTAAGGCCCTTCCTACCGAGCTTCTGAGAGGCTCCAGCTTGAGTTCATTAAAGGCAGAGGGCACGCCCCCAAAGAGCCCCAAATGCTTAATGAACCCTCAGACCCCAGCCAGCGGCAAGGAAAACATTGCCTTGACAGCAGAAAATTCTGGCATCAAAGTGAACACCAGTAAACTGACAGGTAGTAATCTGCAAAGCACACGTAAAGCAGGGTCTAAACCAATTTCACCAGCAAAGAAACAAAGCAAGTTATCCGTATCGAAACCTAGCACTCCTACACACAGCCAGATCCAGATATCTGTGTCTAAACCCAGCACTCCAAAACATGGTCAAAACAAACTGTCTGAATCTAAACCCAGCACTCCAAAACATGGTCAAAACAAACTGTCTGAATCTAAACCCAGCACTCCAAAACATGGTCAAAACAAACTGTCTGAATCTAAACCCAGCACTCCAAAACATGGTCAAAACAAACTGTCTGAATCTAAACCCAGCACTCCAAAACATGGTCAAAACAAACTGTCTGAATCTAAACCCAGCACTCCAAAACATGGTCAAAACAAACTGTCTGAATCTAAACCCAGCACTCCAAAACATGGTCAAAACAAACTGTCTGAATCTAAACCCAGCACTCCAAAACATGGTCAAAGTAAGCTGTCTGAGATGAATAAAGGTACAGAGATGAAAGTTAAAGGCCCTGTAAAAGTTCAAGGTAAAGAGGCTTTCAAAGACCAGAAATCTAAAATTGCAGAGGAATATACTAAAACAATTGAAGTTCAAAATAAACCACTTCAAGAGATCATGCCCCCTCCAGTCAAAGTTAAAGGTAAACCTGTGGAAAAGGAAACAACTCCAATTAAGGCTACTGCTGAAACCATTCCTTTGAAAGTAAAGAGCATTCCCAAGAAGATTGTAGATGATAACAAACCATCTGAATGTAAAGGCACTCCAATAAAAGGAAAAAAGAAGGCAAAAGAGGTGAATGAAGAGAAGATGGAAGAGTCTATTACTTTCAACGAGTCAGGGACAATAGTGGGGAACAAAATGGCAGTTAAAGATAAAGGCAAAGAAAAAGAAAGTGCACCCACCAAAACAAAAAATGTGCCCAAACCAAAAGATGTTGAAGCGATACTAACTGAGATAGAGGGAGCCCCAGTGAAACTGAAAAGCAAGCCGACAGAGGTTTCCAGCCAAGCAGTCTTAGTAGAACCTACCTCAAAGGCCAAATCACCAGTCACATCACTCTCATTATCAGATGCACTACCTCAAAATGCTGGAGATAAGAAGTCAACAAAGTCACTGGTTGTCTGTCAGGTCAGGGATAGAGTGGAGGTCCCAGGGGAAGATGCCTTTGATGAATCCCAGAAGGGGAAGCCTAGCTGGGGAGGATTTCTCAGCGATGCAGCCTCTCTCCTTCCAGATGTGGGGATGGCGGGGACAGCCATGGGGTTCCTGAGTGAGGCGGTGACGAGCGTGAGGGGGATTCAGTCGGAGAGTGACACAGACACTTCTATCCCTCCTCGGCGGTCCAGCCGGGTAGAGAGGTTCACCAAACAGAGCGCCATCACCCAGCCTTCCTCCACATCACCCTCTTCTTCAACATCAGATCCAAGCACAGCTGAGCAAAGCAAGAGGACTGACGCACGCATCGGCACCCTCAGGAATTCTGATCAGGAAGTGGGGAGCAGGATTATTGAGAAGGACCCAGAAACCACAGAGGCTGCTAGTGAGAGGTCAGGGGGTCAGGCCAAGGTTGATTATGATGAGAACTCTAGTAGTCAAAGTTCGGGAGCTGAGGATGATGAAGATAAAGAGGGCGGAGAGGCAGAAGAAAAGAGTGAAGACAGCGAGGGTGCAGAGGCAGAAGAAAAGAGTGAAGAGAGCGAGGGTGCAGAGGCAGAAGAAAAGAGTGAAGAGAGCGAGGGTGCTGAGGCAGAAGAAAAGAGTGAAGACAGCGAGGGTGCAGAGGCAGAAGAAAAGAGTGAAGACAGCGAGGGTGCAGAGGCAGAAGAAAAGAGTGAAGACAGCGAGGGTGCAGAGGCAGAAGAAAAGAGTGAAGACAGCGAGGGTGCAGAGGCAGAAGAAAAGAGTGAAGACAGCGAGGGTGCAGAGGCAGAAGAAAAGAGTGAAGACAGCGAGGGTGCTGAGGCAGAAGAAAAGAGTGAAGACAGCGAGGGTGCAGAGGCAGAAGAAAAGAGTGAAGACAGCGAGGGTGCAGAGGCAGAAGAAAAGAGTGAAGACAGCGAGGGTGCAGAGGCAGAAGAAAAGAGTGAAGAGAGCGAGGGCGCAGAGGCAGAAGAAAAGAGTGAAGAGAGCGAGGGTGCAGAGGCAGAAGAAAAGAGTGAAGACAGCGAGGGTGCAGAGGCAGAAGAAAAGAGTGAAGACAGCGAGGGTGCAGAGGCAGAAGAAAAGAGTGAAGACAGCGAGGGTGCTGAGGCAGAAGAAAAGAGTGAAGACAGCGAGGGTGCAGAGGCAGAAGAAAAGAGTGAAGACAGCGAGGGTGCAGAGGCAGAAGAAAAGAGTGAAGACAGCGAGGGTGCAGAGGCAGAAGAAAAGAGTGAAGAGAGCGAGGGCGCAGAGGCAGAAGAAAAGAGTGAAGAGAGCGAGGGCGCAGAGGCAGAAGAAAAGAGTGAAGACAGCGAGGGCGCAGAGGCAGAAGAAAAGAGTGAAGAGGATGCGGAGGCGGAAGAAGAAGAAGAAACGAGTGATAGTGTGGGGACAGGTGAGGGGGAGGAGGAAGACGAGAGGTGTGCGAGTGAGGGGACAGGAGAGTGGGAACAGGGAGAGAAGAGTGATAGTGATGCGACTATAAAGGGGGAGGAGAAGAGTGATGGTGAGGGGACAAGTGATGGGGAGGAGAGCAAAGAGAGTGATTCTGAGGCAAGCCTAGTGGAGGAGGGAGAGGAGACGAGTGCACAGAGTGAGGGGGAAGGAGAAGAGGGCGAAAGTGGTTCTGGGACAAGTGGAGAGGAGGAGATGAGTGAAGAAGAGTCCAGTGATGAAGAGAGTGGGGATAAAAAAAAAGAGGAAGAGGAGGAGAGCAATTCGAGTGAGTATGAAAAGGAGGAGAGTGGTGATGAATCAGGAAGTGAGGCTGAGCGCAAGAGTGAGGTATCAGCAGAAGAGAAAGAAGATAAACAAGCAGAAAAAGCAGAAAGTAAAGCCACTGAGTCAGCAGAGGAGGAAGGAGAGAACCAAGAAGAGGAAGAGAGTGGAGCAGAGGAGGAAGGAGAGAACCAAGAAGAGGAAGAGAGTGGAGCAGAGGAAGAAGGAGAGAACCAAGAAGAGGAAGAGAGTGGAGCAGAGGAGGAAGGAGAGAACCAAGAAGAGGAAGAGAGTGGAGCAGAGGAGGAAGGAGAGAACCAAGAAGAGGAAGAGAGTGGAGCAGAGGAGGAAGGAGAGAACCAAGAAGAGGAAGAGAGTGGAGCAGAGGAGGAAGGAGAGAACCAAGAAGAGGAAGAGAGTGGAGCAGAGGAGGAAGGAGAGAACCAAGAAGACGAAGAGAGTGGAGCAGAGGAGGAAGGAGAGAACCAAGAAGATGAAGAGAGTGGAGCAGAGGATGAAGGAGAGAACCAAGAAGAGGAAGAGAGTGGAACAGAGGAGGAAGGAAAGAACCAAGAAGAGGAAGAGAGTGGAACAGAGGAGGAAGGAAAGAACCAAGAAGAGGAAGAGAGTGGAGCAGAGGAGGAAGGAGAGAACCAAGAAGAGGAAGAGAGTGGAGCAGAGGAGGAAGGAGAGGGAGAGGATAAGGAAGGTAGTGAAAGTAAAGAAAATGAGGAGAGGGAGGAGGAGGCAGGCGTAAGTGAGGAGGAAGAAGAGGACGAGGGAAAGGATGAAGAAAGTGGAGAAGGTGAGGATGATGCAGGAGAGGGGGAAGCACTTGAGGGTGAGGATGAAAAGGAAGATGAAAAGGATGAGAACAACAAAGTTGAAGAGGGTGAGGAGGGACGAGAAGATGATGTGAAAGAAGCCAGGGGAGAGGAAGAGGTTGAAGGTGGAAAAGGTGAGGAAGAGGAGAAAGAAGCCAGGGGAGAGGAAGAGGTTGAAGGTGAGGAAGAGGAGGAGGAAGAAGAAGAAGAGGGAGACAAAGAAGCAGAAGGAGAAAAGGAAGGAGAGGAGGAGGAAGAAGAAAGACAGCAAGGAGAGTGGGAGGATGAAGGAAAGGAAGAGGGTGAAGGGGAGGAGGAAGAAGAAGAGGAAATTAAGAATAGAGAAGATCAAGGAGAAGGAAAGGATGAGGATATGAAAGAAAGAGAAGAGAATAATGAGGAGAAGGCAGAGGATGAGAGTGAAAAGGTGGATGGTGAAAAACAGGAAGAGGAGAAAGAGGAAAGAGGAGTGCATGAAGAGAGAGATGAGGAAGCAAATAAACCAGAAGAGGAAAGGGAGTGGCAAGAGGAGGAAGTGAAGGGAAAAAACAGGGAGGGGGAGGAGAAGGGGGGAGGTAAAAAAGAAGGGAAAGAAAATAAGACAAGTGATGGGGAGGTAGAACAAGAGGAGGAAGAAGAGGGCACATGTGAACAGAAAGGGGAGATGGATGAGGAGGAAGGGGAAGAGGAGAAAGAAAAGGAGGAGAAAGATAGTAAAGGAGAAGAAGAGGGGGAGGAAGACAGTAAAGGAGAGGAAGAGGAGGGAGAGGAAGAAGAGGGGGAGGAAGAAGAAGAGAGAAAATCACAGAAAGGGATAAAGAAAGGGTCACAGAGCGTACCACCTAAAGCAGCTCCCCCCAGCAGGAAAGGGAAGGAAGAGCCCCCAATGGAGAAACCCAAACCACCAGCCCGCACCAAGCTGAGGACCACAGGGGGAAAACAGGCCAATGGAACCCAAGAATCCCAACAGTTCTGGAACAATGTCTTACCCCAGTACCTGGAGCTGAAGTGAAATATACTGGACATCAATGGTTCCCAATTTTATTTGGGTCAGAACCCATAACCTGACTGTTAATAACAGCTGGAATGGGTCTGGACCTCAGAAAACTAAGCCAGGTGCTCAATATACAGCACGACCCTACGTAAACTCCTTGAATTTAATCAATATCTGCATACAATTTACACAATATGCCCACTGTACTGTAAGGTACTAAACTGAGTGTACTCATGCACTATACTGTACTGAATTGTAATATACAGATATTTGTATTAAATAAAGACAAATTGAGAATTTCACAGGACTGTCAGGAGCAAAGACTTTTTTTCTAGTAGATATAGTAGACATAGTTAAAGATGATTGTTCTGTCTCTATACCTAGGGGATAGGGTATCATTAACCCCTAGAGTTCAGTTTACTGTAATTATAGATGAATGTACTGACTGTCTGGAAGGGCACTTGGAGCCAGCAGAAGACATGGGATCCACTTCTAGAATCTAAAACATCAATTTCTGCAGTACATGTAGGAGAAACAAACACGTGCACAGTCATGCGCACACACATGCAGTTTGTGTTTCAGCCTAGTTCAGTCTGGTTTGGTGTTATTGTTATTGTAGTTCCTGAGAGGCTACTGCACAGAAGCTATGTTTGACTCACACTACTCTCTCCTGTTTCCTGTGAAGACAAGGAGCACCTTAACACCTTCATGTGGAGACTCGCCCCTAAAGAGACCAGAGAGGAGAACTGGCAGGCAGGCAGCCAAAACTGTGTGTGAGTGCGCATGTGTGTGTGTGTGTGTGTGTGTGTGTGTGTGTGGTGGTGGAGAGTCTTTCATCAGCTGTATACTTTCTCTCACCACTCATGTGCGAGTGTCTGTGTGAGATCTCTTTCTGTGTGTGTGGATGTGAATGGACATGTTTAACTATACTTGTGGGGACCAGAAGAATAGTAAACAAACAAGATTTGACTAACTGGGGACATTTTGTTAGTTCCCATGAGGTCAAATACTATTTCTAGGGGGTTTAGGGTTACGTTTAGAATTAGTGTTAGGATCTAGGTTCGTTTGGGGGGTTAGGAGCTAGGGTTAGGGTAAATAGGATTGTGACTGGGACTGAATTGTGTGTGTCCAGCAATGATGTATCACTTTGGTGTTTGAGATGCCTTTATTTGGTTGTGCTTTTAGATTTTTTTTATTGGGGAATGTATTTC
Organism: Oncorhynchus keta; assembly: GCF_023373465.1. Lineage (NCBI taxonomy): Eukaryota > Metazoa > Chordata > Actinopteri > Salmoniformes > Salmonidae > Oncorhynchus > Oncorhynchus keta. The sequence continues at coordinate 23,600,854 of NC_068427.1, read as the reverse complement.
CCCAGCAGCCTTGGCAAGTGGCAACTAGACCTAAATGCGTAAGCTATTGTATGAAAACAAAGTCCCCTTGTTGCAGTTTAAAATGTCTACTATAATTTGTTAGAGTTGTTTGCAGTGTTTAGTTCAGTGTTGCTGCACTTAGCTGTGACGCGCGCGCCGTGGCTCAGGCCAGATTCGATTAGGATCCTGGTGGAGTATCCTCTCGTGTTTCTGGAGCAGGAGGCGGGTCTTTGGAAAGTTGGAATGCCTTGGAAGTTTTCCTGTACTTTACAAAGATGTTGAATATGGACACCTGGCTGGTAGTGTCCCTGTTCGTGTTTGTCCAGCTCTTCTTCAGTTTAGCGTATGAAGGTAAGGAATTGCAAATATTTATCCATCCCGCGGATCAGAGGGATTTAGTTAACCCACTAGTGTCCAAATTGACACCGTCCATTTAATTTACATTTCTCAAATGTAACGTTTTTAGATATTTGCATAACATAGTTAGTGGTTGTTGCAATTTGTTCTGTTATTACGTATTCATTATCGGTTAGCCTATATCCCACCGCTACTTTTTGAGAGCCACATTTTATGTTTACGTGGAGGGGGGTGAGGCTAGGGTAAAAGGGGGAATGCAGTGCGCATCTGGGGGACGTCTCCCGCAGAATTCATGTGAGACACTAAAGCCAGCATTATGTAGATGGTGCCTTAGCTTACCTTCGTGCTATAGCCTGTAAAAAAAACATTTATTAATTAAGTCCTGTGTTCAAGTTATTTTGCCATGCAAAGTAAGGGCGCTATCCCACTGGGCACAGACGTCAATTCAACGCAGCTATTCCAAGTTGGTTCAACGTAATTTCATTGAAATGTCGTGGAAACAACATTGATTCAACCAGTGTGTCCAGTGGGTAATGCGTTTAACAGTTGTACATTCGTTTAACAAGGGGATATGTACGTTAAACGTGCCAAAATGTAACTAATCTTTACCTAGCTAATGGTCTATGATTTCAGTCAACAGAGTGGCGATTCACATCGAAATTGTCAATAGCCTAGATAATTCCACGTCTCCAGTAAATATTTCCAGACTACAGGCCACCCCAGTGTGACCGGCATTGGAGCTCCGTGCTCTGCAATCAGAGCCCATAGCTCCGGGATGTCGGAGCCGTCACCGGCCACAAGCCACACAAGGGCTCCTGTGTTCGGATTAACTGCACATTTGCTCGGGCTGCCTCCTCCCATTTCCTAGTTTTCCTAGACCCGCAGATCTGTGGAGTCAGTGTCTGTCCAGTGCTGGGTGGTTTTGTTTAATAAGATTGTAAGGTCTCTTTGGAGGGTGACAGGAGGACTGTACCAGTTGAATGGAACCGTCAACAGGCCATACCATTGATTTAAAGGTAGACAGACACCATGATGGGATAGAGAGACCATTATAGTTGTTTTATTTTTTGCTGGTCTATTGATTTGATTCCATGTGGTGTTCTCTCATCTTAGCTTGGTTACACAATAATTTCACACAAAGTCACACACACATATATGCAAGCACTTACACACACACACACACACTGAGAGAGTTTTCCAGATGGCTGGGTGCCAACAGGGCAGGGACAGTATCCTGCAGAGGAACATTCACTGAAGAGTAATGACAAGCTGAAATAAGTTCAAGACGAGATGGGACTGTATAATAGTTTGGATGCATGAGTGTATACGTGTGCGTTTATCATGGAGTGTATGTGTATGTCTGTATCAAGGTTAGAGATGTAATGTGTGTCAGAGAGAGAGATTGTGTGGGTGTGTGTGCTTGAGGGTGTGTGAGGGTGTTGATTTGGAGATGTATGTGTCTTGTCCAGTGGCGGCGCGGCTTACCACTTCTGTCTGAGAAACAGGCTGAAACATGTGCATACGCTACTGGAGTTAGATTTACACTGACAGGGTAAACACAGCTTGTCAAACTGATGCTTATAGCTGGAGGTCACTGGTGAGTCTGTGTGCTTGTGAGTGTGTGTGTGTGTGTGTTTATGGGGGTTGATTTAACAGGGGTCTTTGTATTTATTTGGGGGTTGTTAGTTAGACTTTATGTGGCGTAATTTATGTGTGTGTGTGTTTTAAAGGGGGTTGAGAAGGGTGGATGGTTTGGGTTTTAAGTAGCCTTAGTAACCTTTCTTTGCTTTGGTGTTATAGAATGCATTGAGGTGTCTACTGAGAGACAGGCTGAGTGTTGTTACTTTACGTGCATTGAGGTGTCTACTGAGAGACAGGCTGAGTATTGTTACTTTACGTGCATTGAGGTGTCTACTGAGAGACAGGCTGAGTGTTGTTACTTTACGTGCATTGAGGTGTCTACTGAGAGACAGGCGGAGTGTTGATGCTACCTCCAGGGCATATGAAGATGGGTGGTAACTGGCAAGGGAAGGGTTTGATGGTTGGTTCTCTCCGGAACTCTGTATGTTTCTGTCTCTGCTGCTGTCTCAAAAAACAAGATGGTTGCCACTGTCTCCTTTGTCCCGTCTCATTACTATTTTCTCTTGTCAGCACAAGCAGACACTCACACAGACACAAGTACACACTCAGCGACGCCTTCGCCTTTATAGCTCGCTCAGCATGCATTTCTACTTACAGTGAAACCCAGTCATAATGACTCTATGAATCATTCATATTTTACGAATGGACTGCTGTGCTGTTGGTCTAGGTGGTGAGTGACCTTGTATGTATAGTTAATTGTCAGAAAGCTCAAACATGCCGTCTTAACACAGAGTGATGTAACCCAGGGAATTCTCTAAGCCTGCAAGCTTACTAATACCACTGGAGTAGCAGTAATAATGGTTCTTCTCATTTTCCATGGTGAGAGAGAAAGAGAGCATGACGGTAAGCGAGTCAGTGATTGATGCGTTAAGAAAGGTGTCGTGAGCATGTGATGTTGGAGAGAACACAAGTTTAAGTGGTTGGTTGAGGAAGAGATCTATTAAAGGGAAGTTGTGCACAGAGGCAGTGCGAAAAATATGGTCAAATCACTTCACTGTCTTTGTCTTTATTCTATGTGTTTCTAATGCCCAGATGAAATAACAGATGCCTGTACTGACTGTTCAGTTCTCCTCCTGGCATGTTTCTACATTAACCCTGTCATCGATTCCTATTGCGCACAGCTCAGCTGAATAAAGCTGACTGGAACCTCAGTTTGTGTTCCCTCTGGCCCTGTTGTTCTCATTGAGCTTGGCAGGAGAGCCTCTCTCGCTCTGTCGCTCTCTCTGTTTTATCAACACCGTGTTCTCTCTGACGTCTTCCCACCCTCTGAGGAGTCATTTTCACTGTGAGAGAGAAGAGAAAAGAAGAGAGAGACTGTTAGGGATTCTGTCTGATTCCAAACCTCAGTGCACTGACAGAAAGACTGTTGGGACCGGGACCATGTTTATGTGGATGAATGACAACTTATAGGTTTTCTCTTTCTTTGTTATTGAAAACTCTGGATCTGGCCTTCATTCACACACTGATGTTAAGCAAATAAGAAATAACTTTATACTGGCAAGTTGAGTGTCAACTTCTCAGCATATCAGCTTTTATTCAAGGCTGGCTCAATTTGATGATGTGGATGAGATCGTTTCAAGTTAATCATAGTGTTATTTTATCCCTGGCTGTTCTGGAGACCCGCTTTGAGTGGAAAAGGAACAGTACTGCGGTATTCTAAGATCCCTCTAAGATCCCTTAGGAAAGGAGAGAGACACGTCTATAATAATGTGTTATGCCCTCTGCTGCAGATTGCTGGATGGGATGTGAGTGTCAGTCTAACTGGCTGCCTTTGTCTCTAAGGATGTGCATATGGAGAAGATGGACTAGCTCTGCCTCTGGGAAATATCCCCTGCTATAGGCTATGAGGCTCTCTGCTGGTATGGTGTATGTCAGTAGAGCCCCCTAGGATTCCATTTATTACAGAATAACAAAACCAAAAAATCAGAGCAGAACTTTAGTTGTTGTAGCAGGATAGTAATCTGTAGAACAGTCTCGATAGAGAGAGAAAGGAAGGCCTACGTGTGTGTGTTAGATTTACTCTGTTGTCTGTTGTCTATTATGGCTCCATAACAAAGCCCAGTAGAGATGTGTGGTAAGTTCTCCATGTGCACTCTGGTGTTGGGCCATATAGTGGTCGTACTCTGTAAGGATAGTCATATATAACCTCACTGTAGGCAGTGAATTGACTGCAAGCTTGTTATAGAACTGATCTGAAGCAGCAGCACACACCTGTGATTAGTTTCCCAGATATGTCTGTTTCCCTCTGATAGACTTCCGAGGCTGTGTGCCCGTGACTTTTCCCCTCAGTCAGCCAAATCAGATTCAGGGTCTGTATAAGGATGTGCTCAGTAGCAGTGTGATCTGACTGCTAAAACCGCAGTGCACGTTAGGCATTTGGCTGACGTGTATGTACGCCTGCCGGGCTGGGAGCGTGTAGCTGTAGCAGGAGTGAAAGACTTCTCTGTCTGTTTTGTCCCTCATGGATCCTGAACAGAGAACACATTCACACTGGGTTGGAGTCCACAACATCCTCCTCTGGTAGCGATTAGGCGTATCTGAGCTCGCTCCTCACTCCTCTCTCCCATTTACACCCTTTTCCTTCCCTCACCCATTCTCTCTCCCTAATGTCACTCCTTTATCTTGCATTGTGAATTGAAAGGTTATGTATCATTTTGAAGCAGTAATTTTGCTGTGACAGCGAAGCATTGTCTGCCAGACAAGCAACGTCCCAATACTCATATCTGCTTTCCTTTTGACAACTGATATCAAATATCTTGACAGATGAAAGCAATACGCCAGATTTCTATTGGAAGGGCCATTCTTTTTCTAGCTCTCTCACATAGAGGTCGACCGATTAATCGGAATGGCCGATTAATTAGGGCCGATTTCAAGTTTTCATAACAATCGGAAATCGTTATTTTTGGCCCCCCGATTTGGCTGAATTATTATTATTTTTTGTACACCTTTTTAACTCGGAAAGTCAGTTAAGAACACATTCTTATTTTCAATGACGGCCTAGGAACGGTCGGTTAACTGCCTTGTTCAGGGGCAAAAGGACAGATTTTTACCTTGTCAGCTCGGGGATTCAATCTTGCAACCTTACAGTTAACTAGTCCAACGCTCTAACCACCTGCTTTACATTGCACTCCACGAGGAGCCTGCCTGTTACGCGAATGCAGTAAGAAGCTAAGGTAAGTTGCTAGCTAGCATTAAACTTATCTTATAAAAAACAATCAATCAATCATAATCACTAGTTAACTACACATGGTTGATGATATTACTAGTTTATGTAGCGTGTCCTGCGTTGTATATAATCGATGCGGTGCGGGAAAAGGACTGCCGTTGCTCCAACGTGTACCTAACCATAAACATCAATGCCTTTCTTAAAATCAATACACAGAAGTATCTAGTTTTAAACCTGCATATTTAGCTAAAAGAAATCCAGGTTAGCAGGCAATATTAACTTCTTGCGGCGACCCATCCCGGATCCGGTATCGTGACTACGGCTCAAGCTCATTACCATAACGCAAAATGCAAAAAAATATTCTTAGAAATATTTAACCTCCACACATTAACAAGTCCAATAGCTCAAATGAAAGATAAACACCTTGTTCATCTACCCGGCGAGTCAGATTTCTAAAATGTTTTACGGCGAAAACATAGCACATATTTATATTAGACCACCACCGAAACAAAAGACGAGAGGCAGCCATTTTGTCCCAGAAAATATAAAATTATAAAATCAGGATTAAAAAATAAATCATTCACTAACCTTTTGAAAATCTTCATCAGATGACAGTAATAGTACATGTTACACAATAAAAACATTTTTTTTCAATAATATGCCATTTATATCCATAAATCTCTGTTTACAATGACGACATTTCAAAAAATGCTACTCAAATGTCCGGAGAAATGATGATAGCTCCGACAGGTAACGTCAGATAACAAGCAATAAACATTACTAAATATACATGTTCTACATATAGTTACAAAGATACACTTCTTCTTAATGCAACCGCTGTATTACATTTATTTTTAAGGTTACAGAATTCGTTCACTGGCTATACAATGAGACGGTGCTCAGATATTAGCAGTATGTCTCCTCTACGTTTGGAGTCCACAGAAACCCAAAATAACCACATAAATATTCCCTTACCTTTGATGTTCTTCGATCAGAAGACGTAGAAGGAGTCATACTTACCCAATACATCGTTTGGTTTGACGTTGTGTGTCTGTATTAGCATATGCTAACAGCTTCAGCTGAAATGCACCCAAAATGACTTCTGGTCCCGCACTCTTGCGCATCAAAACTTCAAATTGACATATTATATGTCGACTAAACTGGTCAAACTATGTGCAGAATCGAGCTTTATGATGTTTTTAACATGTAAAACAATGATCAGCGCGAACAGACAAACCGCCTTCAATTGCTGTTACTTGGAAAAGAACGTGCCCCAAATCGGCCGCGCGCAATAGAGTGCATGTATTTGAGAGTGACACTATAACATTTTCGCCCACCAAACGACGAGGGCTCGCGGGATTCTCACAATGAACGCGCCATTTGAAAGCAGGCATCACGCTGAACACATACACACTGTTCCCAGATCGGTAGCTGCCTGGGAAGGGTGGGGGCGATGACGTCAAAGTTGACCCAACTTTTCTCTTGACAAGAGAGCGTTTGGGAGAAAGGCTGCCCTGAGAGTTCTGCTTTACATACAGACATAATTTAAACGGTTTTAGAAACTTTAGAGTGTTTTCTATTCAATAATAATGATTATATGCATATATTAGCAATTTTGGGAAAAAATATTTTCAGTTTACTATGGGCACGCACTTCCTCCAAAGGGGGCAGTATTGAGGCCTAGTCTTAATAGGTTAACCAGGTGAAATTGTGTCACTTTTCTTGCGTTCATTGCACGCAGAGTCAGGGTATATGTGATAATAATAAACGTTTTGTTTTCGAAATGATAGTTTCCGGATTCGACCATATTAATGACCAAAGGCTCCTATTTCTGTGTTATTATGTTATAATTAAGTCTATGATTTGATATTTGATAGAGAAGTCTGACTGAGCAATGGTAGGCAGCAGCAGGCTCGTAAGCATTCATTCAAACAGCACTTTCGTGATTTTGCCAGCAGCCCTTAGTAATACTTCAAGCATTGCGCTGTTTATGACTTCAAGTTTATCAACTCCCGAGATTAGGCTGGTGTAACCGATGTGAAATGGCTAGCTAGTTAGCAGTGTGCGCGCTAATAGCGTTTCAAACGTCACTCGCTGTGAGACTTGGAGTAGTTGTTCCCCTTGTTCCGCAAGGGGCGCGGATTTTGTGCAGCAATGTGAAATGCTGCTTCAAATGGTGGCTGTTGTCGATGTGTTCCTGGTTCGAGCCCAGGTAGGAGCGAGGAGAGGGACGGAAGCTATACTGTTACACTGGCAATACTAAAGTGCATATAAGAACATCCAATAGTCAAAGGTATATGGAATACAAATGGTATAGAGAGAAATAGTCCTATAAATATAATATTAACTACAACCTAAAACCTCTTACCTTGGAATATTGAAGTCTCATGTTAAATCTTCTTAGGGCTGCAATCCCGTTAACGGGATCGACATGACAACAGCCAGTGAAAGTGCAGGGCGCCAAATTCAAAACAACAGAAATCTCATAATTACAATTCCTCAAACATGCATGTATCTTATACCATTTTAAAGGTAATCTTGTTGTTAATCACACCACAGTGTCCAATTTCAAATACGCTTTACAGCAAAAGCACCACAAACGATAATGTTAGGTCACCTCATAGCCACAGAAAAACACAGCCATTTTTCCAGCAAAAGATTTTCCAGCCAGTCACAAGAACCACAAATAGAGATTAATCACTTTGATCATTTTCATAAAATGACACTCATAGGACTTCATGTTACACAATACATGTATGTTTTGTTTGATAAAGTTCATATTTTTCAAAATATGAGTTTACATTGGCGCATTACATTCACTAGTTCCAAAAACATCCAGTGATTTTGCATACCCACATCATTCAACAGAAATACTCATAATAAATGTAGATGATAATACAAGTTATACATATGGAATTATAGATATACCTCTCCTTAATGCAACCGCTGTGTCAGATTTTTAAAAAAAATTACGGAAAAAGAAACCCATGCAATAATCTGCGACGGCGCTCAAAAGTAACCGTCACAAAAGCCGCAATGATGGCGTCAATATAAACAAGAAATGATATGATAAATATTCCCTTAACTTTGATGATCTACATCAGAAAGCACTCCAGGAATCCTAGTTCCACAATTAATGTTTGATTTGTTTGATAATGTCCATTATTTATGTCCAAGTAGCTACTTTTGTTAGGGCGTTTAGTACTCAAATCCAAACGCTCGTGCAGGTCCAGCCAAACGTCGGACGAAAAATTCTAAAAGTTATATTACAGGTCGTAGAAACATTTCAATCTAAGTATAGAATCAATCATTAGGATGTTTTTATCATAAATCTTCAATAACGTTCCAACCAGAGAATTCCATTGCCTGTAGAAAAGCCATGGAACTCAGGTCGCTCTCATGTGAAATGCGCTGACCAGGACCTGGCTCTCTGCCAGACCACTGACTCAAAGAGCTCTCATCCAGCCCCACATCACAGTGGAAGCCTCATTCAAGCTTCTAAAGGCGGTTGACATCTAGTCATCCCTAGGAAGTGCAACATGAACCATATTCCACTGTGTATTCGATAGGGCTGTTCAAAAACTACAAACCTCAGATTTACCACTTCCTGTTTGGATATATTCTCAGGTTTTTGCCTGCAATATGAGTTCTGTTATACTCACAGACACCATTCAAACAGTTTTAGAAACTTCAGAGTGTTTTCTATCCACATGTACTAATAATATGCATATATTGGCAACTGGGACTGAGGAGCAGGCCATTTACTCTGGGCACCTATGGACACCTTATTCATCCAAGCTACTCAATACTGCCCCTGCAGCCATAAGAAGTATAAAAAGGAACCACCAGCTTTCATATGTTCTCACGTTCTGAGCAAGGAACTTAAAGATTAGCTTTTTTTACATGGCACATATTGCACTTTTACTTTCTTCTCCAACACTTTGTTTTTGCCTTATTTAAACCAAATTGAACATGTTTCATTATTTATTTGAGGCTAAATTGATTTTTATTGATGTATTATATTAAGTTAAAATAAGTGTTCATTCAGTATTGTTGTAATTGTCATTATTACAAATAAATAAATAAAAAATAGTCCGATTTAAACGGTATCGGCTTTTTGTGGTCATCCAATAATCGGTATCGGCGTTGAAAAATCATAATCGGTCGACCTCTACTCTCATAGTGACCAAGAAGGAGAGGAAACCAATATTGGAGCACTCGTCACATATCACAGTAAGTATGTTGGTGACCTCACAACAAGACCCTGAGTCACATTTCAGCAAGAACAAACATGAAAAAACATTTTGGAATGGAGAAAGGGTTTAGGTAGTTCCTCCTCCGTTTCAAAACGTTTCCTTCAGTTTCATACTTACTGAATGTAACCCCAGTGTGAGGTTGCCATTGCACCACTGGTTTTAGAACAAGGTTGCAGTAAAAGTGATTAATTGTGCCAAACCAGCTGGGGAGAAAGGCTCCCTTAGGGTTCTGCTTCTCTGCATGTGTTAAAGAGATTTCTCTCATTCCTCTTTGGAGGAATAGTTTAGCAACGTTTTCCAACAGTGATAATTTTGATTTAATAATGACCTCTTGCAAAACACCAGTAAAGTCCAACCCAAATATTTTGTTGAAAGATTAGGCCCACATCATGTTTTGAAACGTTGATAAACCCTTTCAATCAAATGTATTTATAAAGCCCTTTTTACATCAGCAGATGTCACAAAGTGCTATGCAGAAACCAATGCAGCCCTACTCTTATCTTGAATGCAGCCTTGCTCTCTCCCTGCCTTGGTCACTAGCTGCTTTCTTCTCCCTCTTACTTTCTCAGGGTCGGGATACTATGGCTATGGAGATGATGAAGATGCATATGCTCGTAGAAACGGAGGTGAATGCTTTGACCAAGCTCTGCTGCCACACGCACGCACGCTTTTTACACACTCTGGCACTCGCTTTCAACATGCAGGAAAGTTTAGGGTTGAAATAAGCCTTTTAAACTCAAAGCATTGACTTTACTTTTTATCAACATTGAAAACATTTATTTTATTTAAAAAGCCAATCAAAGTTAGCTGTGTGTCTTTCACTTCAATGTGATGTACATAACTATGTTATTTTCTTCTCCACAAGATAGCGATATGCTTCATCCCATGTTTTACAAACTGACACAATTATGTCAAACTAACTTTCAACTTTTCTTTGAGGACAGTTAGACATGGAATTTTACCCTCTGGGCCAAACCAAACTCCTGGACTATTTCTCTTCTGTAGAGACTCAAATATAGTATTGTGTTCTTTTACTCAATGACAGTGGAGACTGGAGTTACAGCCAACACACACAAACACAAACTGTCCAGCTCCTGTCCAGCTGGTGTATGTTTGAGAGTGTGCGTGCGTGCTTACAAGAAAGTGTGTGTGTTCTGAGCCAGTGGGAAAAGACTGCATATTTTATTTCCCTGGAATACAAACCTACTGGCCCCTCAAACTTGGCATTCCCAAAAGGAATCTTTAGGTAAGCTTTTGAGGGATGGATAGAGCCATGCAACCGGTCGAGGAAAGTTGTAGGCAACTTGAGTGTTCTTCTGACAAATCTTTATCCCTCATGCTGTAAATCAGCTCTAGATCATCATCCACTTCAGCCTCCATTCTGAAGGTTATATTTATTAATAGTTCAATTGATGGGGTTTAGTAGCTCTAATCAACAGTATGATTGAGCGATCCCGTTTAAATCTACTGGATCAAAGTGATCAAAGACAGACAGACACCCACACACACACTCAATCTATTTCCCTTACTCTCAACCTCAATCTTTTCTTTACTCAAGCAAGTACTTCTTGTTGTCAAGTACTTCTTATTGTCAGTATGGATTATGGTGAGTGACGAAGCCATTGTATCATTCTGTCTACCTGTGATAAGATGATGGATGGGTTTACACTAGCACTCCAGATTTCATCTTTTTAGTCTGCTGTAAACACTGTGTCCTGTGGTAAATCAGTATGGATTATGTATGTTGCTATGGGAAACTCACTGCCTGACTTACACTCATAGCCTCTCTTCATTTTAGCAGTAAGGTGAGGAAACACATTGATGTCCAACACACTGGTAAATACCCCCCGGCCCCCAATAGTTAATTTACATTGCGGCACAAACAGATAATGTCTATCTCTATCCTGTATAGGAAGATGTCTGTCCAGCATCTGAACCAGAAGGACGTTTATTTCAATCTTTTATGTGAATGCCATAACTCTCCCTCTTATTCCCCCCTCAACCCCATTTTTAGGGACCCCTTGGTGCGCGCCCATCAAGGTGAAGCATGGCGACGTGAGTTGTCGGAGTCCTGGGGGGCAGTATTATAAGAACGTGATGGGATCGCGCTGTAAGATCCGCTGTAAGAGGGGTTACGAGATGCAGCAGGGACACCCAGAGGTGGTGTGTATGGCCAGCAAACACTGGTCAGGAAACTACGCATGCAGGGGTGAGACCACCACACACACACACACACAAACTCGCACACCTGGCCTACTGGCGAGACCCAAAATCACTGGACACCTTTACACCAAACATACAGTACCAGTCAAAAGTTTGGACACACCTACTCATTCAAGGGTTTTTCTTTATTTTTACATTATTTTACATTGTAGAAATAACACACATGGCCTCATGTAGTAACCAAACAAGTGTTTAACAAATCTAAATAGATTTTAGATTTTTCAAAGTAGCCACCCTTTGCTTTGATGACAGCTTTTGCACACTCTTGGCATTCTCTCAACCAACTTCAACTGGAATGCTTTTCCAACAGTCTTGAAGGAGTTCCCACAGATGCTGAGCACTTGTTGGCTGCTTTTCCTTCACTCTGCGGGCCAACTCATCCCAACTCCTCAGTTTTGAGACACTGTAAAGTCCATGCAGAATAAGATCACCTCCTCCCAACTGCCCACTGCACCGAGGCTAGAAAACACTGTCACCACCGATAAATCCACGATAATCGAGAATTTCAACAAGCATTTTTCTACGGCTAGCCATGCTTTCCACCTGTCTACACCTACCCCGGCCAACAGCTCTGCACCCCCTGCAGAAACTTGCCCAAGCCCCCCCCACCCACCTCTCCTTCACCCAAATCCAGATAGCTGATGTTCTGAAAAAGCTGCAAAATCTGGACCCCTACAAATAAACTGGGCTAGACAATCTGGACCCTCTCTTTCTGCGGCAATTGTTGCAATCCCTTTTACTAGCCTGTTCAACCTTTCTTCCCTTCTTTAAAGGGGGAGACACTCTAGACCCAAACTCTTATAGACCTATATCCATCCTGCCCTGCCTTGCTAAAGTCTTCGAAAGCCAAGTTAACCTCTTGCTCCTACCTGGCACGCAGGCGTCCCATCTAGAGCTCTGGAAATGCGAATGCTCTACGCTAAATGCTAATAGTATTAGTTAAAACTCAAACGTTCATTAAAATACACATGCAGGGTATTGAATTAAAGCTACACTCGTTGTGAATCCAGGCAACAAGTCAGATTTTTAAAATGCTTTTCGGCGAAAGCATGAGAAGCTATTATCTGATAGCATGTAACACCCCAAAAGACCCGCAGGGAACGTAAACAAAATAATTAGCATAGTCGTCGCTACACAAACCGCACAAATAAAATATAAAACATTCATTACCTTTGACCATCTTCTTTGTTGGCACTCCTAGATGTCCCATAATCACTATTGGGTCTTTTTTTCGATTAAATCAGTCCATATATAGCCTAGATATCGATCTATGTGATAAACAGAAAAAAATAGTGTTTCATAACGTAACGTCATTTTTTAAAATTCAAAAAGTCGACGATAAACTTTCACAAAACACTTCGAAATACTTTTGTAATGCAACTTTAGGTATTAGTACACGTTAATAAGCGATAAAATTAATCAGGAGGCGATGTCAATTCTATAGGTGTCCGTCTCGAAAAAATGTCTGGAGAGAGCTCGACCAAAACATTTACAAAATAGCCTCCAACACTCTACTCAGCAAATTAGATGTAGTCTATCACAGTGCCATCCGTTTTGTGGCGGCAGGGTAGCCTAGTGGTTAGAGCGTTGGACTAGTAACCGGAAGGTTGCAAGTTCAAACCCCCAAGCTGACAAGGTACAAATCTGTCGTTCTGCCCCTGAACAGGCAGTTAACCCACTGTTCCTAGGCCGTCATTGAAAATAAGAATTTGTTCTTAACTGACTTGCCTAGTTAAATAAAGGTAAAATAAAAAAATTAATAATTGGCACCAAAGCCCCATATACCACCCACCACTGCGACCTCTATGCTCTCGTTGACTGTCCCTCGCTTCATGTTTGTCGCCAAACCCACTGGTCATCTATAAGTCTTTGCTATGTAAAGCCCCGTCTTTTCTCAGCTCACTGTTCACCATTGCAACACCCACCTGTAGCTCGCGCTCCAGCAGGTATATTTCACTGGTCATCCCCAAAGCCAACTCCTCATTTGGCCACCTTTCCTTCCAGTTCTCTGCTGCCAATGACTGGAACAAATTGCAAAAATCACTGAAGCTGGAGGCTTACATCTCCCTCACTAACTTTAAGCATCAGCTGTCAGAGCAGCGCACCTACACACAGCCCATCTGTAAATAGCCCACCCAACTACCTCATCCCCATATTGTTATTTATTTTTGCTCTTTTGCACACCAGCATCTACTTGCACATCATCATCTGCACATCTATCACTCCAGTGTTTATGCTAAATTGTAATTATTTCGCCACTATGGCCTATTTATTGCCTTACCTCCCTAATCTTACTACATTTGCACACACTGTATATATATATTTATATTGTGTTATTGACTGTATGTTTGTTTATCCCATGTGTAACTCTGTTTTTGTTTTTGTCGCACTGCTTTATCTTGGCCAGGTCGCAGTTGTAAATGAGAACTTGTTCTCAACTGGCCTACCTGGTTAAATAAAGGTGAAATAAAAAAATGTAAAATCCCTAACCATCTCAATTGGGTTGAGGTTGGGTGATTGTGGAGGCCAGGTCATCTGATGCAGCACTCCATCACTCTCCTTTTTGGTTAAATAGCCCTTCCACAGCCTGGAGATGTGTTTTGGGGCCATTGTCCTGTTGAAAAACAAATGATAGTCCCACTAAGTGCAAACCAGATGGGATGGCGTATTGCTGCAGAGTGCTGTGGCAGCCATGCTGGTTCATTGTGCCTTGAAATCTAAATAAATCACCGACCGCGTCATCAGCAAAGCATTCCCACAACATCCCACCTTCTCCTCCATGTTTCACGGTGGGAACCACACAGGCGTTCACCTACTCTGCATCTCACAAAGACATGGCACTCAAATTTGGATTCATCAGACCAAATGACAGATTCCCACAGGTTTAATGTCAATTGCTTGTGTTTCTTGGCCCAAGCAAGTCTCTTCTTTTTATTGCCGTCCTTTAGTAGTGGTTTCTTTCAGCAATTCAACCTTGAAGGCCTGAACAGTTGATGTTGAGATGTCTGTTACTTGAACTCTGTGAAGCATTTATTTGGGCTGCAATTTCTGAGGCTGCTAACTTTAATGAACTTATCCACTGCAGCAGAGGTAACTCTGGGTCTTCCTTTCCTGTGGCGGTTCTCATGAGAGCCAGTTTCATCATAGCGCTTGATGGTTTTAACGACTGCATTTGAAGAAACTTTCAAAATTCTTGATGTGTTCAGTATTGACTGACCTTCATGTCTTAAGATCGGTGTCCCTAAACTGGAACGGTTGTTGTTAACATGCTCTAATGTGACTAGAATGACAGTGTAAATAGCAGCCAACTTTCCAGGACAGTAGACATGTCTTATATGGGCAGAAAGCTTAACTTCTTGTTAATCTAACTGCACTGTCCAATTTACAGTAGCTATTACAGTGAAAAAAGACCACGTTATTGTCTGAGGAGAGTGCAAAACAACAACATGCTTTTATCATGGCAACTGATTTGATACATTCACCTCAGAAGGTAAATAATGTACTTACATTCAGTAATCTTGCTCTGATTTGTCATCCTGAGGGTCCCAGAGATAAAAGGTAGCATAGTTTTGTTTGATCAAATCCATTTTTATATTCAAATGTAAGAACTGGGTTCTACAGTTTGAACCCCTGCTGTCTCTGGCCTCACACCCACCCTGCCCGGCAATCTAGTTGCGAAAGTTGAAAAAGAGGTTGTGATCCATGCTTATTTGAGCTGTTCTTGCCATAATATGGACTTAGTCTTACACAAATTGACTTTTAACAAGGCACACCTGTTAATTTAAATGATTTCCAGGTGACTACCTCATGAAGCTGGTTGAGAGAATGCCAAGAGTGTGCAAAGTTGTCATCAAGGCAAAGAGTGGCTACTTTGAAGAATCTCAAGTATAAAATATATTTTTGATTTTGTTTAACACTTTTTTGGTTACTACATGATTCCATATGTGTTATTTTATAATTACGATGTCTTCACTGTTATTCTACAATGTAGAAATGTAGTACAAATAAAGAAAAACCCGTAAAAGAGTAGGTGTGTCCAAACTTTTGACTGGTACTGTATGTAGCCACTGAAGATACACACAGCCAATAGAATCATTGTCAGATTCATCAGCTACCTGCTAATCATACACCCTCTTTGTGAAAATACATTTTTGGACTTGATTTGTGTTTCCCTGTCAGAGATCCGGTGTCCTAAGCTACAGATGCCTGCTAATGGTGGCTATAAGTGTTCAGATGGATCCTACTTTAACTCCCGCTGTGAGTTCTTCTGCTCCCTTGGATACACTCTGAAGGGGTCCAAGACTGTCACCTGCCAGTACCACAAGACCTGGACCTCAGGGGAGAGTGCCTGCATAGGTGAGTCAGAGAGTGCTTGTGTGGATGTGTGTGCGTGCGTTCGTGTGTGTATTTACCGATGTACAGTATGTGTATGGCGTTTGTGTGTGTGGTGTTTGTAGCTGTCAAATCAAATCGATTTTTTTCAACAGTGAAATGCTTACAAGCCCTTAACCAACAATGCAGTTTTTTTTTAAGTGTTTAGAAATTATTTACTAAATAAACTGAAGTAAGCAATAAATAAATAAAAAGTAAAAAATAAGAAAATAGAAAAATAACAAATAATGAAAGAGCAACAATAAAATAACTGTAACAAGGCTATATACAGGGGGTACCGGTCCATGTGTGGGGGCACTGGTTAGTCGAGGTAATTGACGTAATATGTACAGTCGTGGCCAAAAGTTTAGAGAATGACACAAATATTAATTTTCACAAAGTCTGCTGCTTCAGTTTGTGTGATGGCAATTTGCTTATACTCCAGAATGTTATGAAGAGTGATCATATTAATTGCAATTCATTGCAAAGTCCCTCTTTGCCATGCAAATGATTCTGAATCCACAAAAAAACATTTCCACTGCATTTCAGCCCTGCCACAAAAGGACCAGCTGACATCATGTCAGTGATTCTCTCGTTAACACAGGTGTGAGTGTTGACGAGGACAAGGCTGGAGATCACTCTGTCATGCTGATTGAGTTCGAATAACAGACTGGAAGCTTCAAAAGGAGGGTGGTGCTTGGAATCATTGTTCTTCCTCTGTCAACCATGGTTACCTGCAAGGAAACACATGCCATCATCATTGCTTTGCACAAAAAGAGCTTCACAGGCAAGGATATTGCTGCCAGTAAGATTGCACCATAATCAACCATTTATCGGATCATCAACAACTTCAAGGAGAGCGGTTCAATAGTTGTGAAGAAGGCTTCAGGGCATCAAGAAAGTCCAGCAAGCACCAGGACCGTCTCCTAAAGTTGATTCAGCTGCGGGATCGGGGCACCACTAGCACAGAGCTTGCTCAGGAATGGCAGCAGGCAGGTGTGAGTTCATCTGCACGCACAGTGAGGCAAAGTCTTTTGGAGGATGGCCTGGTGTCAAGAAGGACAGCAAAGAAGCCACTTCTCTCCAGGAAAAACATCAGGGACAGACTGATATTCTGCAAAAGGTACAGGGATTGGACTGCTGAGGACTGGCGTAAAGTCATTTTCTCTGATGGATCCCCTTTCCAATTGTTTGGGGCATCCGGCAAAAAGGTTGTCTAGGTGAGCGCTACCATCAGTCCTGTGTCATGCCAGGAAACTCCCCAGACCGTAATCCCATTGAGAACTTGTGGTCAATCTTCAAGAGGCGGGTGGACAAACAAAAACCTACAAATTCTGACAAACTCCAAGCATTGATTATGCAAAAATGGGCTGCCATCAGTCAGGATGTGGCCCAGATGTTAATTGACAGCATGCCTCTGCGGATTGCAGAGGTCTTGAAAAAGAAGGGTCAACACTGCAAATATTGACTCTTTGCATCAACTTCATGTAATTGTCAATAAAAGCCTTTGACACGTATGAAATGCTTGGAATTATACGTCAGTATTCCATAGTAACATCTGACAAAAATATCTAAAGACACTGAAGCAGCAAACTTTGTGGAAATTAATATTAGTGTAATTCTCAACTTTTGGCCACGTCTGTACATGTAGGTAGAGGTAAAGTGACCATGCATAGATAATAAACAGAGTAGCAGCAGCTTAAAAATGGGGGGGTCAATGCAAATAGTCCAGGTAGCCATTTGCTTAGTTGTTCAGCAGTCTTATGGCTTGGGGGTAGAAGCTGTTAAGAAGCCTTTTGGACCTAGACTTGGCGCTCTGGTACTGCGGTAGCAGAGAGAAAAGTCTATTACTAGGGTGGCTGGAGTCTTTGGCAATTTTTAGGGCCTTCCTCTTACTGGTATATATTTTGTTTTATTTTTATTTAACCTTTATTTAACTAGGGAAGTCAGTTAAGAACTAATTCTTATTTACAATGACAGCCTAGGAACAGCGGTGTAACTGCCTTGTTCATGGGCAGAACGACATATTTTTCCCTTGTTCTTATTCGATCTAGCAACCTTACGTTTACTGGCCCAATGCTCTAACCACTAGGCTACCTGCCGCCCCAACCACTAGGCTTCCTGCCATCCAGTATAGAGGTCCTGGATGGTAGGAAGCTTGGCCCCACTGGTGTACTGGGCCGTACACACTACCCTCTGTAGTGCCTTGCGGTTGGAGGCCGAGCAGTTGCCATACCAGGCGGTAATGCAACCAGTCAGGATGCTGTCGATGGTGCAGCTGTATAACTTTTTGAGGATCTGAGGACTCATGACAAATATTTTCAGTCTCCTGAGAGGGAATAGGCATTTTCGTGCCCTCTTCACGACTGTCATGGTGTGTTTGGACCATGACAATTCGTTGGTGATGTGGACACCAAGGAACTTCAAGCTCCCAACCTGCTCAATGACCTTGACTAACCGGTGCCCCCGCACATTGACTCTGTACCGATACCCCCCGTATGTATATAGCCTCGCTACTGTTATTTTAATGCTGCTCTATAATGAATTGCTGTTTGAATTTTTTACTTAAGACTTTTTTTTCTTAACTGCATTGTTGGTTAACAGCTTGTAAGTTATCATTTAACTGTAAGGTCTACTACACCTGTTGTATTTGGCGCATGTGACAAATACAATTATATTTGATTTGTAAGCCGGAATCAGGAGGATAGAGTTATGGTCAGATTTTACAAATGGAGGGTGAGCTTTGTATGCATATCTCTGTGTGGAGTAAAGGTGGTCTAGAGTTTATTCCCTCTGGTTTCACATGTAACATGCTGGTAGAAATGAGGTAAAACAGATTTAAGTTTCCCTACATTAAAGTTCCCGGGCCACTGAGAGTGCCGCCTCTGGATGAGCATTTTCTTGTTTGATATGGCCTTATACGGGTCGTTGAGTGCGGTCTTAGTGCCAGCATCGATTTGTGGTGGTAAATAGACAGCTACAAAAAATATAGATGAAAACTCTCTTGGTAAATAGTGTTGTCTACGTGTTATCATGAGATACTCTACCTCGGGTGAGCAAAACCTTGAGACTTCATTAATATTAGATTTTGTGCACCAGCTGTTATTGACAAAGAGACAGACCGCCACCACTTGTCTTACCAAAGGCAGCTCTTCTATCTTGCCGATGCATGAAAAACCCAGCCAACTGTATGTTATCAATGTAGTCTTTCAGCCACGACTCGGTGAAACAGCACTCCATCACAGCAGCTTTTCTAGTCTAAAATCACCCCAATTACACAGACAGGACATAACATGACAGAACAGAACAGGGAAAAGCACATTTTTCCTGTTTCTCTTCCCTCCACATCTGCTGACCATTTTAACCACTCTTTACCCCATCTCCTCTCTCCTTCTCTGGTAGATGTGGATGCCCCAGTAATAAAGTGTCCTAACCTGAAGGACAAGACGGCAGAGCCTGGCAAGCTCACTGCCAGGGTGACCTGGGACACACCGGAGGGCAAGGACACAGCCGATGGCATCCTCACTGAGTCAGTCTGACCCCTGATCCTTAACCCCTAACTCCACTGAACCTTCATTTATAACCTGTAGAGGTAGTTAGGCTTGGGCTTGGGTATACCGTGTATTTGAGGTCGACCGATTTTTCAACACCGATAGCGATTATTGGAGGACCAAAAATGCCGATACCGATTAATCTGACATTTTTTTTTTATATATATATATTGTTTTTACATACACTGCTCAAAAAAATAAAGGGAACACTAAAATAACACATCCTATATCTGAATGAATTAAATATTCTTATTAAATACTTTTTTCTTTACATAGTTGAATGTGCTCACAACAAAATCACACAAAAATTATCAATGGAAATCAAATTTATCAACCCATGGAGGTCTGGATTTGGAGTCACACTCAAAATTAAAGTGGAAAACCACACTGCAGGCTGATCCAACTTTGATGTAATGTCCTTAAAACAAGTCTAAATGAGGCTCAGTAGTGTGTGTGGCCTCCACGTGCCTGTATGACCTCCCTACAACGCCTGGGCATGCTCCTGATGAGGTGTCGGATGGTCTCCTGAGGGATTTCCTCCCAGACCTGGACTATAGCATCCGCCAACTCCTGGACAGTCTGTGGTGCAACGTGGCGTTGCTGGATGGAGCGAGACATGATGTCCCAGATGTGCTCAATTGGATTCAGGTCTGGGGAACGGGCGGGCCAGTCCATAGCATCAATGCCTTCCTCTTGCAGGAACTGCTGACACACTCCAGCCACATGAGGTCTAGCATTGTCTTGCATTAGGAGGAACCCAGGGCCAACCGCACCAGCATATGGTCTCACAAGGGGTCTGAGGATCTCATCTCGGTACCTAATGGCAGTCAGGCTACCTCTGGCGAGCACATGAAGGGCTGTGCGGCCCACCAAAGAAATGCCACCCCACACCATGACTGACCCACCACCAAACCGGTCATGCTGGAGGATGTTGCAGGCAGCAGAACGTTCTCCACGGCATCTTCAGACTCTGTCACGTCTGTCACATGTGCTCAGTGTGAACCTGCTTTCATCTGTGAAGAGCACAGTGTGCCAGTGGCGAATTTGCCAATCTTGGTGTTCTCTGGCAAATGCCAAACATCCTGCACGGTGTTGGGCCCACCTGTGGATGTCGGGCCCTCATACCACCCTCATGGAGTCTGTTTCTGACCGTTTGAGCAGACACATGCACATTTGTGGCCTGCTGGAGGTAATTTTGCAGGGCTCTGGCAGTGGTCCTCCTGCTCCTCCTTGCACAAAGGCGGAGGTAGCGGTCCTGCTGCTGGGTTGTTGCCCTCCTACGGCCTCCTCCACGTCTCCTGATGTACTGGCCTGTCTCCTGGTAGCGCCTCCATGCTCTGGACACTACACTGACAGACACAGCAAGCCTTCTTGCCACAGCTCGCATTGATGTGCCATCCTGGATGAGCTGCACTACCTGACCCACTTGGTGGGTTGTAGACTCCGTCTCATGCTACCACTAGAGTGAAAGCACCGCCAGCATTCAAAAGTGACCAAAACATCAGCCAGGAAGCATAGGAACTGAGAAGTGGTCTGTGGTCACCACCTGCAGAACCACTCCTTTATTGGGGGATGTCTTGCTAATTGCCTATAATTTCAACCTGTTGTCTATTCCATTTGCACAACAGCATGTGAAATGTATTGTCAATCAGTGTTGCTTCCTAAGTGGACAGTTTGATTTCACAGAAGTATGATTGACTTGGCGTTACATTGTGTTGTTTAAAAGTGTTCCCTTTATTTTTTTGAGCAGTATATATATATATATATATATATATACATTTAATAATGACAATTACAACAATACTGAATGAATACTTTTTCATTTTAACCTAATATAATACATAAATAAAATAATTTTAGTCTCAATTAAATAATGAAACATGTTCAATTTGGTTTAAATAATGCAAAAACACAGTGTTGGAGAAGAAAGTATGTGCCATGTCACGCCCTGACTTTAGAGAGACGTTTTATTTCTCTATTTGGTGAGGTCAGGGTGTGATGTAGGGTGGGAATTCTATGTTTTGGATTTCTTTGTGTTTGGCCGAGTGTGGCTCCCAATCAGAGGCAGCTGTCTATCATTGTATCTGATTGGGAATCATACTTAGGTAGCCATTTTCCCACCTATGTTGTGGGATCTTGTTTTTGTACAGCTCTTGTAGCCTATGGAATGGTACGTTCGTTTTTGTTTCACTTTGTTATTTTGTTGCTGGTTCTCATTTAAATAATTATGATGACCACAAATTACGCTGCGCCTTGGTCTCCTTCAAACAACACACGTTACAGAAGATCCCACCACAAAAAAGACCCAGCAGCATTTTCTGAAGGAGTGGACATGGGAGGAGATACTGGAAGGCAAGGGTCCCTGGGCGCAGGCTGGAGAGTATCACCGTCCAAGGGAGGAGATAGAAGCAGCTAGAGTTGGACGGCGAGGATACGAGGAATTAGAGGAACAGCAACTATACAAGAGGTCACGGCTAGCACGGAAGCCCGAGTGGCAGCTCCCCCCCAAAAAATGGTGGGGTCACACGGGGAGATTGGCGGTGTCAGGATTTAGACCTGAGCCAACTCCCCGTGCTCTCCGTGGGGAGCGTGTGACCGATCGGGCGCCGTGCTATGCGGTGATGCGCAACATGTCTCCAGTGCGCGTTCACAGCCCGGTGCGCTACATTCCAGCTCTCCGCATTGGACGGGCTAGAGTGGTTATCCAGCCAGGACAGATAGTGCCGGCTCAGCGCTCCTGGCCTCCAGTGCGTCTCTTCGGCCCAAGATATCCTGCGCTGGCTCTGCGCACCGTGTCTCCGGTGCGTCTGCACAGCCCAGTGCGTCCTGTGCTAGCGCCCCGCATTTGCTGGGCGAAAGTAACCATCCAGCCAGGACGGGTTGTGCCAGCTCTACGCTTGAGACCTCCAGTGCGCCTCTATGGCCCAGTGTATCCGGGTGCCTGCTCCACGCACCAGGCTTCCAGTGCCTCTCCCCAGTCCGGTGAGACCTGTTCCGGTTCCACGTACCAGGCCTCCAGTATGTCTCCCCAGCCTGGTAAGCCCTGTGGCAGCTCCACGCAACAGGCTTCCAGTACGTCAAGACATTTTCCAGCTCCACGTAGGATGCCTCCAGCGATGAGCCATGGCCCGAAGCCTCCAGTGATGATCCATGGCACGAAGCCTCCAGTGATGATCCATGGCACGAAGCCTCCAGTGATGATCCATGGCACGAAGCCTCCAGTGATGATCCATGGCACGAAGCCTCCAGTGATGATCCATGGCACGAAGCCTCCAGTGGTGATCCATGGCACGAAGCCTCCAGTGATGATCCATGGCACAAAGCCTCCAGTGATGATCCATGACACAAAGTCTCCAGTGATGATCCATGGCGCGAAGCCTCCAGTGATGATCCATGACACAAAGTCTCCAGTGATGATCCATGGCGCGAAGCCTCCAGTGATGATCCATGGCACGAAGCCTCCAGCGTTGATCCATGGCACGAAGCCTCCAGCGATGGTGTCCAGTACCTGACCTTAGAGAGACGTTTTATTTCTCTACTTGGTGAGGTCAGGGTGTGATGTAGGGTGGGCATTCTATGTTTTGTATTTCTTTGTGTTTGGCCGAGTGTGGTTCCCAATCAGAGGCAGCTGTCTATCATTGTCTCTGATTGGGAATCATACTTAGGTAGACTTTTTCCCACCTATGTTGTGGGATCTTGTTTTTGTACAGCTCTTGTAGCCTACGGAACGGTACGTTCGTTTTGGTTTCACTTTGTTATTTTGTTGCTGGTTCTCATTTAAATAAATATGATGACCACAAATTACGCTGTGCCCTGGTCTCCTTCAAGCAACGCACGTTACATGCCATGTAAAAAAGCTAAAGTTTAAGTTCCTTGCTCAGACCATGAGAACATACGAAAGCTGGTGGTTCATTTTAACATGAGTCTTCAATATTCCCAGTTAAGACGTTTTAGGTTGTAGTTATTATAGGAATTATAGGACTATTTCTCTCTATACCATTTGTATTTCATATACCTTTGACTATTGGATGTTCTTATAGGCACTATAATATTGCCAGCCTAATCTCGGGAGTTGATAGGCTTGAAGTCATAAACAGCGCTATGCTTCAAGCTTTGTGAAGAGCTGCTGGCAAACGCAGGAAAGTGCTGTTTGAATGAATGCTTACGAGCCTTCTGCTGCCTACCACCGCTCAGTCAGACTGCTCCATCAAATCATAGACTTAACCTCTAGCGTCGAGCAATCCCGTATCCGGGACCGTAATCATAGCCTCAAGCTCATTACCATAATGGAATGTTTCCTATTCATGAAAATCGCAAATGAAATGAAATAAATATATTAAAACACAAGCTTAGCCTTTTGTTAACAACACTGTCATCTCAGATTTTCGAAATATGCTTTTCAACCAAAGCTACACAAGCATTTGTGTAAGAGTATTGATAGCCTAGCATAGCATTAAGCCTAGCATTCAGCAGGCAACATTTTCACAAATACAAGAAAAGCATTCAAATAAAATAATTTACCTTTGAAGAACTTTGGATGTTTTCAATGACGAGACTCTTAGTTCGATAGCAAATGTTAATTTTTTCCAAAAATATTATTTGTGTAGACGAAATGGCTCCGTTTTGTTCATCATGTTTGGCTAAGAAAAAGACCGGAAAATGCAGTCACTTACAACGGCAAACTTTTTTCCAAATTAGCTCCATAATATTGACAGAAATATGGCAAGCGTTGTTTAGAATCAATCCTCACAGTGTTTTTCTCATATCTATTCGATAATAAATCAGTGGTGGCAGTTGGCTTCTCATCAGAAGCAAACGGAAAAATACTGCAGCTGGAGATTACGCAATAATTGCGACGGAGGATACCAAGCGACCACCTGGTAGATGTAGTCTCTTATGGTCAATCTTCCAATGATATGCCTACAAATACGTCACAATGCTGCAGACACCTTGGGGAAAACGTGGAGCTGACTCCTAGCTCCTTCACAGCCATATAAGGAGTCATTGGCATGAAGCGGTTTCAAAAAATGTGTCACTTCCTGATTGGATTTTTATCTGTTTTTTTTCTGTAACATCAGTTCTGTGGCACTCACAGACAATATCTTTGCAGTTTTGGAAACGTCACAGTGTTTTCTTACCAAAGCTGTCAATTATATGCATAGCCGAGCATCTTTTCGTGTCAAAATATATTTTTCATCCAAAAATTAAAATAGCGCCCCCTATATCCAAGAAGTGAATTATAATATAATAAACACACAGAAATATGAGCCTTAGGTCATTAATATGGTCAAATCCAGAAACGATCATTTCGAAAACAAAACGTTTATCAGTGAAATACGGAACCGTTTCGTATTTTATCCCTTTTAATCCTAAATCTAAATATTGCTGTTACATTGTACAACCTTCAATGTTATGTCATAATTATGTAAAATTCTGGCAAATTAATTACGGTCTTTGTTAGGAAGAAATGGTCTTCACACAGTTCGCAACGAGCCAGGCGGCCCAAACTGCTGCATATACCCTGACTCTGCTTACACTGAACGCAAGAGAAGTGACACAATTTCCCTAGTTAATATTGCCTGCTAAAATGATTATTTTTAACTAAATATGCAGGTTTTAAAAAATATACTTTTGTATTGATTTTAAGAAAGTCATTGATGTTTATGGTTAGGTACATTGGTGCTACGATTTTGCTTTTTTCGCAAATGCACTTTTGTTAAATCGGCACCCTTTTGGAAAAGTAGATTGATTATATGCAACGCAGGACAAGCTAGTTAAACTAGTAATATCATCAACCATGTGTAATTAACTAGTGATTATGTTAAGATTGATTGTTTTTATAAGATAAGTTTAACGCTAGTGTAGCGTGGTTCGTTCTGCGTTGTGTACTTTTTAATTAGGACACTGCCACAACTGGAGGTCTGCTGGTTGGATTATTTTTATTTGCCCTGCACACGAAGAGACAACACACAATATTTTAGCCCTTGGCGCAGTCATAGCTCTCAGGCACCTGCGCGAGCTCATAGAAACTCACTCAAACACCGTCCCAAGTACTCACAAGTTACAATAGGTACCCTAGTTAGCGAGCTCGGTGAAACTTTAATAAATCTTTATATTGTCCACATTGTGTAACATTACCACGGTTTTATATTGAACAATTTCCGAGCCACGGACAACATACTTTGCTTGCCGAATGTCAGGCAAGAGAGAACAATAAGAGGTTATGGAAATACAGATAACCCGCGATGGACCAAACCAAAATATACAAAACTTTTACAATCACGTGTATGTACAATATAGATATGAAAAAACGTTTGTACACCAACAACTAACATTAGCTATGCAGCTGTAATTAAGTTTAAAAAACACACTGAATTATTATTATTATCCCCTCTTGACCTGGCCTATTTGAATTGGTCCTTGTGTCCAACTTGGTGCATAATCTAGGGGAACAACATCACACTGCTACACTAGCTAGAAACTTACCTTGGCTCTTTGCTGCACTTGCGTAACAGGTGGCCAGCCTGCCACACAGTCTCCTCGTGGATTGCAATGTAATCGGCCATAATCGGCGTACAAAAATGCAGATTACCGATTTGTTATGAACTTAAAATTGGCCCAAATTAATCAGCCATGCAGATTAATCGGTCGACCTCTACCATGTATATACCGTATAGCGGGATATTTGGAAATGGCCACAGGATGTTTTTTCAATACCGTTTAAACTATTTATTTGAAGTTTTTGTATACATTTGAATATTTGTATTTACTTTTTAAGTAAATACCTGCAGTCAGCTAGTGCAATATGATAGGCAATAAAGAAGATTGCGTTCTTTATTTTACCTGTCACATATTTTTTCTTACCGGTAGTCCTCCTTCACGTGGTGTTTGTTTACAAGCACACAACAACAAGAGACTTGTGAGTCACTCACTGTTGTGCAGCACACATCTAGTTACAGTATGGAATTCACAACTAAATGTTTGCCAGCTAGATATTTTATAGCTATTAATTTAACTGTCTAAAATGTGCTAAATGTTCTGCAGTTGTGTATTTGGTTTGCTAATTTAGTAGCTAGTTCGCTATCTAGCAAAGTGGTTAGCTTGGCTTAGTAACAGTAGAGAATCGCCTCCTGGATCAAGAGCCTTGCTGTCTAGTATTTGTTTTGTGCCTGCAGCAAACTGTTAAGTAGCTTTTTGAGTTACTTGTATAGCTTTATGAGCTGGGACGTTTGTCCTGGAAATAATTTAGATCAGAGGCTGTATAAAATATTTGCAAAGAACTTGTTAGCATTTAGTTTGCATTCTCTATGAGATTTTACATGTACTTTGCTAGCATTGCTAACCTTAGGATTACAGAGGCTGTGGATTTAGAAAACAGCTCCCCTTGTGTTCAGTGCCAGCATTACCGAATATCACGGTATAGCACAAGGTTGGTATGAAGGTATTACCATCTGGATACCGCCCAAGTCTAGTGGCAGTAGCAGTAATAGTTTTCATAGTAGTAGTAGGGTAAGTCTTTAGTTAAGCTTCAGTACTATTGACACAGTGTAGTATTTGACTGAGGCTGTGTTTACAGTGTGATCCTGAAAGGGAAACCTCCTGGACACTTCCCCGAGGGGCTCCATAAGATGTCCTACACCGTCTATGACCGCGCCGGGAACAAAGGCAGTTGCCGCTTCTCTGTCAGAGTACGAGGTGATCCCCCAACATTTTTACAGTGTTTCTAGTCAGACAGCAATGTTCTGACAACATTTGAAGGAACAAACACAGAACACTTACACATTTATGCCTGTTAGGCTGCTTTTACACAATCAGACCATTTTTATATTCCACTAATTGGTCTTTTGACCTATCACGTCAGATCTTTTCACATCAGATATTTTTCAGAGCTGAAATGATTGGTCAAAATACAAAATTTGCAAAAACTATCAGAATTGGGATGCGTGAACACAGCCTTAGAGTGTGTGTCTGAATCTGTTTTGTGCCACCAGTGCGTCGCTGCAGCCCCATCACCCCTCCAGAAAACGGCTATATGAAGTGTGACAGTGATGGAGATAACTACGGAGCCACCTGTGATTTCAAATGTACAGGAGGGTATGAACTCCAGGGCAGTGCTGCCAGGGTGTGCCAGTATGGACTCACCTGGTCAGGCACGGAAACCAACTGTGCAGGTACATATCTGTGCACACACATGTATGTATACACACACACATACACACATATTGTTCACATCACATAAGCATACCTCACAGACACACATACAGTACTTTACACTGCACATAAACCAATAGGGCTGGGATTTGCTAAGGACCTCCCGATACAATATCATCACGATACTTAGGTGTCGATACGATATGTATTGCGATTATCACGAATCTATATGTATTGCGATTCAATACTGTGATTATATTGTGATTCGATGTTCCAAACATATTGCTCACCATCTGTCTCCTGCAGAGGGACAAGAGAGTGCCATGAGAAAATTAGTTTTGATCAGACATGGAAATAAAAGTTCTGAAAAACAAATTGACTCCCTATTTAAAAAGAAGAATGAGAACATGCAGGCACATCAAACCAGCACAATAATGATATTGTGATATTTTCAAAATGATATGATATATCGTCAAAAATAATATCCCGATATGTAAGTATTGATTTTTTTCCCCCCCATCACTATAAACCACACACACATACAGTTGAAGTCGGAAGTTTACATACACCTTAGCCGAATACATTTAAACTCAGTTTTTCACAATTCCTGACATTTAATCCAAGTACAAATTCCCTGTCTTAGTTCAGTTAGGATCACCACTTTATTTTAAGAATGTGAAATGTCAGAATAATAGTAGAGAGAATGATTTATTTCAGCTTTTATTTCTTTCATCACATTCCCAGTGGGTCAGAAGTTTACATACACTCAGTTAATATTTGGTATCATTGCCTTTAAATTGTTTAACTTGGGTCAAATGTTTCGGGTAGCCTTCCACAAGCTTCCCATAATAAGTCAGGTGAATTTTGGCCCATTCCTCCTGACAGAGCTGGTGTAACTGAATCAGGTTTGTAGACCTCGTTGCTCGTACATGCTTTTTCAGTTCTGCCTACAAATGTTCAATAGGATTGAGGTCAGGGCCTTGTGATGGCCACTCCAATACCTTGACTTGGTTGTCCTTAAGCCATTTTACCACAACTTTGGAAGTATGCTTGTGGTCATTGTCCATTTGGAAGACCCATTTGCGACCAAGCTTTAACTTCCTGACTGATGCCTTGAGATGTTGCTTCAATATATCCAAATAATTTTCCCCTCATGATGCCATCTATTTTGTGAAGTGCACCAGTCCCTCCTGTAGCACAGCACCCTCACAACATGATGCTGCCACCTCTGTGCTTCACTGTTGGGATGGTGTTCATTGGCTTGCAAGCCTCCCCCTTTTTTTCCCCAAACATAACTAATGGTCATTATGGCCAAACAGTTCTATTTTTGTTTCATCAGACCAGAGGACATTTGTCCAAAAAGAACGATCTTTGTCCCCATGTGCAGTTGCAAACTGTAGTCTGGCTTTTTTATGGCAGTTTCGGAGCAGTTGCTTCTTCCTTGCTGATCGGCCTTTCAGGTTATGTCGATATAGGACTCGTTTTACTGTGGATATAGATACTTTTGTACCTGTTTCCTCCAGCATCTTCACAAGGTCCTTTGCTGTTGTTCTGGGATTGATTTGCACTTTTCGCATAAAAGTATGTTCATCTCTAGGAGACAGAACATGTCTCCTTCCTGAGCGGTATGATGGCTGCGTGGTCCCATGATGTTTATACTTGCGTACTATTGTTTGTACAGATGAACTGGTACCTTCAGGCATTTGGAAATGAGTTTGGCACTGAGTTTGAAGGTAGACCTTGAAATACATCCACAGGTACACCTCCAATTGACTCAAATTATGTAAATTAGCCTAATAGAAGCGTCTAAAGCCATGACATATTTTTCTGGAATTTTCCAAGCTGTTTAAAGACAAAGTCAACTTAGTGTATGTAAACTTCTGACCCACTGGAATTGTGATACAGTGAATTATAATTGAAATAATCTGTCTGTAAACAATTGTTGGAAAAATTACATGTGTCATGCACAAAGTAGATGTCCTAACCGACTTGCCAAAAATATAGTTTGTCAACAAGACATTTGTGGAGTGGTTGAAAAAATAGTTTTATTGACTCCATCATAAGTGTATGTAAACCTTTGACTTCAACTGTACATTACACATCCACCATGCTGTGTGTTAAGCAGCATTGAAGTTGTGATCAGGGGTGCTGAGGGGTTCACTGGAGGTGAAAACGGGGATGTCTCCCTCGGCCAGGATGGGCTGTCGATCGCTCACAGAGATCCAGCAGATCAATACCGCCTGCTCTGAAATCGACCAGCACTGTCTGTGACACATACTTAAGTGGATTATTGTCTAATAGAAGAGACCGTATTATACTGCTATCATATTTTAAAATACAGTGACACTCCATATAGCACTTCTGATATATGCTGTGGAAGGAACAAGTCAGAGCAAACTTTATAACAACAAGACCAGTAAAGACAAGTAAAACAGAGCAATGAAATTAACATGTAGAGGTTTTTTGGGCAATTGCAAATCAAGTTACATTATTTGCTTTCATAGAATGTGGTGATGTGATATGTTGCAATGATGTAGTGTTTTATGATGTCATAACATGTTATGTCACAGCTATGAACATCAACGTGGGGGTGCGTACAGCCTCAGGTCTGCTGGACCAGTTCTATGAGAAACGACGCCTCCTCATCATCTCTGCTCCCACAGCTGCCAATCATTACTACAGGTTCCAAATGACTAATCTACAGGTGAGGGAGTAGGAGGGAAGGATGGAGGGAGGGAGAGGGAGGGGAGAAAGGCAGAGCGTGAGGAAAGAGAGAGACCGAGTGGGGGAGTAGGTCAAATTGTCTGTGGTTCTGCTGATGGGGTGTATAGTTCCTCAGTTTCTGGTAAGCAGAGAAAATGTCACCGCGCAGCATAAACAATGCCGGTGTGCTCTGTAAATTCAGGCTATTCTGGGTTTGGATGATTTTCTGCCTGTCAAAAGATATTAAAAGGGAGCAGCCTTTAAAAAGCGTGACCTTTAAAGTGTCAGGAAAGAGGTGACTCTTGTCATACGCGGTGAGTCATTACAACCTCGCCTTTAAAGGTCCAATGCAGCCAATTTCATCTCGTTATCAAATTCTTTATGGGAAACAATTAAGTACCTTACTGTGATTGTTTTCAATTAAAATGGTCTAAAAGAGCAAAGAGCAATTTCTAAAGCAAGAATAGTACTAGGACTGTCTGGGAGTGGTCTGAGTGGGGAAGGTAAAACTAGCTGTTAGCGAGAGGTTTGGAACTCTCTCTCTTATTGGTCTATTAACTCATTTACCGCCTGGTGATGTCACCAAAACTCAATCTCACCAAAGTAGGCTGAAATTTCAGGCAGTCTTTTTAAACACCTCTTACACTACAAGGGCATTTTCACAATTTCACAGTATTATTCCAACTTCATAGTGTGGAAATATATATAAAACACAGGATAATCACATTTTTTACTGCACTGGGCCTTTAACAGGCCAGGTGATGGATTCTGTGAACTTTGTTGACATCGAATTTGTATGTGAGTGCATTTTCATGTTCTGTGCTTGTATGTACAATGCTATTTGTGTGTTTTTGGTGTGGTTATAATGTAAATGTGTGTGTATTCCAGCATGCCCAGTGTGGTCTGGATCTCAGGCATGTGACGGTGATTGAGCTGGTCGGGATTTACCCGGCACAGATCGGCCGCATCAGCCACAGACTCATCCCCCCAGGGCTGGCTCTACAACTCCGGTACACACACATACACACACCGTCATCATCATTCATTACAAACCTATAACTCATTCTTCAGACCTACCATTGTGTGTTCAGCCTTGACCTGATGGAAGTGTTGATGTATGTTGCCTAGGTTACTGCTCCAGATCTCCCATAATAACTTCAACATGGTGATGATTGACAAGCAGGGGATGGACAAGGAGCGCTACACATACCCCATCACCTCAGCCCAGATCTTCACCACCATTGACACCTGGCAGGGACGCATGGATGAGATGGTGCTGCAGCAGGAGGCAGGCCACACCTGCCAGTAGTACAACATCTCAATGACACCCCTCACTAACACCCCCAACCCAACACCATCTCCCCAAAAAAGCCCACTATTCCCAATTGTACTCCTCAACGCACCCGATTTCCTTCACCCCATGGACAGTCCTTCTCACCCCCACAATATCCCTCCAAGTCAATAATTAAACCCTACCGTTGCTTAATATTACTTCCTGAACCCGACTCCCATCCTCCAGTTCCCCATAGCAGACCACAGCTAGTTAACGTATCCATCAATAAGTCATTGAACCCTCTATTTCCCACCAACTGAAAGTCATCACATTGAAGTACCATTCTAATTGTAAGGAGACAGGGGGTTCAATAGTCACTACTAAGTAGGAATCATTAGTATCGGAATGTCTGATTGGAGTTTGGAGCTGTGGAGCATTGGGCCAAGGCTAATTAGAATGGAAATATAACTCACTTTCATCACTGCATCCTACAGCAGTTAGAGGTCCTGGGCAGAGTGGGTCATCACAATCATATTGATTATTGTACTCGTCAGTCTTGTTTTTTGTTTGTTTTTTAAAGCTTGGACACATTTTACTATTATTATGATGTTTTGTATAATAACTATTTTCTTTTTTTTAAGATATGAAACTGGAAAAATCCTTTAGCTGTTTTATATTTATGTTTCTCAATTCTGGTAGCAGTGTTTTAATTAGGACATTAATAATAAGCACTCGGGAATGTGTGTGTGTGTGTGATGTGACAGCCAGTGATGCTGTTCCATCAGTACACTGCTGTTCGTTCCCTTTGATTTCACACAACCATGATTAAATAGCCCTCTTAAAAAGAGTGACCTCGTCCTTCTGTTGTTACAGTTAGAACCAGAACTATGTTTTACGACAGTCTAGTTTGTCTTTTGTAATGTAGTTTGTCTTTTGTAACGACATAAAAAGTTTTATACTTTTACGCTCAGGAGAGATGGCTGCTGTGTGAATGCAAATACACACACGTGCACACACACACACACACTGACCCGGTCAGACACGCTCAGTTACATTCCGCACAGAAAGTCTGTTCTAAACATAGAGATCTGATCTGTGGTCTGATATGTGTGGTTTATTACTTCAAAATATTCTGATAACACATTGCAATCAAAAGAAGAGATGGATTCAGTCACATTCCAAAGTCAAATCAATCTAGTTTTGAAATGAGAGGACATTAAAACAGAGACCGTAACATGCTGTTAGACACGTCTAGTGTTTCTTCAGTAGCAGCAGGGTATTGCGCACAACTCATCTATACAGTAAATGCCATTTTAATAGTATCATTATTATTATTATGCACTTTTCAATGGTTGTTGAGCATAACAGAAACTTAGACAATGGCGAATGTGCAGACTTGTCATTCCACAGAAAGAATGGCACCACAGTAGGATATGACTGTATACAGAGACATAGTCTGCGGTCAAATGGTACCCTATTCCATTTCCATTTATTTCCATTTAGCAGACGCTCTTATCCAGAGTGACTTACAGGAGCAATTAGGGTTAAGTGCCTTGCTCAAGGGCACATGGACAGATTTTTCACCTCAGCAATTCGAACCAGCGACCTTTGATTACTGGCCCATTCCCTTTATAGTGCTCTACAAGTGCACTTTAAAGGGAAAAGGTTACCATTTGGGACGCATGCCAAGACAACGGAACCCTTTACGGGGGGATACTAGAAGTGTTATTACTCATCCAGAGAGGTTACAAGGACCGAGGGGTCACAGATACCTGAGTTACAGGGACAGACACTCTGACGGATGTGCTTTATTCAATGAGTCACAGACAGAGGGTGGACTGGACACTGACTCATCTCCTCAAGGCTCCTGGGGCAAAACGTTTCCAGTGTTGCAGATAGAACTGCCCTGACTCTATTCCACGTTTGACACAATACATTTTGATCAGCAATTTGGTGCTGATAGATCTCTGGTTAGATTTCCACCTTAATCTGTTTCCACACAAAGTTAGGTCCAAAAACGTCTGTTGATGAAGTGAGTATTGTTTGTGCTGTTCTACTCTTAAAATGTGCTTTATCAAGACAGTAAAACTATTGGTGTGTTCAGGATCAGTTACAATGCAATTGTGCAACAATTTGAAACAGGTGATTATCAGTTCAGAATGTTGCATAATACAATTATTGCATGAAACATCGCAGTCTTGAACATACCCTAATTGTCATTGTACAGTATTCTATTGGAATGTTTAAATCTCCTCAGCAATGCAACAAACCCAAAGTGCCTTTGGAGTAGTTACCTTATGAGAGTAGGTAGAGGCTATCCTGAACCACTGATACAGGGTCAGATATGTTAACTTCCCACTAGTGGTTATAGTTAGGAGCAGGTCAAGACAATCTGATCCTAGATCTGGGAATAAGGACAACTTCTAACTCGTGGTCTCATCACAGGGAGAGGAGAGTGTTGTAAATAAACTACAGAGACAAGGACAGGTTCCCCCACACACCCATAATGTATGTGCATAGTGGAACCCGGGAGTCAGATCAGATCATACAATGGCACATGCTTGTTCATTATGTTACATATATGTCATAATGTACAGCGGTATTAGTAGTTGTTGTTGTAGCAGTGCTTGGTCTTGGCTGGATGCTTTGGAGGGCAGGGTGTGTGTGTGTAAGGCATGACTGGTTGTCCACTTAACCAGGTAGAGGGCCACGAACCCCAGTGCAGGATCAGGGTGGCTCAGTGGTTAGGGTTCAAAGTTCAGGAAGTGGGGTGATGTCATCAGCTCTTTATTGCGGGGATAGAGCAAGGCCATGGAGCACTCTCAACCACTGTCCCTCTCTTTCTTTTGTTCATTTTATTTCCCTCTTTCTTAACTTCCACTTTTTCTCCCCTCTCTGATACCTTTCTCTGTTTCCCCTCTGTCTTTCCAACTGCCTCTCTCCTTTTTCTCCCCCCCGCCATGTCATGTGTTGTGCTTGCACATGCTGGACCTCAGCATCAGTGTACACTCCTGGGGGACCTCTGGGTTGTCAATCATGCGTTGCCATAGCCGCTGTTCCTCTCCGTATGAGTCCATCCAGTCCACCTGGTTCCCATAGCTCTGGTCTGGAGGGAGACAATAGGTCATCACTATCTGTTCCATACACTCCATATCCCTACAGCGTTATGTTGACTGAATATGCTACAAATCACCCTAAACCTCAGAGGAGAAAGAGGAAAATAATTGAAAAGACAGACAGACCTGTCCCTCCGTTGAGTCGGACTCCCCCCAGGAAGACGTTGCTGGCCAGAGCCTCCTTGTCCCAGACGGTGAGCTCCAGACACACGTTGTTCAGGTCTCCGGCCTGCAGGCCACAGTAGGTAAAGGTGTGGTTCCACTGGGGGTTGACCGTGCGACGCAACACCGCCGTCTTGTGCTTGGTGGACTTACTGTTGTCAGGGAGCAGATACCTGAACAGATGGGGAGACAGGAAATATTTAGGAATATTTAACCTTTATTTAACTAGGCAAGTCAGTTAAGAACAAATTCCTATTGACAATGACGGCCTACCCCGGCCAAACCTGGACGACGCTGGGCCAATTGTGCGCCGCCCTATGGGACTCCCAATCACAGCTGGTTGCGCTACAGCCTGGAATCTAACCAGGGTCTGTAGTGACACCTCTAGCGCTGAGATGCAGTGCCTTAGACTGCTGCGCCACTCGAGACCCATTGAATAGGAAGAAGGTAGATAGTAGGTCCTAGAAATGTAGGCTGATGGAAATAAATGGGTCTCCACATGAAATTAAATGGGTGCACCCGTCTCACCCTTTCACAAAGGGGTCCGAGGTGCCTCCAGACTTGACAGCGGTCAGGTTCTTGGCCTCCTTGACCAGCAGCTCCACCATTCCTCCTTTGGGCAGCTTGATGCTGGTCTTCTTTCCTTTCAGAAAGCCTTTCTTCACTGAGAGGAGGAGAGGACGAAAGGGTTCCGTTTATCAACATCTTTAGTCAATTAGTTGAATCAGGTGTGTTAGTGCTGGGCTGGGGGCAGATAAAACAGAGGGGGTAATTGTGGAGTACCTTGGACCTGGTCCAGGGGTAGCATGAGGTTCCTCTCTGCAGGGATGTACTTAAGAACGACGGTTAGCTCCCCTTTATACTGGAGCGTGGAGTCCATTCTACTGTCCAGCTGCACATAGAACAAACATACTGTACTTACAGCATTTACGACTTACATACAGTATAAATCCACACATGTACGCTATTGTCCATCTAAACACAGAATACCTTGGGTTGCAGAGAGTACCACTCCTCCATGTTCGTGTCAAACTCCCAGGAGTCAAAGGTCAGCTCCACCTCCCCAAGGAAGCTGTTGTGACCGAAACGGTCGTGGTGCCACACAGACAGCTGCAATGTCCGTGTCTCCAACTGGGAGTGGCTGATCACATACTACACAGCACAGCACAGGTGAGAGAGACGGATGGAGAGTAGGACTGAGTACCAAAACTAATTTCCTGCCGATGCTCATACAGGAATAAAACACGCACACCAGGGCCTTGATGAAGGCTGAAACACTAGGTATGGTGGTGCAGGTTAATGAAAGCTTCATTTCTTTAAATATGAACACCTGCTGCCTGTCACTAGTATTGACACACACTCTTTCTTCAGGCATCGATACACATTCTCATGACCACAAAAACAAACTCATGACATTTTACTGTCTCCCAAGCTATACACATTTTCATACGTGCACACACACTTCCTTACCCTAAGGTTCTCATTGAACACAGGGTTGATTGTGTTGGTCTTGATGCTGGTCTTCCTCTTGCTCTGGCGAGACTTGTCTGGGAGAAGGTAAGCCTTCACATAGCTGCCATTGGAAGGTACAGTCATTCAGCCACACTCCAGAGGAGGACATGTATGCAGGGATCCATATGATCACCCCAGGGCTTCACTAAGGTTACTCTATCATACCATGACTGTCGCAGTCATTGTGGGTCACGGTGAGTTCACACTTCAGTCATGGATTGGTTCAAGTTGAGCTGATGGTCAGTGACTGTGATAATGTAGTGTGTGTGTTTGTGTAAGCATACACTCTTTAGAAGAAAGGTTTCCAAAAGGGTTCTGTGGCTGTCCCCATAGGAGAACCTTTTTTGGTACCATGTAAGACCCCTTTTGGCTCTATTTGGTTCTATGTAGAACCATCTGTGGAAAGGAATCTACATGGAACCCAAAAGGGTTCTACTAGGAACCAAAAGGGGTTCTTTAAAGGGTTCGCCTGTCGGGACAGCCAAGGAACCCTTTTTTGGTTCTAGATAGCACCTTTTCTATATTAGAGTGTAGGTTCTTCAGTGTGTGTGTGCCCTTACGCGTCTGTGCGTTGCTTCCTCTCATTCCCAGTGGCCAGGTTGCGACACTCCTTCACCAGGACATTGAGAGCG
This sequence comes from Oncorhynchus keta, assembly GCF_023373465.1. NCBI lineage: Eukaryota > Metazoa > Chordata > Actinopteri > Salmoniformes > Salmonidae > Oncorhynchus > Oncorhynchus keta. The sequence continues at coordinate 23,563,740 of NC_068427.1, read as the reverse complement.
CCTGTCTTATAGCTGTAGCTGATGTTCAACAGCAGCTCCCCACTCACATTGGCGTTGCCATAGTCACCGGTCTCACTGTACATACTCATCATACTGTTCAGACTGCTCTGTGAGGAGAAGAGAGGGGAAGAGGAGGGGAGAGAGGCAAGAGAAGGGGAGAAAGGGTATAGAATAGAGAAGATGGGTAGTGAGAGAGCAAGTGGGGGTACGAGACAGCAAAATGAGTAAAATAGTGTAATAGAGGGGGGAGATGGGAGAGGAAAAGAACAGAATGGAGAAAAGAGAAGTAGATGATTGGGGTAGAGAATCAGAACAGATGAGGGTGAGAGAAGAGGAGAGTCAGAGCAGGAGGAAATTTTAAAAAGAAGTAGAGGGAAAAGGAGGAGAGAGTAAGACAGATGTAGGCCTAGATAGCCTTTAGTCTTTCTGAAGGTAAAAATGCAGAATGGACAGATTGCGTCATTTGATGTGAGATGTATCTGGCAGGTGAATGTAATATCCTAATGATGATCTAATTTATGTCATAGGATGAGCCCGTATGAGTGGCAGCGATTGGAGCAGAGCGGCACAGCTTGGTGGAAATATATTCACAATAAGTGGGGCGCACACATGCAAGCATGCACACACAAGGAGGCAAGGACTCACAGTCTCTGCGTCCGAGTCGCCAGGGAGACTGAGGTAGCCCCATTTCCTCTCTGAGCCAGGAGTAGAAGACTAGCAGCCAGAGGAAGAATAGACCCAGAGCCAGCAGTGGGAGGAGGAGACAGAGAGAGGAGGGAAGAGAGGTGATACATGTGAAAGTGTAAATAGGACAGAGACAAGGGGAAAGACCCTAAGTACAAGAGCAGAAACTCCAGACACCCCATCACCAGATGCTGTGACAAAACAGAATCTAGCAGGGTTGCCATGGTGTTTATCAGATGAAGTAGTAACTGATTTGATCTCCTCCGGGGATAACATGAATAAACAGGGATGGACAAAGCAGGCTGACAACACCAGTAAATATCAAAGGCAACTACACACAGGTGCTTGGCCCAAGGGAACATGTCCAGGTGGAGCAGTGGATACAATGAGAAGCAGCCTTTCTGGGCCTCAGTTATGATTTATCTATTTAACTAGGCAAGTCAGTTAAGAACATAATCTTATTCACAATGACAGCCTACCCCGGGCAATACTGGGACAATTGTGCACGGCCCTATGGAACTCCCAATCACAGCCAGAAGTGATGCAGCCTGGATTTGAACCAGGGACTACAGTGACACCACTTGCACTGAGATGCAGTGCCTTAGACCGCAGCGCCATTTCAGGCATACATGAACATTATAGAAATAATAGATATGTAGATATCTATTTTGTGAGTGTATGTGTGTGTGTTTCCCTCATCCTCCATCCCTAGTACAGCCATCAAACATTGTGTTCTATTCATACATTATTTTCGAGTGGGGAGATTCACAGAAGCCAGTCACCATTCATCTGAATAATCTCCTTAATCATGGCTCTCCACCTCTGCTGTTATTGAGAGCAGATCCCACTGCCAGAATTAATGCTGTTCGCCATGTCTGGGGTGAAATCATAAATGTCAGACAGGCAGGGGATGCGTGTCTCTTGTTAACATAGCAATGTCTCAGAATAACACTGAGGGGGTTTCAGTGGCGTAAATACGTAGATAAGCCAGCAATGACAGTACATAGCTAATTGGTTAGTGTAACCTAGTGTTGATTTTTCAGTGTAACATTTATTGTGTTGATTCAGGTGTTAAATGAACTCTGTTATTGTTACAGTAACACTTATTAGTGTAAAAGAACCCCAGTGTTGGTGTTAATAAGCAGTGTTAAACCAAATCTGGTTTACTTCAAATATCATCCAGTTTCATGAAAAACATTTTGATTGTGCATGACCTTCAACACTGAAAAGTGTGGACCTGTATAGACACTGGACCAGTGTTAAAAGTGACACTCTCTGTGTTGATCTAACACTGAAGAATTTGCTGTGTATGTCCTTATACTTTAAGTGTTGTATATTAAGCCGGTGTTGAAAAAAATCAAACAATCGTGTCCTTTATTATCCCGGTGGCAAAATGTGTTATGAGAAAATACATGTAAATGTTGTGAAGCCAGGCATACATACACTACCGGTCCAAAGTTTTAGAACATTACCCGTTCAAGGGTTTTTATTTTTACGATATTATACATTGTAGATTAGTAATGAAGACATCAAAACTATGAAATAACACATATGGAATCATGTAGTTCACCAAGCAAGTGTTAAACTTGATGAGAGCTTTGCAAACTCTTGGCTTTCTCTCAAACAGCTTCACCTGGAATGCTTTTCCAACAGTCTTGAAGGAGTTCCCACATACTGAGCACTTGTTGGCTCTATTTCCTTCACTCTGTGGTCCGACTCATCCCAAATCATCTCAATTTGGTTGAGGTCGGGGGATTGTGGAGGCCAGGTCATCTGACGCAGCACTCCAACACTCTCCTTCTTGGTCAAATAGCCCTTACACAGCCTGGAGGTGTGTTGGGTCATTGTCCTGATGAAAAGCAAATAATAGTCCCACTAACCAGATGGGATGCATATTGCTGGGATAGCCATGCTGGTTGTAACCTTTATTTAACTAGGCAAGTCAGTTAAGAACAAATTCTTATTTACAATGACAGCCTACTGGGGAACAGTGGGTTAACTGCATTGTTCAGGGGCAGAACGACAGGGATTCAATCCAGCAACCTTTTGGTTATTGGCCCAACGCTCTAATCAATGGGCTACCTTGAATTCTAAATCAGTCACAGCAAAGCACCCCCACATCATAACACCTCCTCCATGCTTTACGGTGGGAAATACACATGCGGAGATCAACTATTCTGCATCTCACAAAGACACAGCGGTTGGAACCAAAAATCTCACATTTGGACTCCAAATCAGAGGACAGATTTTCACTAATCAGATTGTCCCACTAAGCGCAAACCAGATGGGATAGCGTATCGCTGCAGAATGCCGTGGTAGCCATACTGGTTAAGTGTGCCTTGAATTCTAAATAAATCACAGACAGTGTCACCAGCAAATCACCATCACACCTCCTCCTCCATGCTTCACGGTGGGAACCACACATGCAGAGATCATCTGTTCACCTACTCTGCATCACACAAAGACACGGTGCTTGCAACCAAAAATCTCCAAGTCTGAGTCATCAGACCAAAGGATAGATTTCCACCTAATGTCCATTACTCGTGTTTCTTGGCCCAAGCAAGTCTCTTCTTCTCATAGGTGTCCTTTAGTAGTGGTTTCTTTGCAGCAAGTCGACCATGAAGACCTGATTCACTCAGTCTCCTCTGAACAGTTGATGTTGAAATGTGTCTGTTACTTGAACTCTGAAGCATTTACTTGGGCTGCAATTTCTGAGGCTGGTAACTCTAATGAACTTCTCCTCTGCAGCAGAGGTATCTCGGGGTCTTCAATTCCTGTGGCGGTCCTCATGAGAGACAGTTTCATCATAAGTGCATGATGGTTTTTGCGACTGCACTTGTTCCATATGGACTGACCTTCATGTCTTAAAGTAATAATGGACTGTCGTTTCTCTTTGCTTATTTGAGCTGTTCTTGCCATAATATGGACTTGGTCTTTTACGGAATGGAGCGATCTTCTGTATACGCCTTTACCTTGTCACAACACAACTGATTGGTTAAAATGCATTAAGAAGGAAATAAATTCCACAAATTAACTTTTAAGAAGGTACACCTGTTAATTGAAATACATTATACAAGCTGGTTGAGAGAATGCCAAGAGTGTGCAAAGCTGTCATCAAGGCAAAGGGTGGCTATTTGAGGAATGACTCTCAAATTTGATTTGGTTAACACTTTTTTTTGGTTATGACATGATTCCATATGTGTTATTTCATAGTTTTGTATTCACTATTATTGTACAATGTAGAAATGTGTCAAAATAAAGAAAAACCCTTGAAGGAGTAGGTGTTCTAAAATGTTCGGCCGGTAGTGTACATATGTTATACATACAGTATATATATATATCATTAGACTAATGGCTCCAACAATGGCTCCAACAAGTGCTGTGTCTTTATGTGAGCTCTGCTGTGAAGTGTGTTTGTGACACTGCTCTGCTGTTCCTCAGGCCTTGGGCCACTGGCCCTTTGACACTGTTCACACTCATCCCTCTTCTTGGGCCCTTTCTGTGTGTGTGTGTGTGTGTGTGTGTGTGTGCCAGAGAAGGACAGAGTAATTGTTTTGAGTGTTGTGTGTTAGTGATACCGCAGGGTATTACCGTGGACATAGTGTTGCTCACGCGTCGGCTGGTGGCCTTGCTGTGTGCCGACATCAGAGCATCGATGTCCTCGTCTTTCTCAGCATTATTAAACTCCTGTGGAACACATAAATTATCAGAGGAGACATCAGCCCATTAAATCTCCATGTACATTCTCAGTAAGGAGGCCACACAGTGTCAACCTATCGTATCAGTCTGTTTCCAGTGGCAACTTTAAATTCAATCAGAGTGTGTTAATTAGATGACCCACTCATTGCACATGCTGTCTTTGAGATCTTTGCAAGTGTGTGTGTGCGCGTGCGTGTGTGTGTGTCCATGCATGTGTGTGAGTGTGTGTCCATGCACGTGTGTGAGTGTGTGTACTCACACGTGTAAACAGATCAGACCGTTTATTCAAATGCATACTTACAGTAAATACAGAGGAGTAGTGACCCTAAGCCAGTGGTTAAAATCTTTACCTGCTTCACCACACAGCCTTCAGCCCTGCTCCCAAGCCCTGCTACTGAGCAGGTGTTGATGTGAGCCTACACTCACTAATTAACTCCTAACTGGGCTCCTTATTGAAGCTCATATCTCATTCATGCAGTTGTGTTAATCAGACAGACTTGATATGGATAGGATGTATAGATTAGAGCAGGGTTTTCCAAACCCCCCTAGGTGCACGTTTTGGTTTTTGCACTAGCAAAATAACAAACTCATCGTCAAGATTTGATTATTTTAATCAGCTGTGTAGCGCTAGGGCAAAACCCAAAATGTGCACCCAGGGGGTGGATTAGAGGATGTCCACTGTACTGTGCTGTGCACTTTCTGTATGGAGCAAATTCTCCAGTGTTAAATCAACACTGTGAGGATTAAATGTAACACTGGTCCAGTGTTTATACGGGTCCACACCTTTGATTGTTAAATTACCTCTGTGCTTAGTGCAGTGTTAGACCACACTAAGTATTAGACTACACTTTGTCAGTGTTAGGGAATTAACACTTTCAGTGTTATGCGATAGCACCTCATATACTATTTTAACACTAGGAAGTGTGTACAGTTTGCACCAATGGTGTTATTGCATAACACTGAATATGTTAATTCCCTAACACTGACAAATTATAACAGCGTCAGCAATAAGCACAGTGTTAATTTAACCCTCAAACGTGTGGGCTCGTATAGACACTGGCCCAGTGTTACATTTAACACTGTCAGAGTCAAAAATAAAATATTCCCTGTTTAGAGCGTTCTTGATTCATTCTTACTTTTTTCCCGCTATGTTTACTGAAACCGGTCATATTCAGCGAGTGTTGCGCTTTCCTAAATTCATCAGTTATTCTGCACTCTGGCACACAGACGAGAGTGCTCTGAAATCAGAGTAGACAGCCAGAGTGAATTTGTGAACGCAAGAGATATGCTAACTGGACAAAAGTTGTTCAAGTGCTTGCTAGCTAACCAAAAACAACTTTATAAGAGATTTTATTAATATAGGTTACATTTGACTCAACATTCTGTAACACTAAGACATTGTTGGCGGAACAGACTGATGCAGTTCAGTGCATGATTAACATAATTCACCAATACATTTCTTGGTAGTTAAAAAAAATATTGCTTCTAGGTGGTAAATAACAGCTGGCCTGGGACATTGTTTTCTGCCTCCATTCGGGATGCACTGTTTCAGTTTCAATGATTCAATATTTTGGACAAAAACGGACGAATGTAACTAAGGCTGGCAATGTCAACACAATCAAACTAGCAAGGACAATGATCACAAATCAGCCATAACACGGCTAATAGGCTAGCATATCTATTTATGTATAAAGCTAAAAACAGATAGCTAGCTAGCTGCTAAGAGGATGTCATGTCATTGGAGAAGTGGGTGAAGGACTGACTTTTCCCCCTCATATTGTTTTTTGGTGGCTATATACAGCTTGAGATGCAGGTCTCATTTGGTTAGCTTGAATGCTGAATATGACCGGTTTCAATAAATGTAGGTAAAGAAAGTAATAGTTCATCACGAATGCTTTAGATAACATGTAACAGCCTAGGGCGATTCTAAAATGGTCAGAGTGAGGTGTTCTCTCATTTGTGTCTGGAAGCACACTGCATGGCTAAAAGTATGTGACAATTGCTCGTCGAACATCTCATTCCAAAATCATTAGCATTAATATGGAGCTGGTCCCCTCTTTGCTGCTATAACACCCTCCACTCTTCTGGAAAGGCTAGAACATGTTCGAACATTGCTGCGGGGACTTGCTGCCATTCAGCCACAAGAGCATTAATGAGGTCGGGCACTGTTGGGCGATTAGGCCTGGCTCGTAGTCGGCGTTCCAATTCATCCCAAAGGTGTTCGATGGGGTTGAGGTCAGGGCTCTGTGCAGGCCAGTCATGTTCTTCCACACCAATCTTGACTATCCATTTCTGTATGGACCTCACTTTGTGCACGGAGGCATTGTCATGTTGAAACAGGAAAGGGCCGTCCCCAAACTGTTGACACAAAGTTGGAAGCACAGAATCGTCTAGAATGTTATTGTATGATGTAGCATTAATATTTCTCTTCACTGGAACTAAGGGGCCTAGCCCGAACCATGAAAAACAGCCCCAGACCATTATTCCTCCTCCACTAAACTTTACAGTTGGCGCTATGCAATGGGGCAGGTAACGTTCTCCTGGCATCAGCCAAACCCAGATTTGTCCATCGGACTGCCAGATGGTGAAGAGTGATTCATCACTCCAGAGAACGTGTTTCCACGGCTCCAGAGTTCAATGGCAGCGAGCTTTACACCACTCCAGCCGACGCTTTGCGCAAGGTGATCTTAGGCTTGAGTGCGGCTGCTCGGCCTTGGAAACCCATTTCATGAAGCTCCCAACAAACAGTTATTGTGCTGTCATTGCTTCCAGAAGCAGTTTGGAACTCAGTAGTGAGTGTTGCAACCGAGGACAGACAATTTTTACGCACTACGCGCTACAGCACTCGGCGGTCCCGTTCTCCGAGCTTGTGTGGCTTAGCACTTCATGGCTGAGCCGTTGTTGCTGCTAGACATTTCCACTTCACACTAGCAGCACTTACAGTTCACCAGGGCAGCCCTAGCAGGGCAAACATTTGACAAACTGACTTGTTGGAAAGGTGGCATCCTATGACGGTGCCACCTTGAAAGTCACAGCTCTTCAGTAAGGCCATTCTACTGCCAATGTTTGTCTATGGAGATGCATGGCTATGTGCTCGATTTTATACACCTGTCATCAACGGATGTGTCTGACATAGCCGAGTCCAGTAATTTGAAGTGGTGTCCACATACTTTTGTGCATATAGTGTACCACGGCTGTCAGCCAATCAGCATTCAGGGCTTGAACCACCCAGTTTATAATCCTCATTATACAACGGGTGGGTCTAATCCTGGATGTTGATTGGTTAAAACCGCATTCCAGCCAGTATCTATTCCACAAGTTACCACAGGCTAAATCTATTACATTGAAATGGCTATTTACTCTTTTCCATCTTATATATATATATATACAGTGGGGGAAAAAAGTATTTAGTCAGCCACCAATTGTGCAAGTTCTCCCACTTAAAAAGATGAGAGAGGCCTGTGGAAAATAAGTATTTGGTCAATAACAAAAGTTTATCTTAATACTTTGTTATATACTCTTTGTTGGCAATGACAGAGGTCAAGCGTTTTCTGTAAGTCTTCACAAGGTTTTCACACACACTTGCTGGTATTTTGGCCCATTCCTCCATGCAGATCTCCTCTAGATCAGTGATGTTTTGGGGCTGTTGCTGGGCAACACAGACTTTCAACTCCCTCCAAAGATTTTCTATGGGGTTGAGATCTGGAGACTGGCTAGTCCACTCCAGGACCTTGAAATGCTTCTTACGAAGCCACTCCTTCGTTGCCCGGGCGGTGTGTTTGGGATCATTGTCATGCTGAAAGACCCAGCCACGTTTCATCTTCAATGCCCTTGCTGATGGAAGGAGGTTTTCACTTAAAATCTCACGATACATGGCCCCATTCATTCTTTCCTTTACACGGATCAGTCGTCCTGGTCCCTTTGCAGAAAAACAGCCCCAAAGCATTATGTTTCCATCCCCATGCATCACAGTAGGTATGGTGTTCAGACGGGCCTGGACATGTACTGGCTTAAGCAGGGGGACACGTCTGGCACTGCAGGATTTGAGTCCCTGGCGACGTAGTGTGTTACTGATGGTAGGCTTTGTTACTTTGGTCCCAGCTCTCTGCAGGTCATTCACTAGGTCCCTCCGTGTGGTTCTGGGATTTTTGCTCATCGTTCTTGTGATCATTTTGACCCCCTGGGGTGAGATCTTGCGTGGAGCCCCAGATCGAGGGAGATTATCAGTGGTCTTGTATGTCTTCCATTTCCTAATAATTGCTCCCACAGTTGATTTCTTCAAACCAATCTTGCTTGTTTGTAGGTGACCAAATACTTATTTTCCACCATATTTTGCAAATTAATTAATTAAAAATCCTACAATGTAATTTTCTGGATTTTTTTTCTCATTTTGTCTGTCATAGTTGAAGTGTACCTATGATGAAAATTACAGGACTCTCTCATCTTTTTAAGTGGGAGAACTTGCACAATTGGTGGCTGACTAAATACATTTTTGCCCCACTGTACAGTGTAGCTCTGAATCCATGATATAGCAGAGGTTGAAAAGCCATAAAACATACATTTTCTCAACAACAGGTTATGGTCAATAATATCAAAGGCTGCACTGAAATCTAACAGTATAGCTCCCACAATATTATTTTATCAATTTATTTCAACCAATCATCAGTCAGTCAGTTTGTTTACAGAGAAATAGCATTGTATTTGGTCAAACACATTTTTTTCAACAGTTTTCTAAGAGCTGGCAGCAAGCTGATTGGTCTGCTGTTAGAATCAGTAAAGGCCGCTTTACCACTCTTGGACGAAATAACTTTGGCTTCCCTCCAGGCCTGAGGACACATACCTTCCACTAGACTCAGATTAAAGATATGACAGATAGGAGTGTCTGTCTGTCTGTCTGTCTGTCTGTCTGTCTGTCTGTCTGTCTGTCTGTCTGTCTGTCTGTCTGTCTGTCTGTCTGTCTCTGTCTGTCTGTCTGTCTGTATGTACGTACGTACGTACCGGTTCATTGAGCCCAGGGACAGAGTGGCTCCTTAGACTGAGGGCCTCATCACTGGCAGAACCAGGAACAGACAGGTCCACCTCAGAACGACTACGATCTAGAGAGAGAGAGAGATGAGAGGAGGGAGTGACAAGGTATTACCTTCCCACAGCCACACATAGAAACAGTTCTCCTCAGTACTGTCACAGCCATGCTTAATGACACTAATTGGAGTTGTTATGAAATGCTAATATGTGACAGAGTGCCATATGCTGCTACAACAGCCAGCTGTTACTGGGTGAGATGAGAAAGGTGTCTGAGTAGAGAAAGGGAGGAGAGAGGAAACGTAGAGAGGGAGACAATGAGAAACAAGAAGAGGAGAGTGTGTGTGAGCGTAAAAGAGCAATCGAGAGAGAAAAAGAGGAAGAGAGCAGAGTGAGAGAGATAGAAAGAGAGGAGTGAGAGAGCGAGAGAAAGAGGAAGAGAGGAGTGCGAGAGAGAGAGAGAGAGAGAGAGAGAGAGAGAGAGAGAGAGAGAGAGAGAGAGAGAGAGAGAGAGAGAGAGAGAGTGAGAGCAACATAAAAGTGCTACAACCCACCCTGACGATCGAAGGACTTGGCTCCAAAGCTCCCAATCTAATAGAACACCTCCTAACCTTCTGAAACACCTCCATAAAAACTATAATATTAAAGGCTTCATCTTCATCTTCTTCATGCTCCCCTATCAGATTAAATCTCAGGAAGCAAGTAATTGAATTTGTTATCTGGGGTTTGTGAAACAGAGAGATTCCTGTCTCTCTCTATAGGTGTTCACATACACACATGGTGGAGGACTGTGTTGTCATGATGATACCTGAAGACACGGAGGCCCTGGAGACAGCGATGGTGGGGGTGGCGGTGCCAGGCTCCATCCTGCCATGCCTGGTGACGGTTTCGGCCATCTTGTCAAACACGCTGTCGCTGGAGTGGAAACTAGCCACGCTCTCTGCTCCGTCCGGCTACACACACATATACAGACACACACACAGAGGTGTGTTAAAAATCACATATTCTATGAGCGTGTTTGTGTTTATTTAACCTATATTTAACTAGGCAATTCAGTTAAGAACCAATTCTTATTTATAATGACGGTCTACCCTGGCCAAACCCTAACCCGGAAGACACTGGGCCAATTGTGCTCCGCCCTATGGGACTCCCAATCATGGCCGGTTGTGATACAGCCTGGAACCAAACCAGGGTCTGTAGTGATGCCTCTAGCACTGAGATGCAGTGCCTTAGACTGCTGCACCACTCGGGAGCCTATGAGACCATGAAACTGTGTTATTGTGTGTATTTGTTGGGTTGCTGACCCTGACCCTCCTGGTCTTGCTGCTGGGTGTAGGGGACCTGTCCCTCTCCAGGGTTTGGGAGCGCAGGTTGTTGGGTACAGTAGGGAACCCTAAGGTCTCCAGAGCCACAGCACTGCCCCTGAGGAAAACACAGAATACAAACCATCACATTACACATCATACACACTGGAATAACACACATTAGATTCTGATGATTCGGGTTAGGTTTTGATCAGGGTGTGAACATAAAGCAAAGGTTTGGGTTTGGCTTATGGCGAGGGCTGTGGCTGTGGCGGTCACAACATTTTGTTAGCCGGTGATTGTCAAGCAAATAACTTTTGGTCTCATGGTAATTGTCTGTTAATTAACATAAACATATTTAGCATCTCCTGGCTTCCACACACAGTCTACAAGCCACTGATGCAGACCTTTGGAACATCTATTTAAAAAGTCTAATAAATCCATAAAATATAGCCCACACCTTCACAATACATCCATGTATTATAGCCCACACCTTCACAATAAATCCATTATTTATTTTAGACAGGCATAAAGAAGCATGATATGAATAAAATGTAGTCTCTTTCAGAAGAACAGAATAGCATACTGAGTTGTCCTCATGTTAGGCCCTGATCTGGCAATACCATATGGCTGTGGGCTACACTAGTTCATTTAGCAGACAAGATTTACTTAGAATTCTGTGTCATTATTTTATATTATTTCATAGTATGAAGAATACAATTGAACAAACCTGAATAAAATAGAAAGTATATTTTCTCCAAATAATATGAGGAATGTGCACATTCTGTGTTGAGCAATTAAGAAATAGGTACTCCTATATGCTTAATTTAAAGGTAATGTAACTTTAGTTGTTCTACAAACTTGGGCTATATGTTTTGATTTTTAGTACATTGTAAGGCCGCATGATGTGACTAATGATGATTTGAAAAAAGTAGCTTGAAAGGCATGAGTTCTGCTTAGTTTTTTTGCACAGGCTGTCATTCACAATTTGAGAAGCAGTTGATTATGCCTGAAATTTACCAACGGCATCCCCTTTGTGTGGCCGTAATAAACCCTAAAAAAATCCATGCCTTTGGCAGCCAACCTCCCTAAAAAAAAATCCATGCCTTTGGCAGCCAACCTCCCTGAGTGCTGTGTGATCCAAAGCACCGCTCACTCACAGGCTATAAGTGAAGACAGACACATCAGGGACGCAACTGCGAGCGCCAATATCCAATTCCGAGGTGCATATTGAAGAACTGACCACATTCACTTTGTCAGTCATCAAGATGAGTAGGCCTAATGAACAGCAAGAGCACGAGCCTATGTCAATCTACTATCCCCCATAGTACAACAGTTGACCTATTCTATTCTGTGCGAGAAATAAATATTCCAAACATAGCCTGGGACAATTGTGGGATGCGATCGATCCCAAATGAATACAACCACTAGCATCAAAAAATATTTTACACAATGAAGCTGATGCAACAGATCAGAACATAGCTTAAAATGTTGATAAACTATTTGGTTATTTCTTCAAGTTATACACGCACCAATGAGCGCACGGCATTAGGCAATAAGCGTGAATGTTCCATTAGCGGGAAAACACCATTATCAAAAGTGATCGAAAATACAATGTCATGATCGTCGTCAGGGAAATGACCGGACCAAGGTGCAGCATGGTGAGCGTACATGTTCCTTTATTAAGAATGCCGCCAACAACCAAACAAACAAGAAACACGACCATGCCACTTCCTAGGGCTATACAGGCCAGTAAACAAAGACAACTACCCACAACTAAGGTGGCAAAACAGGCTGCCTAAGTACGATTCCCAATCAGAGACAACGATAGACAGCTGCCTCTGGTGGGCACCACACTCAGCCAAACACACAGAAATACATAGAAAAAAAAAACATAGAATGCCCACCCCACATCACACCCTGACCTAACCAAATAGAGAAATAAAACGTCTCTCTAAGGTCAGGGCGTGACATACGATTATGCATGCAATGTTTTTATTGTGAAAGTGCATTTAGGTGAAAATTATCTTCCCCAAACTTGAAACTCACACGCTGATTATATATGCCAGTTAGGCGCTACACCCCTTGTAAAGCAGATTAATGTGTCCCCGTGATAAACAAATTCTATTGACAGAAATCTGATTTTTGAGGTAAGAACAATTATTTTAACAAAATGTCTTTTAGTGATGGCTTTGTATTTCCATTCACCAAACTTATATAATGTTTATAACTAGTCTGTGTAGAGATATTTGATGCAAGTTAGCAATGCTAAAGTTTTAACATTTAGCTCAAATGGAAGCTAGCTAATGGCTGTAAGGGTCAGTGTTAGTTGTAACAACTTGTGAAAAAATGTTACAACTAACCCTGACTAAAACTGGATGTTTTGGTAAATGTTTTCTTTTACTTTCAGCATGCCTAGATCATGGAAAAGTAAGACAGACAGGGGAGTACCTCTCCACACTTTTAAAAGAGCATCAAGTAATGTAACAGAGCAGGGGAAATCAATCCGATTGGTTGCAAAGTTGTATGGCATGTGTCATGTGACGCTGTGCAGATTCTGCAGAGAGAAATAGTAGCTACTGGAGAAGGGGTTGAGCAAACTTGCAGGCTTCTGTAGTGGAGACAAAACATTTTTCTACCCTGCCTAAAAGAATGGCAAGACACAAGCCAAAACAAACCACACTGACCAACAACACATTTTTGACTGCCTTCATGACATGTGAACACTGGTGTGGAGATAATACTTACTGACTTTATTGTCCCCATGGGGACATTTTGTTGCAGTGTCATGTACATATTTAAAGTGGCATTACAAAACAAAATTGACAATACAACTTTCATACCAATAAAATAAATAAAACATTTTTTAAAGACTGCTGGCCTTACGGAGTCAATAGGAATATTAGCCCGAGCTATTTAGGAGGGATATCACATCTGGCACGAATGATTGTCTCGTTCTGTTTTTCCTGCTGAGGGGTGCCCTATACCTGCGGCCAGAGGGGAGTAGTTCAAATTCCAGGTACAGGGGGTTGCTTGGGTCTAAAATGATTTTGTGAGCCTTGCGGAGGGCCCTGACCTTAAAGATCTCATCCAGTCCTGTCCGTTTGACTCTAAGTACCTTGCTTGCTGTGGTGATAATCCTCACCATATTTCTCTGGCTGACAGTGGCATTGCCAAACCAACAAACAATACAAAAAGTTAAAATACTCTCAATGAAAGATGTGTAAAACAGAGTCAGTATAGTACAATTAACATTAAAAGATCCCAGCTTTTTGAGAAAGTACAGTCTCTGACTCTTTTCTTTAGATCAGGTCTGTGCATTTACTCCTCTGAAGCATATTGTCCAAGAGGACACCCATACATTTTTATTCCTCTACAATTTCTATATTCTGACCTATGATAGATGTTGCAGAGGTCGGTGTTGTATGCTTCCTGAAGTCTGTGCACATCTCTTTGGTCTTAGCTACAATGCTGTTAGTCACCGCAACAGCCCTAGTTATGGCTAGGGTTACTTATGTAAGTACAATGTATTAGGGTTAGAGTCAGGGAAGGGGTAAGGGTTAAGATTAGAGCTAGGGTTATTGATATAATTACAATGTAATGTAGTTTACGAAAGTCCAATCAGAATGGCGGGTCTGAATGCTCGTTTAACTTCATCCAGTCAGCATAACAATTCACTTTGTTGACTATTTTCCTGATATCAGGGAACACCCACATCAAGAAACATCCTGAACTGCGTTCTGAAATTACACCATATTCACCAATGGGCGTAAATCTTTGGATTTATTTATGTCAACTACCATCACATTATCTGGCACCGAGGATCTTCCCACGGAGACGAGGCCATTCCCGAAACGATTTAATAAATTGTCATATTGCATTCCATCTTTGTTGTCCATTCAGTTAAGCCTGTGCTCAATTGAATTACCTTTCAGGGTTAGTACTTTCAATTTAACCAGTGGTCATCAATCATCAGTCACACCCAATCTCTACAGCTTTAGTTATTTCCTAAAACAGGTGTGCTGCTTTCACGTATCCTTTGACTTCAATTGAGCGTAAATGAAGAAGATGCTGACAATGGACATTTTTTACTTGTATGGGTTTGGTGGTTTAGTCTCACCTGTGTGAGTGAGGCGTGGAGCGTGGTGCAGACCGGGCGCTGCGTACACTGCATGGGTCTGTGTCGGGAACCGGAGGGGACACACTACCACCGTCCGCCTCGTTTTCTGGCTTCAGGCTGGGACGGCTGCCCCTCTTTTCCATCCGCATCCTGGGATTCAACACACAGCTGTTCATTTTACACATCAGCCTGTGGTGCGTGTGATACATCAGTGTGTGTGTGTGCACGCGTGTGTGTCGCAGGGTTGGGTACACTCTTAGAAAAAAGGGTTCTTAAGCTGTCCCCATAGGATAACTTTTTTTGGTTTCAGATTTAACATGGAACGAAAAAGGATTCTTCCAAAGAGTTTTTTATTTTTAGCTTTTTATTTCACCTTTATTTAACCAGGTAGGCTAGTTGACCAAGTTCTCATTTGCAACTGCGACCTGGCCAAGATAAAGCATAGGAATTCGACACACACAATAACAGAGTTACACATGTAATAAACATAACACAGTCAATAATACAGTAGACCAAAAGTCTATATCCAGTGAGTGCAAATGAGGTAAGATAAGGGAGTTAGGCAATAAATAGGCCATGGTGGCGACGTAATTACAACATAGCAATTAAAACACTGGAATGGTAATGTGCAAGTAGAAATACTGGGGTGGAAAGGAGCAAGATAAATAAATAAATACACTATGGGGATGAGGTAGGTAGATAGATGGGCTGTTTACAGATGGGCTGTTTACAGGTGCAGTGATCTGTGAGCTACCCTGACAGCTGGTGCTTAAAGCTAGTGAGGGAGATATGAGTCTCCAGCTTCAGAGATTTTTGCAGTTCGTTCCAGTCATTGGCAGCAGAGAACTGTCTGGAAAGATGACCAAAGGAGGAATTGGCTTTGGGGGTGACCAGTGAGATACCTGCTGGAGCGCGTGCTACGAGTGGGTGATGCTATGGTGACCAGCGAGCTGAGATAAGGCGGGACTTTACCTAGCGAAGACTTGTAGATAACCTGTAGCACATGGGTTTGGCGACGAGTATGAAGCGAGGGCCAACCAACAAGGGCGTATAGGTCACAATGGTGGGTAGTGTATGGGGCTTTGGTGACAAAACGGATGGCGCTGTGATGGACTGCATCCAGCTTGTTTGAGTAGAGTGTTGGAGGCAATTTTATAGATGACATCACTGAAGTCGAGGATCGGTAGGATGGTCAGTTTTACGAGGGTATGTTTGGCAGCATGAGTGAAGGATGCTTTGTTGCGATAAAGGAAGCCAAGTCTAGATTTAATTTTGGATTGGAGATACTTAATGTCTGTAAGGAGAGTCTGGAAGGAGAGTTTACAGTCTAACCAGACACCTAGGTATTTGTAGTTGTCCACATATTCTAAGTCGGAGCCGTCCAGAGTAGTGATGCTGGACGGGCGAGCTGAATGCGGTCAGTGATCGGTTGAATAGCATACATTTCGTTTTACTTATATTTAAGAGCATTTGGAGGCCACAGAAGGAGAGTTGTATGGCATTGAAGCTCGTCTGGAGTTTAGTTAACACAGTGTCCAAAGAGGGGCCAGAATGGTGTCGTCTGCATAGAGGTGGATCAGAGAATCACCAGCAGCAAGAGCAACATCATTGATGTATACAGAGAAGAGTCGGCCCGAGGATTGAACCTTATGGCACCCCCATAGAGACTGCCAGAGGTCCGGACAACAGGCCCTCCGATTTGACACACTGAACTCTATCAGAGAAGTAGTTGGTGAACCAGGCGAGGCAATCATTTGAGAAACCAAGGCTGTCGAGTCTGCCAATAAGAATGTGGTGATTGACAGAGTCGAAAGCCTTGGCCAGGTCGATGAATACTGCTGCACAGTAATGTCTCTTATCGATTGCGGTTACGATGTCATTTAGGACCTTGAGCGTGGCTGAGGTTGCACCCATGACCAGCTCTGAAACTAGATTGCATAGCGGAGAAGGTACAGTGGGATTCGAAATGGTCGGTAATCAGATTACACAAATTACGTAATCATTACGTAATCAGATTAGACAAATTAAGTAGCTGTAATCAGCCCAGATGCTGATTACATTTTGGATTACTTAATCAAATATCAATATGATAATGTGATAAATATTTGTCTCATTGTTGAGTGGCCAGTGGGCCAGGTGTGTCCTGGAAGCCTACTAACCCAACCAGTCAGGATGCAATGGGAAACGTATTCTCTGATGTTGGACCATTCTCCACCTGCCTGTGTCGTGGACTAGTCATCGTATTAAATCTGTGCAGTGATCTTCTCCTGTGTCATTGCCAATTTAATCAATCTGTCATTTGCAATTTGAATTAATCCAGCTCAACCGCATGTGTGTGTGTGTTTCTCACCCATTCCCTTTCCTCTTGGCACCATCCACCAGGTTCCTTACGGCGCCTCTTCCTGATTTGGACGTGTCAGGCCTCTCAGGTGTGTGGATTGTGTCGCCTGGCGCAGGAGACTTCCTGTGGGGGCTTCCAGCAGGGCTGCTCATGATAGACTGTTTGACAACGTCACTGCTGAGCACCGTACTCTGGTCAAACCGCTTGGACCGCTCCTCCAGGAACCACTCCCCGGTCACTACCTTCAGCTCTCTGTCAACCAGAGACACCATCAGACAAGAACCACTGACCTCTGACCCCTGTACAATAAACTAACCTCCCAACTTTAACCCTGGCTTTAACCGTCTCTAAATGCAGAGTGATTAAAAACAAATAGGAGGCATCTGTCACTCATTAAAAAAACTCACACACTCACACAAAGCCATAACTGTTACTCGTGCTAAACCATGGCCTGATGCCTTTGCCCAGACTCACGAGACTTTGGAGCAGATGGAGCACTTCCACTGCTTTCCTTTAGGGGGCATTACGCGGCAGTCGCTGCAGACACGCTGTAGGCACTCCTCACAGAGCTCCCCACGGTCGAAGATCAGGCCCAGGCCCTTCAGGCAGCGGGCACATTGACGCTCCCCAATCTCCTGGGGGCAGCATGAACCCTTACGCCCGATCTCCACCAGCTCATTCTTCAGCTTCCTACAACAGGGAGAAACAGAGGAAGAACACTTAAGTTTGTCATTGTCACTAATGATTATGACCATGATTGTAGTAGTTGTGATGTTGTGGTCGTATTGTGATTGTAGCGGTACGAAAAATTATGATTACAATTTAAAAAATAATCATCAGTGGCGACCCGTCATTCAGGACACGTGAGCCCCACCTGTTTTAGCTGGAAAAAAATACAAAAAAATATTTATATAATTTTTTGTTGTTACCTGTTTTGCATTAATATGTGTCACATATAATTTACATAAGAAATGCCCATCCAAAAAGGCTCAAGGTCATTGGCCACAGATAAAATGAAGTCCAATCATGTAATATCTACCGTAGTTTTGATTGGACTGGTCATGTCAGCATCATATTTTCAAAATCTTAGCAAGTAAGCTAGACAAGCAGTCATCATCATGAATCCAGAGAATGTCAGACTTTGATGACCAAGTTTTATGACAAAATTTGCCCACAAGAAGGAACGCCGTGCCACCTTCCTGTTTAAGTGAGCACAGCACAACAAGGTCCAAAAATGTATTGTACGATGCTGCATAAATTATATATTATGCCAGGGAGATATGTATACCGTAGCTAAGAAAGTAATACTAAATATTTGTTGTGTAGTAAGCTGTTAGTAGCCCATGTGCCTCGCCCTAATAATTTGTTCCCTTTCCCCCTCATAACTTAGCCTACTGTTCTGACTTGGTAGTGCACATTTTAGAGAAATGTCATCAAATATTGTAAGAGCTTTCATTGTCTGCTTATATTCCCTCTTTATTTATAATATGGTTCTGACTTGGTTTACAGGGAGAATACTGTAAGAACGGCTCATGTTCTGAATTCTGTCGCTGTACATTTCAAAAGTGCTGAACAAATAGTTATATTGACTAAGTCCGTCTTAGCTCCCTCATTAATGTCTTGATCGAAATTACGGATTGCCTCTTATCCGCTCATTGTTCCTTTATGCCATAGTTTGTACATCTCAATTGTCAGTAGAAACCACATTTGTTTAAGCAAGTCAGCCATATCAAGCTATGTTTTTTAAAAAGGCAATAAGTGAGGCTGAATGAACTGTTTCGCTGCCAGACCAGGCTCCGCTGATTGCCAGGTGTAGCAGTTGTAAGGATTCACTCCAAGGTGCTGAAAAGAAAGTACTGCTGTTGGGACATCTTTAGGTAGGCCCTAACAGTTTGTTGTCACCGTTTGTCCCCGTTATAGTGCAATTAATGTATTTTTTAATGTTGTGTTGTGTAGTGGCTTTGCTGGCATGCATCAAAAAATAAATAACTGAGTAAGGCCACATCAAGACTTACATGCTAAAATTGCTACTGATCAACATCTTCATCAAGGAAGGTGTAGTAGTAGATGTATTGTTGTAGTGTAGTGTATCGTATAATGATGATAATGATGACTTATTCTACCCTCACCGTATCCTCTTTTCCTCTCTCTTCCTCAGTTTCTCGTCCTTCTGCAGGACACTGAGGATCATCTCTCTCTCATGCTCCAGCAGGAACGAGAGGTTCAGCTCCTCAGCACTCTTCTCCATTGGTCCGTCACTCTCGAAACCAGCCAATCAGAGAAGCCGAGGCGATGCAGGAAGAGTGGTCACATGCAGGGCGTTCCGAGTGCAGCTACATGACCTCGCTGAGTGTTCCGTTAAGATTCTGTTAACGTTTTGTTAGTATTATCATGGTTTCTATGTGTGAAGCAAGACGTTCTCCACGTTCCCCAAGGTTTCTCTGTGTTCTTCTCCTTATCTTGTTTCTCTCTCGCGTCTAATACAAACCTTGAATCACACAGCAGTTACTCTATCCCCAGAGACTTGTCCACAGCCATTCTGATCCTGTGCAAAACACAACACAGCACACACTGTTGTTAAGGAATATCTCTGAAGTGAGAGACTGTGGCTGACCCTTGATGTTAAGATTCTGGTCTCACTTCCTATTGAGCTCATAGTTCATCTGCTGGTCTAATCACATTACCACAGTGTTGAAGCTCTTATGAACAGACAGTTGATGTTGATTGTCAGCAGGATTACCATAATAACTTCTACAGTCTGACAGCCCCTGACCATCCCCACATCACCCAGTCAGTCCATGCCTCACACCTCGGGCTTATCACACCATCACCTTAATACAGCAATCACGTTATACCAGTTAACCTTATCAAATCACCTGCCAAATAAGTCTAATAGTGGCTTATACTCATTTAAGATGGCCCTAATGGCTACACACATGCATTCAAGCCCCCATGCACGCATGCACACACACACACGCACACACACGCACAAAGTGTTAATTTGCGTGCACCTGTCCTCTCCGCTGATAATAAGTCCACTGGGTACTTGGCGTTCAGCGACGGTGCAAATGTCAGCCCATCCCCCTGTTGCAGTGCACCATGGGAATGCTAACTGGCTCATTACTGCATGCCACTGTCAACACTGAGTCCTGCTGTTATTTCAAAGACACACACACATACACACACACACACACACAGAGGATGGTCTTCTTTGATTGGTTCTAAAAGCAAAAGTATTCCAATGTTTTTGTCTATACAGCAGCTGTGCTATCTGTGTTGAGTCTGTAGTTGAGAAGAAACTGATTGCCTTTCCCAATTCGTTTCAGCAACATTCATCATACGTTTGTTGT
Source organism: Oncorhynchus keta (assembly GCF_023373465.1). Classification (NCBI taxonomy): domain Eukaryota; kingdom Metazoa; phylum Chordata; class Actinopteri; order Salmoniformes; family Salmonidae; genus Oncorhynchus; species Oncorhynchus keta. The sequence goes on along the minus strand of NC_068427.1, from coordinate 23,543,220 downwards.
CTAATCTATATGCACCCTCTATCCTGCTGGGGGGAGATAGATACGGAAAGGAATACGGTATAATGATTTTGTTTCAAATGTTAGGTTTTGATCGTTCTCTGAATTACAACGGAGAATAATTGTGACTGAAGTGTCATAGGTTTATCCTCTAATGATTCAGCTTTTCAAGGGCAGATGTTCTGTTTTTAAGTAGCTGACAGAGAGAGATGGAGAAGGTGATGGAGGAATAAAATAATACAGGACAGACAGGTCAGAGAAGAGGAGGAAGGACTGAGGGTGAAAAAGACGGTGAAATTGATGTAGATAGAAGTGGAGGAATTAATCAGGGGGCAGACCAACTGAAAGGAGGTTGTGAGAGGGGAAAGATGGAGGAGAGATAACATGGGGAATGAAAAAGGAATTAATCAGGGGGCAGACAGAATGAAAGGAGGGCGGGAGAGGGGAAAGATGGAGGAGAGATAACATGGGGAATAAAAAGGAATTAATCAGGGGGCAGACAGAATAAAAGGAGGGCGAGAGAGGGGAAAGATGGAGGAGAGATAACATGGGGAATAAAAAGGAATTAATCAGGGGGCAGACAGACTGAAAGGAGGGTGGGAGAGGGGAAAGATGGAGGAGAGATAAAAAAAGAGAAACCAAGGACAGAGTGAGAGAATGGAAGACAACAAACAAGAGAGAGAGAAGTTGCAAAACGTAGAATGTCTTCTGTCACTGCCAACTAGAGGGGTGTAAACAATTTGCGTCATGAACAGTTCTTGTGCCCATAGAAATAGACGTGGCACATGCGCAGGATGTTCACCAATGCTGGAAAGGGCATCTGAGGGAAAAGGTTTAGTAACCCCTGCAATAAAGAACATTTCTTAATATGAAATGTTCTTTTGTAGATCCTTTTAAAGAACCATTGAGTTTTTTTTATTCTGGTCAGCCGTATTATATTGTCAAAATTCTATAGGTATTGCTATTGCATTAATTGAAACGTTTAATCAAGTGAGCTACCTCTGGAACAGCTGGGGGTTCCCAAGAAGAGTATTGCAAACCACTGAGTGATTTAGTCAACCATTCTCAATTAACACAAAGTCTTTCACAAGACACTGTCACTGGCCATAGTCATATATTACATGACATAATATAACACAACACATTAGATAAACTGGAATGGCACTCTCACTCACAGTTGCATTAAAAAGATCAAATCAAATTGTGTGTGTATGTACACTATATTGCCAAAAGTATGTGGACACATTGCTCGTCGAAACTCATGGGCATTAAATATGGAGTATGTTCCCCCTTTGCTGCTATATCTACATCCACTCCTCTGGGAAGGCTTTCCACTAGATGTTGGAACATTGCTGGGGACTTGCTTCCATTCATATCTCTATCTTACTAACTGACTGATTTTTATGGGAAATGTTTCAATATGGTAATTAGAATTATGCGGGGGTGCGGACAATGACCTCCGGGTGTTTTGCGGACCTGCATGCTCTGCCCGGGGGAACAAGGGGGGGAGCAGATGGGCTGAGAATGGAGAGGAGAAAAAACACAAGGAAATCAAGATAGCAGTGGCAGCTGTACAAATAACTAATCCAAAGGGTTTTCCTTCTCAAACACAGCAAAAAGCTAACACAATATGATGCCCCATCACCTTATTAATTCAGCCACTTAGATAGCAAGTTAAACTTAGAATTCTGCGTCTTTCTGGCAAAATAAATATTAAATGCAGAAATAGCTTGCAGCGTTTTGTAAGCGCAGATCTAATATGCTTCTTATTGTAATTTCTGCTTGGCATCAGACAAATGTTGTGCTTCATTTGCACTTCTAAACCCGGATTGACAATTCACGAACAGGCATTCTGGCATTCTCCAGCAGGTATATCTCTCTGGTCACCCCCAAAACCAATTCTTTCTTTGGCCGCCTCTCCTTCCAGTTCTCTGCTGCCAATGACTGGAACGAACTACAAAAATCTCTGAAACTGGAAACACTTATCTCCCTCACTAGCTTTAAGCACCAGCTGTCAGAGCAGCTCACAGATTACTGCACCTGTACATAGCCCATCTATAATTTAGCCCAAACAACTACCTCTTTCCCTACTGTATTTATTTATTTATTTTGCTCCTTTGCACCCCATTGTATTTCTACTTTGCACATTCTTCCACTACAAATCTACCATTCCAGTGTTTTACTTGCTATATTGTATTTACTTTGCCACCATGGCTTTTTTTTGTCTAGCTACTTTTCTCCGGTACTTTTCTCAGGTGTAGCCAGCCTATTTTTCTCTGGTAAAATGTAAGATTCAATTAAGTAAAACCCAAATGCAAACCCTTTCAATACACAGCTGGACTCACCTGCTCCCGCTTTCTCCTGTTGTGCTGTTTACAAACAAACACGGGACTGGCTTAACTGTTCTGGGTAACTACATAAGCTTCATAATGTGAAATAATGAGATGGTGAAATAAAGACCGTGATCTGCTTTATCTCCTAACGTATGTTGACTGCAGGTATTCACTTCAAAAACAGCTACAAATGTTTAAATATACTGAAAAACTTCAAAGAAATTACTTTCAACGGTACTGGCGGTTTTGAAAAACCATCACGTGGCTATTTCCAAATACCTTGGCATACGGTATATACCGTATAGGTATACCGCCAAAGCCTACATAAAACCATCACCCTTCCCAAAGCACCCTTGAGTAACCCACATTTTTTTTGTGCAATGAAGACGCACAGCCACCTCCAGCAGATGTGTCTCAGCCCAGACACCGAGGTGCTTGTGATCAGCATATCAAGTGGCACTGCGCTGCTCCTCCACAACAACTGATGGATGAATCAATAGTCTGACACTAAATGGCTGTTTGGTTGAGCGACAGACACTGAACATCAACGAGGTTTACCTTTGTTGTGAGTCGATCTAAGAATCCAACAGTACAATGAACTGAAGCATTTCTCCTGGATTCTGAGGACACACACACTTCACAGTGTACACCATGAGTTAGCATATCATGCTTCACTTGTGGGGAATTCTTTGAGTTACTCAGAAATGTTTTCCGCCAAGATTAGATCTGCAATGTCTTATGTATTTAAACATGTGCGTGCAATGTATTCCAACTTAGTGAGAGGAAGGGTGTGTATGGATGAGTGAGAGTGTGTGTGTGTGTGTATGTGTGTGTGTATGTGCACCAGTGTGTGTGCAGTCTGTGCACCCTCTTATACGGCAGGACTTATGGCACAGTGCCTTTGTTTCTCTCTGACTTAGGGGGAAGCCAAGCAAATATAGTTAAGCAATAAGGCCAGAGGGTGCGTGGTATATGGCCAATGTACCGCTGCTAAGGGCTGTTCTTAAGCACAATGCAACGTGGAGTGCCTGGATACAGCCCTTAACCGTGGCACATTGGCCATATACCACAAACTCCCGAGGTGCCTTATTTCTAACGTAATTAAAGCAGTAAAAATAAATGTTTTTTCATACACAGGGTATACGGTCTGATATACAGTACACTTTCCACTGGATGTTGGAACATTGCTGCGGAGACTTGCTTCCATTCAGCCACAAGAGCATTAGTGAGGTCGGGCACTGATGTTGGGCGATTAGGCCTGGCTCACAGTCAGCGTTTCAATTCATCCCAAAGTTGTTCGATGGGGTTGAGGTCAGGGCTCTGTGCAGGCCAGTCAAGTTTTTCCACACTGATCTCAACAACCATTTCTGTATGGACCTCGCTTTGTGCACGGGGGCATTGTCATGCTGAAACAGGAAAGGGCATTCCCCAAACTGTTGCCACAAAGTTGGAAGCACAGAATTGTCTAGAATGACATTGTATGCTGTAGCGTTAAGATTTCCCTTCAATGGAACTGGCGCAGGAGAAGAAGGCAGACGTTTTACGTGTCCCCAACTGATTGTGTTTTTTGGTTCATTTATTTGCGTTGTTTGTAACTTATTTTATACCTGTTTTGTACATATTGTTGCCGCTACCATCTATTATGGCCTTAAATAACTTCTGGACATCAGGACTGCAATTACTCACCACGGACTGGCAGAATCTTTTAATGAGTCTGATGAGCCCGATGCAAATTATATACTGCTTTCTCGGTAACAGGCCAAGATCCCTGTGATTTGCGTGAAGAGGAGACGGAGAAAAAGGGTCCAGAGGGCAGGCTGCCTTCTGAGGATTCGTAGGCGATCGAATAAACCCCCACTTCCTTACATTCTGCTTGCAAACATGTAATCTTTGTAGAATAAAATTGATGACCTACACGCAAGATTAAACTACCAACGGGACATTCAAAACTGTAATATCTTATGCTTCACAGAGTCGTGGCTGAACGACGACAATATCAACATACAGCTGGCTGGTTATACACTGTACCGGCAGGATAGAACAGCGGCGTCTGGTAAGACAAGGGGCGGCGGACTATGTATTTTTGTAAATAACAGCTGGTGCACGATATCTAAGGAAGTCTTGAGCTATTGTTCGCCTGAGGTAGAGTATCTCATGATAAGCTGTAGACCACACTATCTACCTAGAGAGTTTCCATCTGTATTTTTTGTAGCTGTTTTATATACCACCACAGTCAGAGCCTGGCACTAAGACAGCATTGAATTAGCTGTATTCGCCATAAGCAAACAAGAAAACGCTCACCCAGAGGCGGCACTCCTAATAGCCGGGGACTTTAATGCAGGGAAACTTAAAACCGTTTTATCAAATTTCTATCTGCATGTTAAATGTGCAACCAGAGTGGAAAGAAACTCTGGACCACCACCTTTACTCCACACACAGAGATGCATACAAAGCTCTCCCTCGTCCTCCATTTGGCAAATCTGACCATAATTCTATCCTCCTGATTCCTGCTTACAAGCAAAAATTAAAGCAGGAAGCACCCGTGACTAGATCAATAAAAAAGTGGTCAGATGAAGCAGGACTGTTTTGATAGCAGAGACTGGAATATGTTCCGGAATTCCTCCAATGGCATTGAGGAGTACACCACATCAGTCATTGGCTTCATCAATAAGTGCATCGATGACGTCGCCTCCACAGTGACTGTATGTACATACCCCAACCAGAAGCCATGGATTACAGGCAACATCCGCACTGAGCAAAAGGCTAGAGCTGCCGCTTTCATGGAGAGGGACTCTCACCCAGAAGCTTATAAGATCACCCCGCTCCTCCGCTCTCTCCACTGGCTTCCAGTTGAAGCTCGCATCCGCTACAAGACCATGGTGCTTGCCTACGGAGCTGTGAGGGGAACGGCACCTCAGTACCTCCAGGCTCTGATCAGGCCCTACACCCAAACAAGGGCACTGCGTTCATCCACCTCTGGCCTGCTCGCCTCCCTACCACTGAGGAAGTACAGTTCCCGCTCAGCCCAGTCAAAACTGTTCGCTGCTCTGGCCCCCAATGGTGGAACAAACTCCCTCACGACGCCAGGACAGCGGAGTCAATCACCACCTTCCGGAGACACCTGAAACCCCACCTCTTTAAGGAATACCTAGGATAGGATAAAGTAATCCTTCTCACCCCCCTTAAAAGATTTAGATGCACTATTGTAAAGTGGCTGTTCCACTGGATGTCATAAGGTGAATGCACCAATTTGTAAGTCGCTCTGGATAAGAGCGTCTGCTAAATGACTTAAATGTAAATGTAAATGATAAACATGATTACACCACACACACACACTGATACACACACAAACATGCACTCACAAACATACATTATGTAATCTATAGTAAGACACTCCATCTGCAATACCAGCCAATATCCAGACTCCTTCACAACCTGGCAGCCATAGAAATCTGTAGCATATAAAATGTGACTCAAGTAAGCAGCCTAGAAGAACAACGATGTCTGTTGACTCAATACATGAATTAATTTGATTTGACCTCGTGCCATTAATTATGCTATTGTGTCGCACTACTGTGTCTACAGTACCTGTCTCTTTACGTCGGACTCCTAAATGTCACAAAAGCAGGTGCTGTGTTGTGTGGGAGTGGGAGCCCTCCTTCAGCACACTGCTAAACCGTAAACACACTAATAGCAAATACAACATCCAGGAATGTCCAAAATTCAGCCTCTAACCAGAGGTACCGCACTCTGCACTAACATGCTGACTACACCGCTCGCGTTGCAAAATAGATTTAAACACACATTATTCAATTATTGCGACAACGAGCGTCTGCGTTGCCAAGTGCTAAAATAGGAGTCAGTTCTAATTGTGACGCTGATCACGGTGCAAGTCCTGCCACTCCCATCTTCTCATGTTTATAGAAGTAGATACCCACGTGCCATCTCCTCATTGGTTATACCCACGTGGACGATTAAAAGGCAACTGAGATCATTGGTTGTTGTGGTAATACAATGAAAGTTTAGATGACAATCGCCATTTAAAGTCCAAAGAAGAAAACGCCTGGAAGGAGGAGAGATGACAAGAAATTATTTGGTTGACCGTTTTATGTGTGGATTAATTATCGGAGTAGAGGACCTTGTGCATTTCAGTTAAAATAACAATTCACTTTATATCCCAGGACAAATTAGATAGCAACTGCTAGCTAGCTAGCTAAATTGACATAAATGTTTAATGCTTTTCGACCTGTCCCCGAATTAATATAATTGGCTCAGAGTTTGTCTTGATATTTTAACCTGCTTGTCATGATCGCGTTTGGTGTGGGGGGACAAAATCAACTTGCGCACGATGGCGCACCGGTTTGGATACGGTGTGCTGAACTCTTCATACTCATCCATTTTATAACACTTGATACTCGTAATCGGATTTACTTGTGATCGTAAAACCTCAAAGTGTGCTTTAAATGCCGATAAAGCCTATACCTCAAGTGCCTTTTACTGCGCTATCACTCATAGTGACTTATGTTCCTTCACACACTGTTCAAAGGTAAACGATCCCGACAGATGAAGATGCACATGATTTACTTACTTAGACCTATTCATTTATCAACGAAATAGGCTGATACTAGTGCCTGTATTTATTCCAGACACAGATTTAGATGAAGGTAGGCTAATTCGCTTGCCCCATGCTGTTTCATGTTTGAGAGGAACTTCTCTCCCGACACTTATGCCATAACATTTGCACAATTAAAATAAACAATCTACATTTGTAATTTTATTTTGTAATAAACATGCCTGGACGTGAACAAATAATAATAGCAAGCGAGCTTGGGCTTGGATCACGAAATAACGACAGACGTCATCAGCAATGGACTAATTATATGGACAGACAAAGTAACCTACTAAACAACACCATGTAGACAGACAAAAACAACCATATGGCCTCAGCAAAGTCACCCGGAAATAACTCAATTTAACAACAATGACTAGTTACAGATTCTGATTTATACACAATATTTGGAGAAGGGGAGACTTCTGCCCCGATACGAGTGAGTGAAACAACTCCACTCGTGTCTGTTTGGGGAAATGAGAGCAGAGGGAGAGCGGTTTGTTCTAATCCAATCATTGCAGCAGGCTCAACCGCTACCCCCACCCTTTCTTTACTGACACAATAACTAAACAATAGTTGTTAGAGCACACAGCGCTTCACACTGTTTGAGTGCAAGAGAGATGTGTGCTCGCAGCTGAAAATGACTTTTTTCTTATCGCGGAGAACTACAAAAAATATGTGTCATAATTGTATTCTGAAAATTCACCATATCCGTTACAATACTCATTTTGTCCGAGTACTCGCCACACCCCTAATCTGCACTCAACCAATAAAGCCGGAGCTATGGCAAGTGCTTTTAAATCTGACACTTGAGTCCGCAGTGCTGTTGCTTTTGCAACTCTTCTATTATCTTTCTCCTTTCTACTTCAACTTTATCGTGATTCTGTTTCTCGAACTTCTGTCTCCAACACAGCAAATTCTCCAGTGTTAAATCAACACTGAGAGTGTTACATTTAACACTGGTCCAGTGTCTATATGGGTCCACACTTTTCAGCATTAAATTAACAAAGTGTAAAGCCTTATTTGCATATTTCCCAGAATAACCATTACTGTATTTGTTAGTGACAGAGAAATGTTTGTTGCATTTATCTATCATTCATTCAGTCATGTGGCCTTTACCAAGTAAGATCTTAAGCAAATATGTGATTAGACAATTTTTTATTATTTAATATAATACAACATATTTCTTAAGGCCTTATTTTGAGGTGTGCTGAAACTCATGGTTTACAGGCAAATTCAGACATATACTGTATGTCACATTATGCTGGCTTGCTAAGTGATGTGTAATTCCTATTGGAATCCAGCCAGAGTGGGGCTATCCAACACTTTGAATGTTCATTCACCCACAACATGCATTCCGAATGATTGCTGGGTTGGGAAGGGTAAGATATGATACTACGTAAAGCATCTAAACTTGAACAACCATTTCAGTAAAGGGAGCAATAAATACAAGTAACAGATTAGGTTAGCTATAAAAAATGTTATTTATATTTGAGAAGCTAGAAATGTTATACTGAAAAATCAACACTAGGTACCAGGCCAATTTGCTGTGAATGGTTAACTTATTGATTCATGTCATTGATTTTTCCACTAATCTATTGTTCCAGGTCTAAATCAGTTCCTTACAAGAGGGGAAGGATAGAAACCAGCAGAGCAATGCTGCAGACCTGTAGGCCCAGATCTGAATACTCTGGGTCAAGACATAAAATAAATACTGAGATTTCTTGGTGTAGCGTGGGAGTAGCAGTGGAGGGAGTTTCCTACCTATTTCTGCATTATGCGGTACAAGGCTACAGTTCATGGTCTGACTAATGGTTTATCAATAGTGTCCATTCCACTGTGGGTAGGCAGAAAGGAATGAGTCACCAGAACATGTGTGACTTCTTGAATGGGGATCTATGGTAACAGAATTCAGAATATAGAAGCGAAGTATCCGGTGTCTCTTGTTCCATCATGTGGGTTCCGACTACATTTACGTCAGAGAGGGAAAGGACTGTGCCGATACCTGGGTGACTAGCTGATGAATTGGATTTATGTAGCTGTTTTCGAAGGGCTCAGTCATTTACAGGCGGGTCACCTCCTCCACTCCCAATGTGTAGCATCTGCCTAGGTGACGCAAGGCAGCCTTGTTAGCGTCAGACTACTCACCCACTACATTCGTATCATCTATCAGCAGGGCCCATCTCTGGGCCCATTGCAGTGTGATTTTGAGCCAAGGGTATGGAGTTATTGTTGGTTCCATTATGTGGTTTAAAACTACATTCACTATCTGAGAGAATGGACTGTGGACACCCAGGAGACATTTTGTTTCACTGCAGCAGGTACAAGTGGAGAAAGCTGCATCCATCTACCTATTACACACCACAGCAGTGTCAGAGTGACCATGCTCCAGTTGACAAGAAGCAGAAGAACCAGATTATATTTTGTGTAAAGCAGAGTAAAAACAATCCAACTATTAATGTGAACAGGAGATAATTTAGACATCCAGTACATTATAACACACATACACGAGCACACACAATTAAAAACAAAATAAAAACTATAAAAACTCATTAAGATTGATTGTGTCTATGTCCCATCAAATGTAATACACTTTTCAAAGAGCATTTCAACCCCTCCCCCTCCCCCAGTTCTCTCTCTCCCCTTCCTACTTTTATTTTCCCTGCTTTTAGTCTTTGGGCATAGGCAGGGGAGGACTGGCCATCTGACATTTCGGGCAAATGCCAGATGGACTGTTCCAGTTTTAGCCTAGTGGACCTGTCTTACTTGGTTTTTTTTAAATAATCAAAATTATAATTATCTGGCTAAAAATGTTGTCTCAAGGAATAAAATAGGCCTGTGTGGGGGCCTCGAGGGAATAAAATGGGCCGTTGTTTAAGAAATGCCCGAGCGGATTTCTAATCCCAGTCCGTCCCTGGGCACAGGGCTGTTGTGTAGAGAGCTCTGGTATTAGGATCAGTGCTACAGTGATACAGACAACAATAGCACACTATCCTCTATGTGCGTGTGTTTGTGTGATAGTACTGTGTATGTGTGCCAGTGTATGCATGTGTGCCCATAGTGTTAGTTTGTATGTGTCACTACTAACGTGTACGTAGTGCTTTTGTGTGTGTGCGCACCTATGTGTCTGTGCATACGTGTGCATGTGCGTGTGTACTGTTAATGTGAGCGTGTGTACTGTAAATGTGGGCATGTGCGCAATGCGCATTTGTGCTTGTGTGTGTACCCTAAATGTGGGTATGTGGGTCACCCTGCGTCGTCTTCCCATGGATCCCATGGAAAACATAGCCGATCCCACCAAGGCATCAGTGTCTCAGCCTCATTATTTCAGAACAAATTTATCAGACTTTAGAGACTTTCTTTGGCCTTAAATCAGTGGGTTTTTCGTTCTAAATAAAATATATTTCAGCTCACAGATTTTTTCCCCATTCATCAGCAGATCCAGCTTCAGAGAAGCAGATCTATTTTACCAGATAATCTCATTGTGTTTGACACAGAGATGTATAATGTAATGCTCAAGGGTTTAAGGGTTTGTGAAGAGCTGCTTGAGGGTCATGGTGGTCTGTCTGTCTCATTAATATTTATCACACAGGAAAGCATTCCCTCCGTAATGCATAACTCAGTCCTTAAACAAGATTCTGCTTTTTCTTACTGTTCATGTTTTTGGTTTAATTCTGGCTATTAATACCAACACTGGGATTATTTTACACCATTGACTGTTCATTTAACACGTACAGAGTTGATTTAACTCCTGAATGAACTCTAGAAATGTTACACTGAAAAAGCAACTCTAGGTAACACATGCCAATTTGCTGTATATTGTTACTAGCGTAGCCTATGTTCTAAATGTATAACTGGTCTAACTCTATTTTCATGGTAGTGTGTAAGAAATCATTTTCTGACTGTATGGCTGTACAGTCGTGGCAAAAAGTTGAGAATGACACAAATATACATTTTCCCAAAGTCTGCTGCCTCAGTTTGTATGATGGCAATTTGCATATACTCCAGAATGTTATGAAGAGTGATCAGATGAATTGCAATCAATTGCAAAGTCCCTCTTTACGATGCAAATGAACTGAATCCACAAAAACATTTCCACTGCATTTCAGCCCTGCCACAAAAGGACCAGCTGACATCATGTCAGTGATTCTCTCGTTAACACAGGTGTGAGTGTTGACGGGGACAAGGCTGGAGATCACTCTGTCATGCTGATTGAGTTCGAATAACAGACTGGAAGCTTCAAAAGGAGGGTGGTGCTTGGAATCGGACCGTCTCCTAAAGTTGATTCAGCTGCGGGATCAGGGCACCACCAGTACAGAGCTTGCTCAGGAATGGCAGCAGGCAGGTGTGAGTTCATCTGCACGCACAGTGAGGCGAAGTCTTTTGGAGGATGGCCTGGTGTCAAGAAGCGCAGCAAAGAAGCCACTTTGAGGACTGGGGTAAAGCCATTTTCTCTGATGGATCCTCTTTCTGATTGTTTGGGGCATCCGGCAAAAAGATTGTCCGGAGAGTTGTCCTGTGTCATGCCAACAGTAAAGCATCCTGAGACCATTCATGTGTGGGGTTGCTTCTTAGCCAAGCGAGTGGACTCACTCACAATTTTTCCTAAGAACACAGCCATGAATAAAGAATGGTGCCAACACATCTTCCGAGAGGAACTTCTCCCAACCATCCAGGAACAGTTTGGTGACGAACAATGCCTTTTCCAGCATGATGGAGCACATTGCCATAAGGCAAAAGTGATAACTAAGTGGCTCGGGGAACAAAACTTCGATATTTTGGGTCCATGGCCAGAAAACTCCCCAGACCTTAATCCCATTGAGAACTTGTGGTCAATCCTCAAGAGGCGGGTGGACAAACAAAAACCCACAAATTCTGACAAACTTCAAGCATTGATTATGCAAGAATGGGCTGCCATGTGGCCCAGAAGTTAATTGACCCCATGCCAGGGCGGATTGCAGAGGTCTTGAAAAAGAAGGGTCAACACTGCAAATATTGATGTAATTGTCAATAAAAGCCTTTGACACGTATGAAATGCTTGTAATTATACTTCAGTATTCCATAGTAACATCTGACAAAAATATCTAATGACACTGAAGCAAACTTTGAAAATGAATATTTGTATCATTCTCAAAACATTTGGCCACGACTGTACTGTGTTGAAGGTCTGAGCTATATGGCCAAAACATTATGTCAACCCCCAAAATAATGCCGTTATTTTACCGTTTCTGAATTCTAAACTTCTTAAAATGGCAAGTTTTATGAGTAGTGGATGACCCTAGGATTGCAAAAAATGAATTTAAGTAGTTTTAATGGTCTTTCTCCATTTTGATTGTTTTATACTCAACCAAACTAGGGCAAAACAGTAAAGTAGTGTAATTGTAGAAGTTTTGATTTATTTAGCACTGCATCAAAATATCGTAATAGATGGTATTGTAAAATGATCCATACCTCTATATGTTAATATACAATATGTCATCCATTTTACTGACTTGTGTATTAAAATAATGTACTGCTCTGCTCCATTGCATTCTCTGCTGTTAAATTAATATACTATACATCCTCTGTGTGTGTGGTGAGAGTTTCCAGGCTGTGTCTCTCGCTGCAGTGGTTTCCTCCTAAATATTTAATGCCACTCTGACATGGACACAGATCGATTGTGAATGTCAGACAGAGCATCTCAATCCAGTGGCAACACCAGGAGAGCACTAAACACTCCACTTAACCAACGTCACTACACTACTCACAAATCAGCATTCTGTACGGATGGAGTATCCTTCAACAGTGGATGATATTACAGACCATTACACTCAGAGAGATTGTGGAATCATGCGCAGTATTGGTTACGGTATGATTTAATTGTGCATCTTAACAATTTCCAACTCAACTATTTCTGGTCTAAGGATAAGGAGTTATGTCGAATATTCTAATTCTGTCAAAGTGCCAGAAAGCACACTATCTCAGTTCAGTGTAGTGACAAAAATCACATTATGTGAACATTTTTATGAAGCCTGAAAAGGTGAACGTGTGTATATAGTTTTAACTATATACTACAGATATCATACTGTGGATAACGGTCACGGCCGTCGAAAGAAGTGGACCAAAGTGCAGCGTGGTGAGCGTACATTTTCCTTTTATTTAAAATGTCACAAACGAAGAACAACCGTGACGCTTACAGGGCGAGAAGATACATACATCTTTGGGTCATTGCACACTGACACAGATTGAAAGAGACCTTGAATGAGTGCCACACCACATCTCCCCTCTCTAACCACAGTGACTCAATGTACAGAACACAGGGGCTGGATTTAGTTATTGGAACAGAACACATAAAGTGCAGAAAGTTATTTGATATGGGAGGCTGTGACATGGTGTCAACGTGACTGGAATGGGCCTCTATGGGCAAGCCAGCCAGTCAGTGTGTTTTATGATAAAGCCATAAAAAGGCTGCTGTATGTAAAACTGACGTACATCGGATACTGTGTTGTAAACTCAGCAAAAAAAGAAACATCCACTCACTGCATTTATTTTCAGCAAACTTAACATGTGTAAATACTTGTATGAACATAACAAGATTTAACAACTGAGACATAAACGGAACAAGTTCCACAGATATGACTAACAGAAATGGAATAATGTGTCCCTGAACAAAGGGGGGGTCAAAATCAAAAGTAACAGTCAGTATCTGGTGTGGCCACCAGCTGCATTAAGTACTGCCTTGCATCTCTTGCTCATGGACTGCACCAGCTTTGCCAGGTCTTGCTGTGAGATGTTACCCCACTCTTCCAGCAAGGCATCTGCCAGTTCCCAGACATTTCTGGGGGGAATGGCCCTAGCCCTCACCCTCCGATCCAACAGGTTTCAGACGTGCTCAATGGGATTGAGATCAGGGCTATTCGGCTAGCCATGGCAGAGTACTGACATTCCTGTCTTGCAGAAAATCACTCACAGAACGAGCAGTATGGCTGGTGGCATTGTCATGCTGGAGGGTCATGTCAGGATGAGTCTGCAGGAAGGGTACCACATGAGGGAGGAGGATGTCTGCCCTGTAATGCACAGCGTTGAGATTGCCTGCAATGACAACAAGCTCAGTCCGATGAAGCTGTGACACACCACCCCTGACCATGACGGACCCTCACCTCCAAATCGACGCTGCTCCAGAGTACAGGCGTCAGTGTAACGCTCATTCCTTCAGCAATAAACGCAAATCCGACCATCACCCCTGGTGAGACAAACCGCGATTCGTCAGTGAAGAGCACTTTTTGCCAATCCTGTCTGGTCCAGCGACAGTGGGTTTGTGCCCATAGGCAACATTGTTGCCGGTGATGTCTGGTGAGGACCTGCCTTAAAACAGGCCTACAAGCCCTCAGTCCAGCCTCTCTCAGCCGATTGCGGACAGTCTGACCACTGATGGAGGAATTGTGCGTTCCTGGTGTAACTCGGGCAGTTGTTGTTGCCATCCTGTACCTGTCCCGCAGGTGTGATGTTCAGATGTACCGATCCTGTGCTGGTGTTGTTATACATGGTCTGCTACTACGAAGACGACCAGCTGTCCGTCCTTTCTCCCTGTAGCGCTGTCTTAGGCATCTCACAGTACGGACATTGCAGTTTACAATGAAGAGCTGTGAACTTATTTGGATTTTTACGAATTATCTTTGAAAGACAGCGTCATGAAAAGGGAAACATTTTTTTTTTGCTGAGTTTAGTTAATGTTGGTGTGGCTGAGTTGGGAGCTGGTGTACATTACACAGAAACAGGTATGTACAGTCACTGCACAATTAGGCATACACAAGCACGTGCATTCAGAATAGAATAGATCCCTATCTGGTACATAGTGAGTATATTTTGTCTAGTATATCTAGGTGGTTCTCAAGGTTTGAGTGTTTTGGTACCTGCCTGGAGACTATAGAGCTGAGCTCGTTAACCTTTAGACTCATTGTGTTAACCTTCTACAGAAAGGTCTGTAAAAAGCTCCACACACACACATGCACACACACGCACTTAATATTAACTTTATCTGACATTTTTGGGGAAATGCACTGAATCTAATTTCTGCTGTCTATCTAACGGCATATAATCCACTTCCTGTAGATAGGATGTCAGTCTCTCTGCACAGCGAGATGCATTCGATGGCCAGACAGCCTCTTTCCAGTCAGCCAGAGATAAGACCTTGCATGCTGAAGGGAAATTGGGAATGTTTGCGAGAATACCGTCAACCTCTCTGCTAGTCCAACAATCAAGCTCCAAAATCAAAACAGACAAGATCTACTCCAACACACTGTGGAAGACTTTTAGTATAAACTGTGAAAAGACCATTTTTATTGTATTTTTGTGTTGATCTTAATGATATTTGATTAGATCTGCTTAGTTTTGCTTTGATGTATTGATTTGATTGTTTATTTGTTTTTTAAAAAAGTTATTACTTTTTATTGAAATATTAGTTTGGATTGAATTATGTACAACCTAATAAAATTACCTAAAAACTCAGTGGTGTTAGGAACCTCCTGGTTTACAGGCCACATCAGGCCTACAAATCACATTTATACGCAATCTGTATTCAGCACGACTGTCAGGATTAGAAACATGGATAAATATCCATATCCATCAATATCCATATCCATCAATCTCACTCACTCCTATGTTTAGACATGCATGCCAATACCTGTTGAGAAATACTGCTAATTATTATTTCATGGCAATCACAATCCAATTAAGCTTTACAATCACTGAAGATGTCTGAGAGAAATAGCCATGGTGTATGTTCTGTCACGAATCCCGCTTCCTGAGTCTGTGTTTGCCTGTGTTTCTGTCCTGGAGTGTGTTTCCGGTGTCCTGGAACGCACCCTGTCTGGTTGCCGGGCGAATTAGCTTGTTGGGAGATCAATGTTCACCCGCACCTGTATCCCATCAGTAATCTGCACACCTGTCCTGATCATCACCTTCCCCCTTCAAAAGCTCTGACCTGACATCCATTCCCTGCCGGATCGTTAGCCATGAACAGTATGTTGTGCCATAGTATCAGCCTCAAGTTGGATAGAATTTGTTTCGTTGTTTTTTACGTATTGCTTGCCTTAAAATTACCTCTGTTTGTTCTGTCTTCAGTTACTCACCCGGATCATTTACCCCATTCCCGCCTGGTCGTTGGAGGATTCCGCTACCCCATTGGATCCACCTATTTACTCCCAGCAACTCACCACCGCTGCCCGCTACGCCACCTGGATATATCTTCACATTCACTTGTAAATAAATACTCACCTTCTTCCTACTCCTTGTCCTGGTCTGCTTCTGGGTTCGATTTTGAAAGAACGTGACAGTTCTGCCCTAAGACAGATGTGTGGGAAACCAATTATAAAAGACACAACATTCTAATTCAATTAGTATAAAAATGTAGTTTTGTTATACATATAAAATATGTTTCAGTCATCATGTGATCTTCAGACATTCCAAAAACACACATTACACTTTTGCAGCTTATCAGATGCCACCATTTTGTGATGAAATACAGTAACTGCAAGTGGAGTAGGATAAAGTTTCCCCCTAGACACTGATCTCAGACCAGTCTTGAGTTTCCCTCCCTAATATTAAACATTATGATTGGGGAGAGTACACTGACTCTGCATCTGCATGCTGGGACAGGTTCTACCCATCTCATTTATAGAGGGCACACCTACCCATAATTCCCAGCACTCTGTGTACTGTCTGCAGCTCCAATTCATTAGACACACGCTGGGACAGGGGGCAGAATAAAGAGTTCCACAACACAAGCACATACTGTACACATACACACACTGGTCTGGATAGGGTTACTTGCCCAACAAATATGTTATACGTATATAATAAAGCACACACAACAGCCGTAATGATACAACATCACTACCCTGCAGTAGTATCGCTACAACCCATCATACTGAGTCTGAGTAATCACCAAACCATGCCCAAGGCTGCTGCAACTTCCTGCGGGGCTCAATGGAGCAGAAAATGAGAAATAGATTCAACCATCTGAGCCTTTGCCTCTATAGACTTACCTCCCCCCTCCTTTCCGCTTCTACCTCTCAATTCCTCATCACTCTCCTTTTTCCACTCATCTCTTCTCTTTTCCTTTCAAACCTGTCCTTTCCTCATCACTCCACTCCTCCTTTCTCCCTTTCCCTCTCATCACCCCTGCTTCATCCCCCTGTTCCTCCTCTCCTGTTATCTGCTCTCCTCCTGCCCCTGAAGGAATGCATCTCCACCTCCATGCTGTTAATGACCTGGTTGTGTCTTTTTTCCTCTAAATGAGATATGCCACCATGCACAGGCCAAGATTAGCATAGAAACACAAAGCCCATCCGCAGAGATGACAGTTCCCTTCAATAAAACACACCCACAGAGAGAGAGGGAGGAGGAAGTGAGGGATGGAGAGAGAGACATGAGAGAAAAGAATGAAGGAATTACAAGAGTGGAGGAGGGAGGAGAGATCACCTTTGACCTTAAACGTTGATAGTATTGTTGTACGTGTCATATTCATTGACATTGTGAATGCCAGGGAGAGATTGGTTAGGAATCCTTGAGAAGAAGCTTTGGCAATGATGACGCAGAAATAAACCAAGCCATGCTGAGCGGAGGCAGGGGAACAAAACACAAAGAGATGATATCATTATCAAACAATGATCGCGTTTTCACTGCCGCTTTCATATCTATCATGACAGGGTGTTATACTCATCGAGTCATCATGATGGTTGAGTCACAATCAAAGAGAGATTGTGGTTTGAAGGGTTTATTCTACGCCTAGGACACTGTCATGACTGTCCACGAGAATCCGAATAGGTCAGATCAGGTTTGCAATGAATAACTTCAATCAGACCCCCTCTCACCCTATAGAGGGGGAAGGAAAGAACTAGTGGGGGTTAACAACTCACGCCCTGTTGTAAATCAAGGGAGAAGATTCAGGCCTGCGCTCTCAAGATTCACCAAAAGGAAAGTGCTTTGTTTCAACATAGTTTTTCCTGCTGAAACTAACACGTTCAAAAGCGAATACTGGAACAATATTTCTAACATAGAACATGGGGAACGGTCAGAGGCGATCTATAGAACACTATTATTTTGTTTGTTATTTTGTGATGTCATAAAAATTGTTATACAGGAAATACTGTAACTTGGAAAGTATACCCACTACATACAGTGGCAAGAAAAAGTATGTGAACCTGGATTTTATCTGGATTTCTGCATATATTGGTCATATATTTTGATCTGATCTTCATCTAAGTCACAACAACAGACAAACACAGTCTGCTTAAACTAATAACACACAAATTAATGGATTTTTCATCTAAACATTCCCAGTGTAGGTTGGGAAAAAGTATGCGAACCCCTAGGCTAATGACTTCTCCAAAAGCTAGGAGTCAGCTAACCTGGAGTCCAATCAATGAGACAAGATTGGAGATGTTGGTTAGAGCTGCCCTGCACTATAAAAAACAATTACAAAATTTGAGTTGGCTATTCACAAGAAGCATTGCCTGATGTGACCCATGCCTCAAACAAAAGAGATCTCAGAAGACCCAAGATTAAGAATTGTTGACTTGCATAAAGCTGGAAAGGGTTACAAAAGTATCTCTAAAAGCCTTGATGTTCATCAGTCCACGATAAGACAAATTGTCTATAAATGGAGTTGTTGTTACTGTCCTTGGGAGTGGCCGACCTGCAAAGATTACTGCAAGAGCACCGCGCAGAATGCTCAATGAGGTTAAGAAGAATCCTAGAGTGTCAGCTAAAGACTTACAGAAATCTCTGGACCATGCTAACATCTCTGTTGACGAGTCTCTCATCTCTGTTGACGAGACACGTAAAACACTAAACAAGATAGGTGTACATGGGAGGACACCACGGAAGAAGCCACTGCTGTCCAAAATAAACATTTCTGCATGTCTGAAGTTCGCAAAACAGCATCTGGATGTTCCACAGCGCTACTGGCAAAAAAATCATATTTATTT
Source organism: Oncorhynchus keta (assembly GCF_023373465.1). Lineage (NCBI taxonomy): Eukaryota > Metazoa > Chordata > Actinopteri > Salmoniformes > Salmonidae > Oncorhynchus > Oncorhynchus keta. The sequence continues at coordinate 23,524,312 of NC_068427.1, read as the reverse complement.
TACCTTTATTTAACTTGGCAAGTCAGTTAAGAACAAATTCTTATTTTCAATGACGGCCTAGGAACAGTGGGTTAACTGCCTGTTCAGGAGCAGAACGACAGATTTGTACCTTGTCAGCTCAGGGGTTTGAACTTGCAACCTTCCGGTTACTAGTCCAACGCTCTAACCACTAGGCTACTGGCAAAATACTCTGAGGACAGATTAAACTAAAGTTGAGTTGTTTGGAAGGAACACACAACACTATGTGTGGCGAAAAAAAGGCATAGCACACCAACATCAAAACCTCATCTTAACTGTAAAGTATGGTGAAGAGAGCATCATGGTTAGAAGCTGCTTTGCTGCCTCAGGGCCTGGACAGCTTGCTAGCATTGACGGAAAAAACAAAATCCCAAGTTTATCAAGACATTTTGCAGGAGAATATAAGGCTATCTGTCTGCCAATTGAAGCTCAACAGAAGTTGGTGATGCAACAGGGCAACAACCCAAAACAAAGAGGTAAATCAACAACAGAATAGCTTGAACAGAAGAAAATACGCCTTCTGGAGTGGCCCAGTCAGAGTCCTGACCTCAACGTGATTGAGATGCTGTGGCATGACCTCAAGAGAGCGGTCCACACCAGACATCCCAAGAATATTGCTGAACTGTAAAGAGGAATGGTTCAAAATTCCTCCTGACTGTTGTGAAGGTCTGATCCACAACTACAGAAAACATTTGGTTGGGGTTATTGCTGCCAAAGGAGGGTCAATCAGTTATTAAATCCAAGGGTTCACATACTTTTCCCACCCTGCACTATGAATCTTTACACAATGTGTTCAATAAAGACATGAAAACATATAATTGTTTGTGTGTTATTAGTTTAAGCAGACTGTGTTTATCTATTGTTGTGACTTAGATGAAGATCAGGTCAAATTGTATGACCAATTTATGCAGAAATCCAGATAATTCCAAGAGGTTCTCATACTTTTTCTTCCCACTGTATGTGAAGTTTCCATACTCTGCATTGTACATGTAATGTGAAAAATGATGAAAGTGTTCTTGTTAAGAGAGGGATGTGATTTGAGAAGTTATTTGAGATCATTGTTTTACCTAACTTTGCACAGTGAGTAGTTACCACCAGGAGTGAGGTCAGGGAGCATGCCATCCTGCCGGAACTGCCCCTTTAAAGCAAACTAAATAAAGGATGGGTTAAAGAAAAAAACATCAGACCAGAAAAGCGGCAAGCTGTAGCTGTACGTTTAAAGTGGTTTGAACTTTGAATCTCAACATGAGGTGGAGACGATAAACTCACCTCCCGGACAATCACTGGTACTGCTGATTAGCTGTCCACAGTAAAGTATCTTTCAAAGCGAATTTAAGTAGGACCATCCTGTGTTACTCTCCTCAAACCACCGATATGGCTGGCTAGCCTATCTTCAAAGAAGCCTCTTCAAGAGTGAATGGAAGGAAAGTCAACTCTGTAGTTCTGTTCAGGACTCCACGACAAGTCACCGGATACCAGACAACAGACTTCTTCGAACCATTTCGGACAATCAGAGCCTTATAAGCGTGCAGCAAAAAGGCCCAACCCTCTTTCCAAGGCTGCTCTGTTCACCAAGAGATTCCCTCCAAACTCAGGCATTTCACGTAACTACATAAATGATTTCTTACTCAAAGTGGGCAGCGGTTCGTGTGCAAAGTATATGGTTACTGTAGGTGAGAGTAGTTTCTGAATGTACTAATGTTAAGTGTCTCTCCCCCTCTCTTCTTTAACAAGCATCAATGTTGTTGTCATTCTGCTAGGGACCTGTTTTCAGTGTATTTTGTCTCTAGTCAATAACCGGTGTAGAGTGTGTATGTTTATCCTGTGTTCCCATTTAAATAGCTAGTAAATAAATAATTAAACCAATTTGTGTAGTACTGAATCATAAGTAAGGCTCGGGTTTTTGCAGATACAAGGAAGTTATGACTGTTCAGAATGATGATATGATACGAGGTTATGATTAATAAGTTTATAGTTTATAGATGTGATAGGTTTTAGAGTTTAATTTGGGAGATGGTAACTCTTTAAATAACCTCTCCCGTGGTGCCCCAGATCCTAATGAGTTAATTGTTACATGATAAAGTTAAATTAGGTAATAATGAAACAGTTTGTTATTCATCGGATTAACTGTCTTCAGATTAATGTTAAACTTCTCTAGGGTAGGGGGCAGCATTTGGAATTTGGGATGAAAAGCGTGCCCAAATTAAACTGCCTTCTACTCAGGCCCAGAAGATAGGATATGCATATAATTGGTAGATTTGGATAGAAAACTCTAAAGTTTCCAAAACTGTTAAAATAGTGTCTGAGTATAATATATATTTTGGCAGGCGAAAACCTGAGAAAAATCCATTCAGGATTTCTTTTTTTTTGTAGTTTTCTATTCAATGCCATTACCGTATCCATTGACGTAGGACTAAAATTGCAGTTCCTATGCTTTCCACTAGATGTCAACAGTCTTTAGAACTTTATTCAGGCTTGTATTCTGAAAAATGAGGGAGTAAGAGTAGTCTGAATGAGTGAACCCTGCCGTGTCACAGAGCTTTTTCATCAGCGCGACCGAGAGAGCGCCGTTCTTGTTTACCTTTTATATCGACAATGTTATTGTCCGGTTGAAATATTATCGATTATTTAGGCTAAAAACAACCTGAGGATTGAATATAAACATCGTCTGACATGTTTCTATGAACTTTTTAGGATTTCTTTTGTCTGCCTGTTGTGACTGTTCGTTTGAGTCTGTGGATTACTGAAGAAAACGCAAACAAAACGGAGGTTTTTGGATATAAAGAGAGACTTTATCAAACAAAAGGAACATTTATTGAATAAATGAATGTCTTCTGAGTGCAATCATATGAAGATCAAAGGTAAGCGATTAATTTTATCTCTATTTCTGACTTGTGTAACTCTTCTACTTGGCTGGTTACTGTTTGTAATGATGTCCTCAAATAATCGTAAGGTATGCATTCGCCGTAAAGCATTTTTGAAATCTGACACCGTGGTTGGATTCACAAGAGGTTCATCTTTAAACCTATGTAAAATAGTTGTATCTTTTCTGAATTTTTATAATGAGTATTTCTGTATTTGAATTTGGCACTCTGCAATCTCACTGGATGTTGGCCAGGTGGAACACTAGCGTCCCCCATACCCTAGAGAGGTTTTTAAAGTCAAGTCACGACAACACTGTGACAGTCTTTGTGCAAAATGCTACACAAGTAACACTGAAATCAACACCTGTCCTGAGAAGCCCTCTTCCTCCCTTCCACCTCTTCTTCTCATCCACCTTCTCCACCTGTCGTCCAACTCTTCTGTTGTTCTCAAAGCATTGACCATCCAATCAGCTCTGAAGCATTGACAATCCAATCAGCTCTGGGTGATGATAATCCATCTAGTTAATTAGGGGCCTGACTATTCAAAGTGACAGAGACAGATTAAGGACCACAGCACACCTCCTGTCCAGTGGCTGCATGCCAGCAGGAGAACATTGGCACAGAGAGAGATCAATGTAATGAACACAGAAATAATAATGTAATCTCCCATTTCCCCAGGGAGGCCAGTGAAACGGTCTGTTGAATGGAGAATGTTCTTAGTGAAGGCTGTATTGTTTCAATCTTTCCCCTCGGAGTCATGGCAAGGAGTGATGAGGTCACTGTGACTGGAAATGGATTTCTGGATCCGCTGGGTTCCAGAAATCTGTCATCTGTAGTCCAGAGGTGAGCGTAAATGTTTATCGGTTTATCAAATTAAATCAAATGTTATTGGTCACATACACATATTTAGCAGATGTTATTGTGGGTGTAGCGAAATGCTTGTGTTCCTAGCTCCAACAGTGCAGTAGTATCAAACAATTCCCACAAATCTAAAAGTAAAATAATGCAATTAAGAAATATATAAATATTTGATTGAGCAATGTACGAGTGGCATTGACTGAAATACAGTAGAATAGAATAGTATATAATAGTATACAGTATACATATGAGATGAGATGAGTAATTCAAAATATGTCAACATTATTAAAGTGACTAGTGTTCCATTATTAAACTGGCCAGTGATTCCAAGTCTATGTATATAAGGAAGCAGCCTCTAAGGTGCAGGGTTGCGTAATCAGGTCTGATGGGATTGAGATAGAAGCTATTATTCAGTCTCTTGGTCACAGCTTTGATGCACCTGTACTGACCTCACCTTCTGGATGATAGCGGGTGAACAGGCTGTGGCTCGGGTGGTTGATCTCCTTGATTATCTTTTTGGCCTTCCTGTGACATCGGGTGGTGTAGGTGTCCTGGAGGGCAGGTAGTTTGCCCCCGGTGATGCGTTGGGCAGACCGCACCACCCTCTGGAGAGCCCTGCGGTTGCGTGCGGTACAGTTGCCGTACCAGGCGGTGGTAAAATTTCTTCAGCCTCCTGAGGTTGGGCGTTCTTCACCACACTTTCTGTGTGGGTGGACTATTTCAGATCGTCAGTGATGTGTATGCCGAGGAACTTGAAGCTTTCTATTTTCTTCACTAAGGTTCTGTGGATGTGGATAGGAGCATGCTCCCTCTGCTGTTTCCTGAAGTCCATTGAATGATGGACTTCAGTTGAAGTCATCAACCTTCACAGCCAACAAACGGAGGAGAATAAGTACGTGCTTGCCAGAATTATAGCATGCATTAAATTGTGTGGCAATTGTGAGACAGCACTGAGGGGAAATAACGAGTCGGCTGACTCCTTGAACCCAGGCGTTTTCAGTGGTATTTTTGAGACCATGCATGGAGATTACAGGCTACAAAAGCATTATGACAACCAACCAATTTTTAAGGGTACATTGAGCACGATCCAAAACAAACTTTTGGATTGTATGTATGAAATGTACAGAGGAGCTATACTGTAGTTAAGGAGGTGTCTGAGACTCCTTTTGTGTCTGTATATGCAGACGAGACCCCTGACGTCTCCTGCAAATCATAGATGGTAATAGTGCTGCGCTACATGTTACCAGACAACAGTGTGTGTGAGAGGTTTCTGGAGTTCGTAGAGGTGAAGGACAAAACTGGTGTTGGCCACTCCAACACTATCAAACAAGTCCTAGCGCCACTGAATGTCAAGGAGAAGCTGGTTACACAAACCTACAACGGGGCAGCGGTGATGAGTGGTAATGTACGTGGTGTCCAAACGCTACTGAAGGAGACTTACCCAAACGCGCAATTGGTGCACTGTTACGTACACTGACTAAATCTAACACCAGAAACTTTGTGCTGGGAGAGTGAGCATGCTTGAAGTGTTTTTTGCAGGCCTATCCTCCTTTTCCACCTTTTTCACAGGCTCACCCAAAAGACTCTCCGCTCTTGCGGAATCAACAAACAGACGGGTCCCCAAGCCACCGGGTACATGATGGAACTCCAAAAGCAGAAACGTCAATGCTGTGTGGGAGGACCGTAAGATACTGGCCCAGTGCATGGAAGACATCCGCACTCAGCCTGGATGGGATGAGATCACCATCAGCGAGGCTTATGGCCTGTCCATGAAACTCAAGGATCCCACATTTCTCCAACTGCTCAAGTTATTTTCCTAGGTCAATCCAAACAAAGGTGGATTTTTTGTACAACATAATGCAGAATCGAACCATTGATGCAGTAGGAATCGCCGGAGCAATCAACAATTTCAAGGTGAACATTCCAAACATTTGCGAGCAAACTATTGCACTGGCCAATTGACATGTTGATGCCACTGAACCAAGGTGGAGAGAACTTAACACTACCCCCGTGATGAAGGAAGCATGCGACACAATCGCTGCTCATGTGCAAGAAAGGTTTTCTGAAAGTGACCACTTAATTGCAGCAAGTTGGTGGACAGCTCATTTCCCCCCAGTATGTACATTCCTTTCTGACTGCAGCACTCCAGTGTGCTACCAAGATATGGCCTGTGGGCAACCAGGAGAAGATGAAAACGGAGCTGTCCACTCTCTACCTGTATCCTTAGCTGGACACTAGAAAGACCGCACTTTCTTTATTGAAATCACTCTTAGAACAACCTGATATAAATACTATTCATGCTGGTCTCTCTTGGCTAAGAGTTGAGGAGAGACTGACTGCATCACTTCTTTTTATAGGAAACATTCATGTGTTGAAAATCCCAATTTCTTTGCATAGTCAACTTACACACAGCTCTGACACACACACTTTTCCCACCAGACATGCCACCAGGGTCTTTTCATTGTCCCCAAATCTAAAACAAATGTACAGTATTATATAGAGCCCTAATTGCATGGAATTTCCTTCCATCTTATACAGCTCAAATAAACAGCAAACCTGGTTTCAAAAAACCGATAAAGCAACACCTCACGGCACAACGCCTCTCCCTTATTTGACCTAGATAGCTTGTGTGTATGCATTGATATGTAGGCTTCGTGTTTGTAGATAAAAATGTATGTAGTTCTGTCCTTGAGCTGTTCTTGTCTAATCATGTTCTGTATTATGTAATTCTGTATTATTATGTTTCATGTTTAGTGTGGACCCCAGGAAGAATAGCTGCTGCTTTTGCAACAGCTAATGGGTATCCTAATAAAATACCAAATACCAAATATCTGCAGGAGGCCTTGTCTGAGACGGTCTCTCTTCTCAAAATAATCATCACCACTCCAATGACAACCCGCCGAGTCAGAGAGACTTTTCCACCCTTAAAAGGATAAAAACCTTCACACGCAATTCCATGGGACAGAAAAGGTTAAATGCATTGGCCTTCATCCAGAGAATGCCAGACTTGGATGACAAAGTAATTGAGAAGTTTGCCCACAAGGACCACCCTGCCAAGTTACTGTTCAAGTGAGCACAGCACAACAATGGTGAGTCCATAAATATGTCTAGTATTCTGCTGCGTAAGTGATGTAATATGCCAGGGAGATATGTATACTGTAGCTAAGAAAGTAATACCAAGTGTATGTTGTGTAGTAAGCAGTTATTAGCCTATGCGTCTCACCCTAAGAATGTGGTCCCTTTCCCTCTTAGAACTTATCCTACTGTTTTGAGTTGGTGGTGTGCATGTAGCCTATAGCCTGTTTTAGAGAAATGTCATCATCAAATATTGTAACAGCTTTCATTGCCTGCTTACCTGCCCCCATTGCAAAAGCTTTCATCATCTGCACATGTAGTCTATAGCCTGTTTTCGAGAAATGTAATGATCGAATATTGTAAGTGCTTTCATTGTCTACTTATGTGTCCCCGTTATTTACCCTACGGTTCAGACTTGGTGTACCGGGAGAATACTGTAAGAACGGCCCATGTTCTGAATTATGTTGCTGTCAATTTCAAAAGTGCTGAACAAATAGGCAGCATATAGGCTACATCTGTCTCAGCTCGCTCATATCTTAATCAAAATTACGGCTTGCCTCTTAACCGCTTATCGTCATATATGCCATTGTTTGTACATCTGCATTGTTATATTGCTTATATAGGTCTATTTCATCAGTATCTTACTAATAATTTTAGGAAATGTCAGAATGATGCATTTAATTGTTTTTCTTACTTCTTACTTCTTTCTTACAACTTGTGTGTTGTAATTAGCTAGGGTGCTTTTCTCCACGAGGCCAAGACCCAACAACATTATATTGTAGTGTCCCCTCCTCGTAACCATGTTTGCCAGTGACAGTCTCTTCCCATTCAAATATTTGTGCTCAACAAAAAGTTCAGTAATAGACCCATCTAATTCCAGTTCATATTTCGAGGGTTGTGTGTCAGTGGGTGTGTATATTGTCTATAAAAGCGGATCCTCGTGATTGTATTGTCCTTTTTTAGATCACATAGGCCGAATAAAATACTTTGAACGGTAGTCTAACCTCTAAGTCTCGGTCTCTTTCTCTCTCTCTGTGGTGACTTAAAGAAGAGTAAAGGGTTCCCACGGGCTCCACCGAACCAGTCAGAGCCATATATTGTCCAAATGGAGAAAGTTTGGTACAGAAGTGAATCTTCCCAGGAGGGGAGTGAATCTTCCCAAAATCTCTCCAAGAGCTAGGCATAAAATCGCCCAGGAAGTCATAAATAACTCTCGAAAAAACATTGCTCACGAAAAATAATATGTTTGAGATGTTGTAGCAGGATCTGAAATTAGCAGTTTATGCTCAAAAACCCACAAATGTCACTGAGTTGAAGCAGTTCTGCATGGTGCTGTGAGAGACTAATTGATAACTAAAGGAAGTGTTTGGTGGCAGTTATTGCAGCTAGGTGGCAACCAGTTGTTGTCTAAGGGGGTGATTAAATTTTCACACTGGGGCATTGGGTGTTGCATTACTTTCCTTAATAAATATGTACACATTTGTTGTGTTATTTGTTCACTCAGCGTCCCTTTAATAAAATATTTGTTTTTGGTCGAAGATATAACATCCAGTGTCAATAATGTGCAAAAGTGAACAAAATCTAACGGGGTAAATACTTTTTCACAACACTGTACAGTACATAGAGTACCAGTACCATATCAATGTGCAGAGGTAGGACATATTTGAGGTAGATGTGTACATGAGGGCAGGGTAAAGTGACTAGGCATCAGGACAGATAATATATAATAAGAGTAAAATAAAGAACAGAGTAGCAGCAGCAAATTAGGAAAAGTGTGTGTCATGTGTCTGTGTGTGTGATTGTGATTGTGTTGTGTCGGTCTGCGTGTGTGTTAAGTGTGTGTGGGCGTATGTAGTGAATGTGTGTGGGTTTTGGTGTGGGAGTGTCAATGTAGTGTGTGTGACTGAGTTTGTGTATATGGTTTGTATGTACAGTCTAGTGACTGTGCGTAGGGTGAGTGCAAGATAAAGTCAGTGCAGATCGTTTGGGTACCATTAATTGTACTATTTAGCAGTCTTATGGCTTAGGGGTAGAAGCTATCTCGGAGCCTGTTGGTCCGGGAGCCGATATTCCGGTACCGTTTGCCAGACAGTAGCAGAGTGAACAATCTATGGCTTGGTTGGGTGGAGTATTTGGCTATTTTTCTGAACTTCATCTGACAACCCCCTGATGTAGAGGGGGTTTGAAAGTTGAAAGTCAATATATATAAAATATTTTTTTAAATAAAAAAAGAGTTCTTAGTGATGTACTGGCCTGTCCGCATCACCCTCTGTTGTGCTTGTTTTGGAGTCGTGCGAGGTGAAGCAGATGGGGGTGAACAGGGAGTACAGGAGTGGACTAATTCCTCAATGCTATCGAATGAATCCTGGAACATATCATTTACATTACATTTACATATCCCAGTCTGTACTAGCAAAACAGTCTTGTAGCCTCGCGTCTGCTTCATCTGACCACTTCCGTATTGAGCTCATCACTGGTACTTCCTGTTTGAGCTTTTGTCTGTAAACAGGTAGCAGGAGAACGGAGTCATGGTCAGATTTGCTGAAGGGAGGACGAGGGGGTGCCTTGTATGTTTTTCTAGAGTTTGGTCTAGAGTTTTAGCGCCCCTAGCGGCGCAGGAGACGTGTTGGTAGAAGTGAAGTAGGACGGCTTTAAGTCTCCCTGTGATAAAGTCTCCGCTCACCAGAAACACTGCCTCTGGGTGAGTGGTGTCTTGTTTGTTTGTGGCCCCATACAGTTTGTTGAGTGCCAAAGTGGCCGTGGAAAATAAATAATGTGGACAAAACATAATTTGAAGTGCAAATTATGTTTTCGAAAGACCACTTTAGCGTGTGGAAATGTTGTATCATCACCTTCCGCTGTAAAAAAAACATGGAAATTAAAAACAAAAAAATATGTTTAAAGTGATAAGTAGGCATTGGTCTGAAGCCGGAAAAGGAAATTCATAAGTACCACAATGCCTACTCCACCCACGATCTAACAAGGTTTTCTAGCAAACAGCTTTGAGTAGCTATGAGTAGCTATGTTGTTTTATTTTACTTCAAACAATATGTATGCAGGTTTCTTAGGATTAAAACCTTCTCCAACAGCCTAATTCATACTCTTCTGAGGAATAATGGACTTCACAGTGTCCTGCTATTTAAATAATATATATACAGTACCAGTCAAAAGTTGACACACCTACTCATTCAAGGGTTTTTCTTAATTTGGACTATTTTCTACATTGTAGAATAATAGTGAATACATCAAAACTACGACATAACACATATGGAATCATATAGTAACCAAAAAAATTGTTAAACAAATCAAAATATATTTTATATTTGAGATGCTTTTCCAAAAGTCTTGAAGGAGTTCACTCATATGCTGAGCACTTACTTGTTGGCTGCTTTTCCTTCACTCTGCGGTCCAACTCATCCCAAACCATCTCAATTGGGTTGAGGTCGGGTGATTGTGGAGGCCAGGTCATCTGATGCAGCACTCAATCACTCTTCTTCTTGGTCAAATAGCCCTTACACAGCCTGGAGGTGTGTTGGGACATTGTCCTGTTTAAAAACAAATGATATCCCATCTGGTTCGGGGTTAGTGGGACTGGCGCATCGCTGCAGAATGCTGTAGTAGCCATGCTGTTTTTGCTTTGTCACTATGGGGTATTGTTTGTAGGTGGATGAGGAAATTGTTTTATTTAATACATTTTAGAATAAGGCTGTAATGTAACAAAATGTGTAAAAAGTGAAGGGGCCTGAATACATTCTGAATGCACTGTATATTACACTTCAAATTAGTGGATTCAGCTATTTCAGCCACAAAATCAAGACAGGTGTATAAAATCGAGCACACAGCCATGCAATCTCCATAGACCTCAGTGATTTTCAACGTGACACCTTCATAGCATGCCACATTTCCAACAAGTCAGTTTGTCAAATTTCAGCCATGCTAGAGTGTCCCCGGTGAACTGAAGTGCTGTTATTGTGAAGTGGAAGCCACAACAGCTCAGCCACAAAGTTGTAGGCCACACAAGCTCACAGAAGGAGACCGCTGATTGCTGAAGCGCATAGCACGTCCTCGGTTGCAAAACTCACTACCGAGTTTAATACCCTGACTACACCGCTCGCGTCGCAAAATAAATATAGGAATCTATGTTATTCAATTATTGCACCCACACTGGTCATGCGCGCCAAAGAGCGTCTGTGTTGCCAAGGGCTAAAATAGAAGTCATTCCTATTTCTGATGCAGATCGCGCTGCAAGTCCTACCTCTCCCATCTCCTCATTGATTTATAGAAGCAGGTACCCACGTGCCATCTCCTCATTGGTTATACCCACGTGGGTGATTGAAAGACGAACTGTTTTGCCAGTTGTCGTGGTAATACTATGAATGTGTAGATACCAATAACCATATAAGTTCAAAGATGAAAAAGCCTGGAAGGAGGAGAGAACTAGAAACTATTCGGTTTACCGTTTTATGTGTGGATTAACTATGTGTGGACCTTGTGCATTTCAGGTAAAATAACAACTCAATGTTTATATCCTAGGACAAATTAGCTAGCAACAGCAAGCTAGCTAAATAGGACAAATTAGATAGCAAGTGCAAGCTATCTAGCTAAATTGCCATACATGTTTAATGCTTTTCGACCTGTCCCCAAATTAATGTCATTGGTTCAGAGTGTGTTTTGATATTTTAACCCGCGTGACGTGATCGCGTTTGGTGTCAGGGGACAAAATAGCCGATCAGCCGCACACAAGCCTAAGATCATGTGCAATGCCAAGCGTCGGCTGGAGTGGTCTAAAGCTCGAAGCCATTGGACTCTGGAGTGATGAATCACGCTTCACCATCTGGCAATCTGGGTTTGGCAGATGCCAGGAGAACGCTACCTGCTTGAATGCATAGTGCCAACTGTAAAGTTTGGTGGAGGAAGAATAATGGTCTGGGGCTGTTTGTCATGGTTCAGGCTAGGCCCCTTAGTTCAAGTGAAGGGAAATCTTAACGTTCCAGCATTCTAGATGATTCTGTGCTTACATTCTTACATGTGCTTACGATTCTGTGCTTCTGTGCTTTGTGGCAACAGTTTGGGGAAGGCCCTTTCCTGAACTAGACTGGCCTGCACAGAGCCCTGACCTCAACCCCAATTGGAACGCCGACAGCGAGCAAGGCCTAATCGCCCAACATCAGTGCCCAACCTCCTAATGCTATTGTGGCTGAATGGAAGCAAGTCCCCGCAGAAATGTTCCAACACCTAGTAGAAAGCCTTTCCAGAAGAGTGGAGGATGTTATTTCAGCAAAGGGGTGACCAACACCATATTCATGTCCATGATTTTGGAAAGAGATGTTAGACGAGCATGTGTCCACATACCTTTGTCCATGTAGTGTCTATACATATATATAGCATTAAGCTCTATGTATTTTTAGATATAGGCCTATTGTAAATGTGGTATTGTAGCATAACCATCTTTATTTTAAAAATAAATACAAATACACACAGCTTTAAGCTACAAACTCATTTGACAGAGGTAATGAACTGCCCATTGTTCAGCACAGCAATTAATAAAACAAGACCATGTTTGCAAAACAAGTGTTTCTGAGCTTATGTCAATATTACACAGGTAAGCTCACGGTTACAGAAATCAGAATTTTAGACAGGTTCTATATGAGTGACTGTGTCCAACACACCACCACATGTTGTTATGTTGGGCACTTACTGACCAAAGAAATATGTTATGAAATGTATTTTTTTCTGAATTACATTTATTGCTAAAATAAAGGTTTAAGAAAATACAGGCAGGCATCACTTTACTACAAGACAAAACAGCTCAATCAAGGACGATGGTCTTGTAAGTATAAAAGCAGAAAGTATTCACACCCCTTGACCTTTTCCATATTTTGTCGTGTTAAATTGAGATGTTTTGTCACTGGCCTACACACAATACTCCATAATGTCAAAGTGGAATTATGTTTTTTAATTTTTTACAAATTAATTTTAAAAATTCAAGCTGAAATGTCTTGTCAATAAGTTTAACCACTTTGTTATGGCAAGCCTACATAAGTTCATGAGTAACTGTGCTTTCAAGTCACATAATAAATTGCATGGACTCTGTGTGCAATAATAGTGTTTAACATCATTTTTGAATGACTACCTCATCTCTGTACACCACACATACAATTATCTGTAAGCCGAGCAGTGAATTTCTAAAACAGATTCAACCACAAAGACCAGAGAGATTTTCCAATGCCCCGCAAAGAAGCCACCTATTTGTAGATGGGTAAAAAATAAAGCAGACATTGAACATTTTGAGCATTGTAAAGTTATTAATTACACTATGGATGATGTATCAAAACACCCAGTCACCACAAAGATATACAGTGGGGAGAACAAGTATTTGATACAAGGCCGATTGTGCAGGTTTTCCCACTTACAAAGCATGTAGAGGTCTATAATTTTTATCATAGGTAGTACACTTCAACTGTGAGAGACGGAATCTAAAACAAAAATCCAGAAAATCACATTGTATGATTTTTAAGTCATTCATTTGCATACCAAAAGGCAGTGGCGTAGCGGCGAGACACTTAATAGGGGGATTGGGGATCAAAGCCAGTGAGTGGGAGGGAGGGAAACCCAGCACAACACAACTACATAGCACATCACAGGCACAGCTCTATGCAGCATTTCACCACCAACTTGGTGTAGTAAGTGCAGTACAACATAGCAGAGTCCAACATAACATTACTCCAGTCCAGAACATGCTAGAACACTCCGTAACAGCTCCGAACAGCCTGTGCTGCAGTTCCACATTCTAAAAAACAACCCAATTTGGGTAAATATTGAACAGAACACATGTTGGGTTATTTTGACCCAGCCAGTTCTTTAAGTTGGGTTGTTGATGCTTGGTTATTGAGCTATGATACACAAGGTCAGATCGGGAGAATGGAGACGTAGCTTAGTAGGGGCGTGGCTTTCAAATAGTTATTTTTTGGCCACCCATGAGGGAATTGTCATTCAGGTTAACACTGACTCTTTTGTAGCTTTAATAAAGTTTATAACAGTGTATGAGTTTTTACATTTGATTTATTTAACCATTATTTAACTAGGTAGGTCAGTCAAGAACAAAGTCTTATTTACAATGACGGCATAGGAACGGTTCCTTAAATACATATCCCAATGTTGGGATCGTTACCACTTCGTTATCATACTATTGTTATACATTTTATATAAGCCACACCCCTAATAGGCCACACATTTAGATTACCCAAACGTGGGTTAATTTAACCATCAGTTTCATTTTTATTCAGTTTTATGCTGGGTTAACCCTGCAGGCATGGCATATTGGTAGCGTGGCTTTGAGATAGGTATTTTTGCCCACCCGTGAGAGTAAATGTAATTCCTGTTCAACTGCACTTGAACAATATAACTTTATGCAGGGTTGTATTGTGTAGGCCTTTGCATTTGTAATTCAAAACTTACTCACACAGCATGCCATCACTATTGTATTGATTAAATCCAGTCAATCATTTTGCATTGATAAGGTCTAGGTAGCCTAGCTACTCCAAATTTGAATATAAACCAAATTTGATTACATTCACATTGTCTCCTGACACAAATAAATAGGCCTATTTTAGGCTATAAATAAATGACTTTAGCCTGCAGCTGTGTTTGTTATCAGTAGTCTACAGTTGATCAGACTGAAGCACATATTTATTGTGCATGAGGCAAATCAGAGGCAAATCAGTCTAAACAAATGTACTTTGTCCCTATTTTCGATGCTTCTGTGTCAATATTTTTTATCAAACCAAATCAAAAGTGTTGGGCCATATGCCAGCTTGCCACACATTTGCCGGTGGCCCTGTTGTGTCGATGTCTGCAACATGGATAAATCAAAATCACCACATAATGCTACAAATGAAGAAACATATCCTATCCTGTTCTACTATCTTGAAACTTTGAATTTGTATCATACTTTGGTGTGATTTCATCCAAATATCATCCAATCTAATCAAAAACGTGATGTTGACTGTTCATTACTATCATGCCCTAACCACAGAGAGCTTTTTATTCTCTATGTTGGTTAGGTCGGGGTGTGACATCTAGGTTATTATATTTCTATGTTGGCCTGGTATGGTTCCCAATCAGAGGCAGCTGTTTATCGTTGTCTCTGATTGGGGATCATATTTAGGCAGCCATTTCCCCTTTGTGGGATCTTGACTATGTATAGTTGCCTGTGAGCACTATAGCAGCCAGGAGTGGCGAACATCCTGGACATGGGAAGAGATTATGGCAGGAGACAGAAGCCTGCCATGGAAGCAGGAGGAAGCAGCGAGGGAGCAACAACAATGACACCGGGGTTCGCGGCCACAACGGAAGCCTGAGAGGCAGCCTCAAAACGAGAGGCAGCCTTTTTGGGGGGAGGCACACGGAGTGGTCGGCGACGCTGAGGGGTGAGTCAGAGACCGAGGAGGAATATTGGGACAGATTGAGCGAGGAGTGGGCGGCGAAAGTTGAGGGGAGTGAACCAGAGACTGTCAGTGAGTTGAGGGAGAATGTGGAGGAGAGAGAAATGAGAGAGTTATTGAATTGGTGGACGATGCACAACATTTGCCCTAAGGAGCGTGTGATCGATTTAAAGCCACCTGAGTCAGCTCTCTGTACTCATCCTGAGAAGTGTGTTAAAGTTCCGGTACAAGTAATGCCGGTTATATGCACCAGGTCTCCAGTACGCATCCACAGTCCAGGATGTCCTGTGCCTCCTCCCCAAACTCGCCGTGAGGTGCGTGTCACAAGCCCGGGGCCACCTGTACTGGCCCCACGCATCAGGCCTCCAGTGCGCCTCCACAGTCCAGAGCTTCCGGCGACAGTCCGGAGCCTCCTGAGACGGTCGGCGGTCCGGAGCCTCCTGAGACGGCCCGGCTCATCCGGCGACGATCTGCGGTCCGGAGCTTCTGGTGACGATCCCCGCACCAGAGCCGCCATTGAGGATGACGTATCCACGAGCGGAGTGAGTACTTCGCCCCGCACCGGAGTCGCCCCCAACGGTAGATGCCCACCCGGACCCTCCCCTATTGAGTCAGGTTTTGTGGTCGGAGTCCGCACCTTTGGGGGGGGAGCTTTTTATTCTCTATGTTGGTTAGGTCGGGGTATGACTAGGGAGGGACATCTAGGTGATTATATTTCTATATTGGCCTGTTATGGTTCCCAATCAGAGGCAGCTGTTTATTGTTGTCTCTGATTGGCGATCATATTTAGGCAGCCATTTCCCCTTTGTGCTTTGAGGGATCTTGACTATGTATAGTTAGTTGCCTGTGAGCACTCCAGCAGCTTCACGTTTAGTTTTGCATTTATTGTTTTCTTTGAGTTTCACTTCAAAATAAAGAGGATGGAACCATACCACGCTGCATCTTGGTCCACCTATTACGAACCAATGTGACAATTACCTTTAAGACAATCTAGTATTCATTAATATGCAATTGCCTGCAGCCAACCTGCTTCCTTTAATCCACTGTGATTACAGTAAAATACTATAGAAACAACTTTCTTAGATTTTAATAGTCACTTTTACTGTATTGTACTGTGTTTCATTGCTCTGGTATCAAGTTACCTTTAATAGTTCAGTATTGTATTGACACTATTCAGGAATAGGCAAAGATATCTTATGATATATTGTTATAATTACAATTTTTTGGAAGACCAATGCATCCTTAACTACAACAACATTTTCAGTAAAGGTAACAGAAACGTTTTACTTGCTATGACTGTGATATGTAATTTGTTTAATCAACAATCAAGGACAAATGTGCCCACTAAATGACCAATATGTAAATGTGAAAAAAATGAACTTGCAAAGAACACTGGGTGATATGTCACCATATAATGCTACTATCTCAAAATGTCTCAATGTTGACATACATTTCTTCAAAATGTTGACTTACTTATCTCAAATGTATTAAGGTTTTAAAAACATTTTGGTGGCAGGAATGTGCTTCCATAAGCCTGTAACTTTGAAGCAATATTAGTTTAAGACGTGCTAAGTGAATATGAACCATTTTGATGAGTTCAGTTCATGCTATTGCATTAAATCCAACATATGCCTCTGTGGGATAGTCTAATTACTCATTACTAAGTTAGTACATGCAAAATGTGTAAATTGTTTCACAGTATCATAATAATAGCCCATAGAAATAATATTTTTTATAATTAGCCTATATTTCACAGCTCTGTCTAGACAACAAAAACTGTCAGATAAATTGAACATCTTCGAACCAGTTTCTAGTGTGACTGGACAGAGAGCACAAAAAAATGCCTTTTGCTGCATTGCACCTGTACAAACAAACGCTGCTAACTTTACATGCAGCTGTATGGTAGTTGAGACCTCACCTGAACAGAAACGTTTTATTTTATAATTACTCTACTGAATTATTTGTCCACAATACAATTATTTAGAAGGTTATGCAACAATACAAAATAAATGTTTAAAATCTATCGCAATTTTGCAAAAACAGCATGTAGCTTATGAGTTTTAAGAATTAGCTTATGATGATGGTTATTCGCTATGGGAATGGCTTACTGGTCTCTTGTCGCTTGTTACCTCCTCGTCGGGACTCTCCCTTTCAGAATCATTCTGGGACATTCACCGCAGTTCATGTTTCACACAGATAGAACCACCAACATAAAATTACAATGCTTTCTCTTAAGATTGTAACAGAAAAGCCATCATACCTGAAAGCAGCACTCCAGCAAGTAAGTGGTGGCTTGGTGACTCCTGAGAGTGGATGCTACGGGGGAGCTTGTGCAGTTACTCCATCTCTTTGCGCGTCTCTCTGATCACAGCTGTGGTGTCAACTGCTCTGCTCCGCATAGCAGCCCAGTGCTCTCGTGTGTAAGGGGGCGTGGTCACATTTTCGAGAAAACAGCTGGGGCAGCTACTCTGCAGTCTATCTACGAACCCGATTTAGTAGGCTATTATTTCTCCAGTGGCAATATACTGATACTGAATATAGGCTAATAATTCCCTATTGACTCAATAAGTCATGCTGCAGTGGCAAAGAAGCAGTTTAGATATCTTCCTGTGCGTCTCTCTCTCTCTCTCTCTCTCTCTCTCTCTCTCTCTCTCTCTCTCTCTCTCTCTCTCTCTCTCTCTGCTTTTTTCTGTGTGTGTGTTGTCCTTGAGTCCTAGAGTCAAATTGTGGTACCATACCCCAGATCTAACCTTAGCTGCTATGAGGATAAAATGACAGAATTACATAAAACACTGAATTACAAAACAATATCTGATCGTTTATTAGTGGTTATGATCAGTCCACTTCTTACACTTACTACCATACAATTCCTAATACCTCCCTCCGCAAGGAGACAGGAAATAATCTACTGCTCTCATTTGCAGTCGTGGGTGTATCTTGCCTCGCTGAGTCTGTCACAGATGAGACAGATATTTCACCAGATGTATAAATGTGAAGCATCCGCTTGACGTTCCCCCTCACAATCAAATTTGGAAGCCCAGTGCCGGCAATGGGGAGAGGATGGAATGAGGTGGAATTTGGCCGAGATTCTGCACATTTTCTCATCGATTAAACATTTGATCTTAATACGGTTCTGTTCCCAAAACTACAAAATGTTATGAACAGAGTGGACTAAGTTTTGTACACTTTACCCTTTGCCAAAGTTGTAAAAAAATTGCGTTGTTAGGAAGGAGTGCAAAGGCGAATTGAGTTATTGCACGACTTCAGAGTATGTGTTCCCTAATGCGAATATGCAGATATGTGCTAGAACGGGCCAATAGGATATCGCTAGCTCGCCCACCTCCTTGCTTGTTTTGCCAACTATGACTAATTTATTCACGTTGGGTGTGGTTTAGCTATAAAACAATACAATTATCTCTGCCTTTGATCATCTCCGTATCGTTGACAGCTAAGCAGGAATAACAGCAGGATCGGCGAAAAGGCCTTGTATAAATAATACATTCTTGCTTTTAAATCAAATGGTGGAGTACAATTCCGGAGAGGAGGTAGATTTAGCATTTAGCTATATATATCAGACTTCATAGCATTTAGCCCAGTTAGCTAGCTAACATGTGCATGTACTGCATAGATGCTGTTTCGAAAACGTCACAAGCCAGTACTTGAGGGGTTCGTTTATTTGGCACGGATTACCCCAGTGGGAGGAGTTTGATTCGGGAGAAAAGTGATTGTGTTGGTTTAGGAACCGGACTGCTTCACCGGTGTGAGCCAGGTGCCCAGCTCTGACCGACCGCGAAATCGGCTCAAAACAAAAGTGTAATTAAGCACAGCGTGATTAATAGGATTCAGATTTTTCACATGCACTCGGGATTGCTTTGGATAAAAACTCTGCCTTCCCAATGTAACCTATTTAGAAAATTCTATGAAAAAAACATGCTGTGTTTGTCTGGATGATGCACCATGCTGCCTTGTTGACAACATGACAGAGCGGGGCCGATTACTGTTTGATTTGAGATTTCCTCCATTGACTTGTGCATTTGCCCGGTTCAACGCGGGCCAGTGTAATATAGACCCTCCATTAGTATTTGAGAAGTCAAATGAAACTGACAAGATAATATAGACCTTCTTGTAAACATTTGTCAGGTAAATGTCATATCAATACATGTAGTTGTGTGGGGAATTTATCAGTTTAGCAGCTAGCCAATTTACTGGGTATGATGAAATCAACTGGACTGAGCATCTGTCAAAAACAGCATAGCTAGCGAGGTTACAGTATTATGCAGTCGAAGTAACCCAGTGTATTAATGAAATGTTTCAGCTACTTCAAAATCTTCCAGAAATCACAATGCTCTTTCATACTTTAGCAGGCTGCAATACCCATAATCTCAGTGCAAATTATTCTAAAGATCCTATGAACAGACTAATAGTTAGATAATGAATTATTGGTGCAGCAGCCCCCTTCTCATCCCTGGGTTTGCCTGAAAGTAGCCTTTGATGTCCAGCCTCCACAGCTCTAGTGTTGACATGACCTCTAAGATCTCAAAGTGGGGTGTCTGTCTGTGTACCCTAGTTCGTTGTGAGAACAGCCGGGAAAATCTAGGTCAACACCAGCTCCTTTTGTTTTGTATGATTCCAAGCACACAGCTGTGTGAATGAATGCCGGACACTCAACAACTTGTTTGACTTTATATCATAACTAAGTAATACCCTCTATTTTGTTCATGTTTTTCATAATGAGCCTTTTTATATATATTTGGAATCGCAGGTGTCTTACAACGCAGAGGGGGCCAGTGTCTCTGTTAAAGAGGTAGGTAAGAGGATCTTGGAAACATGTTTATCAACAGCCTTATTTGTTGGCTGGTGAAAATGGTCAAAACCACTGATTATCCCCTTCATAGTTGCTTGATTGTGTCGTTTATCATTGCAATCTCATCTCCTATGATATTATTGATATTATTGCTCCTACTGACTGTCTGTGTATCGAAGGTCTCATTGGAGGAATAGACTACAACAAGAACAAAGTGAACCAATGGACTGCCAGCATCGTGGAGCACTCTCTCACCCAGTTGGTCAAACAAGGGGAGACCATTCAAGTTCATAGGTGTGATGTTAAGATATTTTAACACAACTGAGCTATGGGATTACAAGAGTCAGTCACAAATTGGTCACGTCGAAGTAGCGAGAAAACATAGATGCACTAAAATTTGAAATTGTTAGTATACCTTAAACCTCATTCTATCTTCTCCACCCTTAACAGGCTGGACGATTGGCCCTTTGTGACCGGGAGCAAGGCTCTGTGCATGACAGAATGCTTACAGCAGGAAATACATCATCAACATGGTCTTGTGTTCCAGTGAACTGTGTCATCATGCAGAAGACTGGTGCTGGTCTCCACACGGCCAACTCTTGCTACTGGGACACTGCTACTGATGGTGAGATAAAGGAAAACACCACACTGTACTACTCTACTACTAACTGTACAAACCATTGAACAGTCATTTGCTTTGTTGTGCTAATCAACAGTGTATCACCCTTTGGCTTAATCAGGAGGGTGTAACAAGTAGAACTTTAAGGGAACACTAAAATAAAGGGAACACTAAAATAACACATCCTAGATCTGAATGAATGAAATATTCTTATTAAATACTTTTTTCTTTACATAGTTGAATGTGCTGACAACAAAATCACACAAAAATTATCAATGGAAATCAAATGTATCAACCCATGGAGGTCTGGATTTGGAGTCACACTCAAAATTAAACACACTGCAGGCTGATCCAACTTTGATGTAATGTCCTTAAAACAAGTCAAAATGAGACTCAGTAGTGTGTGTGGCCTCCACGTGCCTGTAATTGTAAATAAACAAGAATTTGTTCTTAACGGACTTGCATAGTTAAATTTTAAAAAGCTGCCAAGGCAGCAACTACTCTTCCTGGGTTCCAAACACATTAAGGCACTTACATCACATATAAAACAAAAGATAAAACATTACAACATGTAACATTACTACACCACTACATATCTACAATACAAAATGTATAATACCACCATACAACAACATTACAATGTGCGTGTGTGTAGAGTGCATGTGGTAGCGCTTGTACGTTTGAGTGTGTGTCTCTTCACTGTCTTCTGCTGTACTTTAATCTGTTTTTAAATCTGATTATACTGCTTGTATCAGTTACCTGATGTGGAATAGAGTTTCATGTAGTCATGGCTCTATGTAGTACTGTGCACCTCCCATAGTCTGTTCTGGACTTGTGGATTGCGAAGAGACCTCTGGTGGCATGTCTTGTGAGGTATACATGGGTGTCCGAGCTGTGTGCTAGTAGTTTAAACAGACAGCTCGGTACATTCAGCTTGTTAAAACTTCTTACAAAAACAAGTAGTGATTAATGAAAATGTATGCACTCACTACTGTAAATCGCTCTGGATAAGAGCGTCTGCTAAATGACTCAAATGTATGCACTCACTACTGTAAATCGCTCTGGATAAGAGTGTCTGCTAAATGACTAAAATGTAAATGTATGTCAAATTCTCCTCTATTTTTAGCCATGAGATATTGACATGCTTATTATTAATGTTAGCTCTACGTGTACATTTAAGAGCTAGCCGTGCTGCCCTGTTCTCAGCCAGTTGTAATTTTCCCAAGTCCCTCTTTGTGTCACCTGACCAAACTACTGAACAGTAGTCCAGCTGCGACAAAACTAGGGCCTGTAGGACCTGCCTTGTTGATAGTGTTGTTAAGAAGAACTGTGCTTTATTATGCACAGATTTCTCCCCATCTTAGCTACTGTTGTATCAATATGTTTTGACCATGACTTGCTCAATTGACATATTATTCATTACAAGATTTAGTTGAGGTTTAGAGAAATGATTTGTCACAAAGACAATGCTTTTAGTTTTTTTTTTACATTTAGGACGAATTTATTCCTTGCCACCCATTCTGAAACTAACTGTAGCTCTTTGTTAAGTGTTGCAGTCCTTGCAGAAGATGTAGGCTTTTTGTTTCAATTACTCATGATACTGTAAATATGACTTGTGAGCTGTGACTGACATCTTTGTCCATTAACATTTCAGTCATTACATGCATTATTTAACTAACATCATCATTTTCTGGTGTTTATTTGAGACGTCTCACCTTGTACATAAGGGGATTGTGAGGTAGTAGTGGCGTTAGACAATTTGTAACAACAAAAGGTTATCCTATTTGCTGCATTGTTTGTTGTTCTAATCTAGGGAATAGCCTTGTACAAGATGGCATTTTAAAAGAAGATCAGGTGGAATTAGATTGTATACAGACACAAGCTACATTATTGGTCTATGTAATTACAGATGTTTAAAGCGAATAGTGAAACTCTAAGACTTTAATGTCTTTAAACATACACACACACCTCAACTATTAAAACTCATATGATAAGCGTGTCTCAAAGAGTTTATTACTTTTATATTTAGGTAAATGTTGAGTGTGAAAAGAGGCCAAAGTCAACACATGAGAATATATCTGTCCAAGTCTGATGAAGCAAGGCTATCCATAGCCTGAGATTGAGTGACAGGTTATGGCTGGTGAAACTAGACATTTACATCAGAGAAGTTCTGAAAATGACTACCTTGGATGAATTTGTCCCTGTTTTTAGCATCCTTTTGTCCCTCACCTGAGTTAATCATTGATTGAAGCGGTTTCCATTCTATTCTGTTCACCAACCAAGACTTAGTAGATCAATTACTTCAAGGATGGTGAGAAGGCCAAATAGTTTTTTTAAAGAATTTTCTCCCAGCCTAACAAACTAAAAGAATATTCTTGGCTGGATTCCATTTAGAAAACTTGCTACCTCTCCTCTGCCCTAATCTGAAAATACTTGATAGGAAAAAGTCAAATGGTGAACATTTGAAAGGGAAGGGAGTTTGTAATCGAGTTGGAAACAAAGGGATAAAGAAAAAATGGAATCCTTCATCTCTCCTACAGCGCTGAATGCTCTCAAGGATTCATAGTCACATCTGCTTACATCAGGTTCACCGTCAAGGCTACAACATCTTTCTGTCATATTTTTGTTTGATTAATGGATGAGATTTACAGTCAGTTTATGTATTGTGCCACTAGGGGTCAGTATAATTCCATATACGTGGTCTGATTATATTATAACACACAAAACACAATTACTCGATAAGTCACATATAAATATACAAGTAATTCACATATTGTTTGAATTCCATCTTTAAAATACCACTTTTAATAATCATTTTCTCTGTGAGATTGATTCACAACACTGTGTGTTATTTACATTTGATTATTTTTATTACAAACATTCTGTTTGGCTTCAAAGACTTTGTATTTTTAATACAAACTATATGGAGCATTCATGTGACACTAAATTCTGTCAAGCCCTGTGCAACAGCGTTGCAAAAGAAGAGCTAGTGTAAAAAAATTATCCTATAAAAGAAACATACAACATTCCAAAACAATACATTTAAGGTTCAAAGCTAAGCAAAGACTCTTCTCACCATTCCAAATATTTAACACTTTTCAAATAGATATTGTGCAAGTCTGTGTCTAGATTAATATATGTAATAAATCACCAGAATTGAAGTGGCCAAAGAGACTCGGAGACACAATAGCACAATACACATCCAATCAAAGTATCTCACTGTGGCAACATAAACAACAACAGCTGCTGCTGACTGCTGCGCTTAGTTACAAAGCTGAACCAAAGTGACAGAAATCTTTCATAAACATGCAAAGGTGTGAGGCAGAGTCTGTCGGTGGCCGTGGTCATGCGGTGGGTTCAGTACATACAGTTGTGTTTAGTAAGAGATATGATCTGTTTATTTCACCTTTATTTAACCAGGTAGGCCAGTTGAGAACAAGTTCTCATTTACAACTTTGACCTGGCCAAGATAAAACAAAGCAGTGCAACACAAGCAACACAGAGTTACACATGGAATAAACAAACATACAGTCAATAACACAATAGAAAAAAAATCTATATACAGTGTGTGCAAATGAAGTAAGATTAGAGGTAAGAGGTAAGAGGTAAGGTAATAAATAGGCCGTAGTGGCGAAGTAATTACAATTTAGCAATTAAACACTGGAGTGATAGATGTGAAGATGATGAATGTGCAAGTAGAGATACTGGGGTGCAAAGGAGAAAAAATAAAAAAAACAATATGGGGGATGAGATAGTTGGATGGGCTATTTACAGATGGGCTATGTACAGGTGCAGTGATCGGTGAGCTGCTCTGACAGTTGATGCTTAAATTTAGTGAGGGAGATATGAGTTTCCAGCTTCAGTGATTTTTGCAATTCATTCCAGTCATTAGCAGCAGAGAACTGGAAGGAAAGGCGGCCAAATAAAGAATATGCTTTGGGGGTGACCAGTGAAATATACCTGCTGGAGTGCGTGCTATGGTAACCAGTGAGCTGAGAGAAGTCGGGACTTTACCTAGCAAATACTTATAGATGACCTGGAGCAAGTGGGTTTGGCGATGAATATGAAGTGAGGGCCAGCCAACGAGAGCATACAGGTCGCATGGTGGGTAGTATATGGGGCTTTGGTGACCAAACGGATGGTACTGTGATAGACTGCATCCAATTTGCTGAGTAGTGTTGGAGGCTATTTTGTAAATGACATCGCTGAAGTCAAGGATCGGTAGGATAGTCAGTTTTACAAGGGTATGTTTGGCAGCATGAGTGAAGGATGCTCTGTTGCGAAATAGAAAGCCGATTCTAGATTTAATTTTGGATTGGAGATGCTTATTAATGCAAGTCTGGAAGCAGAGTTTACAGTCTAGCCAGACACCTAGGTATTTGTAGTTTTCCACATATTCTAAGTCAGAACCGTCCAGAGTAGTGATGCTGGACAGGCAGGCAGGCAGGTGCAGGCAGCGATCGGTTGAAGAGCATGCATTTGGTTTTACTTGCATTTAAGAGCAGTTGGAGGCCACAGAAGGAGAGTTTCATGGCATTGAAGCTCGTCTGGAGGTTAGTAAACACAGTGTCTAAAGAAGGGCCAGAAGTATACAGAATGGTGTCGCCTGCGTAGAGGTGGAACAGAGAAACACCAGCAGCAAGAGCGACATCATTGATGTATACAGAGAAAAGAGTCGGCCCAAGGATTGAACCCTGTGGCACCCCCATAGAGACTGCCAGAGGTCCGGACAACAGGCCCTCAGATTTGACACACTGAACTCTGTCTGAGAAGTAGTTGGTGAACCAGGCGAGGCAGTCATTTGAGAAACCAAGGCTGTTGAGTCTGCCAATAAGAATGTGGTGATTGACAAAGTCGAAAGCCTTGGCCAGGTTGATGAATAAGGCTGCACAGTATTGTCTTTTACTGATGGTGGTTATGATATCGTTTAGGACCTTACGCGTAGCTGAGGTGCACCCATGACCAGCTCGGAAAACAGATTGCATAGTGGAGAAGGTACGGTGGGATTCTAAATGGTCAGTGATCTGTTTGTTAACTTGGTTTTCGAAGACTTAAAAAAAGGCAGGGCAGGATGGATATAGGTCTATAACAGTTTGGATCTATATTGTCTCCACCTTTGAAGAAGGGATGACCGCGGCAGCGTTCCAATCTTTGGGGATCTCAGACGATACGAAAGAGAGGTTGAGCAGGCTGGTAATAGGGGTTGCAACAGTTGCGGCAGAATTTTAGAAAGAGAGGGTCCACATTGTCTAGCCCAGCTGAATTGTAGGGGTCTAGATTTTGCAACTCTTTCAGAACATCAGCTATCTGGATTTGGGTGAAGGAGAAATGGGGGAGGTTGGGCAAGTAGCTGTGGGGGGTGCATTGCTGTTGACCGGGGTAGTGGTAGCCAGGTGGAAAGCATGGTTTGCCGTGGAAAAATGCTTATTGAAATTCTCAATTATCGTGGATTTATCGGTGGTGACAGTGTTTACTGGCCTCAGTGCAGTGAGCAGCTGGGAGATGCTCTTCTTCTCCATGGACTTTTCGGAGTTTGTGCTAAAGGATGCAAATTACTGTTTGAAAAAGCTAGCCTTAGCTTTCCTAACTGCCTGTGTATATTGGTTCCTAACTTCCCTGAAAAGTTGCATATCGCGGAGGCTATTCAATGCAGTACGCCACAGGATGTTTTTGTGCTGGTCAAGGGCAGTCAGGTCTGGAGTGAACCAAGGGCTATATCTGTTCCTGGTTCAAAATGTTTTGAATGGGGCATGCTTATTTAAGATGGTGAGGAAAGCACTTTTAAAGAATAACCAGGCATCCTCTAATGACGGAATGAGGTCAATATCCTTCCAGGATACCTTGGCCAGGTTGATTAGAAAGGCCTGCTCGCTGAAGTGTTTTAGGGAGCATTTGACAGTGATGAGGGGTGGTCGTTTGACTGCAGGCCCTTTACGGACGCAGGCAATGAGGCAGTGATTGCTGAGATCCTGGTTGACCACAGCAGAGGTGTATTTAGAGGGAAGGTTGGTCAGGATGACATCTATGAGGGTGCCTGTGTTTACAGATTTGTGGTTGTACCTGGTAGTTTCATTGATAATTTGTGTGAGATTGAGGGCATCATAGATTGTAGGACGGACGGGGTGTTAAGCATGTCCCAGTTTAGGTCACCTAACAGTACGAGCTCTGAAGATAGATGGGGGGAAATCAATTCACATATGGTGTCTAAGGCACAGCTGGGGGCAGAAGGTGGTCTATAACAAGCGGAAACAGTGAGAGACTTGTTTCTGGAAAGGTGGATTTTTTAAATTAGAAGCTTGAATTGTTTGGGCACAGACCTGGATAGTATGACAGAGCTCTGCAGGCTGTCTCTGCAGTATATTGCAACTCCGCCCTATTTGGCAGTTCTATCTTGTCGGACAATTTTATAGTTAGGGATGGACATTTCAGGATTTTTGGTGGCCTTCCTAAGCCAGGATTCAGACACGGCTAGGACATCCGGGTTGGCAGAATTTGCAAAAGCAGTGAGTAAAACAAACTTAGGGAGGAGGCTTCTAATGTTAACATGCATGAAACCAAGGCTTTTACGGTTACAGAGGTCAACAAATGAGAGCGATTGGGGAATGGGAGTGGAGCTAGGCACTGCAGGCCCTGGATTAACCTCTACATCACCAGAGGAACAGAGGAGGAGTAGGATAAGGGTACGGCTAAAGGCTATAAGAACTGGCCGCCTAGGGCGTTTGGAACAGAGAATAAAAGGAACAGGTTTCTGGGCGCGGAAGAATAGATTCATGGCATAATGTACAGACAAGGGTATGATGTGAATACAGTGGAGGTAAACCTAGGCATTGAGTGATGATGAGAGAGGTTTTGTCTCTAGAGATATCATTTAGACCAGGTGAGGTCACCGCATGTGTGGGAGGTGGAACAAAAGGGCTAGCTAAGGCATATTAAGCAGGGCTTGAGTCTCTACAGTAAAATAAGACAATCACTAACCAAAACAGCAATGGACAAGACATATTGACATTAGGGAGAGGCATGAATAGCCGAGTGATCATAGGGACCAGTGGGAGGCTAGGCGAGCTGGAGACACGGCGATTCAGACAGCTTGCTGGCCGGGGCTAGCAGAGGGGCCTTAGGGGGGGACGTCGCGACGGAAGAAGTCTGTTGTAGCCCCCTTGGACGGTTGCGTCGGCAGACCAGTTGTGTTGGATTGGCAGGGCTCCGTGTAGGCAGTAAAAGATTAGTCTCTTTACATATACACTAGTGCTGGCTTATCAGTCACCAGGGCTGTAAATTAATCAAATATATTTGGTAGCAAAATAAAATGGAACACAACATAAAATCTAGGATCACCAGAAAACAGATTTGTATATTTATTGTTATAAAGCCTATATTGGGCTTATATGAATTCTAGCTACTTTTGAAGCACATGCTGTGCCCTAGAAACAAATAACTCTTTAAAGCTGCAAATGGCTTAAGGACAACAAAGTCAAGGTATCGGAGTGGCCATCACAAAGCCCTGACTTCAATCCTATAGAACATTTGTGGGCAGAACTGAAAAAGTGTGTGCAAGCAAGGAGGCCTACAAACCTGACTCAATTACATCAGCTCTGTCAGGAGGAATGGGACAAAATTCACCCAATTTATTGTGTGAAGCTTGTGGAAGGCTACACGAAACGTTTGACCCAAGTTAAACAATTTAAAGGCAATGCTACCAAATACTAATTGAGTGTATGTAAACTTCTGACCCACTGGGAATGTGATGAAAGAAATAAAGGCTAAAATAAATCATTCTCTCTACTATTATTCTGACATTTCACATTCTTAAAATAAAGTGGTGATCCTAACTGACCTAAGACAGGGAATTTTTACTAGAATTAAATGTCAGGAATTGTGAAAAACCGAGTTTAAATATACTTGGCTAAGGTGTATGTAAACTTTTAATTTTACTTCACTACATTACTAAAGAAAACAATGTACATTTTACTCCTTACATTTTCCCTGACACCCAACAGTATTTGTTACATTTCGAATGCTTAGCAGGACAAGAAATTGTCCAATTCCCACATGTATCAAGAGACCATCCCTGGTCATCTCTACTGCATCTGATCTGGCGGACTCACTTAATAACACAACTGCTTCATTTGTAAATTATGTCTGAGTGTTGGAGTGTGCCCCTGGCTATCCATAAATGTAAAAAATAAGAAAATCGTGCTATCTGGTTTGCTTAATATTAGTAATGTGAAATTATTTATATTTGTACTTTTACTTTTGATACTTAAGTATATTTTAGCAAATACATTTAGTATTGATACTTCAGTATATTTAAAACCAAATACTTTAGACTTTTACTCAAGCAGTATTTTACTGGGTGACTTTTACTTGAGTCATTTTCTACTAAGGTATCTTTACTTTTACTCCAGTATGACCATTTGGTACTTTTTCCACCACTGGCCTAAACCTATTGATGTTACATTTAATGGAATATGAATGACTGTCATCCAATATGCTGTAATAGAAATAAAGCCACGCTCATAAAAAGAAAAGCGTCTTCCCGACAGCAACTGTGACTTCCACCAAATGGGGCAGGGAGCGAGTGACGCATGCCATCAGTGAATTTATAACCCCCCCAATCTACAATGAGAGGTGATGAGAGAACCCTCAACATTGGCTAGCAGTGTGTCAAACGGCATCATAAAAATAAGCTTTTTTTGATGGTTATTAGGCTATGCATAATTGGTTTTGGTAACACAGTACAATTATGAGCCACACCATTTAATTTAACAGGAAGTCATTGCAAGGGCTACTTTAAGAATATTTTTTACATACTTTCAAGAAAGACACCAACTATGTCTTTGGAGGACTCCTTCATTTTAAACCCCGAGAACATATTGATGTTTAGCTTGTCGCGGGCATCCGGTATCGAGACAGGGGTTCAGGAGTCCTACATTTGGCTGCCCGGTATCGTTATCGCCACCGTCTACGGACTTTTAATCATTATTGGAATTATCGGTAACGTCACGCTCATTAGAACGTTTATCGCCGTTAAATCCATGCGGACGGTGCCCAACCTATTCATGTCCAGCCTCGCGCTCGGTGACCTTCTGCTGCTTGTCACGTGCGCTCCGGTAGACGCAAGTCGGTACCTCGCTGACGAGTGGCTCTTCGGTCGGGTGGGATGTAAACTCATCCCTTTCATCCAACTCACCTCCGTCGGGGTTTCTGTTTTCACACTCACTACGCTCTCTGCAGATAGGTAAGAGTTGTATCATTGAATTTGTTGTTTTCTCGATCACTCTGATGGGAAGTGAAATTTAAAAAAAATGTTTTACCTATACATACATTTGTAAGTAAAAAAAGTAACCTTTATTTAACTAGTCCAGTTGAGAACAAATTGTTATTTACAATGATAGCCTACCAGGGAACAGTGGGTTAACTGCCTTGTCCAGGGGCAGAATGACAGATTTTGTTTCTTGTCAGCTGGGGGATTCGATCCAGCTACCTTTCGGTTACAAATTCTTATTTACAATGACTGCCTACGCCAGGCAAACCCGAACAACTCTGGGCCAATTGTGCGTTGCCCAATGCAACTCCCAATCACAGCCAGTTGTGATACAGCCTGGAATCGAACCAGTGACACCTCTAGCAGTGAGATGCGGTGCCATAGACTGCTGCACCACTCAGGAGTCCAAGATGTGGCACCATTTGTGGCATTGATTGCACTAATAAATATATAATGTCAGAAATGGTCCTTAAATTGACACTTTTGGCTCTTAGCAAGTGTCTTGTCAGGCCACACAGAACATCAGAATTGCCATCAGGAGATAAAGAAAACAGTTTTTGCCTTTAGTGAAGACAGTACACTAAATGGGTTTGACTGTTGAGCTGCCTGCAATACTGTGCTCTGTTCTATTATATTCCACTATTATCATCTCCTCTGTCTCTGTTCTGCAGGGTTCTTTCTCCATCAGAGTTACAAGAGCAGCACTGCAGATATTGCGATGAGCGAGATGACAGACTTCACTCTCACAGTCACACATATGTTGCGTTCATGACATGTCGGAAACTCGGATATTTCTGATTTGCTAACCTAGGTAGAAGAGTCGGGTCCCGAGTTTCTGACTAGGGAGGTTTCAGAATCAACCAATAGGAAGATATACGCAAATAACTTCAGTTCATTTGAACTTGGAGGTCCCGAGTTTCCGACATGAATAAACGCGGCAAAAGTAGCTGCAGATGTGCATGGGTTATCGTCACGCTGTTAGAGCGTTATTGGTACCGGACCAAAACAGCTGAGACGTTTCGCACTTCAACGCTCTTAGTTGTTGAGGAAATTGACCCACTATGTTGTTTACTTTGTGCACCTACGTCATATCGCTAAGTCTATTGGAACCTTGAAAAGAGTTAAGAGGGTTATACGAAGAGTATTAGTCAGAGCTGAGAGAGAGAGAGAGAACGTGAATGTTCCTTTAGTGAAGTGCCGACAGATCAGACTGGCCTACAGTATATAGGTTAAAGAGCCACCAGAGAAGTCAATTCTGTTTCTTAATTTCTTATTGAACACAGATCCAGACAACCCACCCAATACATTACACATTAAAACATATCTGTCACTGCAGTTCCCTGCCATGCCCACTCTTTTAAAAACACAATTTCAGGGAAATATCAATAATGTAACCAATCTGAGCAGATAGCTATTACTTTTACATTCCTCACACACCAACTGTTATTGAAGTTTAATCATTATTATCAGAGCTTTGATGTGCCATATAATCAATGGACTTTGATTCGGGGAATATGTTTTCTTAGGAGAGTTGTTTCTAGCAGTCTTTGATGTTCCTGAAGTACCCTTATGTATGTTGTGTCCCTATTCTCTCATTATAAATATGATCAAACTCCATTAACCAACACTTGCTGCTTTCATTGAATTCTCTCACTTTTTTCATCCTGATCCATTTGAGCCACTTGTTTCTTTAATGATAAAGGATCCTTAAAAAAGTCTGCTAAATGACTAAGCATTTTCTAAACGTAATCAAATGTAGCATCAGTGAATTTGAATGTTCTTCTCATCCAAGGTACAAGGCCATTGTCAAACCCATGGACATTCAGAGGTCCACAGCTAAGATCTCCTTCCGAGCAGCAGCCATCTGGCTGTTCTCCATGACCCTGGCCATTCCTGAAGCGATCTTCTCCGATCTTCACACCTTTAACATCGGCCAGACCAATGACACCTTTGTGACATGTGCCCCCTACCCCAACGCTGGGGAACTGCACCCTAAGATCCACTCCATTGCCTTCTTCCTCATCTTCTACATCATTCCACTCATCATTATCTCTGTGTACTACTGCCTCATCGCATGCAGCCTGATCCGGAGCGCCTCAGACATACCCGTGGAGGCACACTTACATATCCAGAAACAGGTTTGTGAATGTGTGTCTGGACACTGGACGGACGATTAGGTGTTTATCATTTAATGAAACATGGGGAATAGGTCAATTAAATATGTCTGTATTTCAGTGCTTCGGAATTCAAACTGAATGATGTTCTCTCTACCATCCCCACAGATTGAGTCTAGAAAACGTCTGGCTAAGACAGTGCTGGTGTTTGTGGTTCTGTTCGCTGTGTGCTGGCTCCCAAGTCATGTGATCTACCTGTACCGCTCCTACCACTACGGCCAGGTGGACACGTCCCTGGGTCACTTCATTGCCAGTGTGTGTGCCCGCGTCCTGGCCTTCATCAACTCCTGCATCAACCCTTTCGCCCTCTACCTGCTCAGCAACAGCTTCCACAAGCAGTTCAACAAGCAGCTCCGCTGCTGCCGCCACCCACAAATCAGGTGTAACGCTCAGGGCACGAGGCAGATCAACATGCGACTGACTTCGGTCAAGAGCACCAATCACTCACAGAATAAATTCAGCCATGGGGCTCATGTTTGTCAGGAAGACTGTGGGTAGCGACAATGTGCTCCAGACTTGTAAATGTCCCATTCCAACACTGACACACTGCTAGCAACATCATTTATGACTGTAACCCATATAGTGGGTCTGTGTTATATATCCCATATTGAAGCATCATACATCATTCTAATTCTATGGTTGATATGTTGGTCTATATGCATCCAATGATCCATGATTGATACAAATCTGTGTTTTATTTTAAATTTAGAATGTATAATCTAAACAGCTGCCACGTATGTAAACCAATGTGGCAGAACTGGACTCTGGCCTCTGGAGATGCAGTTCTATTCTGGTTACTAATTTGAACCAAATTGATCCATGACAACCCAACCAAGTGTAAATGATGAGTTGGTAATGACGAGTGAGAGAAACAGACACCTACAGTATGAATGTACAGTGCCACCTGCCAATGTGTACACACTTCGACCCCTAAAGGACAGTTCTGTAGGGATAACTCCAGCTGATGTAAAAGACCAACAACTTTGGTGATTTGATAGATACTGTAGCTGACATTGAAGGATCAATTTCCTCAAGAACAGTTGCCCAGGAGTAGTCACCGCTGCCTCAAAGGCTTGGAAATGTTCTATAAACATACCCATATACATCTCAACACATAGACATAGCAGCATTGGTGGAAGAGGAGATGTACATATCTGTATACAGTTTATTGTACACATCAGAGTACAGTATCTGTTTGGGTCGAATGTTAAAATGGCCAAATACACTATTTACCATTCATTTCTATTGTGCACAACATAATCCGAAACACAAGAAAAACAACCTGCAAATGCGTCTAACAAGTTTGTAGTCACAAGCTTGATGTAGTTCATTGTGTGCTAAGAATATTGGACCAAAGACTAAATGTAATACACTATAAGTGCATTTGCCCAAATACTTATGATACCCTCTAATGGGGGGATTAGAAACACAAATAAAAGATGACATTCTGTACTGTCGCCTCATACAAAATATTTGATCTAAAATAAAAAATGCTGGAGTATAGAGCCAAATTAAAAGTTTCAGCTTCACTGTCCAAATAAATATGTAGGGGAGTATGTGTCCAAGAATAGTTCTATGTTGTCCAAAGTGATACATGTGTTTCTCAGTGTTTGGTAAACATAACAAGTCATTCTCCATGGATTAATGGAACATTTTGTTGTTGTTTGAGCATTTTCTGTCCTCTCAAATGGCCTAAATTGTTCCTTTATAGAACATGTTTATGTGCTGTCTCGTTCAATGCCAAAGTTTTTATTGTGTTACAATTTAAGTGGCTATATTTTTTTGCTGTAAAATTGTTTTTCAATGTATATTATGATGTTTATTGTTGATTAAAGGATTACAAGATGGTGGTGTGCGGTGATTCAATGTGCTGCACCGCTGTCTTGTCCTCTTCCTCGGCACCTAGCATGTCCCTCCAGTGAACATGCAGTATTCACCATTCTAACCACTGGCTTTGTTCTGCATGCAGGACATCCTCCATTAGGACTGGATTCAGGGCCATGCACAGAACTTTGGTGGGGCAGGTGCTTAAAGTGAAATAAGGGTTTTAACATAGTACTTAATTTTCTGACAAAACACTCACTGATCACTAAGCAAGCTAGAACCAAAGACGAAAGGAGTTAGTTAAGTACGGTATATTTGCTATAACGACTGCTGGGGTGGGCTATATCATCTGATCATCGCTAATGTAGGCTATATGAATCAGCTAGTTAGCTAGACTATGCTGTCAAAACAAGCTAACTAGTCTTTACTTTATTTAAATTGGTTCTGCTACAGACAAACAGTCAAACTGCATTTGCCCCTGCCCCTAACCATGAGACAAGACTAGCAAGCAACTCCAAAGTAACCTACTATTGGCTGTATTAATTTCAAACTCACTGCTCAGCGTCGGTGGGTAACTTGTGCATGCGAGGAGGACAAGCACAACTGCAGCAACGCGCTGCAGTGGTTGTGGTGGCAAATTATTCATGAGTTTATGAGAAATGATCTAGTTTGATGGGCAATTTTTTTTCTCTCTCTTTTCGCGTAACTTAAAAAAAACACCCGTTTCTCATTGAGGGGCAAAGGGGCAGGTGCTCCAGCATACCTAGTGCTCTATCGGTGCATGTGCCTAACTGGACTGGAATAATACATTGAACAAGGGGCCACTGAAACATGGTTACAAGAGCAGAACACAATGTACAAAACCCCTTTAAGGCCAATCAATGAAGCTCTTGTTTAACTTGAATCAATTACCTTAGATGGCAGACACTAGCAATCACACAGTTCTTCTGGTGTATATGCAGGCATGGTGCTTAGACATGCATAGCCTATTATCATTTTACCACGATCGTTTCAATAGTAGCTGTGTGTTCTTTAGTATTGTGTGCCTTCCAAAGGTTGTTTTCACTTTTCGTGCAGCGTAACCTTCTGTCTTTAAGGCTGGGCACAGCCCTATGTACGTCTATTCATTCGCCATTTAAATTCCCTGTTTTACATTCTTTTTTTCCCTCAAATTCCAATGTGGTGATAGAGTGAAGATGTGATTCCAACAATTCTTACTAATTATTTTCTGTTATTCAGCACTTTGATTGTCAAATCGATTTAAACTTGCTCTGTTGTATTTTCATTTTCACAACTCTCAGAACATTTCACAAAACATTGTCAGGCAAATCAATACATCATGTAGCTAAAGCCTAAATTGTGATTTACAGCACATTTGGAAAGTATTCAGACTCCTTGACTTTTTCCACATTTTGTTACGTTTCAGCCTTATTCTAAAATTAATTAAATTATTTTTTTTACCCCATCAATTGGGGCACCGTTGACAGCGATTACAGCCTTGAGTCTTCTTTGATATGCTGGCTGGGCCACTATTAAAGGAATTCAATTGCTCTATGTTTTAATACCCAATTAAAATTAAACACTCTGTCAATTCATAAGGATATGTAAGACCCTTATTCTATAATAATAGACAGAGCCCGGTCTTAAAGTCAAACAGCAGAGTTTATTCACGAGAGTACTGAATAAGATACAGTTTACCACAAGTTATAAACTGAAAATGACGTCCTTAGTTCCAGCCCCAACCCGTGCCATTTCCGTTCGAGTACAAAGGCTGTATCTCAAGCCTTCCCACATCCGTCTCCCTATCAATTTAATATAATTTAAGAGTCAAGGTTTTCTCGTGTAGATAAGCATTCTAGCCAGTCTGATTCATTTGTACCAAGGAACAGACAGTCATTGTTCTAACTCTTGACCACATTCACACACATTATATTCAGTACTGGGATCAAGAAAGAAAATTCATACATATACAGTAACATAATAGTATTCTGATTAGTACATATGCAGTAACATAATAGTATTCTGATTAGTACATATACAGTAACATAATAGTATTCTGATTAGTACTTCTTGATTGAAATGTATACATAATTAGTCATTATAGATAAAAATTCCCTTAACAGCCACTCAAGGACATTCAGAGACTTGTCCCAAAGCCACTCCTGCATTGTCTTGGCTGTCTACTTAGGGTTGTTGTACTGTTGGAAGGGGAGCCTTCGCCCCAGTCTGAGGTCCTGAGCGCTCTGGAGCAGGTTTTCATCAACGATCTCTCTGTACTTTGTTCCGTTCAACTTCCCCTCAATCCTGACTGGTCTCCCAGTCCCTGCCACTGAAAAACATCCCCACAGCATGATGCTGCCACCACCATGCTTCACTGTAGGGATGGTGCCAGGTTCAATCCAGACGTGACCCTTGGCATTCAAGACAAAGAGATCAATCTTGGTTTCATCAGGCCAGAGAATCTTGTTTCTCATGGTCTGAGAGTGCTTTAGGTGCCTATTGGCAAACTCCAAGCGGGGTGTCATGTGCCTTTTACTGAGGAGTGGCTTCCGTCTGGCCACTCTACCATAAAGGACTGATTGGTGGAGTGTTGTCCTTCTGGAAGTTTCTTCCATCTCCACAGAGGAACTCTGGAGCTCTGTCAGAGTGACCATTGGGTTCTTGGTCACCTCCCTGACCAAGGGCCTTCTCGCCCGATTGCTCAGTTTGGCCAAACTTCTTCCATTTAAGAATGATTGAGGCCAATGTGTTCTTGGGGACCTCCAATGCTGCAGAAATCTTTTGGTACCCTTTCCCGGATCTGTGCTTCGACACAATCCTGTCTCGGAGCTCTACGGATAATTCCTTTGACCTCATGGCTTGGTTTTTTCTCTGACGTACGTTGTCAACTGTAGGACCTTATGTAGGTAGACAGGTGTGTACCTTTCCAAATCATGTCCAATCAATTGGATTTTCTACAGGTGTACTCCAATCAAGTTGTAGAAACACTTCAAGGACGATCAATGGAAACAGGATGCACCTGAGCTCAATTTTGAGTCTCATAGCAAAGGGTCTGAATACTGTTGTTTTTTTTTTTTTTTTCTTCACTTTATCATTATTGTGTGTAGATTAATGTGGGGGGAAATGAATTTAATCAATTTTAGTTTAAGGCTGTAACATAACAAAATGTGGAAAAAGGGAAAGGGTCTGAATACTTTCCGTATGCACTGTATTTGTTCAGTTCATCCAAGGCAGTTGGACCTGCTGGGAGGTGTTCAGTTGATGTCCTGTGATCTGGTATGTCACTCTCCTGCAGTGGAGGCTGCTGAGCAGAGTACAGCTCATAAATATGTCTGGAACGGAACGAATGGAATGGCATCAAACACATGGAAACCACGTGTTTGATGTATTTGATACCATTACTGTTATTGCACTCCAGCCATTACCATTCTCCAACTAAGGTGCCACCAGCCTCCTGTACACTCCTTTAGGGAAACACTCAGAAACCCTCACGGAGCAAATAACAGTGTTTACTAGTTCATGGAAATCTATTTAGTAGTTTTACATTGGCTGGAGTCAAACTGAGCTAACTGCAAGTAGAAGTATGAGACACACTGTACAAAACAACAACCAACAAACTTTCTTAGAGTGGAAGACTCAGAGTGTACCAGAGTGACTCCGTACTGTGAATGATACTTGACTTTAGATCAACTCTGTACTGTAGATATATGAAATTATGTTTTATTTGTAACATGCACAGAATACAACAGTTGGAAAAACGGAATTACTGTGAAATGCTTACTTACAAGCCCCTATTAACCAACAATGCAGAGTAAGAAAATATTTGCTAAACGAACTAAAGTTAAAAAAACAACAACATAATAATAACGAGGCTATATACAGGGGGTACCGGTACAGGGTCAATGTGCAGGGGTAGGGGTTAGTTGAGGTAATTGAGGTCATATGTACGTGTAGGTAGGGGTAAAATTACTGTGCATAGATAATAAACAGTTAGTAACAGCAGCTTTTAAAAAGTGGGTCAAAGAAAATAGTCAGGGTAGCCATTTGAATAACTGTTCAGGAGTATTATGGCTTCTGGATAGAAGCTGTTAAGGAGCCTTTTGGACCTAGACTTTGCGTACTGGTACCGCATGTCTATGACTTGGGTGGCTGGAGTCTGACAATTTCTAGGGCCTTCCTCTGACACTGCCTGGTATAGGGGTCCTGGATGGCAGGAAGCTTGTCCCCAGTGATGTACTGGGCCGAACGCACTAGCCTCTGTAGCGCCTTGTGGTCAGATCCTTGCAGTCAGCCTTGCGGTCTTTTGCAATGCTCACTTCATTAGATTGTTATTTGTAAAAGTACATTTGTTAATAAATGTGCATGAATGTCCTGCTCTGCATGACTGAAAATCCAGAATTTTCAGATGTCCTAAAGATACTAGAGAACAGTATCAAGAGAACCATATGATACTACAGAACAGATTGACACCAAATTGAAGCTGCCTCTACCCAGAAACCCAAAATACATCAGCAGGCCAATATCCACCATGCAGGTGTATCTCTTTCATCCAACACCTGCTTCTGGACACTGTTACAAAGGCACAGCAGCGCTTAGCAGCACACTGGCTCTCCAACAAAAACTCCTCCATCCTGTAACTGCTGCAGTATATTTAGAGTAGCACCCTAATCACTTTGGGAAGAAAAGAACGGTCAGTGTTCCAACGCAAAAACCAGACCACGAGCAGAACTGCCAAAATCAAGAGTTCAGCTACTTGCTCTTCTCTCTACACTCTTGGGAAAAAAGGCATCCAAAACAGTTCTTTGCAGAGGGATAGGGTTCTACCAAGAACCCTTTTTGGAAGACAAGGTGTAAGGGATTTCCTCCTCTTCGTCTGAGGAGGAGTAGCAAGGATCGGACCAATACGCAGCGTGCTAAGTGTCCATGTTACTTTAATAATCACTGAACACGACAAAATACAAAAATAACAAAGTGAATGAAAACGAAAACTGAAACAGTCCTGAATGGTGACACAAACAACAAAACAGGAAACAATCACCCACGAAACACAGGTGGGAAAAGGTATGATTCTCAATCAGAGACAACTAACGACACCTCCTCTGATTGAGAACCATACCAGGCCAAACACAAAACACAACATAGAAAAACAAACATAGACTACCCACCCAACTCATGCCCTGAGCGTGAGTTGACCACATTCACACACATTATATTCAGTACTGGGATCAAGAAAGAAAATTCATACAACTCACGCCCTGAACATACTAAAACAAAGACGTAACAAAATAACTAAGGTCAGAACGTGACACAAGGGTTCTTTGTAAGGCAAAGGGTTCAACCTAGAACCTTTCTCATCCTAAGAACCATTTTTTGGAAGAAAAAATCTTTGTTGATTCTTTGGGTGCATCAAGGATTCCTTGGAAGGCAAGAAGGGTTCTACATAGAACCTTTCTGAATCTGAACAAAACATCTTATTGTATTTTTTCTCTCCTTTTAAAAAAAATAGTGCCTGAGCATTAGTGTTTACCTCAGAGTTAAA
This sequence comes from Oncorhynchus keta, assembly GCF_023373465.1. Lineage (NCBI taxonomy): Eukaryota > Metazoa > Chordata > Actinopteri > Salmoniformes > Salmonidae > Oncorhynchus > Oncorhynchus keta. The sequence goes on along the minus strand of NC_068427.1, from coordinate 23,484,828 downwards.
ACTTCAACCCTCCAGTGTTTAAAAGGATAGGTGTGAGACTGTTTTAAAATGTAACCAACAGTTGAAGTCGGAAGTTTACATACACCTTAGCCAAATACATTTAAACTCAGTTTTTCACAATTCCTGACATTTAATCAGAGAAAAATACTCTGTCAGTTAGGATTACCACTTTATTTTAAGAATGTGAAATGTCAGAATAATAGGAGAGAGAACAATGTATTTCGGCCTTTATTTCTTTCATTACATTCCCAGTGGGTCAGAAGTTTACATACACTCAATTAATATTTGGTAGCATTGCCATTAAATTGATTAACTTGGGTCAAACGTTTTTGGGTAGCCTTCCACAAGCATCCCACAATAAATTGGGTGAATTTTGGCCCATTCCTCCTGACAGAGCTGGTGTAACTGAGTCTGGTGTGTAGGCTTCCTTGCTCACACACGCTTTTTCAGTTCTGCCCAAACATTTTCTACAGGATTGAGGTCAGGGCTTTGTCATGGCCACTCCAATACCTTGACTTTGTTGTCCTTAAGCCATTTAGCTACAACTTTGGAAACATGCTTGGGGTCATTGTCCATTTGGAAGACCCATTTGCGACCAAGCTTTAACTGATGTCTTGAGATGTTGCTTCAATATATCAACATAATTTTCCTTCCCTCATGATGCCATCAATTTTGTGAAGTGCACCAGTCCCTCAACACCCCCACAACATGATGCTGCCACCCCGCAGCATCTTTGCGATCTTTGTCCCCATGTGCAGTTGCAAACCGTAGTCTGTTTTTTTTTTTAATGGCGGTTCTGGAGCAGTGGCTTCTACCTTGCTGAGTGGCCTTTCAGTTTATGTCGATATAGAACTTGTTTTACTGTGGATAAATACTTTTGTACCTGTTTCCTCCAGCATCTTCACAAGATCCTTTGCTGTTGTTCTGGGATTGATTTGCACTTTTCGCACCAAAGTACGTTCATCTCTAGGAGACAGAACACGTCTCCTTCCTGAGCGACATGGCGGCTGTGTGGTCCCATGGTGTTTATTCTAGAGCACTATTGTTTGTACAGATGAACATGGTACCTTCAGGCGTTTGGAAATTGCTCCCAAGGATGAACCAGACTTGTGGAGGTCTACATTTATTTTCTGAGGTCTTGGCTGATATCTTTTGATTTTCCCATGATGTCAAGCAAAGAGGCACTGAGTTTGAAGGTGGGCCTTGAAATACATCCACTACATCCATCCAGGTACACCTCCATTTGACTCAAATTATGTCAATTAGCCTATCAGAAGCTTCTAAAGCTTCTGAGTGTGGCTAAGTCAGGTAGGAAACCTGAGCCAACTCCCCGTGCTTACCGTGGCGAGAGGTTGACCAGGCAGGCATCGTGTTATGCCATGAGGCGCAGGGTGTCCCCATTGCGCAGGCGTAGCCTGGTGCGCTACGTCGCAGCTCCTCGTATTGTCCGGGCTAGAGTGGGCATCCAGCCAGGAATAATGAAGCCGGCTCAGCGCATCTGGTCTCCAGTGAGTCTCCTCGGCCCTGTTTATATGGCACCAGCCCTACGCACGGTGTCCCTGGTACGCCAGCACAGGCCTGTGTGGTCTGTTCCACCCCGCAGCACTTGCCGGGGCTACAGGGAGTATCCAGCCAGGACAGGTTGTGCAGGGTCAGTGCTTGAGACCTCCAGTGTGCCTCCACGGTCCGGTCCATCCGGTGCCTCCTCCACGCATCAGGCCTCCTGTGGCAGCACCACGCACCAGGCTGTCTCTCCATCTCCTCCCTCCAGGTGCTCCCGCCAGTCCAGCGCTTCTAGAGCCTCCCTCCTGTAAGGAGCTGCCAGAGCCGCCCCTCAGTCAGGAGCTGCCAGAGCCACCCCTCAGTCAGGAGCTGCCAGAGCCGCCCGTCAGTCAGGAGCTGCCAGAGCCGCCCGTCAGTCAGGAGCTGCCAGAGCCGCCCGTCAGTCAGGAGCTGCCAGAGCCGCCCGTCAGTCACAGGAGCTGCCAGAGCCGCCCTTCACTCCGGCACTGCCAGAGTCCCTATGGGTTTAGGTTTTGCGGCCGGAGTCTGTACTGTCACGTCCTGACCTTAGTTCCTCTTTTATGTCTCTGTTTTAGTTTGGTCAGGGCGTGAGTTGGGGTGGGCATTCTATGTTTTGTAGTCTAGGTTTTGTATTTCTATGTGTTTGGCCTGGTATGGTTCCCAATCAGAGGCAGCTGGCAATCGTTGTCTCTGATTGAGAACCATACATAGGTAGCCTGTTCCCACCTGTGTTTGTGGGTAGTTGTTTTCTGTCTTTGTGTGTCTGCACCACGATTTGTTTGTTCCGCTTTGTTGTTTTTTTGTTCTAGTGTTCAGTTTCTTTATTAAATCTACCATGAACACGTACCACGCTGCACCTTGGTCCTCTTCACCTTCTTCCACCTATGACAACCGTTACAAGCTCAAGCTGAGCATGAAACAGAGCTGGTTTAACAATCACTTAATAATCAAAGAATAACATGAATCATCTAATTTTGAGAAGAACACAAAGACTCATTAAGGAATTATAATGTAAGGTTTAAAGCAAGCTGTTGCCCATTACATGATTCATTTTCTCAGCAGTCCTCTTGAGAAATCAGCGTATTTGATTTGCACATTGTAGTCCACTCCATATTCCCATAGGTGAATTGTCATTCAGACTCTGTATTCAGACTCTGTATTCAATGGTCACTTTGTCTTCATAGCATAGAGAGCAGTATATTTCAAAAGACCAGTCAGTGAATCATAGAGAAGATACTAATTGAAGTCTCAATAAGCCAACATTCATTCCATCTCTTTCATTCCTTCGAGTGCCAGAATGGGGTGCTCTATCAAAGTTAAGGGGAACAACAGTAGTCATGCTACACATGCAAAATAAATGTGTCAAATTGAAGAGGTTTTAAGAAAAAAGTGTAAAGGTTATTGGAAAGTATGGAATACTCAGTACTCAGCAGTCAAGGCTGTACCTTGAATGTTTAGGAGAGCTCATTCACCTGCTATGTATACACAAGACACTGACTGGACACTTACGTTTAGGTGTTTATCATTTAATGAGAAATGTGAAATGTCATTGTGTCATCTTAGTCAATGTGTGTGTGATGAATATTCCGTCAACTTCACCATTATTCCATTATTCCAACTCAATTGTTGCCCACTGGGTACAAACTGTTTAAATCAACATTGTTCAACATCATTTGTCAACGTATTGTGATGGGGAATCTTCATGAAAAATACATTGGATTTGAAAAAAGTCTGCAAAAAGGCAACTGTTTTGTTTTGGGGGTAAAATTTCTATCGCAGGATTATGTCATCATGGTAACCAATTTCCGACATGGACAAACCTTATGTAAAATATGTTGCATTTTAAAACATTCGCATGGGGAAAAAAGCAACAGGAATGGACGGCTTGCAATTTCTACTTTTTTTACCCCTTTTTCTCCCAAATTTCATGATATCCAATTGGTAGTTACAGTCATGTCCCATCGCTGCAACTCCTGTACGGACGAGGGAGAGGCGAAGGTCGAGAGTCATGCGTCCTCTGAAACACAACCCAACCAAGCCGCACTGCTTCTTTTTTTATTTAAATGTTACCCCCTTTTCTCCCCAATTTCGTGGTATCCAATTGTTAGTAGTTACTAGCTTGTCTCATCACTACAACTCCCATACGGGCTCGGGAGAGACGAAGGTCGAAAGCCATGCGTCCTCTGAAACACAACCCAACCAAGCCGCACTGCTTCTTAACACAGCGCGCATCCAACCCGGAAGCCAGCCGCACCAATGTGTCGGAGGAAACACCGTGCAGCTGGCGACCTGGTTAGCGTGCACTGCACCCGGCCCGCCACAGGAGTTGCTAGTGTGCGATGAGACAAGGATATCCACAGGCCAAACCCTCCCTAACCCGGACGACGCTAGGCCAATTGAGCCGCACTGCTTCTTGACACACAGCTCGCTAAACCTGGAAGGCAGCCGCACCAATGTGTCAGAGGAAACACAGCACAACTGCCGACCGAAGTCAGCTTGAAGGCACCCAGCCCGCCACAAGGAGTCGCTAGAGTGCAATGGAACAAGGACATCCTGGCCGATGAAGCCCTGCCATAACCCTGACGATGCTGGGTCAATTGTGCGCCGCCTCATGTCTCTCCCAGTCATGGCCGGCTGTGACATAGCCTGGGATCGAAACCGGGTCTGAAGTGCCACCTCAAGTACTGCAATGCAGTATATACCGCTTTCTGATCAAATTCTATTTAACATTTGAGGACAAAGTAACACCCCTATTTACACAAATGACAACACATGTCACTCAATTCAGTGCTTCCTAGTTCCATGTATCAAACAGTTATTTCAGTTCTATTAAAACCAGGAAAGTCTGGAGAGTCCCCTGCTGATTACAAACACATTTGATAAATTGTGACAATAAAATAATAACAAATCTCATAAGCAATAGAATGGCAAAGTCTTCCCAGACTTGATACATATCAATCAAACAGGGTTTATTAAAAATACACACTTACAAAGACAAGAACATGTTTCAGTTTAATACAACATCCTAAAAAAACAGATATAGATTCATCAATAATGGCTGTTGATGCCAAAAATGCTTTAGACTGTCGTGAATGGCCTTTTCTATTCAAAACTTTGGAAGATTTCAACTTTCAAGCTGAAATAATACATTTCATATAAATATTATATAAACGTCCTAAAGCAAAAATAGAAACAAATAATACATTATCTGATGAAACTGCTTTAGAAAGGGGTACAAAACAGTGATGTCCTCACTCCGCCCTTCTGTTTGCACTGGCAACTAAACCACTTGCAGAAAGAATTAGACAGGACCCAAACGTATCAGTATTGGTAAACATGAATATTAACTCAACCTATTTGCAGAGGATCTCCTGATATACCTGACCGATATTGAAAACTCAATGCTTCCCTTGCTAAAAATATTTTCAGAATACTCTAAAATCTCAGTATATATACAGTACCAGTCAAACGTTTGGACACCTACTCTTTCAAGGATTTTTATTTATTTGTATTATTTTCTACATTGTATAATAATAGTGAAGACATCAAAACTATGAAATAACATAAATGGAACCATGTAGTAACCAAAAAAGTGTTAAACAAATCAAAATAGATTTTAGATTTTAGATTCTTCAAAAAAGCAACCCTTTAAAAAGCCACCCTTTGCCTTGAAGATACCTTTGCAAACTCTTGGCATTCTCTCAACCAGCTTCACCTGGAATGCCTTTATAACAGTCTTGAAGGAGTTCCCACATATGCTGAGCACGTGTTGGCTGCTTTTTCTTCACACTGTGGTCCAACTCATCCCAAACCATCTCAGTTGGGTTGAGGTAGGGTTTTGGTGGAGTCCAGGTCATTTGATGCAGCACTCCACCATTCTCCTTCTTGGTCAAATAGCCCTTACACAGCCTGGAGGTGTGTTGGGTCTTTGTCCTGTTGAAAAACAAATGATAGTCCCACTAAGCACAAACTAGATGGGATAGTGTATCGCTGCAGAATGCTTTGGTAGCCATGCTGGTTAAGTGTGCCTTGAATTCTAAATTAATCACAACAGTGTCACCAGCAAAGCACCCCCACATCATCACACCTCCTCCTCCATGCTTCACGGTGGGAACCACACATGCAGAGATCATCCGGTCAACTACTCTGCATCTCACAAAGACATGGTGGTTGAAACAAAAAATCTCAAATTTTGACTCATTAGACCAAAGGACAGATTTACACCGGTCTAATGTCCATTGCTTATGTTTCTTGGCCCAATCAAGTCTCATCTTCTTAGTGGGACTATCATTTGTCATTTGGTAGTAGTTTCTTTGCAGCAATTTGACCATGAAGGCCTGATTCACGTCATCTCCTCTGAACAGTTGATGTTGCAATGTGTCTGTTACTTGAACTCTGTGAAGCATTTATTTGGGCTGCAATCTGAGGTGCAGTTAACTCTAATGAACATATCCTTTGCAACAGAGGCATAGCGCATAGTGCTTGATTGTTTTTTGCGACTGCAAAAGTTCTTGAAATGTTACGGATTGACTAACTCGTCTTAAAGTAAAGTAATGTAATGAAGAGTAGAGTAGAGTAATGATGGACTGTCATTTCTATTTGCGTATTTGAGCTGTTCTTGCAATAATATGGACTTGGTCTTTTACCATATAGGGATATCTTCTGTATACCACCCCTACCTTGTCACAACACAACTGATTGGTTCAAACGCATTAAGAAGGAAAGAAATTCCATAAACTAACTTTTAACAAGGCACACCTCTTCCTTAAAATACAGGTGACTACCTCATGAATCTGGTTGAGAGAATGCCAAGGGTGTGCCAAGCTGTCATCAAGGCACAGGGTGGATACTGTGAAGAATCTCAAATATAAATTATATTTTAATTTGTTTAACACTTTTTTGGTTACTACATGATTCCATATGTGTTATTTCATAGTTTTGATGTCTTGACTATTATGCTACAATGTAGAAAATAGGACAAATAAAGAAAAACCATTGAATGAGTAAGTGTGTCCAAACTTATGACTGGTACTGTATATATTTTTAGATCTGTATTTTATATCAAAGACAATATAATGAACAAATATTATCTTGTATTTCAGTTCACAGCAGCACCTACAGATGTGTTGACTTGACAACTGTATCAGAGATTTGAATGACCCTCGCCCCCTTTTGTTCCATGCTGGCTGAAGGACTAGCTAGCCAGTAACTAGCTAACTCCAGACACAGATGAAAGGGGAAACATATAAGTATCTTGGCCATAGATGAATAGGGTAAACTTTTAATTATATTTGACATTTTGGCACCAGTAGAGTAGCTATCTAGCTATCTAGCCATGTCCCTCTGCAAACACGCTTTCTCCGATGTTGGTTACAAGGCGATAATTATATAAATTAGGTAAGAGAATATCATGTTACCAAAGGTGTATTAAAATGATATAGTTAAGGTGATGTCACCTTGTCCACTTAATAATGTATCCTTAATAATGTATCCAAGTGTTTAAAATTAGGAAGGGAACAGTAACTTTATGTTCAACCTTTATCAATGTAGAAGAAGCAACAGTCATTTTTCATACTTTGGTCTTCAAATATCATCCAATTTCATGAAAAAAGATTTTGATTGATGAAGACTTTTAACGATTTTCCGAGCCTTCCTTTCACACTGCCTGATATAGAGGTCCTGGATGGCAGGGAGCTTGGCCCCCGTGATTTAGTGTGCTGTCCACACCATCCTCTGTTGCACCACTTGATCGAGGGCGGTAATGTTGCCATAGCAAGCAGTGATGGAGCCAGACAAGATGCTCTCAGTGGTGCAGCTGTAGACCTTTTTATAAATTTTTTAAAATATTTTATTTTTGCATTTTCCAATTAAGAACATTCAAAACAAAAGTGAAAAGATATTAGACAACGATAGGACAAAGTGACAGTAACAGACGAACGTAACAAAAATAAATTATAATTATAGTTATATAAACAAACATACAATAATAAAAATATATATTTTTTAAATGTAAATATTTAAAAAAAATAACGAGACATTGGATCACCTGCCGTAGGCTACATAATATACATTACGTGTGAAACATTATGTGAGGATTATATATAGATTCAATCGATGAGATGTGGGGGGAGATTCTCCATATAGTCAATAAAAGGTTGCCAAATTCTGTAAAATGTCTTTAACTTATTCCTCAAGCAGTAAGTGATTTTCTCCAAAGGGATAGAACTATTAACTTCCGAAAGCCACATTGCAACTGGCAGGGAGGAATCCAATTTCCATTTCAAGGCAATACATTTCTTGGCAATCGCTATCAATATTTCTGTTAGCTTTATAGTATGGCTTTGCCTAAGATTGGTGTTAGTAGTTACCCAGTAGACAGACCTCCGGGTCTAAAGGGAATGCAACCCCGTGAATTGAGGATATGGTATCGCATACCCCCTGCCAGAAACCGTGTAGTTTTGAACACTGCCAAGTGGAATGGAGGAATGTTCCTTCATCTGAGCCACATCTAAAACATAGGGAGGAGATATCTGGGTTGAACCTGTGCAGTCTAGATGGGGTGATATAGAGCTGATTGAGGAAATTAAACTGGATCAGTCTGTATCTGGAGTTCAATGTGGATGTAACCCCATCCCTGCACAGGTCACTCCATAGATCCTCATCATGATCAATACCCAGATCTCTCTCCCATCTAAGTCGGGGTTTATCTAGCCCAGGCAGTGTTAGTCCTGACATAAGAGCATTGTAAACACGGGAAATGGTCTTGAACAGTGGTTGGTCTGCGTGGCAGAGTTGTTCAATAGGTGACATCTTAGGTAGGTTCCATTGTCCCTTGAGAGTCACCCTAATAAAGTTTCATAGTTGTAGGTAGCTAAAGAAGTCCCTGTTAGGCAAGTGGTATTTCTGTTTCAGCTGATCAAAAGACATAAGAACTCCCTCCTCGTAACAATGTTCCAGAAGAGTGATCCCCTTATCAGACCATGGTCTAAAGTTACTATTCTGGAAAAACATAGGGATCAATCTGTTGTTCCATAAAGGGGTTTTAGGGGAAAGGAATCCCCCTCGTCCGAACAGCTCATGCAGTTTGCGCCATGCCAGGACAGAATGTATGATTAAAGGGTTGTCTGTGATGGTTTTTAGAGATTTTCTGTCCCATTTGTAAAACAAATCTGCCCCAGTGTCATCATTTACCTCAAGCTTTTCAATGTTCAACCATGAGGGAGAGGGACCATTGTCAAACCTCTGAGCCAGAAACCTAGACTGTGCAGCCCAGTAGTACATTCTAAAATTGGGGAGGTTTAAGCCCCCTTGACTTTAATCAAGGGTCAGTTTATCCAGGCCAACCCTAGGGGTTTTGCCGTGCCAGATAAACCGTCTGGTCAGCTTGCCGAGAGAGGAAAAAAATGCTGCGGGAACAGGGATAGGGAGAGATTGAAACAGATATAGAAACCTGAGCAGGACATTCATTTTAATTACATTGATTCTACCCAGTAGAGTGAGAGGTAAGTCCATCCATTTACAAAGGTCAACCTCCACCTTTTGCAACAAACTGGCCAGATTGAGTTTATAGAGGTTGTTCAGATTACCATCCACCATTATGCCCAAATATGTGAAGCCCATAGGCGACCATCTAAAAGGAAACTTGTGCTTGATGGTATGATGGTCAAAGACAGACAACGGTAAGATTTCGCTTTTATCAAGATTGACCTTATATCCAGAGAAAGAACTATAACACTGTAGTAGGATCTGCAAGTGAGAGAGGGAGTGTTCTGGGTTTGTTAGGAATAAGACAAGGTCGTCCGCAAAGAGTGATAATTTATGGGTATGGGGGCCCACCTCAAAGCCATGTATGTCAGGGCACGTTCTAATAGCCTCAGCCAATGGTTCGATGGCGAGGGCAAAGAGGTGGGGGCTAATTGGGCAACCTTGTCTGTTCCCCCTATAAAGAGGGAAAGAGGAGGAAGTAATCCCATTGGTAGCAATCCTAGCTTTAGGAGATTTGTAGAGTGATTTTATCAAATTTACAAACACGGTACCTAAACCGAAACTTTTCCAAGACGCGAAAGAGGTATGGCCATTCAACCCTATCAAAGGCCTTTTCAGCGTCGAGGGAGACTGCGACACCAGGTATTTTGTTTTTGTTAGCAAGGTGAATTATATCAAAGAACCTTCTGAGATTATTGGAGGACAATCTATTAATTATGAAGCCAGTCTGATCTGGGTTGACCAACAGGGGAAGACATGACTCCAGTCTCTTAGATAGCATCTTGGTGACCAGTTTACAATCTGTGTTAAGGAGAGAGATTGGTCTATAGGAGGCGCACTTTAGCGGGTTTTTCCCTTTCTTGTGGATTACAGTAATCACTGCTTGAGAGAAGGACTCTGGAAAGCAGTTGTCTTCTCTGGCTTTTTTTAAGTACCTCCATAAGGTAGGGGACCAACAGCTCCCTAAATTCTTTATAGAACTCTGGAGGGAAGCCATCCTCCCCATGAGATTTATTAGAAGGTAAGGATTTAATGGCCTCCAACAATTCAGGGACTGAGAAGTGTTCACTCAGGCGCTCGCTGTCTTCCCCTGACAGGCATGGGAGGTTGAGAGAGGAGAGAAAGGAGTCTATCTCTGATAGGTCATCGCTTGATTGGGAAGTGTAGAGGTCTTCATAGTATTTCTTAAAAGTATTATTTATTTCAGTAGGGTCGAAAGATATCTCTTTAGTGAGAGTTTCTATGGCATTAATTGTCCTCTTACTTTCCTCTACTTTCAGTTGCCATGCCAATACTTTGTGAGCTTACTCTCCAAGCTCATAATAACGCTGTTTTGATTTAGTGATGGCCTTCTCAGCTTGATATGTGTTCAGAATATTATGTTTAAGTTTTTTATTTACCAAAAGCCTGTATAGATCTTTAGTCGGGCCTCTTTGGTAGGTTTTCTCTAGCTCGGAGATTTCAGATTCAAGAGCACTCAGTTCCGCACCGTGATTTTTCTTCAGCCCTTTAGTATAGGAAATAATCTGTCCCCTCAGGCAGGCCTTCAATGTGTCCCAAAGAATGAAGCTGTCAGGAGCAGAGGGTTTGTTTGTCAAAGTAAAAATATTGATCTGCTCTTGATGAATGCACAAAATTCAGGTTGCTTTAGAAGTGTAGAATTTAGTCTCCATCTATATGCTCCATTTACCTTGGTAGGAATGGAGAGTGATAATACCAGAGGAGAATGGTCACTAAGCAATCTGGGGAGATACTCGACATCTAACACTCTATGAAACAGTTGTGTTGAAAGAAAAAACTTGTCTATGCGTGTGTGTGTCTTGTGTGGGTGTGAATAAAAAGAGTAGTCCCTATCCTGTGGGTGCAACTGTCTCCAGATGTCTAGTAAATTGAGATCTTTCATGAATGACATGGTGAGCTTGCCAGCTTTGGTAAGAAGTGAGGGTTTATCAGAAGACCTATCAAGAACTGTATCTAAGCAAAAATTAAAATCTCCTCCAACGAGTAGCCATCCTGGTGGTGCTTGAGCAACCTGAAGGAAGACATTCTGAATAAACATATGGTCATCGAAGTTAGGAGCATAAATATTCAATAGGGTCCAAGACTCTGAAAACATATGCCCCTGCACCAAAACAAACCTGCCAGAGGGATCAGAGATGGTGTTGTTGACGCAGAAGGGGATGTGTCTACTTATCAAAATTGCAGTTCCTCTTGCTTTGGAGTTAAAAGAGGATGCAAAAACGTGTCCTACCCATTCCCTCTTCAATTTCTTGTGTTCACTGGCTGTAAGATGTGTTTCTTGTAAAAACACAATGTCAGCCTTTAATTTCTTAAGGTATGTATAGACTCTTTTCCTTTTAATCGGGCTGTTAAGACCTTTTACGTTGAATGTGACATATTTTAGTGGATTAAGCATAGGTTGGGTTTCAAATATGTAACTGAATAGAAATCTATCATATGCAGATAATTAGGAAATGTTTCAACTTTGGTTTGAGCACAAAAGTGGCCTGTGTGTCTCTTTAGGCAGGAAACAATAAACATAGAAAAAAGGAAGAAAAAAATTATAAAAATCCCACCCACCCCGATTGTCAGACTAGAACAACAGTCCCAACAATCAAACATGAATACACTTGTAGAGATACGTTGCTGCTCGCTTTCCATCTTGCTCTTGAGTGAAGAAACGGACCGGGTCACGGCCCTCGCTGTCCTCCTTCAATCCCACCACACGGATATTACTACGTCTACTCTGGTTCTCCATCTGATCTACTTTGTTTTTGAGGTAGGCGTTGTCCTTTTGCATTTGTGTCAAGACCTGGTCATATCTAGCGATGGTATCTTCAACTGTGCTAATGCGCAGCTCTGCCTCAGTCGTTCTCAAAAGGAGATCATTCATGGAGGATTTCAGGTCGTCAATGGAAGAATGGAGTTCAGCCGATTTCTTATCGATTTTCAGAGAAATACCTCTGTTACCATCCTGAATTTCCCGGAGGAGAGTAGCCAGCATGTCGGCAGGCTCGCAAGAGGCTACTGAGAGCAACAGTCTGGAACTGTCGTCTGAGTTATGAGGGCTAATGCTAATCTTGCTAGCTGTAGCGTTATCGTTATCTTGGGAATCAACAACGTTTTGGTCGTCCTTCTTGCCTCTCGGTCGGAGGTCCATGGCTCTTTGGGAAGGTAAGTACTTGACAATTTATCAGCCGATGTTAGAATATTGTTTCAACGTTGTTATTTAGGTAAAAATAGAATAACTTTGAAGAGCTCGGTTTGTCAACGTCTGCTCAGCTCCGGGGCATCACGTGTCTCAGCTGTAGACCTTTTTAATGATTTGAAAGCCCATGCCAAACATTTTCAACCTCCCGGGGGGGAAGAGGCACGGAGTGTGTGTACCATTTTATGTCCTTAGTGATTTGGACACAAAAAAACTTGCAGCACTCAACCCGCTCCACTGCAGCCCCGTCAGCTCCTTGGTCTTACTGACGTTGAGGGAGAGGTTGTTGTCCCGGCACCACATTGCCAGGTCATCCTCCCTGTAGACGCTGGCGATCAGGCCCACCACCGTTGTGTCGTCAGCTAACTTAATGATGTTGGAGTTGTGCGTGGCCATGCAGTCATGGTTGAAAAGGGAGCACAGGAGGGAATTAAGCACACACCCATGTGGGGCCCCTGTGTTGAGGGTCAGCGTGGCGGAGGTGATGTTGCCTACCCTCACCACCTGGGGTCGGCCCATCAGGAAGGCCAGGATCCAGTTGGAGAGGGAGGTGTTCAGTCCCAGGGTCCTAAGCTTAGTGATGAGCTTGGAAGGAACAATGGTGTTGAACTCTGAGCTGTAGTCAATGAACAGCTTTTCCACAAAGGTATTCCTCTTATCTAGGTGGGTGAGGGCAGTGTGGAGTGCAATTGAGATTGAGTCGTCTATGGATCTGTTGGGGCGGTATGCAAATTGGAGTGGATCTAGGGTGTCTGGGATGATGGAGTTGATGTGTGCCATAACCAGCCTTACAAAGGATTTCATGAGTACAGATGTGAGTGCTCCAGGGTAGTCATTATGGCATGAAGCCTTAGAGTACCACTACTGTTTTAAAAACATGTTTATCTTGATTTCACAATTCAAAACAATCACAATCACTTTTTTGTCTTTTAATAATATAAGTATTTTTTTAACACAGGTAGGATTAACACCTAACAAACACTTTGTACTTTAAAACAAACTTTTAACATAGGCCAGGCCCTGCTACCTCATATCGTAGCGGTAATGCATTGCATTACGCCTAGGAGGAAAACACATCAATATGCTCAACTTATCCCAAGGCAAACATTTTGAATATACTAGCCTACACAGCTACACGGGTGCACTTTCATTCTAGGTTTAGGATCTCATATTGAAGCTTCTAGAGACCCTAACTGACGTACAGAACTAACTATCTACTTATCTACTTTGGTTTAGATACAAACATCATGAAACCTCTAACACAATCAATTAATTTGACTTGGTGAAAATCCTTCTTTTTTTTTACATAACCAGTTTACCACTTTTTCCATGTGGTTTCTTCCTTCACAGACTCCACTAAATGATGAACTCTTCCTAAATATTTCGTAAAATTATTAATTTTGTGTATGGTTTCATAGAAACAAGGGTGGCTCAATTTACGCCTTTGGCTCAGCTTACTCCACTCCCCCCTATAGCCTATTTGCCTGACTTTTTTTTATTTTTTGTGTTGGGGCTTTCGAGTGGATTTTCGACATAATGAAGGGCCAAAACTAATAAAGCACACACAAACCTGTAACTCTAATAATTACCGCTATTACAGACTCCCTGAATGTCATTATTGCTGTATTGTATTGCACTTTCAAAAGCTGTATATAGACAGGATACATACTTATTACATTATCAATACAATCATTGTTGTTATGGTTACTGTTGCATCCAGTGATGCCTAATGTGATGATGAACTATTGATGACCTCTGTTTCAGGATGGTAGGCTGAAGGACTCTCAATTTTATGAGACTTAATGAGACCTGATTGGCCATCAGGCATTTGATGATATGACCTTTTCCTTTTCAATCTAAACTGACATAAGAGGAGCACAGGAGAGGAAACACCCTGCAGCCACACCAGGTATGTACACACACTTCTCCTCTGCTCCTCTCCACCCCCACTCTCCTCGCATCCCATCTCATCTTTTATGCCTCTTCCATTTGATTTCACCTAATTACATTCTGTCATAAAAGAGCACATTTTCAACTTCATAAAAACATGTTTTCCCATCGCAAGAGGTTAAATAAATAAAAAATACTATAGTAAGTGCCTATTAAGTGTCAAATAAAGTAACAGGGTTGAAGATGTCCTGTGTGCGTAATCTGTTGGTCCATGCGCGTTCCATTTCTTCAGAATTGAAAGTAAACTGTCACGATGGATTTTATCGTCGATAGATATGTGAAAACACCTTGAGGATTGTGTGGTCCTTCTGTGGCACAGTTGGTAGAGCATGGCGCTTGTAACGCCAGGGTAGTGGGTTCGATTCCCGGGACCACCCATACGTAGAATGTATGCACACATGACTGTAAGTCGCTTTGGATAAAAGCGTCTGCTAAATGGCATATATATATATATATATATATATATTCTAAACATCGTTTGCCATGTTTCTGTCGATATTATGGAGTTAATTTGGAAAAAAGTTTGCGTTTTAATGACTTTTCTTTTTTTTTTTTCTTACCCAAACGCGATGAACAAAACGGAGCGATTAGTCGACACAAATAATATTTTTTGTAAAAACGGAACATTTGCGATTTAACAGAGTCTCCTCATTGAAAACATCTGAAGTTCTTCAAAGGTAAATGATTTTATTTGAATGCTTTTATGGTTTTTGTGGAAAATGTTGCATGCTGAATGCTAATGCTAAATGGTACGTTAGCCATCAATACTGTTACACAAATGCTTGTTTTGCAATGGTTGAGAAGCATATTTTGAAAATCTGAGATGACTGTGTTGTTAACAAAAGGCTAAGCTTGAGAGCAAATAGATTAATTTCATTTCATTTGTGATTTTCATGAATAGTTAATGTTGTGTTATGCTAATGAGCTTGCGGATAGATTTACACAATCCTGGATACAGGTTTTTTTTCGTAGCTAAACGTGACGCAGAAGACGGAGCGATTTGTCCTAAACAAATAATCTTTCAGGAAAAACTGAACATTTGCTATCTGAGAGTCTCCTCATTGAAAACATCTGAAGTTCTTCAAAGGTAAATGATTTTATTTGAATGCTTTTCTGGTTTTTGTGGAAAATGTTGCATGCTGAATGCTAACGCTAAATGCTACGCTAAATGCTACGTTAGCCATCAATACTGTTACACAAATGCTTGTTTTGCAATGGTTGAGAAGCATATTTTGAAAATCTGAGATAACAGTGTTGTTAACAAAAGGCTAAGCTTGAGAGCAAATAGATTAATTTAATTTCATTTGCGATTTTCATGAATAGTTAACGTTGCGTTATGGTAATGAGCTTGAGGCTGTAGTCACGATACCGGATCCGGGATGGCTCGACGCAAGAAGTTAAACTCTTCCTTGAAGTGACACAGAGTTGGCAGAGGGACATTTCAAAATGAGGAATTTTGGTACTTAAGCAATTCTTTATTTATATAAAAAAAATATATATTTATTGAATTCTCCATGTGATCTATATTAAAGGGAACAATGGTGTCCTATATCCTTTAATATAACAGGCTTTTAAAATTCAGAGGCTCTTTCTTCATGGAGCAACCCAGGAAACCACGGGCGACTGTTGAGATGCACTCACAGTGCCTTGCCTTTTGAGTAAATTGTAGAGTTACCACCCATGACTGTATTGGTTAGTGACAGAGACATGGTTGTTGCATTCATCAATTGTCTGTCCTATAGACTTCACCCGGTGAGATACTAAGTTAATATGTTATTAGATATATTTTTTAATGAATACAATATCATACCGTACATATTCCATAAGTCCTTATTTTGAGGGCCGATTTTAACGCTAATAAATGGACCTGGAATTCATACACATCACTTTGAACTAGTGATGGGGAAACAAGGCTTCCTGAAGCATTGAGGTTTTCCAGCCAATTGTGTCGAAAATAGGTTCATTTACTTGAGGCTTTGATTAACACAGTGGACACCGGTGTCACCTGCTGGTGAATATAATTTAAAACAGCCAAATTATTATAGATGACGTCCCAAACTCTGAAGTGCGTGCGCAGCGTAGCCTTTTTGTCTTCTACCAAACCAATATTTTTTTATTTATTTCACCTTTATTTAACCAGGTAGGCTAGTTGAGAACAAGTTCTCATTTGCAACTGCGACCTGGCCAAGATAAAGCATAGCAGTGTGAACAGACAACACAGAGTTACACATGGAGTAAACAATTAGCAAGTCAATAACACAGTAGAAAAAAAATGGGCAGTCTATATACAATGTGTGCAAAAGGCATGAGGAGGTAGGCGAATAATACAATTTTGCAGATTAACACTGGAGTGATAAATGATCAGATGGGCATGTACAGGTAGAGATATTGGTGTGCAAAAGAGCAGAAAAGTAAATAAATAAAAACAGTATAAAAACAGTATGGGAATGAGGTAGGTGAAAAAGGGTGAGCTATTTACCTATAGACTATGTACAGCTGCAGCGATCGGTTAGCTGCTCGGATAGCTGATGTTTGAAGTTGGAGAGGGAGATAAAAGTCTCCAACTTCAGCGATTTTTGCAATTCGTTCCGTATCAAACCAATCAGGTGATTGTTCGATGAAACAAAGCTTCAGACGTCATTGATCACATGCTTCTGATGAAGTGATACAGGCATCGGCACACTGCTTTGAAGTACACTGCTTAGCGATTGAAAAGCATGCCTCAGAGCTCTGGTATCAAACAGAACATCACTACTTTGAACCAAAAACTACAATCATCATTAGCATATTTCCCAGCGTGCTATATTGGAGGTTGTTTTTTAGAATTGCTTATTTCAATATCTATGTTTGTGCATGTCCACTGATTGATTGATGAATTAATTAATGAATCTTACACTAGTAAAATATCAATTACAAACATTTTCTAAATTAATCTAATATGTTACTTGGACTTATTGCACCCTTTACTAAAGTGGTTGTTCCAGTGTAGATGCTTTAGGTTGTCTTATAGCCTAGTCATACCAACCCTGGCAAGCCTACAGTTTGCGGGTGATTAAAAAAATCCCCAAATTGGCAGGATTCCAATAGGAATTAATTCCACATCATCTTGCAAACCAGTGTAACAGAACAGCTTCCGTCCCTCTCCTCGCCCCAACGTGGGCTCGAACCAGGGACCCTCTGCACACAGACAACACAGTCACCCACAAAGCATCGTTACCCATCGCGCCACAAAAGCCACAGTCCTAGCAGAGCAAGGGGAACAACTACTTCTAGGTCTCAGAGCGAGTGACGTCATTGACTGTTAGCGCGCACCATCGCTAACTAGCTAGCCATTTCATATCGGCCACACCAGCATAATGTAATATGCAGGCCTGATGTGGTCTGTAAACCATGAGTTTCATGCCATTGTATTATACTCTCAGAATTTTTGGGGGAGGGAGGGGTGGGGGTTGTTCCTAAAAGCAGGGCTATAACTTTCACTGAAATTGCATTTTTGTCCCTCCCAGTTTTATCATTGGAATGTGATAGAAAACAAGGCAACAGTGTACTTTAAATACTAAATATGCCCCCCCTTCCCACTTCTAAAACCAAAGTTGCACCCCTGCCTAAAAGGATACAAACACTTGTCACTGTGGTGGTACCCATAGGTCATCCTTTATACCATTAGTTATAAGTCCAAAACCCCAGTTCATACCTCAGGTCACATCAAGACTGCAAGTAGGGTGTTAATTTAACACTGTTCTGGTGTCTATATGGGTACACAGACTTAACTCTTTCACGGTTTAGTGTAAAGCCTTAATCAAATGTTTCCAAGAGTGCCTTTCCTTTTGCGTAAATTATACAGTTACCACCCATTAATGTTTTTGAGACATGGTTGTTCCTTTCATTCACTTTAAATTAAATGGACTTCACCAAGTGAGATCTTAAGCGAAAATGTTTTTCAAAATGTGTGCCAATCTTGTCATACTCTTTTTTCGGATTTAGTGGTGCTCAGAAAACCCTGAAGTGTGCTTTAAAAGCCGGTAAAGCCTATACCTCAAATGTGTATTGTTATGTCCTTTCACTCATTCACACACATTGTTCAAAGGTAAACAACCCGACAGATGAAAATGCACATGATTTACTTACTTAGTTCTATTCAATTATCAACGAAACAGACTAATAAATAGCCTAATGCATGGCTGGCTACTACTGTCTGCATTTATTCCAGACACAGATTTAGATGAAGCTAGGATAATCAGTGGCATGTATTCATTTGTTGCCAAGGGAACACACATAACGACAGACAAAGTAGCCTAATAAACAACGCCAAGTAGACAGACCAAAACAACAAATTGGCTTCAGCAAAGTCGACAGGAAATAACTCATTTGAACAACAATGACTAGTTATGGATTCTGATTAATACACAATGTTTGGAGATGAAGAACTCCAAACGTTGTGTATGAATCAGAATCCGTAGCTGGTCATTGTTGTTCAATCTAGTTATTTCCTGTGAGTGAGTGCAACAGAGGTGCGCGTGTCTGAAATGAGAGTTGCTGTGGAGGGAGAGCCGCTTGTTCTAATCCAATCGTTGCAGCAGGCTCAACCGATACCCCGTTCATTCTTTACAGACAGAAGACTAGCCACTAGTTGTTTAGAGCACACAGTGCTTCACACTGTTTGAGTGAAAGCAAGATGCTGTCAGCACGCATCTGAAAATAATTTTGTTCAGTTAACAGATAATTATAAAGAATACTTGAGTCATAATCATATTGAGAAAATATCCCGTTACTATACTCATTTTTCCCGAGTACTGGGCACACCCCTAGTGTAAACTTGAGACATCTGTGGCATTATGTTGTGTGACAAAACTACACATTTTAGAGTGTCTTTTTCTTGTCCCAAGCACAAGGTGCACCTGCGTAATGATCATGCTGATTAATCAGCTTCTTGATGTGCCACACCTGTCAGGTGGATGGATTATCTTGGCAAAGGAGAAATGCTCACTAACAGGGACTTAAACAAATTGGTGAATACAATTTGAGAAAAATAAGGTTTTGGTGAGTATGGAACATTTCTGGGGTCTTTTATTTCAGCTCATGAAACATCGGACCAATACTTTACATGTTGCGTTTATATTTTTGTTCAGTATAGTTGCCTGAAACTGTGTAAACTATAGTCGACTATATTGAGTATTTGAAAAAATCTAATTTTCAAATAAACTACTAAAATATAACTATTTTCTTCCCATGTCTGGTGCCCAGTCAACTTGCCTTTTGTCCAAGAGATCCAGCAGGGGAATGGACCAGGGTCAGATACAGTATGTGATGGGGCTCCCTCTGCCGGTAATATTACTCAATTACATAAACACAAGTCCACTACAACATAAGGGGTTTATGACAAAACAAAACAATTTTGATGAATAAAATAATTTCGTTAGAAAAATAGAGAAAATCATACCAGCAATGAGTGAGTTGCACGGCAGTCCCCCGTAGATGTGGAAGGGGTCCCTCCAAGGCCGACTGCAAAGGGCAATCGCAGTCTGAACAGCACCCATGATCAAACAACAACAGCAGCCTCATCCACAGTGACTGAAACATGCTATTAGCCTGTCTGAGTGGGATCCACAAACCTGTCTGGCTGCTGGCTTTCCCAGACCTCTTATCAGGCCCCGAGCTACCTCCTCCCCCGATGAGTATCACCTCCACAACCCCCCTGTCCATGGGATAGGGGTGACTGTTGCATGACAATAGAGGTAAGCATAGGTAAGGCGATGGACTGATGCACACACACAAACAGAAAATTCATTTTTTTTCATAGCGCAAAAAACACCAACATGTTTTCATCAAACCATGGTTCAGATTTCACAAACAGTCTGGATGTAAACTACATACATACTGTACAGTCAGACTACATGCTGCGCATAGGGCGCTGTGGGCGCTAGGGGGCTCCAAATGGTTGTTGTTGTTGGGGGAACTCACAATAAAAAAAAATCCTGGGCCTCCTGAGTGGTGCAGTGGTCTAAGGCACTGCGTCGCAGTGCTTGAGGTGTCACTACAGACCCAGGTTTGATTCCAGCCGACTGGGAGACCCCTAAGGCGGTGTACAATTGTCCCAGCATTGTCCGGGTTAGGGGAGGGTTTGGCCTGCCGGGATTTCCTTGTCCCATTGCACTCTAGCGGCTCCTTGTGGCGGGCCGGGCACCTGCAAGCTGATTTCAGTTTGGACTGTGTTTCCTCCAACACATTGTTGCGGGACTGGCTTCCGCGTTAAGCAAGCAGTGTGTCAAGAAGGAGTGTGGCTTGGCAGGGTTGTGTTTCGGAGGACACATGGTTCTCAATCTTGTTCTCTCCCAAGTGCATAGGGGAGTTGCAGCGATTGAACAAGACTGTAACTCCCAATTGGGGGAAAGTAAAGAAAAATGTTTTATATATACAGTACCAGTCAAAAGTTTGGACACACCTACTCATTCAAGGGTTTTTCTTTATTTTTAATAGACCAGAATAATAGTAATAGTGAAGAAATTAAAACTATGAAATAACACATATGAAATCATGTAGTAACCAAAAAAGTGTTAAACAAGTCCAAATATATTTAACATTTGAGATTCTTCATTCTCCACCCTTTGCCTTGATGCCAGCTTTGCACACTCTTGGCATTCTTTCAACCAGCTTCATGAGGTAGTTACTTGGAATGCATTTCAATTAACATGTGTTCCTTGTTAAAAGTTATTTTGTGGAATTTCTTTCCTTCTTAATGCGTTTTTGAGCCAATCAGTTGTGGTGTGACAAGGTAGGGTTGGTATACAGAAGCTAGCCCTATATGCTAAAAGACCAAGTCCATCTTATGGCAAGAACAGCTAAAATAAGCAAAGACAAACAACAGTCCATCATTACTTTAAGAATGAAGGTCAGTCGATCTTGAAAATTTCAAGAGCTTTGAAAAGTTCTTCAAATGCAGTCGCAGAAACCATCAAGCACTATGATTACATTGGCTCTCATGAAGACCACCACAGGAAAGGAAGACCCAGTGTTAACTCTGCTGCAGAGGCTAAGAAAATCAGCAATTAACTGCACCTCTAATTGCAGCCCAAATAAATGCTTCAGAGTTCAAGTAACAGACACATCTCAACATCAACTGTTCCGATTAGACTGAGTGAATCAGGCCTTCATGGTCGAATTGCTGCAAAGAAACCACTACTATAGGTCACCAATATTAAGAAGAGACTTGCTTGGGCCAAGAAACACGAGCAATGAACATTAGGTGGAAATCTGTCCTTTGGTCTGATGACTCCAAATTGGAGATTTTTGGTTGCAAGCACCGTGTCTTTGTGTGATGCAGAGTAGGTGAACAGATGATCTCTGCATGTGTGGTTCCCACCGTGAAGCATGGAGGAGGAGGTGTGATGGTGCTTTGCTGGTGACACTGTCAGTGATTTATTTAGAATTCAAGGCACACTTAACCAGTATGGCTACCACGGCATTCTGCAGCGAAACACTATCCCATCTGGTTTGCGCTTAGTGGGACAATCATTTGTTTTTCAAAAGGACAATGACTCAAAACACACCTCCTGTGTAAAGGCTATTTGACCATGAAGGAGAGTGATGGAGTGCTGCATCAGATGACCTGGCCGCCACAATCACCCGAACTCAACCCAATTGATTAGGTTTGGGATGACTTGGACTGCAGTGTGAAGAAAAAGCAGCCAACAAGTGCTCATCAGCATATGTGGGAATTCCTTCAAGACTGTTGGAAAAGCATTCAAAACAAATCAAAAATCAAATCACATTTTATTGGTCACATACACGTGATCAGCAGATGTTATTGCGGATGTAGCGAAATGCTTGTGCTTCTAGCTCCGACAGTGCAGTAATATCTAACAAGTAATATCTAACAAATTACACAACATATACCCAATACACACAAATCTAAGTAGGAATGAATTAATGCAGTATACATATGGACGAGCGATGTCAGAGCGGAACAGACTAAGATACAGTAGAATAGTATAGAAAAACAGTATATACATATGAGTAATAACAGATATGTAATCATTATTAAGTGAATGAGATACCAAAGATTAGTATAGAAAACAGTATATACACATGAGATGAGTACATTCAAAAGTTTATGGAAACATAGGGCTGTGGGAGTGTCCAGCTGTGGGAGTGTCCAGCACCTCTGGAACCTCTCTGCATACAGTACTCTCTCTCCTACATCTCTTTTAAAGATTCGGGGCTCATATGAATACCCTGAACCTACACTGGAAGACTACGGTCAAATCAAAGGTTTATTATATGTTAACATTTCATATTGGCTAGCTATCACTAAAGCTGGTAGCTTGGTTTGTTAGCCATTGCCAGCTAACGTAGCCTGCTAACTAACATCGGCTAGTTAACTAACCCATTTAGCATGGAAGGGAACATGGAAGGGAAAGTAAAGCCAAATGACCATTTTTTTCTTCTCAATTTGACAGAACAAAATATAAGCAACCTTGGTGTTTGTTTAACTTAATCACCAAACAGCAACAAAGCAGACAGTACCTAGGGTTCAGTCCTCTTTTTCTCTGATACTGTTTTTAACTGTTTGAATGTATGTATGTCCGTGCGTGTCTGAAAGAGAGGTTTGTTGTATTCTGTTTGTATGTCCTTCCTTTCCTCTGCTCTGTTCTCCTGTCACTTTGTAGATGAAATTGGCCCTTCATTTCAGTGATGTAAATGCACACCTGGGGGAGGAGAGATGGGATTAGGGAGGGGGAATGGGGAGAGGAAATTAGCCTTTACGGTTTAGGGCCCTGCACTGTTTTGATGATAAGCACAAGCTTTTGTACATCCTGTTTGAGAGGTGTATGTAATGGGGTCAATCTGCATGGTCAGATGGTAACAACGGCACACCACACACTGAGAGCAGAGGTGGATATGCAAAGATGGACCCTTTTAGTTTATGGATTCACAAAGATCAAGAAGAGGACACGTTTTTTTCCCTCCCGAAAACTAATGATTCGAAAACGCAATGGTTGGAGAATTGGTTTTGCTTTCCTGTTTTTTTTGTAGATGCATACAAAAAGTTTTGAATCTTTGAGTTTGTTTATTTGGAAGCCGATGATTAATAAAGAACCATGTATAAAAAATATTCTATCACACTGTTCACTTCACCATTGCTTTGTGATTTGGTTATATATTAAATTCCTCTACCCCACATGTCGAACTCAATTCCACAAAGGGTGAGTTTCCGCTGGTTTTTGCTCCACCCTTGTACTTGGTGGATGAATTAAGGTCACTAATTAGTAATGAATTTCAGGGATCCCGAATGGCGCAGCAGTCTAAGGCACTGCATCTCAGTGCTAGAGGTGTCACTATAGACCCTGGTTTGATTCCAGGCTGTATCACAACCGGGCGTGATTGGGAGTCCCATAGGGCGTTGTCCAGGTTAGGGTTTGGCCAGGGTAGGCCGTCATTGTGAATAAGAATTTGTTCTTAACTGACTTGCCTGGTTAAATTTAAAAAACTCTTTAGGCAGTAAATGTGTTTTATAGTGACAACAATAGATGTGCATTACCCAGTCTACGCCCCTAATGATGTGTGAATGGTGCCCTATCCTTAGACTTGAAATAAAGGAATGCCAACCACATCTCCTCCCCTTTCAGCTCTGCGTTTTGTCTGGTCAGCTGTTTACAGTGAAAACGGTGTTATTTTTGTTCCTATATACAGTGCGGCAAAAAAAGTAGTTAGTCAGCCACCAATTGTGCAAGTTCTCCCACTTAAAAAGATGAGAGAGGCCTGTAATTTTCATCATAGGTACACTTCAACTATGACAGACAAAATGAGAAAAAAAATCCAGAAAATCACATTGTAGGATTTTTAATGAATTTATTTGTTTGCTAGACTGTTCTCTCCACTACCGCATGGCAAGCAGTACCGGAGCGCCAAGTCCAAAAGGCTTCTGAACAGCTTCTACCCCCATTGCTGAACAACTAAGCAAATGGCTACCTGGACGATTTGCATTGACCCCCCCTCACTATTTATTATCTATGCAGTCACTTTACCCCTACCTACATGTACATATTACCTCGACTAACCTGAACCCCACACATTGACTCGGTACCGGTACCCCCTCTACATAGCCTAGTTGTTATTTTATTGTGTTACTTTTTTTATACTTATTTTCTTAAAACTGCATTGTTGGTTAAGGGCTTGTAAGTAAGCATTTCAAGGTAAGGTCTACACCGGTTGTATTCGGCGCATGTGACAAATACAATTTTATTTGATTTGATTCTGCCACTCAGAAGAATTAAAAAAAATAATAAAGAAATAACATTACAAAAGATACATAACTGCAAAGTATTGATCCTTTTGATCATATAAAGTTTAAGAAATAATACATTAAATATATAGAGGAAAACAAAACAAAAAAATAATTTAAAAAAACAAACAATCCTATTGAAAGCACACAGGTTCCCCCTGAAACATTCTGCAACGGGTGGTCAGTCTCCACAGGTCATAAGGTAGTGCGATCAGATATCAAGTAAAAAAATAAAAAAAAACATCCGTATTTTCAGGAGTTATATAACAATTGAGGATAAGGATTTGTGCCTGCTTGGAGTTGTGATCAGAGCTTGGTCTTGTGACCACTTGACTCCTTTGTCAAGACGGCACTTTTAGAGCGAGTTCCTTTCCTATCGCCCAAGCCCCGCCTCCACAACCCCTGAGGGCCCGTGGCGTCCATGGCAATATCTATGAGGCGGTCTGGGAGGAGCCAGCGGAGGAGGAGCAGGAAGAGGAAGTCGAGAACAGCAAAGAGGGCAAAGATGGAGCCTGCCACGGGGCCACAGTGGGCCCTCAGTCTGAGCAGCCGTCTGTCCAGAGGAAGAACCTCCTTCCCAGCGACGCAATCATATACCTGACAGAACAGAGAGAGTTAGTATCAATGAATTAGACCTCATCAGTATCTCAGTCGGAGTCAATGAAAGGTATTAAGAAAGTGTATCACAGTGTAGATTTATGAAACATAGAGAGTATGTAAGCATGAATGAGCCTACCTTCTCTGTTCTCTCTGCGACGTTCCTCCAGGTGTACAGGGTGCGGACGTGGGCGTGGATGGTGGCGGGGGAGTCAACGCGGCCCGATAGTTGCCTAGCGATGACACTCTCCAGGCCGAAACACAGAGAATGCACGGTTGGCTCGCACAGGGTGATCAGATGCTCAGGCAGAACCTCTGGGATCCCTCCAACACGCGTACTTACCACCTACACGCACACACACAAAATGATCAGATCTCAAACTCCCTCACATTACAAGCATACTCAACATCTAAACACCCACACATATACAAAGTTCACCACGTTGCCCCATTCATCTTAATGGACAAACACCCACTCAATCCACCACTGCTTGTCATTAGACAATCCCTGACTTACACCCAACCAGTTCCAGGTATCAACCACTTTATCTCACAGTGCACCAGCTAACGTATACTGTACCTGGCCTGTGTTGTGATAAGGGATGAACCCACCTGTAGTCCACAGCTGGCTCCCTCCACTATGGCCATGCAGAAGGCCTCAGTCAGGGAGGTGTTGAGGAAGATATGTCCCTGGACCAACACCCCACGCACATCCTTATGCTCCAGGGCCCCCAGGAGATGCACCCTTGGGAGAGAGAGAAGCAAATCAGACACATGCAGTACATATAAACACATACAACCACACACATACACCACTGTATAATTGTACCTGTCGTGTAGTTGGTATTTCTCTCTCACTTCCTCCAACACGATTCTCTTTGGTCCCTCTCCACCAATCAAGAAATGTACATCTGGATGTTTCAGACAGAGCTCTGGGATGATCCTTCCCAGAAGATCTATTCCTTAAAAAAGGGAAAGAGCAGGAAATGACACTTCACACTCCTACAATCATACCTACAGGAACTGTATGTAATGATAAATTACGTAGATCAAGTTTTTGCTACATTATATACAGTATAGTCTCAACCCACCCTACCTTTGCGGTAGACGAGACGGCTGATCACAACGATGGTGATCCTGTCGTCATGCCGTTGGGAGGGGTCGGGGGTGAAGTCTCTGGGGTCGACGGCATTGGGGATGACAGAAACAATCTCGGGGTCGAGGCCTGCCCTGAGCACTGTGTTCTCCTTACTGGTGTATGACACGCACACAATGTGATTGGTATCGCACAGAGACACAGCCAGCAGCTTATTGGTCAGCACCGAGCTGACGTCAGCAAAACCGAAGAGGGAGTGGTCAGTGAACACCTGTAAACAGAAAACAACCTTTAGTTATTTATACTAGATGGACACATAAAAAGCTATTTCAGGAATGTGATACGTTACCGCCTTGCCGTAGGTTGAGTCTGCAATGGCTCCCTATTCCTATAGTGCACTACGTTCGGTCAAAGGTAGGCTTAGTTTCACCACCCACAACACCCTCTCTGCTAGACTGCTACCCACCGTGTTGAGGCCCATGGTCTTGGCGTGGAACAGTGCATCGTGTCCCATAGCGGAGAAGGAGCTGTGGGCGTGCACCACGGTGATGCGTTCCCTGACGAACACACAGCGCAGAAGTGGCAGGCTGTGGAAGCAGGTGGTGACGGTGGACTGGTTGTACATCACCTGCAGGGGCAGGTAGTAGACCTTGAGCCCATTGGTCAGGTAGCGGACCCCCTTCCTGCAGCCGTAGGTGTGGGTGGCGATCACCACCTTGTGGCCCTTCTCGATCAGACACTGGGATAGATGGTAGATGTGGCTCTCCACCCCTCCCATATTGGGGTAGAAGAAGTCTGACACCATGCAAATGTTGTGTTTCCTGGTTGGGGCCTGGGGAGCTACTGTGAGCCCGTCATGGTGTCTGTTTGCTGGGGGAGCATGGGCAGCCGCCCCCCTCCTTCGCTGGCCCATGATGGTGGAGTGCTGTGGTTGTGTGCGTCACTCATACAGGCGTTTCACATGTAGAGCAACCATGCACCTGTGTAAATAATGAAAAATATATAAATTACAATGGCTAGCTACAACAACACAATCTGCTCAGACTAGCCTAGGACTCAATCTAATTACTATATCATACACTTTGGTAATGAAGCTTATCGAAAGATGATCTTATGAATAAGCGGTTGCAAGCTAGCTTGTCGAGATATCATCTGGCCGCATACACTGAGTGGTCCTTCTGTAGCTCAGTTGGTAGAGCATGGCGCTTGTAACGCCAGGGTAGTAGGTTCGATTCCCGGGACCACCCATACGTAGAATGTATGCACACATGACTGTAAGTCGCTTTGGATAAAAGCGTCTGCTAAATGGCATATATATATATATATACAAAACGTTAGGAACACTTACTAATATTGAGTTTCACCCCCTTTTGCCCTCAGAACAAACTCAATTTGTTGAAGCATTGACTCTCGGTGTCGAAAGCATTCCACAGGGATGCTGGCCTATGTTGACTCCAATGCTTCCCACAGTTGAGTCAAGCTTGCTGGATGTCCTTCGGGTGGTGGACCATTCTTGATACACACAGGAAACGGTTGAGCGTGAAAAACCCAGCAGCATTGCAGTTCTTGATACACTCAAGAACTCCGAAACACAACCCAACCT
This sequence comes from Oncorhynchus keta, assembly GCF_023373465.1. Classification (NCBI taxonomy): domain Eukaryota; kingdom Metazoa; phylum Chordata; class Actinopteri; order Salmoniformes; family Salmonidae; genus Oncorhynchus; species Oncorhynchus keta. Next base: position 23,457,083 of record NC_068427.1, on the reverse strand, counting down.
AGCCGCACCGCTTCTTGACACAACGCACATCCAACCCGGAAGCCAGCCGCACCAACGTGTCGGAGGAAACACCGTACACCTGGTGACCTAGTCAGCGTGCACTGCGCCCGGCCCGCCACAGGAGTCACTAGTGCGCGATGAGACAAGGATATCCCTGCCGGCCAAACCCTCCCTAACCCGGACGACGCTGGGCCAATTGTGCACCGCACCATGGGCCTCGCGGCCAGCTGCGACAGAGCCTGGGCTCTGGTGGCACAGCTAGCACTGCGATGCAGTGCCTGAGACCACTGCGCCACCCGGGAGGCCCATTTTTGTCTAACCTATTCACTGTTTGAATGGCACACACACAATCCATGTCTCAATTATCTCAAGGCTTAAAAATCATTATTTAACCTGTCAATCTACAAGGATTGAAGTGGATTTAACAAGTGACATCAATAGAGGATCATAGCTTTCACCTGGTCAGTCTATGTCATGGAAAGTGTAGGTGTTCCTAACAGCGGCGGTAAAATCACTGGGGAAGCCAGAAAAAAGGCCATATTACAACCAGTGTAGTGAAAATTGCGTTGTTTGCTCTTATAACCTGTTAATTCATATGCCTTGCGACCGTGATATTTAGGCCTAAAGGCTGAAACAATTAGACAGTGGTAAAATACAAAGACACCTTTGTTTTATCACAAAATCAGATAGCAACCTCTGTCCAGTTTAGTCCACAAATCATAAACTCAGCAAAAAAAGAAATGTCCCCTTTTCAGGACCCTGTCTTTCAAAGATACTTCATAAAAATCTAAATAACTTCACAGACCTTCATTGTAAAGGATTTAAACACTGTTTCCCAAGCTTGTTCAATGAACCATAAACAATTAATGAACATGCACCTGTGGAACGGTCGTTAAGACACTAACAGCTTACAGACAGTAGGCAATTAAGGTCACAGTTGTGAACACTTTGGACACTAAAGAGGCCTTTCTCTGAAAGACACCAAAAGAAAGATGCCCAGGATCCCTGCTCATCTGCGTGAACGTGCCTTAGGCAATGCTGCAAGGAGGCATGAGGACTGCAGATGTGGCCTGGGCAATAAATTGCAATGTCCATACTGAGAGACGCCTAAGACAGCGCTACAGGGAGACAGGACGGACAGCTGATCATCCTTGCAGTGGCAGACCACGTGTAACAACACCTGCATAGGATTGGTGCATCCGAACATCACACCTGTGGGACAGGTACAGGATGGCAACAACTGCCCGAGTTACACCAGGAACACACAATCCCTCCATCAGTGCTCAGACTGTCCGCAATTGGCTGAGAGAGGCTGGACTGAGGGCTTGTAGGCCTGTTGTAAGGCAGGTCCTCACCAGACATCACCGGCAACAACGTCACCTATGGGCACCAACCCACCGTTGCTGGACCAGACAGGACTGGCAAAAAGTGCTCTTCACTGACGAGTCGCGGTTTTGTGCGCATGGGGTGATGATTGGATTCGTGTTTATCGTTGAAGGAATGAGTGTTACACCGAGGCCTGTACTCTGGACACTCCATCTCTGATTTGGAGATGGAAGGTCCGTCATGGTCTGGGGCGGTGTGTGACAGCATCATCGGACTGAGCTTGTTGTCATTGCAAGCAATTTCAGCGCTGTGCGTTACAGGGAAGACATCCTTCTCCCTCATGGTGGTACCCTTCCTGCAGGCTCATCCTTACATGACCCTCCAGCATGACAATGCCACCAGCCATACTGCTCGTTCTGTGTGTGATTTCCTGCAAGACAGGAATGTCAGTGTTCTGCCATGGCCATCGAAGAGCCCGGACCTCAATCCCATTGAGCACATCTGGGACCTGTTGGTTCGGATGGGTGAGGGCGAGGGCCATTCACCCCAGAAATGTCCGGGAACTTGCAGGTAACTTGGTGGAAGAGTGGGGTAACATCTCACAGGAAGAAGCGGCAAATCTGGTGCAGTCCATGAGGAGTAGATGCACTGCAGTACTTAATGCAGCTGGTGGCCACACCAGATACTGACTGTTACTTTTTATTTTGACTCCCCCTTTGTTCAGGGACACATTCAATTTCTGTTAGTCACATGTCTGTGGAACTTGTTCAGTTTATGTCAGTTGTTGAATCTTCTTATCTTCATACAAATATTTACACGTTAAGTTTGCGGAAAACGCAGTTCCTCTCACGCAGTTGACAGTGAGAGGAAGGTTTTTTTTCTGAGTTTATTACATGTAACAGACAGTTACATGACCAACAGCATGGTCAAGCAAGTTAATGTTTCCGGATTTTACGGACCACTAAAGAACTATTGATTTAGAACCACAGTGAGTTACCGCAAGTCGCAAAGAAAACAGCAGCTGCCTCCACCATTCCATCACCTCTGCTTAGTCTAATACAGCGACAACTAAAAGATACCAAAAACAATTTATTGCAATCAACGTAAGCAAAATAAAATGTGGCTGTCCATGGTTCTGTCTGCATGAGTATGCGTGAACGCAAGTAGAGAATATGTTGATTCACCCTACTTGTAGAGAAACGCCAATGCCATCCTCCTTTCTTTCATGTTGACGAAACAGTCTATCACTCAGCCATACAGTACACGTGTTTATTTTTTTGTTGTCCTAGGCTACCTGGCTAAAATGCTTACTTGCAAGCCTAATTAAATTAATGGACAACTTTAGCTGGTTAACATTAGCCTGTTACATGCTGAATGTCCATGCTCTCAGGCCAGGGCACAACAATGCATGAATTAATGGTTTAATCAGAATCGTCATTATAATCATTGTCTAGTATGGAGAATTAAGTAAAACCACTAGACCAACTCCCTATCTCCATCCATGGATAATTTAGGAAAGGGCCAATTTTAGCAAGCAATCTAGCCACCAAAGGGCTACAACACAACGGGATGCAACAATTCAAGTTGTTCTGTCAATGATGAACGATCTCAATGCGATTTGAAGTGAGGGATGCCAAAATCCAAGCTGGCTTTCCTTGACACTTTTTTGGGGTGAGCCAAGGACCATTCACAGTTGAACTGGCTCAGTTTAGCTTAATTAACGCTGATTAAAAAAATATATAAAAAAATTGCCCGATCAAGGGAGGCCAAATGCTCGATGACTTCCGTTGCATTCCAATCAAGTATGGGAAGCAACAATGTCATACTCGTTTAGACCAGACAGCATGAGATAGATGGCATACACGTAGGGAGACAGATGTTCGCTGTTTAGTTTGCTCGGATGCTTTTTTTCCCGGTGAGATACATTCAGCTTCTGCGAATTGAAGGACAATTATGAAACACAGAGACGAAATACATATTGTTATATGCATTTTTTTCTCCAATTTAGCCTGGCTTCCCTTGGCATTTATGAATACAGCCATGGTTCCTAATCTTTGTACAGTGCAGATAACCCATTCGTTTGTAGCTTGGAGGTAACGTTAACTAGCTGCTGTAACTTTTTAGTTGGCTAGTTAACGTTAGAAATTAAGCTAGGTAAGCTAGTATGTTTGCTGTGATGCTGCAAAGGACTTTGAGGGTTCAAGACTTGAGACTATGACCTTACCTTCAAAGCAAAGAGAAATGTATTTTTGTTTTAAATAAATCAACAATTTTATCTTAGTTCATCGTTATTCAACCATATTCCGTCAATCAAAACAACACACACTTCCTGCTCCGCGTCATCATGTCAAAGATAGAACAACAAGACAGATATTTCACTGGATGTATAAATGTGAAGCAACCGGTTGGCGTTTCCACTCACAAGCAAATATGGTAGTGAGAGGTGCCTAACTGGCGCGTAGTGGGAGAAGAGGGAACGAGATGGATTTTGGCCGACATTTTCATCGATGAAACATTTGATCTCAATACACTTGTTATGAAGTGTTATTCTTTACAAATTTTACATTTCGCTGTTTGGGAGTGCAAATCCGAATTGAGTTACTGCACAAGGGAATTCATAGTAGGCGTTCCCTAACGAAATATGGAGACGTCTACGACAACGCGCCAATAGGTTATCGCTAACGCGTGCATGGCCCTGCCCACCTCCTTGTTTGTTCTGTCCACTATGACTAATTCGTTCCCATTGGAAACGACAAGCTGTGGTGTATCTTGGTTTCGTTATAAAATCTTTGATCATCTTCTTATTATTATTATTATTAGTCTTCTTCGTTGGATTTATTGGCGAGCTACATGCAAAAATGTTTGTCGCCTCTAACTGGATGGGGATTAAATTCACAAAATAAAACTACGGGGAAAATCAAATTAACATTAAAACACAAACTACGAAAGAATTTACCCCCCCTCCCCAAAAAACAACAATTTATATATATATATAGGGTGGGACTGCACGAGTCAGTAATCCATGTAGCTCCTCAGATGTTAAAAGGAAAGGTTCACCCATTTTTAATGTTATATGTTTTTGTGATGTCCTATCTATTCCCTGGGTCATTTAATGTTTTCCTGTGTATCTGAGTTATTGTGGCTCTAGCAGGCAGAAATATGGCTGGTATGACAATGCACTGTGATAAAGTCACTCTCACTACCCTATAAATTAATATGAATATGACTTTTATATTGCAAAGACGTCTATCATACATGCCAGATTTGAATATTCCTACCTCGAGAAATGTGTCATTTAACATCTAGCACATTTGTCCTATGTGCCTGCCTCTTTACGCCTCGTTCACACCGACAGCATTTTGGTACACCAGAAGTACATTTCCAATGGAATGCTGCATTTGCCTTGCAGTACTGCATTGCAGAGGCGGAGTTCTCCTTCCTTCCATTGACCAAACGATACATCCTACGAATGTCGACCACTCCAGGAATTGTCTTTAGCATGTTAATGTCAACATTCTCAGACACTCCAGAACTTACTCCTTTGACAGGCACCCACCCTGCTCCATAGGTCAATACATTACATAGCATAATCATTAACTCAATTTTGAGGCCCAGAAAATGATCCTTCTGATCAGCATAAACACACAAAATCAACACAAGCCCAGCCCTTGTGATTTTCACTGACTGTACTTTACTCAAGGCTCTCTTTACCATTTTGGATACTTCCCACGGATCCACCAAATCGGGACCCAATTCTCCCAGAAAACGAACTCCTACCAGATTCAACCGGGTAATACCTTCACTAGAAGTTAACTTTCCTACATTAGTTTAACATACTTATTTCCACCATTATCAGATTCAAGCTCCATCTCGCATGACCTTCACATAGAGATAGTTAGAGAACTCATCTTTGTACTGTATCTGTGCCATTTTAGCATCAGACTGGAATATGTTACGGGAGTTTTCCGATGGCATTGAGGAGTACACAACATCAGTCGCTGACTTAATCAATAAGTGCATCAATGACGTCGTCACCACAGTGACTGTACGTACATACCCCAACCAGAAGCCATGGATTAAAGGGTAGAGCTGCCACTTTCAAGGAGCTGGACTCTAACCCGGAAGCTTATAAGAAATCCCGCTATGCCCTCCGACGAACCATCAAACAGGAAAAGCGTCAATACAGGACAAAGATCGAATCGTACTACAATGGCTTCAACGCTCAGCAGATGTGGCAGGGCTTGCAAACTATTACAGAATACAAAGGGAAGCACAGCCGCAAGCTGCCAGTTGACACGAGTAGAGGTCGACCGATTAATCGGAATGACCGATTAATTAGGGCCGATTTCAAGTTTTCATAACAATCGTAATCGGCATTTTTGGACATCAATCATGGCCGATTACATTGTACTTCAGGAGACTGCGTGGCAGGCTGAATACCTGTTATGCGAGTGCAGCAAGGAGCCAAGGTAAGGTGCTAGCTAGCATTAAACGTATCTTGTAAAAAACAATCTTAACATAATCACTAGTTAACTACACATAGTTGATAATATTACTAGTTTATCTAGCTTGTCCTGTGTTGCATATAATCAATGTGGTGCCTGTTAATTCATATCATTGAATCATAACCTACTTCGCCAAACGGGTGATTTAACAAGCGCATTCGCGAAAAATCACTGTCATTGCACCAATGTGTACCTAACCATAAACATTAATGCCTATCTTAAAATCAATACACAAGTATATATTTTTAAACCTGCATAGTTAGCTAATATTGCCTGCAAACATGAATTTATTTTAACTAGGGAAATTGTGTTACTTCTCTTGCGTTCTGTGCAACAGAGTCAGGGTATATGCAGCAGTTTGGGCCGCCTGGCTCATTGCGAACTGTGAAGACTATTTCTTCCTAACGAAGACAGCCAACTTGCCAAACGGGGATGATTTAAGCATAATCGTTGCACGAATGTACCTAACCATAAACATCAATGCCTTTCTTAAAATTAATACACAGAAGTATAGTATTTCTGTGTGTTATTATGTTATAATTAAGTCTAGGATTTGATAGAGGCAGTCTGACTGAGTGGTGGTAGGCAGCAGCAGGCTCGTAAGCATTCATTCAAACAGCACTTTTGTGCGTTTGCCAGCAGCTCTTTGCTGTGCTTCAAGCATTGAGCCGTTTATGACTTCAAGCCTATCAACTCCCGAGATTAGGCTGGTGTAACTGATGTGAAATGGCTAGCTAGTTAGCGGGGTGCGCGCTAATAGCATTTCAAACGTCACTCGCTCTGAGACTTGGAGTAGTTGTTCCCCTTGCTCTGCAAGGGCTGCGGCTTTTGTGGAGCGATGGGTAATGATGCTTTGAGGGTGGCTGTTGTCGATGTGTTCCTGGTTCGAACCCAGGTAGGGACGAGGAGAGGGACGGAAGCTGTACGGTTACACTGGCAATACTAAAGTGCCTATAAGAACATCATATAGTCAAAGGTTAATGAAATACAAATGGTATAGAGAGAATTCCTATAATTCCTATAATAACCTCAAGCTAAAACTTCTTACCTGGGAATATTGAAGACTCATGTTAAAAGGAACCACCAGCTTTCATATGTTCTCATGTTCTGAGCAAGGAACTTAAACATGAGCTTTTTTACATGGTACATATTGCACTTTTACTTCTCCAACACTTTGTTTTTATTATTATTTATTATTTAAACCAAATTTAACATGTTTCATTATTTATTTGAGGCTAAATTGATTTTATTGATGTATTATATTAAATTAAAATAAATGTGTTCATTCAGTATTTTTGTACTTGTCATTATTACAAATAATTACTTTTTAAAAATTATTAATCGGCTGATTAATCGGCATCGGCTTTTTTGGTCCTCCAATAATCGATATCGGCGTTGAAAAATCATAGTCGGTCGACCTCTAGACACGTGCCTACCAGACTAGCTAAATTACTTCTACGCTCGCTTCGAGGCAAGTAACATGGAAACATGCATGAGAGCATCAACTGTTCAGGACGACTGTGTGATCACGCTCTCCATAGCCGATGTGAGTAAGACTTTAAAACAGGTCAACATTCATAAGGCCGCAGGGCCAGACGGATTACCAGGACGTGTACTCCGAGCATACGCTGACCAACTGGCAAGTGTCTTCACTGACATTTTCAACATCTCCCTGTCTGAGTCTGTAATACCAACATTTTTCAAGCAGACCACCATAGTCCATGTGCCCAAGAACACCAAGGTAACCTGCCTAAATGACTACAGACTAGTAGCACTCAAGGTCTGTAGCCATTAAGTGCTTTGAACGGCTGGTCATGGCTCACATCAACACCATTATCCCAGAAACCCTGGACTCACTCCTATTTGTATACCGCCCCAACAGATCCACAGATGATGCAATCTCTATTGCACTCCACACGGGCCTTTCACACCTGGACAAAAGGATCACCTATGTAAGAATACAATTCATATACTACAGCTCAGAGATCAACACCATAGTGCCCTGAAAACTCATCACTAAGCTAAGGACCTTGGGACTAAACACCGTTCAACTGACGACCGAAGTCAGCCTGCAAGCGCCCGGCCCGCCCAAGGAGTCGCTAGAGCACGATGAGCCAAGTAAAGCCTTGGCTCAGTAATGCTTATAGCACCTCATTGCACTCAGACACTTAAGTCACAACAAACAATCTGCAAGAACTGTAGGTAGCACCCTGACAGAGACAGAGAATGAGAACCTTCCCTAAGTCTACAAGGTAAGGAAATGAGACAAACAAACAGTAGGCTAGAATTACCAACTGTAAATGCTGGCCCTCAATTTAATACTGCCATAAAGTGACAGATTGTTATTATATGGTTTATAGATAAAGGCTGAGAGATCAGTCACAAAAAAATATATATATACTGTATATATATTTTGCCTTCAGTCAAAAGCCTTCATGACACCAAATCCCTTACCCAAAAGTTTCCTTGCCATAGAACTACTATGATTGATAGCAGAACTACTGAAAATACTTACTCTTTGTCACTGGTGCATATTATGATATGGGATCAGAGAGGATTATTTCTGGTGAAACTTTGAATTGATCTAGGTTGATGAGTGATAGTGTTGACAGTTTAGGGGCAGTTTCCAACAATTATCATGTCATATTTTTAACGCAATACAATTGTGAGACAAAGTTGTGACACACCCTGAGCAGATCAGATCTCTGCATGTTCAAACCAAATCCTCCCATGCTTGACAAGTGATATAATGAAAACAACAAATATCCTATCTGTACCCAACATTATTGACAGGGAAGGCTCAAACACTGAGCATACCAAACATGAGGAACACCTTCCTATTATTCAGTTGCATCCCCCCAGCAGAGTTGCAGTTCTTGGCACAAACCATTACACCTGTCACTTACTACCATCCCCCATTCACAGTGTGATGTATTTGATGCTGTAGATCAGGGATGGGCAACAGGTGGCCTGGGGAAAGGCACCAAAAATAACTTTCTCTGTGTGTAGTACAAGCTAAGAGTTTGGAAACTCCTACTCATTCAAGGGATTTTCTTTGTTTTTACTATTTTCTACATTGTGGAATAATGGTGAATACATCAAAACTATGAAATAACACATATGGACTCATGTATAAACCAAAAAAGTGTTAAAAAAATGAAAATATATTTTATACTTTAGATTCTTCAAAGTAGCCACCCTTTCTTTGCCTTGATGATAGCTTTGCACACTCTTGGCATTCTTTCAACTAGCTTCAGCTGTAATGCATTTCCAACAGTCTTGAAGGAGTTCCCACATATAATGAGCACTTGTTGGCTGCTTTTCCTTCACTCTGTGGTCCAACTCATCCCAAACCATCTCAATGGGGTTGAGGTTTGGTAATTGTGGAGGCCAGGTCATCTTAAGCGCAAACCAGATGGGATGGCGTATTGCCACAGAATGCTGTGTTAGCCATGCTGGTTAGTTGTGCCTTGAATTCTAAATAAATTACAGACAGTGTCACCAGCAAAGCATCCCCACACCATCATACCTCCTCCATGCTTCACGGTGGGAACCACACATGCAGAGATCATCCGTTCACCCACTCTGCGTCTCACAAAGACACGTCGGTTAGAACCAAAAATCTTTCATTTGGACTCATCAGACGAAATGACAGATTTCCACTCGTTTAATGTCTGTTGCTCGTGTTTCTGGCCCAATAAAGTATCTTCTTCTTATTGGTGTCCTTTAGTAGTGGTTTCTTTGCAGCAATTCGACCATGAAGGCCTGATTCACGTAGTCTCCTCTGAACAGTTGATGTTGAGATGTGAACTCTCTGCAGAATTTATTTGGGCTGCAATTTATGAGTCTGGTAACTAATAAACTTATTTGACAGGATTTGGAAAGGCACACACAGTGCATGTCAGAGCAAAAACCAAGCCATGAGGTCGAAGGAATTATCCGTAGAGCTCCTAGACAGGATGGTGTCGAAACACAGATCTGGAAAAGGGTAACAAAACATTTCTGCAGCATTCCCAAAGAACACAGTGGCCTCCATCATTCTTAAATGGAAGAAATTTGGAACCACCAACACTCTTCCTAGAGCTGGCTGCCCAGCCAAACTGGGGGAGAAGGGTCTTGGTCTTGGAGGTGACCAAGAACAAGATGGTCACTCTGACAGAGCTCCAGAGTTCCTCTGTGGAGATGGGAGTACCTTCCAGAATGACAACCATCTCTGCAGTACTCCACCAATCAGACCTTTATGGTAGTGGCCAGACAGAAGCCACTCCTCAGTAAAAGGTACATGACAGCCCACTTGGAGTAAAGGACTCTCAGACCATGAGAAACAAGATTCTCTGGTCTGATGAAACCAAGATTGAACTCTTTGGCCTGAAAGCCAAGAGTCACGTCTGGAGAAAATCCGACACCATCCCTATGGTGAAGCATGGTGGTGGTACCATCATGCTGTGGGGATGTTTTTCAGTGACAGGGACTGGGAGACTAGTCAGAGAGCTCAGGACCTCAGACTGGGGCGAAGGTTCACTTTCCAACAGGACAACAACTCTAAGCACACAGCCAAGACAACGCAGGAGTGGCTTCGGGACAATTCTCTGAATGTCCTTGAGTGGCCCAGCCAGAGCCCAGACTAGAACCCGATTGAACAACTCTGGAGAGGCCTGAAAATAGCTGTGCATCAATGCTCCCCATCCAACCTGACAGAGCTTGAGATGAGGGAAGAATGGGAGAAACTCCCCAAATACAGGTGTGTCAAGCTTGAAGCATCATACCCAATAAGACTCGAGGCTGTAATCGCTGCCAAAGGTGCTTCAACAAAGTACTGAGTAAAAGGTCTGAATATTTTTTTTTTTTTTGTAATAAATTTGCAACATTTTATTTAATCCATTTTAGAATAAGGCTGTAACGTAATAAAATGTGGGAAAAGTCAAGGGGTCTGAATACTTTCTGATTGCACTGTGTGTGTGTGTGTGTGTGTGTGTGTGTGTGTGTGTGTGTGTGTGTGTGTGTGTGTGTGTGTGTGTGTGTGTGTGTGTGTGTGTGTGTGTGTGTGTGTGTGTGTGTAGAAATATTTAGGAACTCAGTCGGGTTCTCAACTTACTGTTGAAAGTTATAATAATATAATCCATTTGTAAATTTGCTAGTGCATCAGAAGTATTTCAATTAGCTCATATCATTAAAACATTTTTGCTGTCGAGCGGCCAGTTATCTAAACGTGTAGTAAGAATTGTCGAATAAGCGGTTGCAAGTCCCATGACCAGACCACAGAGCCACGTCGGCCACTCATGATGAGTTCCGTTTTTTTGTGGCCCCCACCCCCATCAATGTTTCCCATCCTGGCAACAGCCAAAGAGTAAATACAGGACTAAGATTGAATCGTTCTACACCGACTCCGACACTCGTCGGATGTGGCAGGGCTTGCAAACTACTACAGTCTACAAAGGGAAGCTCAGCCGCGAGCTGCCCAGCGACACAAGCTTACCAGATGAGCTAAATTACTTCTATGCACACTTAGAGGCAAGCAACACCAAAGCATGCATGAGAGCACCAGCTGTTCTGGACGACTGTGTGATCACGCTCACTGTAGCCGATGTGAGTAAGACCTTTTTAAACAGGTCAACATACACAAGGCCACAGGGCCAGAAGGATTACCAGGACGTGCACTCCGAGAATGCAGTGTCAAATCAAAATCAAATAAAATGTATTTATATAGCCCTTCTTACATCAGCTGATGCCACAAAGTGCTGTACAGAAACCCAGCCTAAAACCCCAAACAGCAAGCAATGCAGGTGTAGAAGCACGGTGGCTAGGAAAAACTCCCTAGAAAGGCCAAAACCTAGGAAGAAACCTAGAGAGGAACCAGGCTATGAGGGGTGGCCAGTCCTCTTCTGGCTGTGCTGGGTGGAGATTATAACAGAACATGGCCAAGATGTTTAAATGTTCATAAATGTCAAATAATAAAAAGGTCAAATAATAATAATGACAATAGTTGTCGAGGGTGCAACAGGTCAGCACCTCAGGAGTAAATGTCAGTTGGCTTTTTATAGACGATCATTGAGAGTATCTCTACCCCTCCTGCTGTCTCTAGAGAGTTGAAAACAGAATGTCTGGAACAGGTAGCACGTCCGGTGAACAGGTCAGGGTTCCATAGCTGCAGTCAGAACAGTTGAAACTGGAGCAGCAGCACGGCCAGGTGTACTGGGGACAGCAAGGAGTCATCATGCCAGGTAGTCCTGAGGCATGGTCCTAGGGCTTAGGTCCTCTGAGAGAGAGAAAGAAATAAAGGGAAAGAGAGCATTAGAGAGAGCATACTTAAATTCACACAGGACACCGGATAAGACAGGAGAAATACTCCAGATATAACAGACTAACCCTAGCCCCCCGACACATAAACTACTGAAGCATACATACTGGAGGCTGAGACAGTAAGGGTCAGGAGACACTGTGGCCCCATCCGATGATACCCCCGGACAGGGCCACTCAGGCAGGATATAACCCCACCCACTTTGCCAAAGCACAGCCCCCACACCACTAGAGGGATATCTTCAACCACCAACTTACCATCCTGAGACAAGGCCGAGTATAGCCCACAAAGATCTCCGCTACGGCACAACCCAAGGGGGGCAACCCAGACAGGAAGACCACCACAGTAACTCAACCCACTCACGTGATGCACCCCTCCTAGGGACAGCATGGAAGGGAAGATCACCAGTAAGCCAGTGACTCAGCCCCTGTAATATGGTTAGAGGCAGAGAATCCCAGTGGAGAGAGGGGAACCGGCCAGGCAGAGACAGCAATGGCGAATCTTTGCTCCAGTGCCTTTCCATTCACCTTCAAGCTCCTGGGCCAGACTACACTCAATCATAGGACCTACTGAAGAGATGAGTCTTCAATAAAGACTTAAAGGTTGAGACCGAGTCTGTGTCTCTCACATGGGTAGGCAGACGATTCCATAAAAATGGAGCTCTATAGCAGAAAGCCCTGCTTCCAGCTGTGTGCTTAGAAATTCTAGGGACAATTAGGAGGCCTGCGTCTTGTGACCATAGCGTACGTGTAGGTACAGTGCCTTGCGAAAGTATTCGGCCCCCTTGAACTTTGCGACCTTTTGCCACATTTCAGGCTTCAAACATAAAGATATAAAACTGTATTTTTTTGTGAAGAATCAACAACAAGTGGGACACAATCATGAAGTGGAATTGTGAATTCACGTTAGTTGACAAAAATCAAAACTGGATGTTGAACTGACGTCTGTGCCCAGTAGGCAGTGATTCCCAACTTGTTCTGGGGAGATGGACTTAAAACAGATTTCTTCATGTGAATTAAATGCATAAATCAAATAACTTTTACTTTGTTACATACTTTTATTATGCCTATGTAGAGTCATTTTCTCTATGATCTTTTTTTATGGCCCTTGTATATCGAACTACTCAATGTATGCTGAAGTTGTCCTCAGGATTGCAAAAACAGGCTTGTCTGAGCAGAGAGAGGGAATTATGTTCTAAAGACAGTTCCCTCAACAATACTGGACACGCAGGGATTTTTTCCATGTCCCACGTCACTGTTCCAACAGATGATCAAACTATACAAACCAGGAAGTGGCTAAGACTCTCACATCCACCTTTTCAAATTCGATTCTTGGATAGTATCTTAAAAATAGATCATAGTCTCTCAAGAGATGCATTTGATCATGAAACTGCCAGGACATATACATATATATCTGGCAAGGATGTATAGATGTTAAGTTATTATTAGTGGAATATTTAGATTTAAAGCACATAGTAGATGCACAGTTTGATGATCCAGTTAAAACAATCTATGGCCTTTAGCCCATAGAAACATTTAGAATAAAGCATTTATAAAAAAATAAATCACAAGGAATAAGGTTTTGAAGTGTCTGACCTATATCTAGGAGATAAAAGAAATCTCAGGAAATATTTTTGTTTTTTTGGACATATATTTAACTCCTTATTTTTGTTAGCACAAAACTACCGCCACACTTACATTAATTTGTATGGGTTACATTCAGACGAGTCCTGTGACACTTGTGGAATTCATAGAGCAAAACAGATGATTTATTATGTTATTTAGATTGGGTGCGTCAATAGACTTAAGGCCACGCCTTTGATTACTGTAACACGCAGATAACCTATTATCAGAATGGGTGTGCCCGGCGCTCTGTGTACAATATATAGCTACATTGATAGATATTAAACAATCAGACACACATGCCCATTAAAATAATAGTAGGCTATGGATACAACTATATCTATAAAACGTGTGACTAAAATGTATAGAGAGCTCCTTCTTTTGCAGCTTTTAGTCCATAGTATTGCTTAACTTGAAACCTTTATCTTTGTGAACAACAATACAATATACCCATTTACTCTAGTTGAAACCATGCCCAAAAAAGCTCAGCAAGGTTGATTTGGGACGATAATTAGGCTGAGCTACCCACGGCATGACTGCATACGGATGGAATGCCACAGGTAAGTCAATCATTTAATGACGTTTTTAATGGTCTCAAAAAAAGTATATATCTAATATGTATTAACTGTAACGACTCTTGCAAAGAGTAAATCGTTAAGGCCGTCATTGTAAATAAGAATGTTCTGAACGGACTTGCCTAGTTAACCTTTATTTAACTAAGATAAAAAATAAAAATATAATCATTGTGACAGAGGTCATCTTAGACAGAGGGATGATTAGAATGTATCATTGAACAAGCATTTGTCATTTAATATAATTTATTATGGCATTTAATATAGTGTTCCCTTCCTTAGAGTCTAAGACAATGGGGGGGCTCTGCACGCCTATGTAGATATTCCACCCCAAGATTGAAAAAAATCGTCCGTTTCCAGCTACATGTCAATTACAACATTGACAATGTCTACACTGTATTTCTGATCAATTTGATGTTGTTTTAAATTGACAAAATGTTGCTTTTCTTTCAAAAACAAGGGCATTTCTGAATGACCTCAAACCTTTGAACGGTAGTGTCTGTGTATGTGTATATATATATATATATATATATATACACTGCTCAAAAAAATAAAGGGAACACTTAAACACAATGTAATCCCAAGTCAATCACATTTCTGTGAAATCAAACTGTCCACTTAGGAAGCCACTTGTTCAACACTGATTGTCAATACATTTCACATGCTGTTGTGCAAAAGGAATAGACAACAGGTGAAACAGGGAAATTATAGACAATTAGCAAGACACTCCCAATAAAGGAGTGGTTCTGCAGGTGGTGACCACAGACCACTTCTCAGTTCCTATGCTTCCTGGCTGATGTTTTGGTCACTTTTGAATGCTGCCGGTGCTTTCACTCTAGTGGTAGCATGAGACGGAGTCTACAACCCACCAAGTGGCTCAGGTAGTGCAGCTCATCCAGGATGGCACATCAATGCGAGCTGTGGCAAGAAGGTTTGCTGTGTCTGTCAGCGTAGTGTCCAGAGCATGGAGGCGCTACCAGGAGACAGCACAGTACATCAGGAGATGTGGAGGAGGCCGTAGGAGGGCAACAACCCAGCAGCAGGACCACTACCTCCGCCTTTGTGCAAGGAGGAGCACTGCCAGAGCCCTGCAAAATGACCTCCAACAGGCCACAAATGTGCATGTATCTGCTCAAACGGTCAGAAACAGACTCCATGAGGGTGGTATGAGGGCCCGATGTCCACAGGTGGGGGTTGTGCTTACAGCCCAACACCATGCAGGACGTTTGGCATTTGCCAGAGAACACCAAGATTGGCAAATTCGCCACTGGCGCCCTGTGCTCTTCACAGATGAAAGCAGGTTCACACTGAGCACACGTGACAGACGTGACAGAGTCTGGAGATGCCGTGGAGAACGTTCTGCTGCCTGCAACAATCTCCAGCATGACCGGTTTGGCGGTGGGTCAGTCATGGTGTGGGGTGGCATTTCTTTGGGGAGGCCGCACAGCCCTCCATGTGCTCGCCAGAGGTAGCCTGACTGCCATTAGGAACCGAGATGAGATCCTCAGACCCCTTGTGAGACCATATGCTGGTGCGGTTGGCCCTGGGTTCCTCCTAATGCAAGACAATGCTAGACCTCATGTGGCTGGAGTGTGTCAGCAGTTCCTGCAAGAGGAAGGCATTGATGCTATGGACTGGCCCGCCCGTTCCCCAGACCTGAATCCAATTGAGCACATCTGGGACATCATGTCTCACTCCATCCACCAACGCCACGTTGCACCACAGACTGTCCAGGAGTTGTCCAACTCTGTCCAACTCATCAGGAGCATGCCCAGGCGTTGTAGGGAGGTCATACAGGCACGTGGAGGCCACACACACTACTGAGCCTCATTTTGACTTGTTTTAAGGACATTACATCAAAGTTGGATCAGCCTGCAGTGTGGTTTTCCACTTTAATTTTGAGTGTGACTCCAAATCCAGACCACCATGGGTTGATAAATTTGATTTCCATTGATCATTTTTGTGTGATTTTGTTGTCAGCATATTCAACTATGTAAAGAAAAAAGTATTTAATAAGAATATTTCATTCATTCAGATCTAGGATGTGTTATTTTAGTTATTTTCCCTTAATTGTTTTGAGCAGTATATATATATATATAAAAACCACAATATCAGTCAAAAGTTTGCACACACTTACTCATTCAAGGATTTTTCTTTATTTGTGCTATTTTCTACATTGTAGAATAATAGCGAAGACATCAAAACTATGAAATAACACATATGGAATCATGTAGTAACCAAAAAAGTGTTAAACAAATCTAAATATATTTGAGATTCTTCAAAGTAGCCACCCTTTGCCTTGATGACAGCTTTGCACGCTCTTGGCATTCAGGAGGTAGTCACCTGGAATGCATTTCTATTAACAGGTGTGCCTTGTTAAACGTTATTTTGTGGAATTTCTTTCCTTCTTAATGTGTTTGAGCCAATCAGTTGTGTTGTGACAAGGAAGGGGTGGTATACAGAAGATTGCCCTATTTGTTAAAAGACCAAGTCCATATTATGACAAGAACAGCTCAAATAAGCCAAGAGAAACGTCAGTCCATTATTACTTTAAGACATGAATTTCAGTCAATCTGTAAAATTTAAATAACTTTGAGTTTCTTCAAGTGTAGTCACAAAAACAATCCAGCTCTATGATGAAACTGGCTCTCATGAGGACCGCCACAGGAATGGAAAACCCAGAGTTATCTCTGCTGCAGAGGATACATTCATTAGAGTTACCAGCCTCAGAAATCGCAGCCCAAGAGTTCAAGTAACAGACACATTTCAACATCAACTGTTCAGAGGAGACTGGGTGATTCAGGCCTTCATGGTCAAATTGCTGCAAAGAAAACACTACTAAATGACACCAATAAGAAGAAGAGACTTTCTTGGCCCAAGAAACATGAGCAATGGACATTAGACCAGTGGAAATGTGTCCTTTGGTCTGGAATCCAAATTTCTGGGGTCCAACCGCCATGTCTTTGTGAGACGCGGTGCGAGCGAACAGATGATCTCTGCAGGTGTATTTCCCACTGTAAAGCATGGAGGTGGTGTGGGGTGATTTGCTGGTGACACTGTGATTTATTTAGAATTCAAGACACACTTAACCAGCATGGCTACCACAGCATTCTGCAGCGATACACCATCCCATCTGGTTTGGGCTTAGTGGGACTATCATTAGTTTTTCAACAGGACAATGAACCAACACACCTCCAGGCTGTGTAAGGGCTATTTGACCAAGGGTGCTGCATCAGATGACCTGGCCTCCATAATCCCCCAACCTCAACCTGCTGGCTTGCCTCCCCACCACAGAAAGCACTGAGCTGGGCTGAAACACCTGCATTTGGGAGCTGCCTTACTCAAGAAAACAAAAAAAAGAGACCATGTTTGTATGCGGCTTTATTAACTCAATGATACATGTCTTTTTTTACATTGTTTGCAAACTGATATGTGACCCGTATTAATGCAAGCCCCCCCAAAAATGTGGGTCTCAAAAGCTCCACCTGTCCTGAATGACGGGTCAGCACTGGCCACTGATATCATGCAGTTTGGTGTAGTCACTTGGCTGTTGTTGTCAGAACTGAATAATTTATGCCATGGTCTTCCAACATGACCGCCAGGAGGCATCGTTTACATGAAAACTAATCATTTGGTCTCACATAAAAACACATTGTTTGAATCCTCAGCATGATTCAAATGGTTCAGCAAAGTAGTCACTTCCCACTGCAGCTTCCTCATAATGTGACCAGTGACATTTTAAGGGGTTTTAATAGCACAGTAGGGGCTCCCCCATACCAGTTTGGCATTTACAGAGGGAAATCTTGTTTAGACCAGACAGATCTACATTAGACCAACACCAGGAACATGCAGTATACAGCGACAGATCATGGGCATTTTTACAGTATTCTCTTTGTACATCAAGTCAGAACCGTAGAATAAATAACGGGGCCAAATAAGCAGACAATGAAAGCTCTTATAATATTCTATGATTAAATTACTCTAAAACAGGATATAGATTACATGTGCATGTGCACCACCAAGTCAGAACAGTAGGCGAAAGAGGGAAAAAGGGACCAAATTATTAACGTGAGGCACATGGGGTACTAACAGCTTACTACACACCACACACGTAGTATTACTTTCTAAGCTACAGTATACATAACTCCCTGGCATATTACATAATTCATGCATCAGTATAAAGTATCACCTGGTTGTACTCACTTCCTTACAAACCACTAATTGTTGAATTTGCAATTTCCAACTTGTTGTGTAATGTTTATGTCCAATGGCCGACGAGCCATTGATCTATATTGGAACACAGGAGTGATGGTTGCTGATAATGGGCCTCTGTACACCTATGTAGATATTCCAATAAAAATCTGCCTTTTCCAGCTACAATAGTCATTTACAACATTAACAATGTCTATACTGTATTTCTTTAAAAACAAGGATATTTATAAGTGACCCCAAACGTTTGAACGGAAGTGTTTACATTGTTTGCAAACTGATATGTGACACATATTAATGCTAATATAACATGCAAAACAGGCAAGTCCCGCCAAAAATGTTTTTTCTAAAAATGTGGGTCTCAAAAGCCCCACCTGCCCTAAATGACGGGTCAGCACTGGCCACTGTTATCATGCAGTTTGGTGTAGTCACTTGGCTGTTGTTGTCAGAACTGAATAATTCATGTTGTGGTCTTCCAACATGACCACCAGGAGGCATTGTATGTAAAGCCCTCTATAGGCTATGCAAAGCCTTGGTCGGGTCCATTTGAGTCCACTCAGGTCTATCATCTGTGCTTACTGTACATAGACCTGACACCTGATGACAATCAAACAAGACACGACCCAGACCAGAACGAAAAAATGTCATTTCGGACCCGGTCCCCAGTCAGGTCTGGAGTATTCAGGTGGACCTGTGAAGACCTTTAAACTGGAGTAACCAGATAATTTGCTTGACATTTGTAAATTGAATAATCCTTGACATTGGTCATCCCATGACATGGTCTCTAAGTTCACAGCAAGCTACATAACAATAAGCAATTAACATGTCCAATTCTTCACACATTCAGAGAATTAAATTCACAATTCTAAGTAAAATAACGTCATTGACTATTTACATGAAAACTAATAATTTGGTCTAACATAAAACCAAATTGTTTGAATCCTCAGCATGATTCAAATGGTTCAGCAAAGTAGTCACTTCCTACTGCAGCTTCCTTATAATGTGACCAGTGACATTATAAGGGGTTTTAAAAGCACAGTAGGGGCTCCCCCATACCGGTTTGGCATTTACAGAGGGATATCTTGTTTAGAGCAGACATATCTACATTAGACCAACACCAGGAACATGCAGTATACAAAACGCATAAAGACAACGATGGCTGTTCAGTCATGTATCAGCTGTTACTCTTCTTAGAAATATGAAAGCACCTGTAATTTAAGAAGTGAGTAAACTCTACAATTGCAATTCACAGGCTCCCTTTTTTGGGGGGGGGGGGCTTCATTCACTGAGTCTAGCTCACATTCGGTCCATTGACCACAGTCATTTCTCCCATCATGCTGTTCTTCTCTTCTCTTTTAGTTCCTAAACCTTGTCTCCATGGCCACATTTTGTACTCTGCTCTCGTCATCATATTCGTAACTCAGGGTTCAGTTCAGTGTCAGCGAACTCGGGAAAACCATGATTAACCACTTTCAGGCGCCGTTTGCCTCTTTGCATAACACAACAAAGAATAGTTCAGACATGACGGCACAACACATTGCTCAATGTTGCTCCAAGTTCTACATTGAACACAGGCCTTATTTTAAGTTTCAGTTCCTCTTATCATCATCACTCCAGTTTGTTGTCTGCCAGTTGAAGAGAGATTGTTGCATCAGAGGGGGGAGACGCTTCACACATTCAGGCAGAGTCATCTTCATACACATTAAACGAATGGGTCACGCCTCTTTCCTGCCTCTCTGTGTCTCTCTGGGAAAAACAAAAACATTTCTCACACACAAAGTCTGAAATGCTCGTTCAATTCACAACTTTATTCAATCACTATTTAAGAACTATTTTATTAGTATGTTTTATTTCTAACTCAAACACAATGGATTCACTTTTGAACTTTGCTCTCTGGTTTGTTACCAGACACTGTTTTTTTCTAGATCCAAACAGCATTAAACACTGTCCAGAAATCCTGGCAAATAATGAGGGGAAAGGCTCACCGTTGACCTTTCATGTCGGCGACATCTAGTTAGTAAGAACACCAGCAGGACTCCCACAATAAAAAACACAATCAGGCTGACAGCCACAACTGCTGCAACCTCTACTTTATAATGACCTCTACCTTCCCGGGGCACTGGAAAGGAGAGAGGAAACAGAAAACATATGAATAGGGAATATAAACTATGACACGCTCCAGAAACATGTTTTAGATAAGAGGTGAAGCCAAAAAGCTGTCAGAGGAAGAATTTGAAAAGTCAGACCTCTTGGTGTAACTTGACCTGTGGTGAAAAGGCTTTCCAACAAAAACACACACTTCCTCCCAACATTCCACAGCAGTGTAACTTTCTTTGTTGACTTACTCGTCAACACATCACTGTGGATTCCAGCTCCTTCATTTTTTATCCAAACATTGGGTTCAGTCAGAGGAAACACTGTTCTCTACTCATTGGTAATGCTAATAGAGATAATACTGTTGTTTCTCTGTAGTTTCACTCTAGCAGAGTTAAGGATTTTCCCCGTTGTGTTTTTATGCCTGGGCTTTCCCTAGCTTTCCCCCACCCTCAAGCACCCACACCTAGATTTTCATTCTCATGTATTCCCATGCAGATGTTATATGACTTTATGTACAAGCCGAGACCCAAATCAAAATGATTCAATGTATTCACCCTGGTGGTGAAAATACAGACCCTGACTACCATGATATACTGGTATAACTGGTATAACTCGTCTCCTGTACTCACTAGACTTTTGATTGCAGCTGGAGGTGAGGTTGGAGGCCAAGGCTGTGTTCTCCACCACACATTGCAGTGTTTCACCCTCACTCAGCTCGATGGTCAGGTTGCTGGTCAGGCTGTAGAGTCCTGTAAAGTTGTCCAGGTGGGTCACATCCCTCCTGGAGGGGTTCACCAGAGGATGTCCTTCCAGCTCCCAGTGAATCTGGCCCTCTGGATAGCCCCCAGAGGCTTTACACTGGTACACCCTCGACCCCTCTCCCCCTCCGGAACTCACCGAAACCTGGTCTGAGACGAGGTCCATACAGACACTATAGCTCGCTGAAGAGGAGAGAGGAGATAATCAACTACAGCGTGCCTGAAATTGAGTCATTTTTTAAGTAGAAAAGGAAGGGAAGTAAACAATGAAATCATCCGATGACTGAATGACTGAATGAACAAACAAACCAAATGACTTACCAGCCACATGTAGAATTACTTTTTTGTAAACAAAAGCGTTGGCTGTAAAGGAGCATTTGTATGTCCCGTTGTCTGCCACAGTGATGCCTGAGAGGAGCAGCGAACAGTTGTCCTTCTCTTCATTTAGAAAGTGACTGACCCTGTTTTCATATCTCATCCCTATGGTTGTGTGGTTATTACTTCCATCATGACGGAGCACGATGGTATGCTCTTCTAGCTGCCAGATAATTGTCTTTCTCACATTTCTATTCGCGCAGGGGCAATGCAGGAGGACCTTCTGTTTCACAATTCCTTTCACACCTGAGAGGGCTAGAAGACAACAAAAAAAGGCATTTTTGAATAGATTCAATTTCCCAAGGTTAATTTCCAATAGTTTTTGCCAAGTTGTACTTGTCTGTAACAAGATAAGAAAAGGTTGGAAAATGGCAACAGTGGTTTAGAAAAACTCCCCATTGTACCGAGGAATATAGGAAACGAGAAGAGCCAGACTTTTAAACAGCAATGGGCAACTTTGATGGGGGTGGGGGCCACAAAAAAATCTGAACTCATCATAAGGGGCTAACAGGTCTGCATACCCACATCTATACCAACACATGCAGTCAGAGATGGCCCTAGCCTTTTGGGGGCCTGTCATGCCAAATAGTGCCCCCCGCATCACAATGGCATTTGATGAGTTCTAGCTTATGTTACTAGAACTTGCAAAATTCTGACTGGATTACGTAATGAACCAAAGCATCCGTTGCTATGCTGGATGCTTGGCTCTATTTTACCTCGTAGCGGTCACGAAGGAAGTAGGATGCAGCCTGTACCTCAGAATTGCTTTCCAAGGACGGTGTTTTTAATGATAACAACCTGCTGCTTCAGAAGACTGAAAAGACAACACTCTTTCTTTACCATATATTTGTCTTTATATAAAGAAAATATGCACAAATGTTTGTCTTGTTACAAAGCAATGTAGCTACATGTATGAACTAATAATGCACAGACTGTTCTGTCTGCTGAGATTGAGAAGTTAGTCATGGTATAGACAAATATTGGCAGTAGAATCACAACTTCCGGTCACAACTTGTAGGCTTGTTTTCGAGTTGCTGTGCGTTTTTTTTGCCAACCTATTTTGCTACCTGACAACTTTACGGTTTTCACTTTTTAATTACCGTTCATATATTTATTTATTTTTTCCTCAACTTTTTCACTCCGGACGCTTTATCTGGACACGATTCGTCAGGACCTCCAACAGCCGAAGCTAAGTAGTAACATTAACATGATGCCTTCTAATTGTAGTAGCTGTACTCGCCTTACGGCGAGGATAGCTGTGCTACAAGCCCAGCTTCAGACGCAATCATTAGGCAAGGGTAATTTCAGTGTAGGAAAGGATGAAACAGCATCTGTGCCACCAGTAAGTACAGATAGTAACGTCAGTATAAATCCCCTGGCACAGTCCCCGCAGCCGGACAACTTTCTCACGGTTTCTGGAAGGAAATGCTGTAGGAAAGCTCAACCGGTGTCGCTCATTCAGCCGACAGAAACTTTCAACCGGTTTTCTCCATTAAGCAGCGGGTCGGAGTCAGAGGCCGAGTCTTCTCTGGTCTCTACTCCTCCCGTTACGGGGTCTGAGACGCCGAAGCTTCCCACCATTAGCTCTGACAAATTGAAAACTCTAGTCATTGGCGACTCCATTACCCGCAGTATTAGACTTAAAACTAATCATCCAGCGATCATACACTGTTTACCAGGGGGCAGGGCTACCGACGTTAAGGCTAATCTGAAGATGGTGCTGGCTAAAGCTAAAAATGGCGGGTGTAGAGAGTATAGAGATATTGTTATCCACGTCGGCACCAACGATGTTAGGATGAAACCGTCAGAGATCACCAAGTGCAACATAGCTTCTGCGTGCATATCAGCTAGAAAGATGTGTCGGCATCGAGTAATTGTCTCTGGCCCCCTCCCAGTTAGGGGGAGTGATGAGCTCTACAGCAGAGTCTCACAACTCAATCGCTGGTTGAAAACTGTTTTCTGCCCCTCCCAAAAGATAGAATTTGTAGATAACTGGCCCCCTTTCTGGAACTCGCCCACAAACAGGACCAAGCCTGACCTGCTGAGGAGTGACGGACTCCATCCTAGCTGGAGGGGTGCTCTCATCTTATCTACCAACATAGACAGGGCTCTAACTCCTCTAGCTCCACAATGAAATAGGGTGCAGGCCAGGCAGCAGGCTGTTAGCCAGCCTGCCAGCATAGTGGAGTCTGCCACTAGCACAGTCAGTGTAGTCAGCTCAGCTATCACCATTAAGACCGTGTCTGTGCCTCGACCTAGGTTGGGCAAAACTAAACATGGCGGTGTTCGCCTTAGCAATCTCACTAGGATAAAGACCACCTCCATTCCTGTCATTACTGAAAGAGATCATGATACCTCACATCTCAAAATAGGGCTACTTAATGTTAGATCCCTTACTTCAAAGGCAATTATAGTCAATTAACTAATCACTGATCATAATCTTGATGTGATTGGCCTGACTGAAACATGGCTTAAGCCTGATGAATTTACTGTTTTAAATGAGGCGGAGGTGCTATCGGACCTTGTAGTCATAGCAGATAATATTCTAATCTTTGGTGACTTTAATATTCACATGGAAAAGTCCACAGACCCACTCCAAAAGGCTTTCGGAGCCATCATCGACTCAGTGGGTCTTGTCCAACATGTCTCTGGACCCACTCACTGTCACAGTCATACGCTGGACCCAGTTTTGTCCCATGGAATAAATGTTGTCGATCTTAATGTTTTTCCTCGTAATCCTGGACTATCGGACCACCATTTTATTACGTTTGCAATTGCAACAAATAATCTGCTCAGACCCCAACCAAGGACCATCAAAAGTCGTGCTATAAATTCACAGACAACACAAAGATTCCTCGATGCCCTTCCAGACTCCCTCTGCCTACCCAAGGACGCCAGAGGACAAAAATCAGTTAACCACCTAACTGAGGATCTCGATTTAACCTTGAGCAATACCCTAGATGCAGTTGCACCCCTAAAAACTAAAAACATTTATCATAAGAAACTAGCTCCCTGGAACACAGAAAATACCCGAGCTCTGAAGCAGGCTTCCAGAAAATTGGAACGGAAATGGCGCCACACCAAACTGGAAGTCTTCCGACTAGCTTGGAAAGACGGTACCGTGCAGTACCGAAGAGCCCTTACTGCTGCTCGATCATCCTATTTTTCTAACTTAATTGAGGAAAATAAGAACAATCCGAAATTCCTTTTTGATACTGTCGCAAAGCTAACTAAAAAGCAGCATTCCCCAAGAGAGGATGACTTTCACTTTAGCAGTGATAAATTCATGAACTTCTTTGAGGAAAAGATTATGATTATTAGAAAGCAAATTACGGACTCCTCTTTAAACCTGCGTATTCCTCCAAACCTCAGTTGTCCTGAGTCTGCACAACTCTGCCAGGACCTAGGATCAAGAGAGACGCTCAAGTGTTTTAGTACTATATCTCTTGACACAATGATGAAAATAATCATGGCCTCTAAACCTTCAAGCTGCATACTGGACCCTATTCCAAATAAACTACTGAAAGAGCTGCTTCCTGTGCTTGGCCCTCCTATGTTGAACATAATAAACGGCTCTCTATGCACTGGATGTGTACCAAACTCACTAAAAGTGGCAGTAATAAAGCCTCTCTTGAAAAAGCCAAACCTTGACCCAGAAAATATAAAAAACTATCGGCCTATATCGAATCTTCCATTCCTCTCAAAAATTTTAGAAAAGGCTGTTGCGCAGCAACTCACTGCCTTCCTGAAGACAAACAATGTATACGAAATGCTTCAGTCTGGTTTTAGACCCCATCATAGCACTGAGACGGCACTTGTGAAGGTGGTAAATGACATTTTAATGGCATCGGACCGAGGCTCTGCATCTGTCCTCGTGCTCCTAGACCTTAGTGCTGCTTTTGATACCATCGATCACCACATTCTTTTGGAGAGATTGGAAACCCAAATTGGTCTACACGGACATGTTCTGGCCTGGTTTAGATCTTATCTGTCGGAAAGATAACAGTTTGTCTCTGTGAATGGTTTGTCCTCTGACAAATCAACTGTAAATTTCGGTGTTCCTCAAGGTTCTGTTTTAGGACCACTATTGTTTTCACTATACATTTTACCTCTTGGGGATGTTATTCGAAAACATAATGTTAACTTTCACTGCTATGCGGATGACACACAGCTGTACATTTCAATGAAACATGGTGAAGCCCCAAAATTGCCCTCGCTAGAAGCATGTGTTTCAGACATAAGGAAGTGGATGGCTGCAAACGTTCTACTATTAAACTCGGACAAAACAGAGATGCTTGTTCTAGGTCCCAAGAAACAAAGAGATCTTCTGTTGAATCTGACAATTAATCTTAATGGTTGAACAGTCGTCTCAAATAAAACTGTGAAGGACCTCGGCGTTACTCTGGACCCTGATCTCTCTTTTGAAGAACATATCAAGACCATTTCGAGGACAGCTTTTTTCCATCTACGTAATATTGCAAAAATCAGAAACTTTCTGTCCAAAAATGATGCAGAAAAATGAATCCATGCTTTTGTCACTTCTCGGTTAGACTACTGCAATGCTCTACTTTCCGGCTACCCGGATAAAGCACTAAATAAACTTCAGTTAGTGCTAAATACGGCTGCTAGAATCCTGACTAGAACCAAAAAATTTGATCATATTACTCCAGTGCTAGCCTCTCTACACTGGCTTCCTGTCAAAGCAAGGGCTGATTTCAAGGTTTTACTGCTAACCTACAAAGCATTACATGGGCTTGCTCCTACCTATCTCTCTGATTTGGTCCTGCCGTACATACCTACACGTACGCTACGGTCACAAGACGCAGGCCTCCTAATTGTCCCTAGAATTTCTAAGCAAACAGCTGGAGGCAGGGCTTTCTCCTATAGAGCTCCATTTTTATGGAACAGTCTGCCTACCCATGTCAGAGACGCAAACTCGGTCTCAACCTTTAAGTCTTTACTGAAGACTCATCTCTTCAGTGGGTCATATGATTGAGTGTAGTCTGGCCCAGGAGTGGGAAGGTGAACGGAAAGGCTCTGGAGCAACGAACCGCCCTTGCTGTCTCTGCCTGGCCAGTTCCCCTCTTTCCACTGGGATTCTCTGCCTCTAACCCTATTACAGGGGCTGAGTCACTGGCTTACTGGGGCTCTCTCATGCCGTCCCTGCAGGGGGTGCGTCACCTGAGTGGGTTGATTCACTGGGTTGGGTTGTGCCGTGGCGGAGATCTTTGTGGGCTATACTCAGCCTTGTCTCAGGATGGTAAGTTGGTGGTTGAAGATATCCCTCTAGTGGTGTGGGGGCTGTGCTTTGGCAAAGTGGGTGGGGTTATATCCTTCCTGTTTGGCCCTGTCCGGGGGTGTCCTCGGATGGGGCCACAGTGTCTCCTGACCCTGTCTCAGCCTCCAGTATTTATGCTGCAGTAGTTTGTGTCGGGGGGCTAGGGTCAGTTTGTTATATCTGGAGTACTTTTCCTGTCCTATTCGGTGTCCTGTGTGAATCTAAGTGTGCGTTCTCTAATTCTCTCCTTCTTTCTTTCTCTCTCTCGGAGGACCTGAGCCATAGGACCATGCCCCAGGACTACCTGACATAATGGCTCCTTGCTGTCCCCAGTACACCTGGCCATGCTGCTGCTCCAGTTTCAACTGACCTGAGCCCTAGGACCATGCCCCAGGACTACCTGACATGATGACTCCTTGCTGTCCCCAGTCCACCTGGCCATGCTGCTGCTCCAGTTTCAACTGTGCTCCAGTTTCAACTGGGATAAGTTTCAAGTGCCTTACTATTATTTGACCATGCTGGTCATTTATGAACATTTGAACATCTTGTACATGTTCTGTTATAATCTCCACTCGGCACAGCCAGAAGAGGACTGGCCACCCCACATAGCCTGGTTCCTCTAGGTTTCTTCCTAGGTTTTGGCCTTTCTAGGGAGTTTTTCCTAGCCGCCGTGCTTCTACACCTGCATTGCTTGCTGTTTGGGGTTTTAGGCTGGGTTTCTGTACAGCACTTTGAGATATCAGCTGATGTACGAAGGGCTATATAAATTTAAAAAAATGTTTGATTTGATTTGATGAAGAAATATGAAGAAATAAATTAAGCTCTTCAGTCGACCCTCTACTTTTTCGAACATTCTGTTAAAAATCGCGCAACATTTCAGCGCCCTGCTACTCATGCCAGGAATATAGTATATGCATATGATTAGTATGTGTGGATAGAAAACACTCAGACGTTTATAAAACTGGTTAAATCACGGCTGTGCCTTTAACACAGGGGTGTCAAAGTCAAATGGACGGAGGGCCAAATAAAAAATTTAGCTACAAGCCGAGGGCCGGACTGTTCGAATGTTCATTGAAAAAATTTTAAATGACGCATATAGTCTAGTGAACCTAATTGAACCTACTGAAAACCTAACAAATATATTCCAATATGATCAGATAAATAAAGCAATATTTTCTTATGGCTCTGTCAGTAATCTTTAATTTTCAACAGACACAAAAGACAAATTTCCTTTATATAAAAATCCCCATAACATGAACATTAAATGAAAGAAACCGGTATTCAAGGCACCATCAGTAGCCTATATTTTCTATTTTAGCAAAAGTGGGCTAAATTTACTTCAAAGAAAAAAACAATAATAGCAATTTTCTATCATCCACTCAACTGAAATATTTTTAAAATATAATTGGATTGAAATACAATAAAATAAAGTGCAAAAATCTATTAATCAAAAACAACACTTTATTTAAGGAGAAGTAACATGCAGTGAAAACAAATATTAAACTTTAACTTTTAAACTTGAACTGAGTAAAAACTCTAAATATG
The DNA here is from genome assembly GCF_023373465.1 of Oncorhynchus keta. Taxonomy (NCBI): domain Eukaryota; kingdom Metazoa; phylum Chordata; class Actinopteri; order Salmoniformes; family Salmonidae; genus Oncorhynchus; species Oncorhynchus keta. Next base: position 23,428,498 of record NC_068427.1, on the reverse strand, counting down.
TGATTGCACAGTAATGTTCACTTGTTTGAGGTTGAGGGTGATACTTGGTGGTGTCCCATCTTTTCCACAAGTTCATCAATGTTCGGGGTAAGGCTCTGAGCTGAGGAAATCCTCAGAATTGAGTGGAGGTGTTCAGCAGTAAGTCGACTTCTGTGTGATGTTTTGTTCAAGTTCATCAAAGAAAACAGTTGTTCACACAGGTATGTGCTGCCAAACATAGACAACGTTTGAGCAGCCTGGATGCGCAGCTGGGGCATTGTGTCGGGGAGGAAACGGGCGAACTCCGCAGCACCCACTGCCGCATATTTTGCCCTCAGTGCATCATTGCATTGGAGGTCAATCAACTCCATTTGGAGGTTTGGTGGTGAGCTTTCCACGTCAACAGCAAATGGGTTACCGAGCAGTTCCAACCTGCTTTTTGTGCTTCAAAGTCAGCAAATCGGCGTCGAAAGTCAGCGGCAAGCATACCTATTTTATCAGCCAACTGTGCGCTCGGGAACGCACTGGTAGAGAGCTTCTCTTTCATGGTCTGGCAGCTGGGAAAGTGGCTCAAATTTTCTTTCCGCATCTGCGTCTCCCACAGAGTCAGTTTGGTTTTAAATGCCTTCACTGTACTGTACATATCAGAGATGACACGATCCCGACCCTGCAGCTGCAAGTTCATTGCATTCAGATGACTCGTAATGTCACACAGAAAAGCCATTTCACACAGAAACATTTCGTCTCGGAGTTGTGTTGTGTCTTTCCTTTTGCTGTCCAAGAACAGACAAATCTCCTCACGAAGCTCGAAACATCTTTGAAGCACCTTTCCCTGGCTTAGCCATCGCACCTCTGTGTGATAAGGCAAATCACCATGCTCCGTTTCTAACTCCGTCAGAAATGCCTTGAACTGGCGGTGATTCAAACCTTTGGCTCTGATAAAGTTAACTGTGCGCGTGATGATGCTCATTACATGCTCCATTTTCAAGGCTTTACCGCACAACGCTTCCTGGTGTATGATACAATGATAAGCTGTCAGCTCACCTGTCGCGTTTTCCTCTTGCATCTTTTCCCGTATCTTCGCCACCAGTCCGCTCCTGTGTCCACACATCGCAGGTGCTCCGTCGGTTGTCAAACCCACGAGTTTTTCCCAAGGCAGCTCCATCTCATTTACACATCTTGACACCTCTTCATACAAATCATGCCCCGTAGTTGTGCCATGCATAGGACGTAAAGCCAAAAACTCCTCTGTCACGCTTAGGCTGGAGTCCACTCCGCGGATGAAAATTGACAACTGGGCAATGTCAGAAATGTCGGTGCTCTCATCCACAGCCAAGGAATATGCAATGAAATCTTTTCCCTTTTTCACAAGCTGCTCTTTTAGATTGATGGACAACTGGTCTACTCTCTCGGCAATGGTGTTTCTGCTCAGACTCACATTTAAAAGAGTTGCCTTTTTCTGGGCAAACTTCGTCACAAACTTTAATCATGCAGTTTTTGATGAAATCCCCCTCCGTAAATGGCCGGGCTGATTTAGCGATCTCTTCTGCCAAAATAAAACTGGCCTTGACAGCAGCCTGGCCTTGTGATTTGGCTTTTTTGAACAGAGCCTGTCGAGATTTGAGGCCTCGTTTTAATTCCTCTGCCTTTTGTAGCCTTTGTTCCATGTCCATATTCTTGTTTTTGTCCGCGTGTTTCGTTTCATAATGTCGTCTCAGATTATACTCTTTCAGTACCGCCACACTTTCTCCACACAGAAGACACACAGGTTTTCCAGCTACCTCCGTGAACAAATACTCCGACTCCCACCTTGTTTGAAACCCCGGTTCTCAGTGTCCACCTTCCGTTTTGCCATTTTTGATGGGTATCTGAAAGTTAATTTTACTGTGATGCTGACAACTGCTGTGCCAATAAATATTGAAATGAAGCAGCCTACTGCTCGGTGCGTCACCGTTGCATTGTGGGAAATGTAGTATTGGTGCGTGTAAAAGATCTGCGGGCTGCCGGCTTGCTGCGGTCTGCGGGCCGGTTCTAATAATAAATCAAGATCATCCCAGGGGCCGTAAAAAACCTTCTCGCGGGCCGGATGTGGCCCGCGGGCCTTGACTCTGACATATGTGCTTTAACAGAACGTGCGTTTCATTGAAAAGTGCAGGAAAATCTGATCACTGAAAGTGGAAAAATATATCCATCCGCCGCTTCAACCCATTGTTATGGGCGAAAGACATTAAATAGGGCTGAGGTTGCAGTACCTACAGCTTCCACACGATGTCAACAGTCTTGTCATTTGCCAATTTTTTGTTTCTTGGTCAAACGAACAAGAGACAGGCTTTTTCTTCAGGTCTCCGACCGGATATTTTGGTTGAGAAATACACGGACAGTATTTCAAGACGGACCCCTATAGAAAACACTTCGTCTCATGATTAATTTGATCGCTTATTAACGTTTACTAATACCTAAAGTTGCATTACAAAAGTATTTTGAAGTGTTTTGTGAAAGTTTATCGTCGACTTTTTGAATTTTAAAAAAATGACGTTACGTTATGAAACGCTATTTTTTTCTGTTTATCACACAGTCTTCATAGATCGATATCTAGGCTATATATGGACAGATTTAATCCAAAAAAAGACCCAATAGTGATTATGGGACATCTAGGAGTGCCAACAAAGAAGATGGTCAAAGGTAATGAATGTTTTATATTTTATTTGTGCGGTTTGTGTAGCGCCGACTATGCTAATTATTTTGTTTACGTCCCCTGCGGGTCTTTTGGGGTGTTACATGCTATCAGATAATAGCTTCTCATGCTTTCGCCGAAAAGCATTTAAAAAATCTGACTTGTTGCCTGGATTCACAACGAGTGTAGCTTTAATTCAATACCCTGCATGTGTATTTTAATGAACGTTTGAGTTTTAACTAATACTATTAGCATTTAGCGTAGCGCATTTGCATTTCCAGAGCTCTAGATGGGACGCCTGCGTGCCAGGTAGGGGCAAGAGGTTAAGCCGTTTTTAGATTGGCGTTGCTAGCTACTGTATGACTTACCTCAGCCTGCCTAGTCAGACAGTTTTATTTAGTTAACTGTTATTGTAGCTTTTTGTTTGTATGTAGCTTGCACTTCAATGGCATCCCTTGAGGAGATGTTCTTTTATCTTTCCAACCAGGTGAAGTACTATGAAGGCACCACTGATCGACAAGAGGCGACACATTCAGAGAAATTCACAATTCAGGGTAACGTTAAGCTTAGGGCTAGGCTCCTTTTTTCTCCACTTCCTGTCTGAATGACGTGCCCAAAGTAAACTGCCTGTAGCTCAGGCCCTGAAGCCAGGATATGCATACAATTGGTAACATTGGAAATAAAACACTTTGGAGTTTGTAGAATTTTAAAAAAACAATGTAGGAGAATATAACACAATAGATATGGTAGGAGAAAATCCAAAGAAAAACCAACTGGAATATTTTTTTTTGAGAGAGAAGAGACCATCCTCTTAGATACGCAAGAGAAATATCATATTGAAAATTAGCTCCCTGGATGCTAAACAAATGACTTCCACAGGGTGTCAGCAGTCTATGTACAAATGTTTGTAACTTCAAAAACGAATAAGAAATAGCAGTTTTAGTAAAGGGACACAATCTTGGAAATTAGTGTTTGAGTGCGCCATGAAGACATTACCACCTGCTAAAATCGGTTTCCTATTGAACATACTTCTTTCCAAAATAAATATTATAGTTCGATTACATTTTAGGGTATCTGAGGAGTAAATAGAAATTTATTTTAACTTGTTGAAACAAAGGGGAAGATTTTCGGATTCCTTTCTCTGCATGTTGAACGAGTGGATTACTCAAATCAATGGCACCAACTAAACAGACTTTTTGGGATATAAAGAAGGATTTTATCTAACAAAACGACACTACATGTTCTAGATGGGACCCTTGGATGACAAATCAGAGGAAGATTTTCAAAAAGTAAGTGAATATTTAATCGTTATTTATGAATGTATGAAACCTGTGCCGGTGGAAAAATAGTTTGTGGGGTGCCGTCCTCAAAAAATAATAATTGCATGGCATGTTTTCGCTGTAATAGCTACTGAAAATCGGACAGATTAACAAGACTAAGCTTTGAGTCGATATAAGACACATGTACATAAATGTTTAAAATCATTCATTTTTATGATTATTTATTTGAATTGCACACCCTCTAGTGTCACCGGAAGTTGTCCCGCTAGAGGGACACCGATCCTTAAGAAGTTTTTAATTAACTGGACCGATTTAACTGTGTACAACCACTTTTCAACAACCATTTTCCATCTAGCTAGTTGGTCATCTACATTTTACTAGATATACATATAGTAGTTCAAGTCTGTCATGTTGAGGTATCTAGCGATAAGTGAAACCTAATCAAATGGATAGGTGTAAGCAATTAACGGTAATTCCAAATGCCCTTAACTAGGTGTCATCGCTAAAAAGACAGAGCAAGAGGGAGAGAGGAAGAAAGTGAGAAAGGATGAAAGTGAGAGAGAGGTTGGAAGAGAGTGGAAAACAGACAGAGAGATGTAGAGAGAAAGACAGCAGTGCAAATGTAATTAGACTTTAGTATTTCAACAACTCTTCTCTTCCAACTTGTTAGGCAATCATATGTACATACAGGGAAGAATGGCCAGCCACACTGAGGGTGATTTTTATTAAGGAGAAGGAGGCCGTGCTGACAGATGCATGCTGGCCATTTTAAATCAAATCGTATTAGTCACATGCGCCGAAGTGCATGATTGCCAAAATCAACCTACGCTTCTTCTGACAGGGAATTGTCAAGGAGGTGCACAGCTGGGCAAGTGAAATAACCTTTTGTTTATCAATCACATTCTATTATATCTGAAATTATGATTTCAATGAATGTCATATCAGAGAGCACACAATGTTTCAATTTGTCACTTTTTGCTTAAAAAGGTCAGTCAGTACCTGTCTAGTCTGCCAGAAGTTTGAGAGGGTGAAGACTGTGGCGCTGGAGTTGCAGCCCATCAAAGTTGTTTCACCATGTCATATGATCGGTAAGTGTCCCAATTCAAATCTTGCCCTGATAAATAAAATAGTTTTGTAATGGTTGCTTTATTTGACCGAAGCAGAGTTCAATATTATAGAACGTGTGTGTGTGTGTGTATGTGTGTGTCAGTATCCTTACAAATATGAACATCTGCATACTGTATGACACAGATATGGATAAGATAAAAGCAACCTTCTCCAACACTTTAAATGTTAGGGGTGGACCTCATCGGACTCTTCACCAAATCCAGGAATGGCAACAGCTGGTGTCTGACGGCAACCGATCACTTTACCAAGTGGGTGGAGGCAATACCCATTAAGGTCGGTAAAGGAAGAGACATCCGGGCTAATTACTTGGTTTGGAAGAAGGACGAAAGGAAGGCGAGACCAAGAGAACCTCGCTGCTCTTTCACTCCTAGCTGGGGTCACCATCTGCTAAGGTGAATATAAAAAAAATCTCATAACTATTTGCATTTGCACACAAAATAACCTGAAGCTAGTTTTAGTTTCCTTAACACTGATATTTTGATCTGTCTTCCTAGGGTTACCTCGGTGGAAGCCAACAATCTTCTCCAGTTGGACGGTCAACCACTGAAAGTACTGACGCCCTACACTTCGGTGAAGCCCAATAGACAAAGTATGTTATGCTTTGTTCCAAGATGGCGTAGCAGTAAGTCGTAGCAGTAAGTCGTCCTGTCGTGTCCCTTGTATATATCGTTTCTTTTTCGTTTTTACATATTTTTCTTCGGATATCTCTGTAAAAACATTTTGCTAAACCTAAGCTTCCAAATACTCTCCTGCAACCCGCCTCACCCAATGTAGCTATTTTTCCTAAAGTATTTATATTTACTTCGGAACCGGAACCCCTCAACTGAAGCTAGCCAGCTAACCACCAGCTATGCTAGCGGTCTTCAGCTAACCGGTCATCAGCTAACCTTTAGCTCGGAAAGCTCTCGCCAGTTCGAACAACGCGACTCTAACCAGAGCATAACGGACCTATTTATTTTTCATCCCCGGATTCCCACCGCAAACGGAACATTTTTCAGCTGGATCTTCACAACTAGCTATCTAGCTAAACCGTAACCCCGGATGATTACTCCTGGCTAGCGTTTCCACCCACTTAGCTTGAAGCTAGCCCGGCCAGAGCACCTGTGCTACCACCGTAGCATACTCCTGGGCTACAATACCAGGGCCCACGACCGGTCTATCGATGTCACCGCATGAAGAGGAATAAACAGACTCACCCCATCGTGACGTCCCCCAAAGGCTAAATCTCCTTGCTTGCTAATTCGGCCTGCTAACTGCTAGCTTGTTTAGCTCCGGTCCACTAACTGCTACCTTGTTTAGCCCCGGCCTACGAACTCACAGGCCTGCTAATCGTCTGAATCGCCGCGTCCCAAACACTCACTGGACCCATATTTACCCATATTCTCTTTTCGATTTTTAATTTGTTTATACCTTCCGGAAACCTGCCTCACCCAATGTGATACAGAATCACTATTATTTTTAATTTTTAGAACACACTCAAGAACCTCCAGAAGCTAACCAGCTAACTAGCTACAAGCTATTTAGTCATTGTTAGTTTTTTAAAACCTGGATAACACTCGCCAGTCCAGCTTCCCTGCCCCATCCACCGCTGCCCCCTGGACACTGATCTCTTGGCTACATAGCTGATGCACGCTGGACTGTCCATTAATCACGGTACTCCATTCTGCTTGTTTGTTTTATCTGTCGGCCCAGTTGCCTAGTCAACGCCATTTTACCTGCTGTTGTTGTGCTAGCTGATTAGCTGTTGTTGTCTCACCTACTGTTTTAGCTAGCTTTCCCAATTCAACACCTGTGATTACTGCATGTCTCTCTCAAATGTCAATATGCCTTGTATACTGTTGTTCAGGTTAGTTATCATTGTTTTAGTTCACAATGGAGCCCCTAGTTCCACTCTTCATACCCCTGATACCTCCTTTGTCCCAACTCCAACCTCTCTCATCATCACCCAGTGCCTGGGCTTACCTCCGCTGTACCCGTACCCCACCATACCCCTGTCTGCGCATTATGCCCTGAATATATTCTACCATGCCCAGAAACGTGCTCCTCTTATTCTCTGTCCCCAACGCTCTAGGCGACCAGTTTTGATAGTCTTTAGCCGCACCCTCATACTACTCCTTCTCTGTTCCGCGGGTGATGTGGAGGTAAACCCAGGCCCTGCATGTCCCCAAGGAACCCTCATTTGTTGATTTCTGTGATCGAAAAAGCCTTGGTTTCATGCATGTCAACATCAGAAGCCTCCTCCCTAAGTTTGTTTTACTCACTGCTTTAGCACACTCTGCTAATGTCTTGCCGTGTCTGAATCCTGGCTCAGGAAGGCCACCAAAAATTCAGAGATTTCCATACCCAACTATAACATATTCCGTCAAGATAGAACTGCCAAAGGGGGAGGAGTTGCAGTCTACTGCAGAGATAGCCTGCATCTAGCTTCAGAGTTTGTTCTGTTAGGTGACCTAAACTGGGATATGCTTAACACCCCGGCAGTCCTACAATCTAAGCTAGATGCCCTCAATCTCACACAAATCATCAAGAAACCCACCAGGTACAACCCTAACTCTGTAAACAAGGGCTCCCTCATAGACGTCATCCTGACCAACTGGCCCTCCAAATACACCTCCACTGTCTTCAACCAGGATCTCAGCGATCACTGCCTCATTGCCTGTATCCGCTACGGAGCCGCAGTCAAACGACCACCCCTCATCACTGTCAAACGCTCCCTAAAACACTTCTGTGAGCAGGCCTTTCTAATCGACCTGGCCCGGGTATCCTGGAAGGACATTGACCTCATCCCGTCAGTTGAGGATGCCTGGTCATTCTTTAAAAGTAACTTCCCCACCATTTTAGATAAGCATGCTCCCTTCAAAAAATGCAGAACTAAGAACAGATACAGCCCTTGGTTCACTCCAGACCTGACTGCCCTCGACCAGCACAAAAACATCCTGTGGCGGACTGCAATAGCATCGAATAGTCCCGCGATATGCAACTGTTCAGGGAAGTCAGGAACCAATACACGCAGTCAGTCAGGAAAGCTAAGGCCAGCTTCTTCGGGCAGAAGTTTGCATCCTGTAGCTCCAACTCCAAAAAGTTCTGGGACACTGTGAAGTCCATGGAGAACAAGAGCACCTCCTCCCAGCTGCCCACTGCACTGAGGCTAGGTAACACGGTCACCACCGATAAATCCATGATTATCGAAAACTTCAGCAAGCATTTCTCAACGGCTGGCCATGCCTTCCGCCTGGCTACTCCAACCTCGGCCAACAGCTCCGCCCCCCCCGCAGCTCCTCGCCCAAGCCTCTCCAGGTTCTCCTTTACCCAAATCCAGATAGCAGATGTTCTGAAAGAGCTGCAAAACCTGGACCCGTACAAATCAGCTGGGCTTGACAATCTGGACACTCTATTTCTGAAACTATCCGCCGCCATTGTCGCAACCCCTAGTACCAGCCTGTTCAACCTCTCTTTCATATCGTCTGAGATCCCCAAGGATTGGAAAGCTGCCGCAGTCATCCCCCTCTTCAAAGGGGGAGACACCCTGGACCCAAACTGTTACAGACCTATATCCATCCTGGCCTGCCTATCTAAGGTCTTCGAAAGCCAAGTCAACAAACAGGTCACTGACCATCTCGAATCCCACTGTACCTTCTCCGCTGTGCAATCTGGTTTCCGAGCCGGTCACGGGTGCACCTCAGCCACACTCAAGGTACTAAACGATATCATAACCGCCATCGATAAAAGACAGTACTGTGCAGCCATCTTCATCGACCTTGCCAAGGCTTTCGACTCTGTCAATCACCATATTCTTATCGGCAGACTCAGTAGCCTCGGTTTTTCGGATGACTGCCTTGCCTGGTTCACCAATTACTTTGCTGACAGAGTTCAGTGTGTCAAATCGGAGGGCATGCTGTCCGGTCCTCTGGCAGTCTCTATGGGGGTGCCACAGGGTTCAATTCTCGGGCCGACTCTTTTCTCTGTATATATCAATGATGTTGCTCTTGCAGCGGGCAATTCCCTGATCCACCTCTACGCAGACGACACCATTCTATATACTTTCGGCCCGTCATTGGACACTGTGCTATCTAACCTCCAAACGAGCTTCAATGCCATACAACACTCCTTCCGTGGCCTCCAACTGCTCTTAAACGCTAGTAAAACCAAATGCATGCTTTTCAACCGATCGCTGCCTGCACCCGCATGCCCGACTAGCATCACCACCCTGGATGGTTCCGACCTTGAATATGTGGACATCTATAAGTACCTAGGTGTCTGGATAGACTGAAAACTCTCCTTCCAGACTCATATCAAACATCTCCAATCGAAAATCAAATCAAGAGTCGGCTTTCTATTCCCGCAACAAAGCCTCCTTCACTCACGCCGCCAAGCTTACCCTAGTAAAACTGACTATCCTACCGATCCTCGACTTCGGCGATGTCATCTACAAAATGGCTTCCAACACTCTACTCAGCAAACTGGATGCAGTTTATCACAGTGCCATCCGTTTTGTCACTAAAGCACCTTATACCACCCACCACTGCGACTTGTATGCTCTAGTCGGCTGGCCCTCGCTACATATTCGTCGTCAGACCCACTGGCTCCAGGTCATCTACAAGTCCATGCTTGGTAAAGCTCCACCTTATCTCAGTTCACTGGTCACGATGGCAACACCCATCCATAGCACGCGCTCCAGCAGGTGTATCTCACTGATTATCCCTAAAGCCAACACCTCATTTGGCCGCCTTTCGTTCCAGTACTCTGCTGCCTGTGACTGGAACGAATTGCAAAAATCGCTGAAGTTGGAGACTTTTATCTCCCTCACCAACTTCAAACATCAGCTATCTGAGCAGCTAACCGATCGCTGCAGCTGTACATTGTCTATTGGTAAATAGCCCACCCATTTTCACCTACCTCATCCCCATACTGTTTTTATTTATTTACTTTGCTGCTCTTTTGCACACCAATATCTCTACCTGTACATGACCATCTGATCATTTATCACTCCAGTGTTAATCTGCAATATTGTAATTATTTGCCTACCTCCTCATGCCTTTTGCACACATTGTATATAGACTCCCCTTTTTTTCTACTGTGTTATTGACTTGTTAATTGTTTACTCCATGTGTAACTCTGTGTTGTCTGTTCACACTGCTATGCTTTATCTTGGCCAGGTCGCAGTTGCAAATGAGAACTGGTTCTCAACTAGCCTACCTGGTTAAATAAAGGTGAAATAAAAAAATAAAAAATTTGGTTGACATTTCAAAAAGCAAGAAATGGTAGTTATACTGAGCTTATAACAATTTACCTCTCCAAATTACTTTCAAACCATCGATTGTCCGAGACCCCAGGAGGTATCCCATCTACCAGAACCAGCAAGTTCGGATCAGTCTGATTCTCTGTGCTCTGAGTCGGGGGACCAGTATGAGGTAGGCTATACGTTCCAAAAGTGTTTGAAAAGTATATACCCTGAAGAAGGCACAGTGATGCCAATAGTTGGTAAATACCCAATAAATTACTTGAAGTTTATATATGGAGTGTGTGACGCTCTTTATTTTGATAGTGAAAAGTACATACCTCCCATTTATAACACTGGACTAATCCCATTAAATGTTCTTCCAGTAAAGTGTAACCTGTGTGTTTGCTTGTTTACTTCTCTGTCCACTCCCCTGTTCCCTTTAACTCAGCCCCTGTTCTCTAGGACCTAGGGTCCCAGAGAACAGTTCTTGCTCTATCAATATGTGAGATACACAGATGAACTAAAAACACTAGCACTGCAAACACTCAGAACAAAGGGAGCAGCAGTGCCTGGACTTTGCAGTCTCCCTCTTCAAGTCCCCCTTATGAGACTGGCTGCCTGTTGAGAACAAGTGACAGGCAGAACCTCTCACCTGCACAGCAACCACCTCCTCTATATTCCACACACCAGAATTCAGTATTTTAGTCTATGGTGGCCACAAAAAATCTGTGAAAATACACAACTGTACCAAAAAATATCAACGTTTATGTATTAAAATCTTAAATATTGCCAGGTTGGTTTTCACAGCTGTTTTACAGGGTGTTCATTATTGTAAGTTGTAAGGTTTCCTTTGATGGTATTTATTTGTTCCACATTATTCATTGTTGTATCCTAGGACCTACATACATATATATTCAACCACAAAAATATATATTCAACCACAAAAATGAATCATAAGAGGACTACTGCAGTCTTTTTCTTTATGCGGATGACTCTACACTTCTGGTGTCTCACAAAAGTAAAACTGTTGGAGAGCATACTTATCACAGAGCTTACTAACATTAGCAAATGGTTTAGAGATAATAAGCTATCTCTGCACTTGGCGAAAACTGAAGCAATTATTTATGGATCCAGACCTAAATTGTGTAGGTCGTCTGAAATCAGAGTGGGGTTAGGGGGTGAGGTGCTGACTACTAAAACCTCTGTTAGCTACTTGGGATGTATCCTTGATGGAAGCTTGGGAGGTGTGAGCATGGCCAATAAGGTGCTAGGACTAATGCCAGGACTACGTTTTTTGTCAGAAAGTCCAAGCTGCTTGATAAGGACTCCATGAAAGTGCTAGCTACTGCCCTCATTCAATGCCATTTTGACTATGCTAGTACTTCCTGGTTTGGGGGCTTATCTAAACTTATGAAGGGGAAGCTCCAGATAGCCCAGAATAATTTGATCAGGGTAGTATTGACTGTGAGTCCACGTACTCACATAGGCAGGAGCTGCTTTCAGGAACTAAACTGGATGCCTGTTGAGGCTAGGGTGTCCCAGATTAGACTAGGTTTGGTTTACAGGAGTACTTATGGTCCTGCGCCCAGATATAAGTGATTATTTTCCTCATGTTAGGGATGCACACACAATCACAGCACCAGATCAGGTGTGGCTGATGTGTGCTTATACAGGTTCAGGAGTAATGCTGGGAAAGGTACTTTCTTGTATACTGGAGCCTCAGAATGGAATGAGTTGCCTCTGCCTATAAAAACAACATCCTTTCCGGGCAGCTTTAAAAATAAAGTAAAAACATATGTTTGATGTCCTCTGTGCCCATATGAATAACCCCTATGATGTAACTGGAATGATGAGATAGATGTTCTTCTGTTTTTGTTTTATTATTTCACTGCCATACTGTGTTCGATCTTGTCTCAAGAGGACCACAATGGAAATAAGTCCCAGACTTTATTGTGTGTTATCCTCAATGATTTTATTAATGTGCATGTATGGCTTTTAAATTGTGTGCTTGTTTATTCTTAATGGTCGAATTAATAAACTAGACTGAAATGATATTATTTCAGTGGACAAGGGAATGGCAGGTTGAAATAAAAACATGAGACCAAAAACAAGTCAGTGTATGTCAGTGTATGAATCAAACGTCAGTGTATGAATCAAACGGATTTGCATTTTAATGGAGTGGATATTGCTGACTTTGTGATCTGTAAGGTAAGTAACTTTAATGTGTCAAGCAGATGGCATATTTTCTTTGCCATTTCTGAAACTTAGCAACGTTTAAGACATGGATTTCAAGTTGTAATGTTAACAAGGTACCCAAAAGTAGTTTGAAGTAATGTTTTCATTTTATTAGCTAAACAAAACTTGTTTAAACAGCATTTTTTTTAGGAAATCAGCCAGGTTTACATAGTTAGGATAAGAACATAATTTAGGCTGGAATTCTAATCATTAGGTCATCACAACATTGATATAGGAATGGACGCTAATAGTTTAATCGAATCCCATTGTGACACAGAGGGAGAACCTTTCTGGCTGGGGTCATGATTGTTCTTGCGTGCAGAACATTCTACCGGCCCCCTTTGCATGGGGTGTAGCAAAAATGTTCCAGTTTTACAGCAAGTTTGTTGCATTTCCTGCTGCGCCACCAGTTCTGTGAACATAACCTAATGGAGATGTATTCTTGACCATTTTTGCACTTTGCCTAGCATTCTACTAAAAACAAAATAAATATATACAACAACTTGAAGGGGTAATTTCGACAATTGACAGTATGCTGCTTTATTCTGATTTCAATTGCTGTAAAATATTGTACTGTGACCACAAATGTGATTTTAACTCGTAACCTCTTGGTCGCTAGCAACCTGAATTTCTGAACTTTGTTAAAATTGGATAAATATTGTCAGATTATCAACACCAGCGTAACATCAAAACTAGCGGTGCTCAAGGACACTTGGTGTAGAGCAGGGCTCTCAAACCCTGTTTCTTCAGAGCTACCATCCTGATTCTAATAATTAGCTGGTTGATGAACTAAATCATGTCAGTTATAATTGGGGTTGGAGTGAACACCTACAGGAGGGTAGGTCTCCAGGATCAGGTTTGAAGAGCCCTTACGTAGAGTATACAACCCCCTTGTTTAAGAATGCATTGGTTCATACTAATTGCTTGGAACATACACAGAATAAAAATATAAACGCAACACTTAAAGTGTTTGTCCCATGTTTCATGAGCTAAAATAAAAGAGCCCAGACATTTGTCATAGGCACAAGAAGTATATTTCTCTCAAATTTGGAACACACATTTGATTACATCCCTGTTAGTGAGCATTTTTAATTTGCCAAGATAATCCATCCACTTGACAGGTGTGTTATATCAAAAAGCTGATTAAACCGCATGATCATTACACAGGTGCACCTTGTGCTGGGGACAATAAAAGGCCACTCTAAAATGTGCAGTTTTGTCACACAACCCAATGCCACAGATGCCTCAAGTTGAGGGAGCATGCAATTGGCATGCTAACAGCAGGAATATCCACCTGAGATGTTACCAGAGAATTGAATGTTAATTTCTCTACCATATGCCACCTCAAGTTATTTTTGCAGTACGTCCAACCGGCCTCACAACCGCAGACCAAGTGTATGGCGTTGTGTGGGCGAGCGGTTTGCCAATGTCAATGTTGTGAACAAAGTGCCCCATGGTGGCGGTGGGGTTATGGTGTGGGCAGGCATAAGCTACGGACAATGAAAACATTTGCATTTTATCGATGGCAATTTGAATGCACAGAGATACCATGATGAGATCCTAAGGCCCATTGTCGTGCCAATCATCTGCCGCCATCACCTCATTTTTCAGCATGATAATGCATAGCCCCATGTCGCAAGGATCTGTACACAATTCCTGGAAGCTGAAAATGTCCCAGTTCTTCCATGGCCTGCATACTCACCAGACATGTCACCCATTGAGCATGTTTGGGATGCTCTGGATAGACGTGTACAACAGCGTGTTCCAGTTCCCGCAAATATCCAGCAACTTCGCACAGCCATTGAAAAGGAGTGGAACAACATTCCACAGACCACAATCAACAGCCTGATCAACTATATGCGAAGGAGATGTGTAGTGCTGCATGAGGCAAGAGTAACGAGAGGTGGGTTTATTTCATTTTTTTGTGTATCTATGAAACAGAAGGAGGGTGCTCTGCGCCTCATGAAGATATCGGATTGGAATGTGTTGGATGTTTGAAGCAGGGTGCCTATCAAGGGTGTTATTGTGCACACAGACTGACCCACATGGTGGATGTAGTGAAGAAGTCCATTCCATCAATTCTATAGTTCTTTGATGAAGAGTCTCTCCCTTCTCACGTGTATACCAAATTTGCATACAATATTTCATTTATAGCTAGTCACCATGTAATTGTAATACTCCATTTCCTACCAGACCATCGTGTCAGTGAGTGTGATGGATTAGCTACAGTAAGTTACTGTGAATTGTATTATAACCCACTTGTAACTAGTTGCAAGTAAAAAATATAAAATGAAAGATGCACTATGCAGACACCGCGCCACCATTTCATGGTTTCTAAAATTCTAATAGTTCACCTAATTTCAATTTGTGACAAAAAAAGCAAGTATAGCGTAGATAATCATTGTACCATCTATTATAGGAAGAACAGCTCAAATAATCAAAAAGATGAATCAAATCAAATTTATTTGTCACATAGCCATGGTTAGCAGATGTTAATGCGAGCGTAGCGAAATGCTTGTGCTTCTAGTTCCGACAATGCAGTAATAACCAACGAGTAATCTAACCTAACAATTCCAAAACTACTACCTTATACACACAAGTGTAAAGGGATAAAGAATATGTACATAAAGATATATGAATGAGTGATGGTACAGAACAGCATAGGCAAGATGCAGTATATGGTATCGAGTACAGTATATACATATGAGATGAGTAATGTAGGGTATGTAAACAAAGTGGCATAGTTTAAAGTGGCTAGTGTAACAGTATAACTTGACGTCCGTCCCCTCGCCCATACCCGGGCGCGAACCAGGAACCTTCTGCACACAACGACAACAGTCACCCTCGAAGCATCGTTACCCATCGCTCCACAAAAGCCGCGGCCCTTGCAGAGCAAGGGGAACTACTACTTCAAGGTCTCAGAGAAAGTGACGTAACCGATTGAAACGCTATTTAGCGCACACCGCTAACTAAGCTAGCCGTTTCACATCCGTTACACTAGTGATACATGCATTACATAAAGATGCAGTAGATTATATAGAGTACAGTATATACATATACATATGAGATACCCTTCATTAGTTATGTAAACATTATATTAAGTAGCATTGTTTAAAGTGGCTAGTGATATATTTTACATCAATTTCCATCAATTCCCTTATTAAAGTGGCTGGAGTTGAGTCAGTGTGTTGGCAGCAGCCACTCAATGCTAGTGGTGGCTGTTTAACAGTCTGATGGCCTTGAGATAGAAGCTGTTTTCCAGCTTTGATGCGCCTGTACTGACCTCACCTTCTGGATGATAGCAGGGTGAACAGGCAGTGGCTCGGGTGGTTGTTCTGCATGATGATCTTTATGGCCTTCCTGTGACATCGGGTGGTGTAGGTGTCCTGGAGGGCAGGTAGTTTGCCCCCGGTGATGTGTTGTGCAGACCTCACTACCCTCTGGAGAGCCTTACGGTTGTGGGCAGAGCAGTTGCCGTACCAGGCGGTGATACAGCCTGACAGGATGCTCTCGATTGTGCATCTATGGAAGTTTGTGAGTGCTTTTGGTGACAAGCCAAATTTCTTCAGCCTCCTGAGGTTGAAGAGGCGCTGCTTTGCCTTCTTCACGACGCTGTCTGTGTAGGTGGACCAATTCAGTTTGTCCGTAATGTGTACGCCGAGGAACTTAAAACTTACTACCCTCTCCACTACTGTCCCATTGATGTGGATAGGGGGGTGCTCCCTCTGCTGTTTCCTGAAGTCCACAATCATCTCCTTTGTTTTGTTGACGTTGAGTGTGAGGTTATTTTGCTGACACCACACTCCGAGGGCCCTCACTTTCTCCCTGTAGGCCGTCTCGTCGTTGTTGGTAATCAAGCCTACCACTGTAGTGTCGTCCGCAAACTTGATGATTGAGTTGGAGGCGTGCATGGCCACGCAGTCGTGGGTGAACAGAGAGTACAGGAGAGGGCTCAGAACGCACCCTTGTGGGGCCCCAGTGTTGAGAATCAGCGGGGTGGAGATGTTGTTACCTACCCTCACCACCTGGTGGTGGCCCGTCAGGAAGTCCAGTACCCAGTTGCACAGGGCGGGGTCGAGACCCAGGTTCTCGAGCTTGATGACGAGTTTGAAGGGTACTATGGTGTTAAATGCTGAGCTGTATCAAATGAACAGCATTCTCACATAGGTATTCCTCTTGTCCAGATGGGTTAGGGCAGTTTGCAGTGTGGTTGCAACTGCGTCGTCTGTGGACCTATTTGGGCGGTAAGCAAATTGGAGTGGGTCTAGGGTGTCAGGTAGGGTGGAGGTGATATGGTCCTTGACTAGTCTCTCAAAGCACTTCATGATGACGGAAGTGAGTGCTAAGGGGCGGTAGTCGTTTAGCTCAGTTACCTTAGCTTTCTTGGGAACAGGGACAATGGTGGCCCTCTTGAAGCATGTGGGAACAGCAGACTGGGATAAGGATTGATTATGTCCGTAAACACACCAGCCAGCTGGTCTGCGCATGCTCTGAGGACGAGGCTGGGAATGCCGTCTGGAACTGCAGCCTTGCGAGGGTTAGCACGTTTAAATGTTTTACTCACGTCGGCTGCAGGGAAGGAGAGTCTGCAGGTTTTGGTTGCGGGCCGTGTCAGTGGCACTGTATTGTCCTCAAAGTTATTTTGTTTGTCTGGGAGCAGGACATCCTGGTCCGTGACGGGGCTGGTTTTCTTTTTGTAATCCGTGATTGACTGTAGACCCTGCCATATACCTCGTGTCTGAGCTGTTGAATTGCGACTCTACTTTGTCTCTATACTGACGCTTAGCTTGTTTGATTGCCTTGCGGAGAGAATAGCTACACTGTTTGTATTCGGTCATGTTTCCGGTCATCTCGCCCTGGTTAAAAGCAGTGGTTTCAGTTTCACGCGAATGCTGCCATCAATCTACGGTTTCTGGTTTGGGAATGTTTTAATCGTTGCTATGGGAACGACATCGTCAATGCACTTTCTAATGAACTCGCTCACCGAATCAGCGTACTTGTCAATGTTGTTGTTTTAAGCAATGCGGAACATATACCAATCCATGTGATCGAAGCAGTCTTGAAGCGTGGAATCAGATTGGTTGGACCAGCGTTGAACAGACCTGAGCGCGGGAGCTTCTTGTTTTATTTTCTGTCTGTAGGCAGGGAGCAAAAAAATGGAGTCGTGGTCAGCTTTTCCAAAAGGAGGGCGGGGGAGGGCCTTATATGCATCGCGGAAGTTAGAATAGCAATGATCCAGGGTTTTACCAGCCCTGGTTGCGCAATCGATATGCTGATACAATTTAGGGAGTCTTGTTTTCTGATTAGCCTTGTTAAAATCCCCAGCTACAATGAATGCAGCCTCAGAATATGTGGTTTCCAGTTTGAAAAGAGTCAAATAAAGTTTGTTCAGGGCCATCGATGTGTCTCCATGGGGGGGAATATATACGGCTGTGATTATAATCGAAGAGAATTCCCTTGGTAGATAATGCGGTCGACATTTGATTGTGAGGAAGTCAGGTGAACAGAAGGACTTGAGTTCCTGTATGTTGTTATGAGCACACTACTTCTCGTTAATCATAAGGCATACCCCCCCGCCCCTCTTCTTAACAGAAAGATGGTTGTTTCTGTCTGCGCGATGCGTTAAGAAACCAGCTGGCTGCACCGACTCCATTAGCGTCTCTCGAGTGAGCCATGAAGCAAATACCTTTACAGTCTCTGATGTCTCTCTGGAATGCTACTCTTACTTGGATTTCAGTCAACGACAGTCCATCATTACTTTAAGACATGAAGGTCAGTCAATCTGGAAAATTTCAAGAACTTTGAGAGTTTCTTCAAGTGTAGTCGCAAAAAACCATCAAGCGTTATGATGAAACTGTTTCTCATGAGGACCACCACAAGAAAGGAAGACCCAGAGTTACCTCTGCTGCAGAGGATAAGTTCATTAGAGTTAACTGCACCTCAGATTGCAGCCCAAATAAATGCTTCAGAGTTCAAGTAACAGACATCTCAACATCAACTGTTCAGAGGAGACTGTGTGAATCAGGCCTTCATGGTCGATTTGCTGCTAAATAAAAAGACTACTAAAGAAAACCAATAAGAAGAAGAGACTTGCTTGGGCCAAGAAAAGCACAAGCAATATACATTAGACCAGTGGAAATCTGTCCTTTGGTCTGATGAGTCCAAGCATGAGATTTTTGATTCAAACCGCTGTGTCTTTGTGAGACGCAGAGTAGGTGAACGGATGATCTCCACATGTGGTTCCCACAGTGAAGTATGGAGGAGGAGGTGTGATGGTGCTTTGCTGGTGACACGGTCAGTGATTTATTTAGAATTCAAGGCACAGCTAACCAGCATGGCTACCACAGTATTCTGCAGCGAAACGCCATCCATCTGGTTTGCGTTTAGTGGGACCATCATTTGTTATTCAACAGGACAATGACCCAACTCACCTTCAGGCTCTGTAAGGGCTATTTGACCAAGGGGGAGAGTGATGGAGTGCTGCATCAGATGACCTGGCCTCCACAATCACTCAACCTCAACCCAATTGAGATGGTTTGGGATGAGTTAGACCACAGAGTGAAGGAAAAGCAGCCAACAAGTGCTCAGCATATGTGGGAACTTCTTCAAGACTGTTGGAAAAGCATTCCAGGTGAAGCTGGTTGAGAGAATGCCAAGAGTGAGCAAAGCTGTCATCAAGGCAAAGGGTGGCTACTTTGAAGAATCTGAAATATTCAAAAGGCACTCGCACGTCTGAGCACTCCTTTTTGCAGGTGCATGATAACAGTTGAACAAGATGAAGGAGAAAGGAAACCACACACTGCTCTTGATATTATCACTGATCTTTAATAAGCTTACGTGTCGGCCTCACAACCTTCGTAAAAAGCTCTGACGAAGGCTGTGAGGTCGACACGTAAGCTTATTTAAGATCAAAATGTATTTATTTGTAATAATGGACAATTACAACAATACTGAATGAACACTTATTTTAACTTAATATAATACATCAGTTTAGCCTCAAATAAATAATGAAACATGTTCAATTTGGTTTAAATAATGCAAAAACAAAGTGTTGGAGAAGAAAGTAAAAGTGCAATATGTGCCATGTAAAACAGCAAGTCCCTTGCTCAGAACATGAGAACATACAAAAGCTGGTGGTTCCTTTTAACATGAGTCTTCAATATTCCCAGGTAAGAAGATTTAGGTTGAGGTTATTATAATAATTATAGGACTATTTCTCTCTATACCATTTGTATTTCATATACCTTTGACTATTGGATGTTCTCTATAGGCACTTTAGTATTGCCAGTGTAACAGTATAGCTTCCATCCCTCTCCTCGCCCCTACCTGGGCTCGAACCAGGAACACATCGACAACAGCCACCCTTGAAGCATCGTTACCCATCGCTCCACAAAAGCCGCGGAGCAAGGGGAACAACTACTCCCAAGTCTCAGAGCGAGTGACGTTTGAAATGCTATTAGCGCACACCCCGCTAACTAGCTAGCCATTTCACATCGGTTACACCAGCCTAATCTTGGGAGTTGATAGGCTTGAAGTCATAAACGACTCAATGCTTGAAGCACAGCGAAGAGCTGCTGGCAAATGCACAAAAGTTCTGTTTGAATGAATGCTTACGAGCCTGCTGCTTCCTACCACCGCTCAGTCAGACTGCTCTATGAAAAATCAAATCTTAGACTTAATAATAACATAACACACAGAAATACGAGTCTTAGGTCATTAATATGGTCGAATCCGGAAACTATCATTTAGAAAACAAAGCGTTTATTCTTTCAGTGAAATACGGAACCGTTCCGTTTTTATCTAACGGGTGGCATCCATAAATCTAAATATTGCTGTTACATTGCACAACCTTCAATGTTATGTCATAATTACGTAAAATTCTGGCAAATTAGTTCGCAACGAACCAGGCAGCCCAAACTGTTGCATATACCCTGACTCTGCGTGCAATGAACGCAAGAGAAGTGACAGAATTTCCCTATTTTAATATTGCCTGCTAACATGAATTTCTTTTAACTAAATAGGCAGGTTTAAAAATACATACTTATGTGTATTGATTTTAAGAAAGGCATTGATGTTTATGGTTAGGTACATTCGTGCAACGATTATGCTTTATCGCAAATGTGCTTTTGTTAAATCATCCCCCATTTGGCGAAGTTGGCTGTCTTTGTTAGGAAGAAATAGTCTTCACAGTTCGCAATGAGCCAGGCGGCCCAAACTGCTGCATATACCCTGACTCTGTTGCACAGAATGCAAGAGAAGTGACACAATTCCCCTAGTTAAAAGAAATTCATTTTGGCAGGCAATATTAACTAAATATGCAGGTTTAAAAATATATACTTGTATTGATTTTAATAAAGGCGTTGATGTTCATGGTTAGGTACACATTGGTGCAACGACAGTGCTTTTTTCGCGAATGAGCTTGTTAAATCACCCGTTTGGCGAAGTAGGCTATGATTCAATGATAAATTAACAGGCATCGCATCGATTATATGCAACGCAGGACAAGCTAGATAAACTAGTAATATCATCAACCATGTGTAGTTATCTAGTGATTATGTTAAGATTGTTTTTTTATAAGATACGTTTAATGCTAGCTAGCACCTTATCTTGGCTCCTTGCTGCACTCGCATAACAGGTAGTCAGCCTGCCATGCAGTCTCCTCGTGAAGTGCAATGTAATCAGCCATAATCGGTGTCCAAAAATGGTGATTACCGACTGTTATGAAAACTTGAAATCGGCCCTAATTAATCGGCCATTCTGATTAATCGGTCGACCTCTGGTAAACAATGTGAGGAAGTTGTGTCAGTGGAATAACACACTCAGCCGTGGCTGTTGTTCAATGCCACCGACAGATTGTAAGTGCCCATTTGTTATATCTAGCAGTGTCTGGCTAGCATTTAGCCTTCTCCTTAGACTGAAAAATGATTAGAGGTCATCATGGCAGCATGTGCACATTGTTTGCATTCATTTGGGACATACAATAGTTGGTGGTACATGTGGTGTTGGGATAATCTTTGACATCTCATGTTGAGAGATTAGAAATGATGATAGATTATTACTTTCAACACATACAAAGTAACAAACAGTTCTTCAAATTCAATAGCCCATAAGAGATTGTATTAAGTAAACAGAGTAATTTGTTAAGTGGAGCAACACTCCCAGGTGAGCTATTTGAAGCGGAAGTAAATTCAATTGTTGCCAGATCTGTTGTGGATTTCAAATGTAGCCAGTTATTAACGCTTATTGTCTTTATGTAGGTCACAAAGGAACGGCTTCTAACAATGAACAACCAATATGTTCTGAAAAGGTAGAATTACTTAATCAAAGAACTTTAGAAGGTCTAGTATTAGTGGATTTGATTTCATTACATAAAAATTATGCCAAAGCAACAAAAGACCATATTACAATAGCTCTATCAATCTACAAAACAGACCAGCCTGGATAGGAATTCAAATTTGACTTCATGAACATCATAGCTGTCCAAGAACACTAAACACAGTATATCCTATATCACTGATAGTTATGCAACTATAGATAAGAGACAGCCAGACAGTTAGAAGTCAACCTATCATCTCCGGATCATACATCGTCTACAGATATCTAAGGAATTGTTATGGTTTCCATGGGTTTGCCCAAATGCTACTGGCTTGCTGATTCCCCCATAGCTCTTCAACAGGGACAGTTTAGCACATTTTAGAGTTGATCTTGGACTCAACTCAAGTCTCTTACTGCCCTGAAAATGACAATGCAGCTATAATGAGACATTTTGACCTGAATATGATTAATGAAATAATACATATTTGTTGGCTCAGATGAGGAGGATATCTAGTGACACATTCAAATCAGAATATTCCATGTTGATATGGCAAGTTACTTCATCCCCATGCCAAATTATGCTGACACCAACTCTCTCGCTCTCATAAAATGCTGGACATTGCACTCATCACAGTCACACATCCTATTCATCTGCCGAATTCTCACCTCCTAATAATGTGTTTCCTATCTCTCTCCAGACACACGCACACATACGAGGAGTGGATAAACAGTCTTCATTGAAATATAAAGTGTGTGTGTGTACATGCGCATGTGTGTATGTGTGTGTACATGCGCACGCGTGTGTGTACATGCACGTGTTTGGGGGAAAAAGGTCTAAAGGACTCTCAGAAAAAGGACACATAAATGAGGATGTGAAAACAGAAATAACGACCTTCACCTCAGAGCCATGTCACACTTGAAATGCCAGAGAACGAAGATGTTACAACATGAAACAGTTTGTCTATAACTCCACAAGCAATTGTGATTTATTGCTGTCCACCACCCCTCCTAAACTTTGACTACGTCTATGCAGTCTACTGAGGCTATGAGAAATATTTACCCGAGGCAGAGATGAAGACTGCTGCTAATCCCAGGACAGTCCACATGACAAAGTGTGTTCTGCAGGAGAAAATGTATAAATATGTCAGGGGGCTTGCTGATCAGAATGTGAAGGACCATAGCTAATTAAATCCCAGATTGCATTACAGGACAGGTGGTGGGTTGATAATATTGACTGAGAATGGATTGCTTAATTTTCACAATATTGATTGGAACATAAATGTTTAAAGAAGGCATTGTCCAATCCAAGCAACGCAACCCCATTTGTTCAGTGGTCTGTCTAATCACATTCTTGACTGATGTGTCAGTTCACCGCCCACCAGTCTACAATCCATACACTGTAGTTAATAATGGTGATTGCTACCTATTGCAACTTCTAATCCATTTGACATTTGCAATATATTTCAATAAATGTATTAACATTTATTTCATGGACTTCAAATTGTTTTATTTATGGGTAAATCTATTTGAATTCAATCACTTTTTAACAGCATCCCTTTTTGATTTAAACAAAACTTTCCAGACACGTTTTCCCATGGAAGAAGTGGTCAGAAAGTGCCTTTTTGGAGAATGGTGGTCAAAGGGTACCCAGCATACCATGTCTTCATCAATGGAAAATATACATAGTTGGAGTTTGATATAATTCAAAAGCTTATCAAATTGATTGACAACCATGTTTGTAATTTCTTGAAAAATATGTTATTTTTTATTTAACGTATACGCGTGTTTCGATAATTAACGTTAAACTGTGTTTTTCTTAAAATGTCGATGTTGTAGTTTTTACTTCATCTGAAGTTGTGTTTTGCCCGCTATCGGTTGAGACACAATCATAGCGTAATTTAATTTCTTCCCACACAAACGAAATGACATTCACTTTCATTTTCTGACTAAGGATCACAAAGTATGTTTTATAAAATGATCATTATTAAATGTACCTGTATGTTTCCATTTTCTCCAGACGAGATCAAAGTTGTGTGTGTATCCCAGTTGAACGACACACGTGGAATGCATAAAAGTCACGAGTGTCGGTTATTTTTTATATATTTATATATAGATTGACGTCAAGCTTCCGCAAAGAAAGATTGCGACAACAGCATTAAAGTAGCCTACATAATATTGACTTGCACCGTCACTGGTGGGAAAGCCAAATGTGTGTTCACAGGACAGGTAACGCTTGTGCGAGCCTGAGTTCAAGGCAATGGGATTATTGGGATTTCAAATCAAATCAAATTGTATTGGTCACATGCATGCGGATGTTGCAAAATGCTTGTTTGAATGAATATGCTCGGGAAATGTAACGTTATGAACCCTAGGCATAGGCCCTATCGACTGGTAAAACTGTGTAATAATCTACATCAGCTTCAATGACCACACCAATACAAATGTCTTCTTCTCATAATGAGCCTAATAAATTAGTACAGTAATTACTTGCACAGGCATAAATTAACTGTGGCATTACAGCACCTGCCACCAGAGAGGAGTAGATCTGCATTTTACCCAGAGAGGTCATCAGTGCCTCAGCCAAGAACCAAATCTAGGGATTATGAACCAATTGCTTGGGACAGTGTAACAATTCAATATTTGTATTTAAAGTTAAAAGAATTGACAAATAAAATGTAATTAGACCTAATGAAATTGATATGATTGTGGTGCGTTCTCAGCCCCCTCCTGTACTCCCTGTTCACCCACAACTGCGTGGCCATGCACGCCTCCAACTCAATCATCAAGTTTGCAGACAATACAACAGTGGTGGGCTTGATGAGACAGCCTACAGAGAGAAGTTTATTTAACCAGGTAGACCAGTTGAGAACAAGATCTCATTTACAACTGCGACCTGGCCAAGACAAAGCAAAGTAGTGCGACAAAAACAACCTCACAGAGTTACATATGGGATAAACAAATCAAATCAAAGTTTGTCACATGCGCCGAATAAAACAGATGTAGACCATACAGTTGAAATGCTTACTTACAGGCACTAACCAATAGTGCAAAAAAGGTATTAGGTGAACAATAGGTAAGTAAAGTCAAGAAATAAAAACAGTAAAAAGACAGTAGCGAGGCTATATACAGTAGCGAGGCTACATACAGACACCGGTTAGTCGGGCTGATTAAGGTAGTATGTACATCTAGATATGGTTAAAGTGGCTATGCATATATGATGAACAGAGAGTAGCAGTAGCGTAAAAGAGGGGTTGGCAGGTGGTGGATGGCGGAACACAATGCAGATAGCCTGGTTAGCCAATGTGCGGGAGAACTGGTTGGTCAGACCAATTGTGGTAGTATGTACATGAATGTATAGTTAAAGTGACTATGCATATATGATAAACAGAGAGTAGCAGCAGCGTAAAATAGGGGTTGGGACACACACACAATGCAAATAGTCCGGGTAGCCACAAACATACAGTCAATAACACAATAGAAAAAAATCTATGTACAGTGTTTGCAAATGTAGTAAGATCAGGGAGGTAAGGCAATAAATAGAGACAAAATAATTACAATTTAGCATTAACATTGGAGTGATAGCTGTGCAGATGATGATGTGCCAGTATAGATACTGGGGTGCAAAAGGGCAAAAAAATGAATAACAATATGGGGATGAGGTAGTTGGGTCTACTATTTACAGATGGGCTGTGTACAGGTACAGTGATTGGTAAGCTGCTCTGACAGCTGATGCTTGAAGTTAGAGAGAGGGAGATATAAGTCTCCAGCTTCAGTGATTTTTGCAATTCGTTCCAGTCATTGGCACCAGAGAACTGGAAGGAAAGGCGGCCAAATAAGGTGTTGGCGTTGGGGATGACCAGTGAAATAAACCTGCTGGAGCGCGAGCTACGGATGGGTGTTGCTACGGTGACCAGTGAGCTGCGATAAGGTGGGGCTTTACATAGCAAAGACTTATAAATGACCTGGAGCCAGTGGGTTTGGTGATGAATATGTAGCGAGGGCCAGCCAAGGAGAGCATACAGGTCGCAGTGGTGGGTAGTATATGGGGCTTTGGTGACAAAGCGGATGGCACTGTGTTAGACTACATCCAATTTTCTGAGTAGAGTGTTGGAGGCTATTTTGTAAATTACATCGCCAAAGTCAAGGAACGGTAGGATAGTCAGTTTTACGAGGGTATGTTCAGCAGCATGAGTGAAGGAGGCTTTGATGCAAAATAGGAAGCTGATTCTATATTTAATTTTGGATTGGAGATGCTTAATGTGAGTCTGGAAGGAGAGTTTACAGTCTAGCCAGAAACCTAGGTATTTGTAGTTGTCCACATATTCTAAGTCAGAACCGTCCAGAGTAGTGATGCTAGTCGGGCGGGTGGGTTGAAGAGCATGCATTTAGTTTTACTAGCATTTAAAAGCAGTTGGAGGCCACGGAAGGATAGTTGTATGCCATTGACGCTCGTTTGGAGGTTTGTTAACACAGTGTCCAAAGAAGGGTCAGATGTATACAGAATGGTGTCGTCTGCATAGAGGTGAATGAGAGAATCACCAGCAGTAAGAGCTGCTGTATTTATTGGGTCATTATGCTAGTATTATGTATGTTTGTAATAGTGTGTTGTATGTGAAAGTGTGTTTGTATTATAAATTGTATTTTAATGTTTAAGGACTCTTGGAAGATTAGTCCAAATGGGGACTAAAAGAGATACAAATCAAATCAAGAGCGACAACATTGATATATACAGAGAAAAGAGTCGACCCGAGAATTGAATCCTGTGGCACCCCCATAGAGACTGCCAGAGGTCCGGACAACAGGCCTTCTGATTTGACACACTGAACTCTATCTGAGAAGTAGTTGATGAACCAGGCGAGGCAGTCATTTAATAAACCAAGGCTATTGAGTCTGCCGATAAGAATGTGGTGATTGACAGAGTCGAAAATCTTGGCCAGGTCGATGAAGACGGCTGCACAGTATTGTCTTTTATCGTCATGATATCATTTAGGACCTTGAGAGTGGCTGAGGTGCACCCATGACCAGCTCGGAAACCAGATTGCATAGTGGAGAAGGTACGGTGGGATTCGAAATGGTCGGTGAATTGTTTGTTAACTTGGCTTTTGAAGATTTTAGAAAGGCAGGACAGGATGGATATAGGTCTATAGCAGTTTTGGTCGAGAGTGACTCCCCTTTGAAGAGGGGGATAACCGCGGAAGCTTTCCAATATTTGGGTATCTCAGACGATAAGAAAGAGAGGTGGAACAGGCTAGTAATAGGGGTTGCAACAATTTTGAGCGTGACGTGGGATGGAAACCTGCCGAGCCAACCGAGGCACGGAAACCTCTCGAGCCAGCCAGGGTGTGGAAACCCGACGGGCTGGCTTAGGCACTCCTGGTTCCCATCGGCAGCGGACTCCAACCCAACGTCACCAACAAAACAAACAAACAAAAAAACTCCTGGGCCAGCTGGGCAAACAAGACCTGACGATCCGGCTGAGGCCCGAAGTGGTATGGGCACCTTCCGAGCCAACCCGGGGCAAGGAAACCTCTCGAGCTAGCTAGGGCGTGGAAGCCCGATGAGCTGGCTAGGCACCCCCAGTTCCATCGACGGTGACCCAGAGCCGACGTCACCACCAACCGGAACGCCAGTACTCCCCGATGCTTCATATGTTGGCTGATGCATTCTGTCACAATAATTGACGCTGGAGAGACAAAGCAGGTATGGGGAGTCATACATTTAATAAATAACGGACATGGAACTAGACAGGAACACCGTCAGCACAAGGGTAACGAAGATAAAAACAATTAATGCATCAGCAGCGAACAGAGCAGGGGAACTGACAAATATAGGGGAGGTAGTAAACAGGAGATGAGGGAGTCCATGTGAATCCAATATCGCTGATGTGCATGACGAGGGAAGGCAGGTGTGCGTAATTGATGATGGCAGGAGTGCGTGATGCAGGGCAGCCTGGCGCCGTCGAGCGCCAGGGGGGAAGAGCAGGAGCAGACATGACTTTTGTCTACAAAACAAAATAGATGATCGTGGACTTCAGGAAACAGCAAAGTGAGCACCGTGTTGTGCGGTCTGCACGACACATCACCGGGGGCAAACTATCTACCCTCCAGGACACCTACAACACCCGATGTCACAGGAAGGCAATAAAGATCATCAAGGACAATAACCACCCGAGCCATTACCTGTTCACTCCGCTTCCATCCAGAAGGCGAGGTCAGTACAGGTCCATCAAAGCTGAGACCGAACGATTGAAAAACAGCTTCTATCTCAAGGCCATCAGATTGGTCCTTCTGTAGCTCAGTTGGTAGAGCATGGCGCTTGTAACGCCAGGGTAGTGGGTTCGATTCCCGGGACCACCCATACGTAGAATGTATGCACACATGACTGTAAGTCGCTTTGGATAAAAGCGTCTGCTAAATGGCATATATTATTATTATTATTATTATTATTATTGTTAAACAGCCATTACTAGCACAGAGAGGCTGCTGCCTACTTACAGACTTGATATCATTGGCCACTATAATAAATGGAACACTAGTCACTTTAATAACGCCACTTTAAGAATGTTGCATATCTCGCATTACTCATCTCATATGTATATACTGTATACTGTATCCTGCCCTGCTAGAGCTGCCCCGGTCAACTGTAAATGCTGTTATTGTGAAGTGGAAACCTCTCGGAGCAACAACGGCTCAGCCGCGAAGTGGTAGGCCACACAAGCTCACAGAAAGGGACCGCTGAGTGCTAATAAGTTCCAAATAGCCTTTGGAAGCACGGTCAGCACAAGAACTGTTCGTCTGGAGCACACAAGCCTAAGATCACCATGCTCAATGCCAAGTGTTGGCTGCAGTGGAGTGATGAATCACGCGTTACCATCTGGCAGTCTGACAGACGAATCTGGGTTTGGCAGATGCCAGGAGAAACGCTACCTGCCTCAATGTATAGTACCAACTGTAAAGTTTGATGGAGGAAGAATAACAGTCTGGGGCTGTATTTCATGGTTCCGGCTAGGCGCCTTAGTTCCAGTGAAGGGAAATCTTAATGCTACAGCATACAACGACATTCTAGGCGATTCTGTGCTTCCAACATCGTGGCCTGTTTCAGCATGACAAATCCCCCGTGCACAAAAGCGAGGTCTATACAGAAATGGTATGTTGAGATCTTGTGGAAGAATTTGACGAGCCTGCATATTGGCCATATACCACACCCCCTTGAGCCTTATTGCTTAATTATACATCTCAATCCTCACCTATTACCCTACAGTACTTCCCAATAGGAGATGCCATATACCACACCCCCTCGGGCCTTACTGCTTAATTACACATCTCAATCAAAGCTCACAGATTACTGCACCTGTACATAGCCCACCTATAATTTAGCCCAAACAACTACCTCTTTCCCTACTGTATTTATTTTATTTATTTTGCTCCTTTGCACCCCATTATTTTTTATTTCTACTTTACACATTCTTCCACTGCAAATCTACCATTCCAGTGTTTTACTTGTTATATTGTATTTACTTTGCCACCATGGCCTTTTTTTGCCTTTACCTCCCTTATCTCACCTCATTTGCTCACAGACTTGTTTATACTGTATTATTGACTGTGTGTTTATTTTACTCCATGTGTAACTCTGTGTCGTTGTATGTGTCGAACTGCTTTGCTTTATCTTGGCCAGGCTACAATTGTAAATGAGAACTTGCCTACCTGGTTAAATAAAGGTGAGAAAAAAATCCTCACCTATTACCCTACATTACTTCCCAATAGGAACTGCCACCCACCCACCTCTTCCCCCACACTAGTTTCTTCCCATAGTGCTTTCTCGGGACCCGGTCAGGTGACAGGCTTTGGAGCGGCTGGCCAGCCTCGTCGCTCTCCATCATCCTATGCTCGTAACAGGCGAGAGTGCACGGGAACGGGATAGAGGCTCATACTAACGGATTGATCTGAATATTTTCAAGATATTGGACGGAACTGATTTAGGGTCAACGGCATGGTCGAGCGAACAGCATTTCTGTTGTTATGGGTGGCAACCTTGACGCTGACATCGGAGGTAAGTAAAAGGGAGAAAACTGGTGCCTTCTGGATGATGCACGAGCTTTCATAAGGTATTTCCCCTCACTGTAGCAGCGGAGGATACGGGTGAGGCTAAAATCAGGAGTGAAAATAACGGAATTCAGACCAAGGGTGAGTAAAGATTGCATTTGTTTGGATACATACAAAAATGTTAGAAATTACGTTGATAGCCTACAATGTTTTTAAGACACCATACGTGTCAATGCCATAGATGTTATTGCGATTAGGCTACATTCCTTTTCCAATTTCGTAGTGGCGAGAAGCTTCTTCTTTAAAAAAAATCTCTATCAGCCTAATTGTGGAGTAGAATATCATAATGCGTAAAGCAAAAGACCTGACTAAAACTATTACTTTTTAGGCCTACCCTTATAGTTGTCAACGACACTGGATTGACAGTTTGGCACTGTAGATTAAAGGGGCTCAGAATTACACAAGCATGTTTGTTCAGTTTTTCTTCTTACAGACCACTATTTTAGCCTTCCAAATATCTAAACGAAGATGATAGGGCCTTTATTGTGCGATTGCTTTTGTTTCACTGGTGTAACCTACGTGCATGCTGATCTGGTATTTTACAAGGGTGTGTGAGCTTTCTGTAGAATATTAAGCAGATTTTCGTTTAGACCTGATAAACAAACCAGATAATTAGGTTTACCCCCCTTCAGATCATTGTCTAATTGAACACACACAAAAAACATAGGATTTCACAGAAGTGTCCCTTGTCTTCTTTGACCTTTTCCTTACACTTCATTATGTACAGTTAAACTAAACTCATTACCATTTGAATAAAGCAATATTTTAAATCCCAGCAACCTTTAAAATAAAGTTCAAGAGCAAACGGTTTTCAATAGTTTGTAATGATTTAAAAAATAAAACAATGAATTGGACAATCATTTAACACAATGGCATTTTCTCAAAAATGTTTATTGACAAAGAGGTTTCAAATGAATCCCACCCCATTTAAATTTGAGTTTAGCTCATGAGCCCACCTCTGATACTGTTCACGCCGTATCCGGACCCCACCGGTAACAGAGAAGAGCTCGTTACAAAACAAGCCTTCGGCATCCCCTTCTTTTAGAGTGTTTGTTGTGGTTTTGGAACCTGGAACAACCTTTTTCAGTGGTGCCACAGCTTTCTTCAGTGTCACTGGTTTCTTTCTCCCTTTGCTTTCTTCCTTCTCTCTTAGTGTTTATTGCCTTGTCCTCCTGGAAACTTGTGAAGTGAGGCTGTCAGGACTGTAGCCGACTCAGCCTTTCTTTTCCCAGACCTTGCCTCCTGTATCCTTGGCATGGATATTCCAATATGACCTCTGCTGCTGTTTGTTGTACAACTGGTACTTTTAATAAAAACAAACAAACAAATTAACAACAAGAACTCATGAGTATTGGTTCAAAAAACAATTATTTCTAATCACTCTATATGCTACTATATATTTCCTTAAATTAGTGCTGATGTTTTTCTTACCAACATTCGGAGCAAGGTCACTGGAGACATGTGGGTGCTGGGGGTGGAGGATGTGGCGGCATTTGATGTTGTGGCAAGGTTAGAGGTCATAATTGGGGTGAAGCCAACAGCTTGAGCCAGACTGGTTGCTTGTGGGATATGGATGGAGAATTCTGGGTGTTGCTTAATCCACCTCTGGCCTGCTCGCCTCCCTACCACTGAGGAAGTACAGTTCCCGCTCAGCCCAGTCAAAACTGTTCGCTGCTCTGGCCCCCCAATGGTGGAACAAACTCCCTCACGACGCCAGGACAGCGGAGTCAATCACCACCTTCCGGAGACACCTGAAACCCCACCTCTTCAAGGAATACCTAGGATAGGGTAAGTAATCCTTCTCACCCCCCTAAAAAGATTTAGATGCACTATTGTAAGTGGCTGTTCCACTGGATGTCATAAGGTGTATGCACCAATTTGTAAGTCGCTCTGGATAAGAGCGTCTGCTAAATGACTTAAATGTAAATGCTTAATAAAACCGTAAAACTAGCCTATGCCTGCCAACCCCCTTTCTTTATTGAATGTGTTTTGCATTACCACGCTGGCCTTCTAGGCAGAGCTGCAAAGAAAAAGCTATATCAGACTGGCCAATAAAAATAAAAGATTAAGATGGGCAAAAGAACACAGACACTGGACAGAGGAACTCTGCCTAGAAGGCCAGCATCCTGGAGTCGCCTCTTCACTGTTGACGTTGAGACGGGTGTTTTTGCGGATACTATTTAATGAAGCTGCCAGTTGAGGACTTGTGAGGCCTTGAGGACTCTGTTTCTCAAACTAGACACTCTAATGTATTTGTCCTCTTGCTCACTTGTGCACCGGGGCCTCCCACTCCTCTTTCTATTCTGGTTAGAGCCAGTTTGAGCTGTTCTGTGAAGGGAGTAGTACACAGCGTTGTACGAGATCTTCAGTTTCTTGGCAATTTCTCGCATGGAAAAGCCTTCATTTCTCAGAACAAGAATAGACTGACGAGTTTCAGAAGAAAGGTCTTTGTTTCTCACCATTTTGAGCCTGTAATCGAACCCGTAAATGATGATGCTTCAGATACTCAACTAGTCTAAAGAAGGCCAGTTTTATTGCTTCTTTAATGAGAACAACAGTATTCAGATGTGCTAACATAATTGCAAAATGGTTTTCTAATGATCAAATAGCCTTTTTAAAATGATAAACTTGGATTAGCTAACACAACGTGCCATTGGAACACAGGAGTGATGGTTGCTGATAATGGGCCTCTGTACGCCTATGTAGATATTCCATAAAACATCTGCCGTTTCCAGCTTGAATGGTAATTTACAACATTAACAATGTCTACACTGTATTTCTGATCAATTTGATATTATTTTTATGGACAAACAAAATGTGCTTTTCTTTCGAAAACAAGGACATTTCTAAATGACCCCAAACTTTTGAACGGTAGTGTGTGTGTGTGTGTGTGTGTGTGTGTGTGTGTGTGTGTGTGTGTGTGTGTGTGTGTGTGTGTGTGTATGTATGTATGTATGTATGTATGTATGTATGTATGTATGTATGTATGTATGTATGTATGTATGTATGTATGTATGTATTTCTTAGGAACAGTGGAGAACTGACCCCTAATCTAACCCCCTATTCTGACCCTAACCCTGCAAACTGAAGGTTAGCTAGCTATGCTAGCAGACATGATCTTATGCTAACTAGCTGGCTAGCATTTAGTTAAACTCAGACTTTCTGCTATTGAAGTCGCTCGTTACCTAACTGGGCTAGCAAATTACAGATAAAAACAAATAATCAACCCTCAGGGGCCTCTCGCCCAGTTGGAAGGAGGGGGCATTTTCCCCCAACATACTAACCTAACATATTACTACTTTACTAAAAAACAAGTGGATGATTTATCTCAAGGCTTCCTTACGTGTGTATATATACACTACCAGTCAAAAGTTTAGACACACCTACTCATTCAAGGGTTTCTTTATTTGTACTATTTTCTATAGTAAAAATAAACTATGAAGTAGCACATATGGAATCATGTAGTATCCAAAAAAGTGTTAAACAAATCCAAATATATTTTATATTTGAGATTCTGGAAAGTAGCCACCCTTTGTCTTGATGACAGCTTTGCACGCTCTTGGCATTCT
Source organism: Oncorhynchus keta (assembly GCF_023373465.1). Lineage (NCBI taxonomy): Eukaryota > Metazoa > Chordata > Actinopteri > Salmoniformes > Salmonidae > Oncorhynchus > Oncorhynchus keta. The sequence goes on along the minus strand of NC_068427.1, from coordinate 23,394,995 downwards.
CTCAGACAGCTTCATGAGGTAGTCACCTGGAATGCATTTCAATTAACAGGTGTGCCTTGTTAAGTTAATTTGTGGAATTTATTTCCTTAATGCGTTTGAGTAAAAACCTTGGAATGAGTAGGTCTGTCCAAACGTTTGACTGGTTCTGTATATTTTTTAATGCTCATGTTGTCCCTCAGTGTCTCATGCAATGAATGACACATTTTCCAAAGCAATACTAAATAGAATGTTTGAAAGAGAGTAAAAAGGAACCAATAAAATAAATAAATAAATACAAATGTAAATATTAGTTATGCCTTGGAGAGCTTTGGTGTCATTTAAAAACAAGGAACCAATTTTAATAAATTCCCTCAAGTCGCTGTAGAAGCGTGGAGAGGACCAGAGAAAGGCAGGGAAAGGGCCACAAGTGACACATGCAGCAGCAGGCAGAGCCGCAGAGAGGGTACAGACTGCAGAGCAGCGCAACAAGGCTCAGCAGAGCGGACACATACAGGAATGTCGCTAAATCATTCAAAAGTTGGCGGCAGCCTTAAAAAGTAGCTTCATTTGTCACAATCCTAAAATCGCTGGAGGTGTCTGAAATCTTGCTTAATCTAGCATCAAAGTTGCTATATTGACAACACTGGCACAAACTGTTTCGGATTGAGAAGCCTGTGGATGCCTTTATTGACCTTACGTTAACATAATACAATGTTGCATTTGTCACATAGTGGCCAGCGGAGGCTGGTGGGTTGGTTATGTGGTGAGGAGAACAGAAAAGGACGAAGCTTGACACAAGCAAGATGGTGTCAGTGCTGCAGTGTTAAGATACTTGCACAGCAAATTGAGCAGTGTTACCCAAGGGGCAAGGGTTCCGGTCTGAAAGCATGCTTTTGACTGCACCGGCAGTATTGCTTTGGTACTGCAGTTTAACTCAATGACGGCCGACAAAGACAATTCCCATTAATGGCCCCATAGAGAAGTCAAATTATAAAACCCCTAGTAAGACACTTTAGTCATCACCTTTGTGCACAAAACATCTGTTAAAATTATTGTCGGGAAGGCACGAATGTAAAATGTTAATCTTTGGCTGTGAGTTATAAAAAAATGAACATATATATTTTTTATCACTAAAGATATTAACATTTTACGTTCGTGCTCTGCGGTCATGACCACAGCTAGCCAGGGAAGTGCTGGTTGGCTTGTTTAGCTGTCCACTTGCTCTGACCGAGTTTCCATAGCATATTCGCTGTCCAGTTCGCACTGAGTGCTAGTGCGCAGGCAGAGTATTCCCAGTAAGAAAGATGGCAGCATCCACGTAACGGCAAATGCAAACGTGAGTAGATTATATTGAAAACAAAGGTTGGTCATCTTTGAGGCAATCTCTAGTTCTTAGTGTATATATCAGGTGGTGTTAACTAGTGTTCATATTTTTTAGTGAACAATTTAGTGTTGATTCAGCAGTTCAATTAACTCTGGTATAAAAGAACACCAGTGTTGGTGTTAATATCCAGTCTTTAGTGTGAGAGTATTTGTTTTAATCTGCGGAGAGTAAAACATTACCATACAGCAAATTCTCCAGTGTTAAAAAAACCCTTAGTGTTACATTTAACACTGGCCCAGTGTCAATACAGGTCCATAATTTTCAGTCTTAAATGAACACACTGCTTAGTGTAAAGCCTTCTTTCATGGGTGCCTTGCCTTTCATGGGTGGTAACTCTACAATTAACTCGAAAAAGGAAAGGACACTGGCAAATTATATTGGAGGCATTGCTTAGTTGGGATGTGGCTTTCAATTAGTTATTTTGGGCCAACTGTGAATGGAAGTGTTGTACCGTGTAAGTAGTCTATGGTTATTTGAATTAAAAGTTTGAGTATGTCTATTGTCAGTGCCGAAGTCTTCATAAATGCTTATATAAGAGCATATGACAATAAAGACTTTTTAACATTATTGTAATGTCCTTAACACAACACGGAATAACAAGAGAGTAAGACCTCTTGGTGTAATGATTAAAAATACTATGAGGTTTTATGTCGTAACACCATTGGTGAAAACTATATACACTTCCTCGTGTTAAAATCATGTTTTATTGCATAACACTGAAAGTTTTCATTCTCTAACACTGACATAGTGTAACAGCGTAGCACTAAACACAGTGTTGCATTTAACACTGTCAGTGTTGATTTAACACTCAATATTTTCTGTGTGGAGGTCCGTGGGGCGACGCACAATTGGCCTAGCGTTGTCCGGGTTAGGGAGGGTTTGGCCGGTAGGGATATCCTTGTCTCATCGCGCACTAGCGACTCCTGTGGCAGGCCAGGCGCAGTGCACGCTAACCAGGTCGCCAGGTGCACAGTGTTTCCTCCGACACATTGGTGTGGCTGGCTTCCGGGTTGGATGTGCGCTGTGTTAAGAAGCAGTGCGGCTTGGTTGGGTTGTGTTTCGGAGGACGCATGACTTTCAACCTTCGTCTCTCCCGAACCGGTATGGGAGTTGTAGCAATGAGACAAGATAGTAACTACTAACAATTGGATACCACGAAATTGGGGGGGGGGAAAGGAAGTAAAATTAAATAATTCATAGACTTAATTATAACATAATAACACACAGAAATACGAGCCATAAGTCATTAATATGGTCGTTTCCGGAAACTATCATCTCGAAAACAAGACGTTTATTCTTTCAGTGAAATACGGAACTGTTACGTATTTTATCTAACGGGTGACATCCATAAGTCTAAATATTCCTGTTACATTGTACAACCTTCAATGTTATGTCATAATTACGTAAAATTCTGGCAAATTAGTTCCCAACGAGCCAGACAGCCCAAACTGTTGCATATACCCTGACTCTGCGTGCAATGAACGCAAGAGAAGTGACACAATTTACCTAGTTTAATATTGCCTGCTAACCTGGATTTTTTAAAGCTAAATATGCAGGTTAAAAAAATATATACTTCTGTGTATTGATTTTAAGAAAGGCATTGATGTTTATGGTTAGGTACAGTCGTGCAACGATTATGCTTTTTTTCGCAAATGCGCTTTTGTTAAATCATCCCCCGTTTGGCGAAGTTGGCTGTCTTTGTTAGGAGAAATAGTCTTCACACAGTTCGCAATGAGCCAGGTGGCCCAAACTGCTGCATATACCCTGACTCTGTTGCAAGAAAAGTGACACCATTTCCCTAGTTAAAAGAAATTCATGTTAGCAGGCAATATTAACTAAATATACAGGTTTAAAATATATACTTGTGTATTGATTTTAAGAAAGGCATTGATGTTTATGTTTAGGTACACATTGGAGCAACGACAGTCCTTTTTCACGAATGCCACCGCATAGATTATATGCAACGCAGGACACACTAGATAAACTAGTAATATCATCAACCATGTGTAGTTAACTAGTGATTATGACTGATTATTTTTTATAAGATAAGTTTAATGCTAGCTAGCAACTTAGCTTGGCTTCTTACATCATTTGCGTAACAGGCAGGATCCTCGTGGAGTGCAATGTAAAGCAGGTGGTTAGAGCGTTGGACTAGTTAACTGTAAGGTTGCAAGATTGAATCACCGAGCTGACAACGTAAAAATCTGTCGTTTTGCCCCTGTACAAGGCAGTTAACCCACTGTTCCTAGGCCATCATTGAAAGTAAGAATGTGTTCTTAACTGACTTGCCTAGTTAAATAAGGTCATGAAAAAAAATATTGGCCAAATCGGTGTCCCTAAATACCAAATACCAATTTCTGATTGTTATGAAATCTTGAAATCGGACCTAATTAATCAGCCATTCCGATTAATCGGTCGACCTCTAGTCACATGTTGCTTCACATGTTATCAAATTATATCACATGAGATCAAATGTGTTCACGTGAAATTCATGTTTTTTTCCGTAAGGGTTCTCTCACACCTCAGGTCAACTTGTCTCTAGAGTGACAGGTCAACTTCTCGCGGTGGTGTGTAGGGTGGTGTGGTGTGTAGGGTTGGCTTCAGGGTGAAAAGTGCTGGTGGGAGGCTGGGAGGGAGTATGATATTGAACACTGACACAGAATAGTAACATGCTTCATCGCTGTTCCTGGGGAACATACTGGATGTCTCAGCTGCTGCGATTACGGCAGAGAAGAGGAGGTCAAAGAGAAGTGGTTCTTACTCTCTGCTATAGTGCAGCCTCTTCTGGGGATGTCACCTTCCCTGAGACGATGGGACCTGAAGTCAACTGTCATCTAGCTAGCTAGTAAATGTTAGTTGGTACCAGAGTGCAGAGTGCCAGTCAGCCAGTGGCAGGTATCATATAACATCTAGGCAGGGTTGGAACAAGGCAAGCTACATAAACACAAGCATCCTCTTTCCTAAGCATAACAGACACTCCCAAGGTCCTAACATTGTGGAATGTGGTTTCTCTTACTCCTGTTGCAACTGACCCCCTCAATAACAAGGACTTTTCTTTGGATTGTTTTACTACCTGGCTGTCACATAGCCTACTGTATAAATGTCGAGTGACTAAAAGCAGGCTAGTCTGTTACGTACCATGGCCAAAAGTGCAGTTGCAGTACTATCTTTGTCCCAGCTACACTACTGTTACATGGCTTTCTCCTCTCCCCTCATTCTTAAATTCCTACACAGAGCGTTGACCAGCACCGTAACCTAGTTCAATGTGCTGACTCATGCCTGACAAATCTATACCAGGTGCAACAGCTGTGCAAAGACATCAGTAGTAGCCTACAGTCCATCGACAACACCCAGCTACCTGGAAAGTTAAAGGCCTGGTGTCTGCAGTTTGGTCTCCTACCCCGGGTGTTGTGGCCCTTAGCACTGTATGAGGTTCCAATCTCAACAGTGGAGAAGATGGAAAGAGGTGTCACAGGCTACTAAAAGAAGTGGCTCGGAGTTCCACGATGCCTTACCACCATAGGCCTCTATGGAGATGGTGTCCTCAAGCTGCCCCTCACCAGTCTAACAGAGGAATTCAAGTGTGCAAAAACCAGGCTCCAGATGACACTGAATGAATCTTGAGACCCAGTGGTGAGCAACAACGCGCCGACCTTGGCAACTGGGCGCAAATGGAGGCCAGGAAAAGCAGTCCAGGAGGCAACAGCAGCCCTCAGACATGCTGACATTGTGGGTCATGTTCAGCAAGGGAGAGGAGGCCTTGGGCTAACTAGCCGTGCTGCTTGGAGTAAGGCCACTGCACCAGAGCGGCGGAAGATGGTAGTGCAGGAAGTACGCCATCAGGAGGAGGCTGCAAGGTGGGCCAAGGCAGTCTCTCTTGCCAAACAGGGATAGTGGACTCGATGGGACAGTGTGGAGAAGAGGAAGATCAGCTGGAAGGATATGTGGGCCATGGAAGCGAGGCGGTTGAGCTTTTCCATCAGAGCAACATATGACGTCCTTCCAACACCAGTTAATCTTCACCAATGGTATGGTGAAGATCCGGACTGTGCCCTCTGTTCCATGCCAGCCAACCTCAGGCACATTCTCACAGGCTGTAAAACAAGCCTCGCCCAAGCACGCTACACTTGGCGTCACAACCAAGTCCTTAAAAACCTTGCGTCCGCCCTGGAGGACAAGCAAGCTGCCACCAACTCCCTACCACCAACAGCAGCATCACACTCCTTACGGACAAACTTTGTCCGCAAAGGGGCTAAACCACCGAAGAGCGGCTCTACACCATTAGAGCTTGGCCCGCGACTGGAAAATGCTAGCTGACATTGGCCGGCAACTTGTGTTTCCTCCGGAGATCGCAACTACCACCCTAAGACCTGACATGGTGCTCTGGTCCCGTTCACTCAATAAGGTCTTCATCATTGAGCTCACAGTACCCTGGGAAAACTCAGTAGATGAGGCTTATGAGCGAAAACATCTGCGCTATGCTGATCTAGCTGCCGAAGCACGGCATCATGGCTGGAACACAGAAGTCTGACCAGTGGAGGTGGGCTGCAGAGGTTTTGTGGCAACATCTACAACCAGACTGCTTAGAGACCTGGGAATTAAGGGCCAGAGCCAGCGTTCGGCAATCAAAGCTGTATCAGAGGCGGCTGAAGGCAGCAGTCAGTGGCTCTGGATGAAGAGGAAAGACCCCAGCTGGGCCCCGAAGTGAGAGGGCCAGGAGGTATGCGGTCAACAATGCTTGACTCAGGGAGGAGGACGCCCCTGCCATGCATAGTCCCATGGGATGTTGGCTATCAACAACAAGGCAACTCCTATGACTAATTGGGAATGGGACGCAAGCGTAGGATTGATCACCCTGTCGCTGGCCGCCTTTGAGGAGGGTGTATAGTGTGAAAGGCCGAAACACCCTAGGAACCAAAGGTACACTACTGACGATGCGCTCCCCAAATTTCACCACGCTCACTGTTCATTAACTCTTGGAAGTGCTTGCACAAAGGATAGTAACATCTCCTCCTGTGTTCTTGGAATCTATGCCTGCCCATACCATAGTCCCACCGGCCACCATATGATGGGGAACTCTGTTCACAACGTTGACATCAGCAAACCACTCACCCACACAAGGCCATACACATGGTCTGCGGTTGTGAGGCCGGTTGGACTTACTGCCAAATTGTCTAAAACAACATTGGAGGCAGCTTATGGTAGAGAAATGAATATTAAATTATCTGGCAACAGCTCTGGTAGACATGCCAATTGTATGCTCCCTCAAAACTTGACAAAACAGGCCTTTTATTGACCTCGGCACAAGGTGCACCTGTGTAATGATCATGCTGTTTAATCATCTTATTGATATGCCTCACCTTTCAGGTGGATGGATTATCTTGGCAAAGTAGAAATGCTTGCTAACAGGGATGTAAACAAATGTGTGCACAACATTTGATAGAAATACAGTTTTTGTGTGTATGGAAAATTTATGGGATCTTTTATTTCAGCTCATGAAACATGGGACCAACACTTTACATGTTGGGTTTATATTTTTGTTCAGTGTAGATAATGTGTCTTAACTCTTGATGAAATTAAGTGAATTAAGATTCTAGGACCACCTGCAACCCTGCTGATGCTGTGTATTTCTGTTGCCATGCCAACAGCATTGCTGTTGAGAGTGAGACACCATCTTGGAAATGCGACCTTCTCCCCATCGCATCAGTTGTTTCTGGCATCCCACCACCTCCTCATAATATCAACCGCCATTCAGGCTCATTGGAAGATGATAGCTATGATTTATGATTGTGTTCCTCGTGTCAGCCATGTTCCATCAGGGTCCCTTAAAATTAAACGCACACACTCACGGACACACCCACGCAAGACATTAAAAAAAGACGCAATTAACTGGCAGTGTCAAAGAGCTTTCCTGCAGGTATCATGCAACGAGCAGCTAGTGAGAGAAAAGCACACTCCCTGAACTCCACAGGGTGTTAGCTCATAAATAAAGGTAAAAATATAAAATACTGAGAACTGTTTGTTAACTGCTGCATAAAAGGACAATGTGTGCTTCTATAACACATGTATTGCATACAAAATGGCAACCATGAATATGGGGAGAAAAGCTGTAGCAGATTTTCTCAAGTTTATGTGGTTAATATTAATCATAATCTGCTACACTACAGGCTGCTGAAATAACTAAGGCCTAGTTTTTTCAAAGGCAAACACAGCACCATCTTTGTTTTGGTAATTTACCAGCAGAATGGCAGCAGGATCCTGTTTGGTAGTTTGCAGCATCTGTATATTCGGATGTGCGCAAGACGAAAAGGAGAGCTAGACATCCAGCTACAATGAAACTTCCTCCGATTGCATCACGGAATGAAAATGATCCCAGAATGCTTTGTGTTTAGCTCAGTTAGAAGGGAGAGGTAAAAAGGTACAAACTAAACACTAAGTGATAGACAAAGTGGATCTATTTTTATACAGTTCTCTGTTTCCACCTCCCTCTCTGACACACACACACACACACATTTTCTAGCGCTATCTGTCTGTGTCTGATGTTCCCTCTTGCACACATTCTATATTTCTTTATTTCTCTCTCTTTCTCACCTAATGCTTCTGAGCTCGTCCTTTCCTATATGAACAACACAATTCACTCAGGACACCAACACGAGCTCATACAAGCACAGTCACACACACACACACACACACACACACACACACACACACACACACACACACACACACACACACACACACACACACACACACACACACACACACACACACACACACACACACACACACACACACACACACACACACACACCTGTTCTCAGTGCTGTTGCCTGTTTGCCTGTCAGTGTGTGTGTGTGTGTGTGTGTGTGTGTGTGTGTGTGTGTGTGTGTGTGTGTGTGTGTGTGTGTGTGTGTGTGTGTGTGTGTGTGTGTGTGTGTGTGTGTGTGTGTGTGTGTGTGTGTCTGTCTGTCTGTCTGTCTGTCTGTGTGAAAGAGAGAGAGAGAGAGAGGGTAACATTAACCCAAGTAGTGTGTGACCTCTGTCACGGTGGTGTCTGTTCAAAGAGGAAATTATGAAAGCTACAGCCAGATTGACCTGATCTCAGCTGCAACGTGGGAATGAATACATTTGTGTTTTGAGTCACTTTAGCTTTTGAGTGCACTTCAACTGCAACTAAAGTTTTTAAACTGTAATTACAGTAATTTCACTCTCCAACCTCCCTCTCCTCCCCGGCCATTCTTATGTCCTCCCTCTATTCCTTCATCTACCATCCTTCTCTCCCTCTGTCCCCTCTAACTTCCCTCGCTCCTCCCATCTACCATCTCTCTTGGTCTCTCTCCTCCATCCCTCCAGGTGCCATCTGATGACTCAGTGGCTCTGCTAGCGGAGCCCCAGGTAGCCATGTTCTGTGGGAAGCTCAACATGCACGTCAACGTCCAGAGTGGCAAGTGGGAGCCAGACCCCTCCGGCACCAAGAGCTGCATCGGAACCAAGGAGGGCATCCTGCAGTACTGCCAGGAGGTTGGAGGAGAGGGAGGGAGGGGGGAGGGAAAGGTGGAAAGGGTGAGCGGTAGTAAAAAGAGAAATAAAGAAAGGTATAATGAGAGTGGAAGATATAGGGGTGGAACCGGAATTAAATTAGGGCGAGAAAGATAAACAAGGGAGATCTGAGGTAAATGTTGTGAATATTACACCAATACAAAACAACTGTGTGAAGTCTTGGACATTCATAGAACCCTGCTCCTTCCGCAGGTGTACCCTGAGCTCCAGAGCACAAACGTGGTGGAGGCCAATCAGCCAGTCAGCATCCAGAACTGGTGCAAGAAGGGACGCAAGCAGTGTCGCAGTCACACACACATCGTGGTGCCCTACCGCTGCCTGGGTAAGCGGTGTATGTGTGTGTACTTGAGTGTGTGTGAGAGACTCTGTAATCTGTGTGTGTTTTGCAGTTGGGGAGTTTGTGAGTGATGCGTTGCTGGTTCCTGATAAGTGCAAGTTCCTGCACCAGGAGAGAATGGACATGTGTGAGAGGCACCTGCACTGGCACACCGTGGCTAAAGAGGTGAGGACAAATGCTTTTCACTTAATTTTCCCGCCATTCTGTTGTGTTCAGGTATGTTCTTCCCCAGTCTCCCCTCTCTCGCTATATCAATCTAGTATTATCTCCTCCTATCTCTCTCGTTCTCTATCTAGCTCTCTCTCTCTCAATTCAATTCAAAGAGCTTTATTGGCATGGAAAACATGTTTACATTGCCAAAGCAAGTGAAATACATAATAAACAAAAGTGGAATAAACAACATAAAATGAACAGTAAACATTACACTCACAAAAGTTCCAAAGGAATAGAGACATTTCAAATGTCATGTTATGGCTATATACAGTGTTGTAATGTCATGTTATGGCTATATACAGTGTTGTAATGTCATGTTATGGCTATATACAGTGTTGTAATGTCATGTTATGGCTATATACAGTGTTTTAATGTCATGTTATGGCTATATACAGTGTTGTAATGTCATGTTATGACTATATACAGTGTTGTAATGTTATGTTATGGCTATATACAGTGTTGTATCGATGTGCAAATAGTTAAAGTACAAAGCGAAAATAAATCAACATCAATATGTGTTGTATTTACAATGGTGTTTGTTCTTCACTGGTTGGCTTTTTCTTGTGGCAACAAGTCTGTGTAATCTGGGGGAAATATGTCTCTAATATGGTCATACATTTGGTAGGAGGTTAGGAAGTGCAGCTCAGTTTCTCATTTTGTGGGCAGTGTGCACATAGCCTGTCTTCTCTTGAGAGCCATGTCTGCCTACGGCGGCCTTTCTCAATAGCAAGGCTGTGCTCACTGAGTCTGTACATAGTTAACGCTTTCATTCATTTTGGGTCAGTCATAGGGGTCAGGTTTTCTGCCACTGTGTACCCTCTGTTTAGGGCCAAATACCATTCTAGTTTGCTCAGATTTTTTTGTTAATTCTTTCCAATGTGTCAAGTAATTCTCTTTTTGTTTTCTCATGATTTGGTTGGGTCTAATTGTGTTGCTTTCCTGGGTCTCTGTGGGGTCTGTTTGTGTTTGTTGACAGAGCCCCAAGACCAGCTTGCTTAGGGGACTCTTCTCCAGTTTCATCTCTCTATAGGTGATGGCTTTGTTATGGAAGGTTTGGGAAACACTTCCTTTAAGGTGGTTGTAGAATTTAACGTCTCTTTTCTGGATTTGGATAATTAGTGGGTATCGGCCTAATTCTGCTCTGCATGCATTATTTGGTGTTTTGCGTTGTACATGAGGATATTTGTTGCAGAATTCTGAATGCAGAGTCTCAATTTGGTGTTTGTCCCATTTTTTTATATATTTAAAAAAAAAATGGTTGGTGAGTGGACCCCAGACCTCACAATCATAACTGATTCAAGTATTTTTTTATGTCGAATTTGATGTTCCTTTTGATGACGTAGAAGGCCCCTTTTTCCTTCTCTCTGATTGTTCACAGCTTTGTGGAAGTTACCTGTAGCGCTGATGTTTAGGCCAAGGTATTTATAGGTTTTTTTTTGTGCTCTAGGGCAACGGTGTCTAGATGGAATTTGTATTTGTGGTCCTGGCAACTGGACTTTTTTTTTGGAACACCATTATTTTTGTCTTAAGATTTACTGTCTGGGCCCAGGTCTGACAGAATCTGTGCAGAAGATGTAGGTGCTGCTGTATGCCCTCCTTGGTTGGGGACATAAGCACCAGATTATCAGCAAACAGTAGACATTTGACTTCAGATTCTAGTAGGGTGAGGCCAGGTGCTGCAGACTGTTCTAGTGCCCTTTCCAATTCGTTGATATGTATGTTGAAGAGGGTGGGGCTTAAGCTGCATCCCTGTCTCAGCCCATGGCTGTGTGGAAAGGAGTGTGTTTTTTTGCTAATTTTAACCACACACTTGTTGTTTGTGTACATGGATTTCATAACATGTTTCCATCAATTTGTATAACAGACCCTCATGCCAAATTGAGTCTCAAGCTTTTTTGAAATCAACAAAGCATGAGAAGACTGTTTGACTGTCAGTTAGAGTTTACAGGGTGAATATGACCGACCGGCAGAAATCAGTTTTATGTAGTAGAGACTCAGAGCTTCAAAATTGTATATCATACACTACATTTGAGGAACAATAGGAAAGTAATTTTTTATTTGAAAGTAGATTAAGTTGTAAACTCACTTTTGAGAAAATGGCCTTTGAATGTTTTGGTACTACTATTGGAGAGCCCTTCATTGTCTACACCCATTCAGCACTGTTCACACCCTCTTAAGCTTTAGACCCGCCCATTTCTTTAAGGGTTGATCCAAGCATTCTGTACAAACAGCAGGCAAGCACCCAAGCTAACTTGATAGCCACTTCCAGACATCTAAGTGAGCGATAACAGCTCACTGCACATTACTCGCCCTAGCAGAGCTGGTTCGACCACAACAGCAGTCAAACACCCAAGCTAACTGGCTAACATTGGCCAGCTTGCTAGCTACTTCCAGACACGTAATGAGAGAACACCCCACTCTGACCACTTTCTCACCCTAGTAGAGCTGGTTAGGCTATTTTCATGTTATCCAGAGCGTTGGTGACTGTAACTGTGCTGCTGGCAACAATTTAATTACGCTTTTTTGCCAACGTTTACTGACACTGGCCATATTCAATGGGTGTTGAGCGTTCGTAAATGCTGGCACATAAGTATTTTGTTAAGACAAAACAATGAATGTAAACAATGAACCATAAACCCAACTCATGACATTACTACCCTGCATGAATCTGCAGGTAGCTAACCAACCAGGTTCAATGTTAGCTAGCCAACATTAGGCTATAACTAGTCAAGCAAATATGTCTGAGATATGAAGACTAAGATCATACACATAACATTAGCTAGTGGGTCAGCCAGCTAACGCTAGCAAACAGTACATTAACTTGTAATGAAACCACTTTCTATCAAAATTAGAAACATGTCATATCTGAAAATGTAGCTAGCTAGACTATCTTACATGTATACATCATGGTTGGACACGTCTCCTGTCAGATGCCATGTTTGGCCTTAGTTTGAAGATGTAATCCAGAGACAGGTGTTTTCTCCATCTCCTTAGCTATCATACTGGAATTCCACTGATTTCAAAACTCGGTCCTCCAGAAAGTGGAGAGCATACACATAACGTTAGCTAGCGAGCCTGCCAGCTAATGTTAGCTAGTTAACAGTATACTTTAATTTGATATTAAGTTTATGCAGTTTTACTACGCGATACATTTAAAAAATAAACAGTGTTAGACAGGATTACCTAGACATACTGACCAGCTCAAATAGACAGAAGTGTGCTATATGGCAGACCAATCCAAACTAATCTCTCGGCATGTCCAGCCCACTCATTATTCCAGCCAATCATGGTTAGTGGGAAGGTTGCTGACTTTTTCTGTGGCTAAAACAACTAAGCTTGTAATTGAACAATTGTATTTGTATTTAAAGATGGCTTACAATTTTGTTATTAAGGCACATGAAGTTCACATGATCGAGAAGGTATTTCGGCCAAAAAAAACACATTTAGTTAAAAAAACAAAAGGCTCTGCTGTGAAGTAGTGACCTGCGACATGCGCCTAGGTTCCTTAAACGGGTCACATGCGTGGTCTGTCGTATGGTAATTTAGTAAAAAAGTCAATTTGACATTTGCTCAGTACATTGTTTTCACTGAGGAAATGTATGGGTCTGTTGTTAATGATAATGTAGAGGATTTTCCCAATATTGCTGTTGACGAATATCCAACGGTAGTTATTGAGGTCAAATTTGTCTCTACTTTTGTGGATTGGGGTGATCAGTCCCTGGTTCCAAATATTGCCAATTAAAAAATGTCAATTGGAATTTGTGGTCTGTATAGTTTATCATTTCAGTCCTATTCATTCATTGGATGTGGTCTATCACAATGCCATCCGTTTTGTCACCAAAGCCCCATATACTACCCACCACTGCGACCTGTACGCTCTCGTTGGCTGGCCCTCGCTTCATACTCATCGCCAAACCCACTAGCTCCAGGTCAACTACAAGACCCTGCTAGGTAAAGTCTCCCCTTGTCTCAGCTCGCTGGTCATCATAGCAGCACCCACCTGTAGCACGCGCTCCAGCAGGTACATCTCTTTGGTCACCCCGAAAACCAATTCTTCCTTTAGCCGCCTCTCCTTCCAGTTCTCTGCTGCCAATAACTGAAACGAACTACAAAAATTTCTGAAACTGGAAAAACTCATCTCCCTCACTAGCTTTAAGCACCAGCTGTCAGAGCAGCTCACAGATTATTGCACCTGTACATAGCCCATCTATAATTTAGCCCAAACAACTACCTCTCCCCCTACTGTATTTATTTATTCAGCTCCTTTGCACCCCATTATTTTTAACTCTACTTTGCACATTCTTCCATTGCAAATCTACCATTCCAGTGTTTTACTTGCTATATTGTATTTACTTCGCCACCATGGCCTTTTTTATTGTTTGCCTTTACCTCCCTTCTCACCTCATTTGCTCACATTGTATATAGACTTATTTTTCTACTGTATTATTGACTGTATGTTTGTTTTACTCCATGTGTAACTCTGTGTTGTTGTATGTGTCAAACTGCTTTGCTTTATCTTGGCCAGGTCGCATTTGTAAATGAGAACATGTTCTCAACTTGCCTACCTGGTTAAATAAAGGTGATAGATAGATAGATTTTTTAAAAACTATCATTTATCAACACTACAAGGCTTTTTGGGTTGGAGTGTTTGAATGAACTACTGAACAAAATACAATGTAATTGGAGAAGCCAGTGGGTTCTGGTAGTCTTTAATAGTTTATTTTTTTATTTGAATTTGATCATGTATGTTTTTGCTGTTTGTTTTTTGTTATAGAGGCAAAAAGATTGGAGAAGTGGTTTATCCATCTCTGTTTTGAATAGGTTGTTCATTGTTTAGTGTGTTCCTTTTTTCCCAGAAGTGGATGGATTCTTCAATTACATTGAACAGATTTCTGACGTACTGTCTCCTTTTTCCGCAGTGTATTTCTATATTGTTTTAGTGATTCACCATAGTGAAGGCGTAGGCTCAGGTTTTCTGGGTCTCCATGTTTGTGGTTGATAGGTTTCCTAATTTCTTTCTTAGGTATTTGCATTCTTCAACAAACCATTTGTCATTGTTGTTCATTTTCTTAGGTTGTCTGATTTACATGTTTTGATTTCATAGGAGAACGGAGACATCAAATATACTGTTTAGGTTTTCTACTGCCAAGTTTACACCTTCACGTTTTCTCCAGAAGCAGCAGGCTCGTAAGCATTCATTCAAAGAGCACTTTCGTGCGTTTTGCCAGCAGCTCCTCGCAATGCTTCAAGCATTGCGTTCTTTATGACTTCAAGCCTATCAACTCCCGAGATTAGGCTGGTGTAACCGATGTGAAATGGCTAGCTAGTTAGCGGGATGCGCGCTAATAGCGTTTCAATCGTCACTCGCTCTGAGACTTGGGAGTAGTTGTTCCCCTTGCTCTGCATGGGTAATGCTGCTTCAAGGGTGGCTGTTGTCGATGTGTTCCTGGTTCGAGCCCAGGTAGCTGCGAGGAGAGGGATGGAAGCTATACTGTTACACTGGCAATACTAAAGTGCCTATAAGAACATCCAATAGTCAAAGGTATATGAAATACAAATAGTATAGAGAGAAATAGTCTTATAAATACTATAATAACCTCAACCTAAAACTTCTTACCTGGGAATATTGAAGACTCATGTTAAAAGGAACCACCAGCTTTCATATGTTCTCATGTTCTGAGCAAGGAACTTAAACGTTAGCTTTCTTACATGGCACATATTGCACTTTTACTTTCTTCTCCAACACTTTGTTTTTGCATTATTTAAACCAATTTGAACATGTTTCATTATTTATTTTAGGCTAAATTGATTTTATTGGTGTATTATATGAAGTTAAAAGTGTTAATTCAGTATTGTTGTAATTGTCATTATTACAAATGTTAAAAAAATAAAAAATTTAATCGGCTTTTTTGGTCCTCCAATAATTGTTATCGGTATCGGCGTTGAAAAATCATAATCGGTCGACCTCTAGTATAGGTAGCACACATGAGGAAATGTTTCTCTGTTGAGATCATTTCCTTATTAATTTCTAGCCAGATGTAAAATGTTCCCTTTTTGACTCATTTAGTAGAGTGGGTTAGGTCTGCTCTATACCAAATTAGCATATCCCCTGAGTCTCTTCCCTGTTTCACACCTGGTAGTTTGGTGGATGGGACTACCAGCTCTCTGTAACCTAGAGGGAAACCAGTGGGTCCATCTCCTCTGTACCATGTTTCTTGTAGGATGACAATGTCTGTATTTCCAATTTTTGGAGGTATGGATTCCTGCTCTTTAGGCCAAAGGCAGATGACCTCAGACCTTGTATGTTCCAGGATGAGATATTAAAAGCTTTGTGTTCCATATTGTCTAGTGTTTTTGTGTGATTTAGGCCCGGACCATTACAGTAGGTGTGAGCAGAGCATGTTGAGCATCTGATACATACCTCTTAGGTCGCAGGATGTGGCTTGAGTGGGTTATTAGTGGGGGTTGGGCCTGTTGCTCTGCTCACAGCCTGGGAATATGTGCAGCTGTCATGTTGCGAGTCTTCTCCTGCCGTGCTCTCTCATTGATTCTGTGGAAGTCCTTTTGGAAATATATGAAGTTGCCCTGCACCACCACTGTTCCATTGTTGTACAGGTTGACAGAGGGTGTCTCAGTCTCAGGGTCCTTGTTTTCCACTATACTGATTTTCCTCCCTCCACCAATACCCTCTTAAAAAAGGGGTAGTGTGCTGTTATCACTGTGTGCCATGCCCAGGGATGGTCAGTGTTTGAGATTAGGTTGCTTACGTTTCCATTTTTGTAGCAGTCAGCAAAAAGTGTCTCTGGATTGTCCATGAGGAGCTTCTCTTTGTACTCTTTCCGTGCCTTGTCATTTTAATATCTTTCTTTATCTCTGTATCTCTCTCTCTAGTGTTTTCTCCTCTTCTGCTCTCTCCATCTATCTAGTATTCTCTCCTCCTCTCGCTCTCTCTCTCGTATTCTCTACTCCTCTCCACTTTCTATCTATCTAGTGTTCTTTCTCCTCTCTTTCCTTTCTCTCTAGTATTCTGGGAGAGTGTGTGCTGTGCTGTGGTGACTCAGCAATTTTTTTGTCTCCATCCATTCCTGCATTCCTCCCTCCTTCAATTATTTCACAGAAATAATCAACCAGAGTTATAATTGTAAGAAGGTTATTTTTTGCTTCATATGATTGATTTTTTCCTGACAATGTGACCTTACCAGGAAACCGCCTAGAGATATGTAATTGCGTGTAAAGACCTGTGTCTCAAAAAGAGATTCTTTCAAATTGCTATTATTATCAGTCCTGTGGAGACCGCACCATGAATCTCCATGACTACGGCATGCTGTTGCCATGTGGCATCGACCGTTTCCGAGGGGTGGAGTTTTTGTGTTGCCCGGCAGACACGCATCGCGAGTCAGAGAGCGTCGAGCTGACTGAGTCTGACGTGTGGTGGGGCGGAGCCGAGACTGAATACACCGATAACGGGTATGCGCGCACACACACACACACACACACACACACACACACACACACACACACACACACACACACACACACACACACACACACACACACACACACACACACACACACACACACACACACACACACACACACACACAGGTGCATACAGTCAGACACAAAAACACAGACAATTAAGCACACATATATGATCTTAAGTTATTACTCAAGTTCATAAACCAGTGGTTAAACACTTTTGACAGAACCTTCACTACCAGACTACACACTCACAAACACCCACCGTCCCTACAGCATGCTTCACCAGGCGGATCACGGGGCTGCCACCACTGAGGATGATGAGGATGCCTTCGATAGGGACGAGGACGGTGACGGTGATGAGGATGAAGATGATGTGACTGACAAACGGGACAGTGGTGAACGCACCTCCAACATCGCCATGACAACTACCACCACGACCACCACCGAGTCGGTTGAGGAAGTTGTCAGAGGTAAGAACATGCCATGGATGGAAAGAGAGAAATACTTGTTGGTTGGTTTGTGGAGATGGATAAGATGGAGTGTGTATGTTTGAACATGTTATGTGTAAACACACACCCAAGCAGTGTGTGTGTTTAAGAGTGTGTCTGTAGGCCTCCCGGGTGGCGCAGTGATTAAGGGGGCGCTGTACTGCAGTGCCAGCTGTGCCACCAGAGACTCTGGGTTCGCGCCTAGGCTCTGTCGTAACCGGCCGCGACCGGGAGGTCCGTGGGGCGATGCACAATTGGCATAGCGTCGTCCGGGTTAGGGAGGGTTTGGCCGGTAGGGATATCCTTGTCTCATCGCACACCAGCGACTCCTGTGGCGGGCTGGGCGCAGTGCGCGCTAACCAAGGTTGCCAGATGCACGGTGTTTCCTCCGACACATTGGTGCGGCTGGCTTCCGGGTTGGATGCGTGCCGTGTTAAAAAGCAGTGTGGCTCGATTGGGTTGTGTATCGGAGGACGCATGACTTTCAACCTTCGTCTCTCCCGAGCCCGTACGGGAGTTGTAGCGATGAGACAAGATGGTACTAACAATTGGATACCACGAAATTGGGGAGAAAAGGGGGTAAAAAAAAAAGTGTGTGTGTCTCTGAGGTATGTAGGACACGTGTTGAGTCGGCCCTCTGTGCCCCTTACCTTGGGCCTTTTTTTATTTTTATTTTACCTTTATTTAACTAGGCAAGTCAGTTAAGAACAAATTCTTATTTTCAACGACGGCCTAGGAACAGTGGGTTAACTGCCTGTTCAGGGGCAGAACGACAGATTTGTACCTTGTCAGCTCGGGGATTTGAACTTGCAACCTTTCAGTTACTAGTCC
The DNA here is from genome assembly GCF_023373465.1 of Oncorhynchus keta. Classification (NCBI taxonomy): domain Eukaryota; kingdom Metazoa; phylum Chordata; class Actinopteri; order Salmoniformes; family Salmonidae; genus Oncorhynchus; species Oncorhynchus keta. Next base: position 23,376,721 of record NC_068427.1, on the reverse strand, counting down.
AACACTCTAACCACTAGGCTACCCTGCCGCCTTGGGGACTGTCCACCCTGCCGTCTGTCTGTCTAACACCGTCTACCTGTCTGTCTGATGTCTCTTAGACACGTGGAGCATAAGTGATTCAGTGGGGTTGGGTTAAATGCAGAAGACACATTTTGCTTGAATGCATTCAGTTTTTCAACTGACGAGGTATCCCTCTTCCCTTATATACTCTGAAAGGGGAAGATGTTTCTGTTCGAGATTAAGCAATGAAGGAAAATGGAAGGTCAATAAAAAACACTGCATTCAGACCTTTTATTGGTCTTTCATTGGTCTGAATACTGTGGGAAGTGCAGAGGGTTCCTATCAATATAGTTTGATCTAGTGGGTGTACAGACAGAGGTTAACCTTTCGATTAGGTCATTCTGGTTTAAAAAAAGAGATATAGAGACTTTTAAGAAACACCTGAGAAATTAGGAACTATCTAAGCAGGAAAATAGCCACACTCCCTCCCTCACTTACTCACTTAACCTTTTACTGCTTTCACAACAATTATCTTACTCACTCCATCACTTACTAATCAGCTCAATAACATTGGAGCTTATGAGTGTTGTGTGTGCGACAATATTTATGTCTAGTGATTTATGCTCGTCTGACTGTGTGTGTGTTAATGAGTTCATGTCCTAACTGGTTTAACCTAACAACAACAGTCTCTCTTCATATGACTATCAGTGTGGGTCTGTGGGTTGAGTCTGTTTTTCCTGTCCCTCTCTTTTCTGGTACTTTCCACCCAGTTAAGCACAACACTCCTCAGCGGGAGAGGATGACTCAGCACCTGCCCTGATTCACATATCTTATCTCCAGTCTCCCACATCACACACACACACACACACACACACACACACACACACACACACACACACACACACACACACACACACACACACACACACACACACACACACACACACACACACACACACACACACACACACACACACACACACACACACACACACACACACACACACACGTCAAGACAAACAGATATATGACCGTTCGCTCACTGGCTGACAGGCTTAGCTGCTGTAATCTGTCTGTGCCGCCAGACAGGACTCGAACGTCTTAGTACAGTTTTAGATTACAGTGGCAGATAATGTAGACTTGTTGAGGAGGCTATGTCACTGTTTAACAGTTAACTTCTCTCTCTGGAACCTTTTGTGGACATCCACTTTCCGCTCTACCTCTCCTCCCCTCTCCCCCAGTGCCCACCATGGCCCCTGCCCCCCCTGACGCAGTCTACCATTACTTGGAGTCTACTGGAGACGACAACGAACACGCCGACTTCCAGAAGGCCAAGGAGAGTCTGGAGGCCAAGCACCGCGAGAGGATGTCCCAGGTGTGTGTGTTTGAGCTAGAGAGAGTCAGTCAGTCAGTTTTGGCACGTCACCGCATTATCAGTGAGAATAGTTACATTCTGCCCATAACACAGCATATCAACACACACACAGAGTGACAATAAATGACCTTGGGTTTATGATGTGATGATGCAAAGGTTCCAAATGAACAATGTTACACATTACCAGTTACCTCACCATGTTATATTAGGGGCATTATCGTGTGTGTGTGTGTGTGTGTGTGTGTGTGTGTGTGTGTGTGTGTGTGTGTGTGTGTGTGTGTGTGTGTGTGTGTGTGTGTGTGTGTGTGTGTGTGTGTGTGTGTGTGTGTAAGATCCCTTCTCTGATGTGAACTAAAAGGTGTGTTTTCTGATGTGTCTCTCTCCAGGTGATGAGAGAGTGGGAGGAGGCAGAGAGGCAGGCCAGGAGTCTCCCTCACGCTGACAAGAAGGCTGTCATTCAGGTCCCTGGGCTGTGTGTGCGCGCGCAGTATATATAGTTTTTATTTAACCTGTTATGGCTGCAATCCCGATACCGGGATCGATATGACAACTACCAGTGAATATAGAGGGCGCCAAAATTCAAACCATAGAAATCTCATAATTACAATTCCTAAAACATACGTGTCTATCGTTTTAAATCTATTTTCGTTGTTAATCCCACCAAAGTGTCCGATTTCAAATAGGCTTTTCAGCGAAAGCACTACAAACGATTATGTTAGGTCTCCACCAAACCACAATAAGCACAGCCATTTCCCAGCAAAATATAGCCTTCACAAAAACCAGAAATAAAGATCAAATAAATCACTAACCTTGAATTATCTTCATCAGATGACACTCATAGGATTCACTAGTTCCAAAAACATCAAGTGATTTTGCATAGCCACATCATTCAACAGAAATACTCATCATAAATGTAGATGATAATATAGTTATACACGTGGAATTATAGATATACCTCTCCTTAATGCAACCGCTGTGTCAGATTTCAAAAAAACTTTACGGGGAAAAAAATGCATGCAATAATCTGAGACGGCGCTCAATTTAAAAACACCACAGCCGCAAAGATGGCGTCAACATAAACAAGAAATTACATGATAAATATTCCCTTACGTTTGATGATCTACATCAGAAAGCACTCCAGGAATCCCAGATCAACAATAAATGTTTGTTTTGTTCGAAAATGTCCGTTATTTATGTCCAAATACCTTCTTTTGTTAGAGCGTTTGGTATACATATCCAAACGCTAATTCTGGTTAGCGTTATATCGGACAAAAAATTCAAAAAGTGATATTACCGGTCGAAGAAACATTTCAAACTAAGTACAGAATCAATCATTAGGATGTTTTTAACATATAGCTTCAATAAAGTTCCAACCGGAGTATTCCTTCTTGTCTTCGTGAGCAATGGAAAGCAAGTGACTACCATGAGGAAAAAGTGGGATCACAAAATGACTGCTTGATGGACAGCTGATATATTCTGCTCTCATTCACTCCCACAACAACATAGAAGCCTCGTTATAATTTTTATTGATGGTTGACATCTAGTGGAACCCCTAGCTCAGATTTCTGACTTCCTGTTTTGATTTCAACTCAGGATTTTGCCTGCCAATATGAGTTCTGTTATCGTTCAAACAGTTTTAGAAACTTCAGAGTGTTTTCTATCCAATACTAATAATAATATGCTAATATTAGCAACTATGACTGAGGAGCAGGCCGTTTCATATGGGCACCTTTTCATCCAAGCTACTCGATACTGCCCCTGCAGCCATAAAAAGTTAACCTTAATTATGACATAGAGTCATGCTGAAACCAAGGTCTCTTTTACAGATGAGCCCTTACAGATGAGCCCATCAATACACGTGCGTGCCTATGTGCGTGTCAGTAATGTGTGTGTGTGTATACTAGTGTGTATTAATGTTTCTGTGTGCTCTTGTGTGCAGCACTTCCAGGAGAAGGTGGAGGCCCTGGAGCAGGAGGCAGCAGGAGAGAGACAGCAGCTGGTTGAGACCCACATTGCCTGGGTGGAGGCCCTGCTCAACAGCTGCCGTCGCATGGCCCTGGATAACTACCTTAGCGCCCTGCAGGCCAACCCACCCAGGGTATATACAGTATATACTGAACAAAAATAAAATATAAACTCAACATGTAAAGTGTTGGTTTCATGAGCTGAAATAAAATATCCCAGAAATATTCCATACGAACACAAATATAATTCTCTCAAATTATTTTACATCTCTGTTAGTGATCATTTCTCCTTTGCCAAGATAATAATAATATAAATAATAATATATGCCATTTAGCTGACGCTTTTATCCAAAGCGACTTACAGTCATGTGTGCATACATTCTACGTATGGGTGGTCCCGGGAATTGAACCCACTACCCTGGCGTTACAAGCGCCATGCTCTACCAACTGAGCCACAGAAGGATCCACCTGACAGGTGTGGCATAGTAAGAAGCTGATTAAACAGCGTGATCATTACACAGGTGCACTCTGTGCTGGGGACAAAAAATATATATATCTAAAAAATGTGCAGTTTTGTCATACAGCACAATGCCACAGATGTCTCAAGTTTTGAGGGAGCATGCAATTGGCATGCTGACTGCAGAAATGTCCAACAGAGCTGTTGCCAGATCATTTAATGTTAATTTCTCTACCATAAGCCACCTCCAATGTTGTTTTAGAGAATTTGGCAGTACATCCAACCGGCTTCACAACCGCAGACCACGTATATGGCGTTGTGTGGGTGAGCTGTTTTCTGATGTCAACATTGTGAATAGTGCCCCATGGTGGCATGGGGTTATGGTATGGACAGGCATAACCTACAGACAATGAACACAATTGGATTTTATCAAGATAGTGTCAAGATCCATTGTCATGCCATCCGCCGCCATCACCTCATGTTTCAGCATGATAATGCACGTCCCCATGTCGCAAGGATCTGTACACAATTCCTGGAAGCTGAAAATGTCCCAGCACCTGTTGCTGACAGGTGTATAAAATCGAGCACACAACTATGCAATCTCCGTAGACAAACATTGGCAGGGGAATGGCCCGTACTGAATAGCTCAGTGCCTTTCAACGTGGCGCCATCATAGGATGCCACCTTTCCAACAAGTCAGTTTGTCAAATTTCTGCCCTGCTAGAGCTGCCCCGGTCAACTGTAAGTGTCATTTTTGTGAAGTGGAAGCGTCTAGGTGCAACAACGGCTCAGCCACGAAGTGATAGGTCACACAAGCTCACAGAACAGGACCACCAAGTACTGAAGCGAGTAAAAAGGGTCCTCGGTTGCAACACTCATTACTGAGTTCAAAACTGCCTCTAGAAGCAATCTCAGCACAATAACGGTTTGTCGGGAGCTTCATGAAATTGGGTTTCCATAGCAGAGTAGCCGCACACAAGCACACAAGATCACCATGCGTAATGTCAAGCGTTGACTGGTGTGGTGTAAAGCCTGCCTCCATTGGACTCTGGAGCAGTGGAAACGCGTTCTCTGGAGTGATGAATCACGCTCACACCTTCTGGCAGTCTTAACGGGTTAATCTGGGTTTGGCGGATGCCAGGAGAATATTACCTGACACAAAGCAGAGAGCCAACTGTAAAGTTTGGTGGAGGAGGAATAATGGTCTGGGCCTGTTTTTCATGGTTCGGGCTAGGTCCCTAAGTTCCAGTGAAGGGTAATTTTAACTCTACAGGATTCAATGACATTCTAGACAATTCTGTGCTTCCAACTTTGTGGAAACAGTTTGGGGAAGGCCCTTGGGGAAGGCCCTTACCTCACAAGTCCTCAAGTGGAAACTTCATTAAGTAGTACCCGCAAAACACCAGTCTCAACGTCAACAGTGAAGAGGTGACTTTGGGATGCTGGCCTTCTAGGCAGAGTTGCAAAGAAAAAGCCATATCTCAGACTGGCCAATAAAAATTAAATATTAAGATGGGCTAAAGAACATAGACACTGGACAGAAGAACTCTGCCTAGGCTAGCATCCCGGAGTCGCCTCTTCACTGTTGACGTTGAGACTAGTGTTTTGCGGTTACTAGTTAAGGAAGCTGCCAGTTGAGGACTTGTGAGGCATCTGTTTCTCAAACTAGACACTCTAATGTACTTGTTCTCTTGCTCACTTGTGCTCCTGGGCCTCCCACTACTCTTTCTATTCTGGTTAGAGCCAGTTTGAGCTGTTCTGTGAAGGGAGTAGAACAGAGCGTTGTACGAGATCTTCAGTTTCTTGGCAATAACTCACATGGAATAGTCTTCATTTCCCAGAACAAGAATAGACAGACGAGTTTCAGAAGAAAGTTGTTTGTTTCTCAACATTTTGAGCCTGTAATCGGACCCATAAATGCTGATGCTTGCTCCAGATACTCAACTAGTCTAAAGAAGGACAGTTTTATTGCTTCTTTAATCAGAACAAAAATGTTCAGCTGTGCTAAAATAATTGCAAAAGGGTTGTCTAATGATCAACTAGCCTTTTAAAATGCTAATCTTGGATGAGCTAACACAATGTGCCATTGGAACACATGAGTGATGGTTGCTGATAATAGGCCTCTGTACGCCAATGTAGATATTCCACAAAAAAATCAGCCGTTTCCAGCTACAATACTCATTTATAATATTAACAATGTCTATACTGTATTTCTGATCAATTTGATGTTATTTTAATGGACAAAAATTGTGCTTTTCTTACAAAAACAAGGACATTTCTAAGTGATCCCAAACTTTTGAATATATGTATATATATTACATATTACACACACACTACCGTAGATATACATATTGTCTATATATATATATATATATATATATATATATCCCTAACCATGTATAATGTACACAGATACTCACTCATTACATACTGTACATATGGATACATGTGGATACCCACTGACCAGTCATTCTCACTATAATCAAACACATCCTCACTTGTACACACCCATGTTGTCCACATCAATACCTCTTATTTCTCTCTTTTAGTTTTTCTGTCTCTCTGTCCCCCTTCTCTCACTTCCTCTCTCCCTCATTTCACTTTCTTCTCCTCCCCCCCATCCCCCCCTTAGCCTCGTCAGGTGCTGGGCCTTTTGAAGAAGTATGTCCGTGCAGAGCAGAAGGACAGACAACACACCCTGAAACACTACGAACACGTCCGCATGGTGGACCCCAAGAAGGCTGCTCAGATCCGACCCCAGGTACACCCCCCCACTATAACACACTACACTACCCATAAACCCCTATGCTCACCCTTCAACCTACTATAATACACTACATTCTGCCCATTCATCCACTCTGTGTCCCGTGTAACTCCTTTGACCTCCTTTGGCACTTCTGACTTCCAGGTGATGACCCACCTGCGTGTGATTGACGAGAGGATGAACCAATCCCTGGGGCTGCTCTTCAAAGTGCCCAGCATGGCCAACAAAATCCAAGACCAAGTTTGTGAGTGTCCGCCCTACTCCTACCCATATACTGCAGTTTCATGTTATTATTCGGTCCATACACAGTGTAATACTATATTGTGTTAATACAGAGTTAATGTACCGACTATACCTTTTCCTTTCTGGCTTGTTCATTCTGTCTCCTTTTCCTTCTATTTTCCCCTCCTGTCTCTGTCTCTGTGTGTGTAGCAATCCTGATGCAGAGGGTTCAGTCAGAGCTGTCTCAGCAAGTCTCATCTCTGCAGAGTGATGAGAGGGTGAGTTTTACACACAGGCATGCACACTCTCATTCATAAAAATGTTACAATCTCTCCTATCTCACACACACCAGGGGCTGGGACCAATTCAAATGGAAGGCAGTCAATTCAGGAAGTGATCTAATACAAAAAAAAAAATATATATAACTGTTATTGAAGTTTACTTGATACACACACTGAAAGTCAGGCATGTGAATCCTGTGTTTGCAGACTGATGTCAGGGTGAGCTATGGGAACGATGCCGTGATGCCTAACCAGGCCTACAGCTCTGCCCCTCTGGACCCTGGCATGCGCCTGGACAGACTCGGCTTCACCCACCCAGAGAGTTTCAACCAACCCAACACCGACAACCATGGTAACACACTAACACAACCAGCCTAACACACAGCCTAGAAAACCACGGAAATACACACACAGAACAGCTGTTTCGTGCATTATTTATTAAATTGGTCAAGCTCTAAAGCTTTTTGTCAGTGAGTGTTTCCTCAGTTAAAGCAGTTGAGCCTGTTGACGCTCGTCCACTTCCAGATAGAGGTCTGCCCACTCGGCCTGGTAAGTGTGTGTGTGTTCCTATAGTATGTGTATGATTGTGTTTACGCTGTATGGGTATGTTTGTGGTTTCGGTTGTGTTTGTCTCTTTGATTATGTGTGTATGTTTGGATGGTGTATGATGCTCTCTCTCTCTGTGTGTGTTGAGTCTCTGCTCTGAGGCCTGAGGAGTTCCATGAGGTGCGGATGGAGAAAGGAGAGTGGCAAAGCGCCAGCTATGGACTGCATCATCAAAAATTGGTACGGTAAACATTCAGTACCTATACGCTGGTACATGTTCGTACATGTATACATCACAAACTGGCTCAGTAGTTCACATGTTTATCATAGAAACGGGAACATTTCTATAATGGTTTATCTTTTTGCATTGGAGACTTGTAAGCACAGTTCTCATCACAGTCTATACCTGTAGAAACACTCAACAAATACTCACCATATCCAGTTTGATTGACAGGTGTTGTGTTGATTATTACCAGGTGTTCTTTGCTGAGGATGTTGGCTCCAACAAAGGTGCCATCATTGGGCTGATGGTGGGTGGGGTTGTCATAGCGACAGTCATCGTCATCACTCTGATCATGCTGAGGAAGAAGCAGTACACCTCCATCCATCACGGGGTCATCGAGGTAAGGCAGAGTGTGTGTGTTTGCGTGAGTGCTTGTGTTTGTCTGTGCGTGTGTATTCTGTACCTGTGTGTTAACCTGGTGTGTGTGTTGCAGGTGGATGCTGCAGTGACCCCAGAGGAGCGACACCTGTCCAAGATGCAGCAGAATGGTTATGAGAACCCCACCTACAAGTTCTTCGAACAGATGCAGAACTAAGGAGCTACCCTTTGATCCCTCACTGACCCTGAACCCTCCTTAACCCCTCACACCAAGGCCCCGTTGCATTTTGATCCCTAAACCCTTTTCCTCGCTCCTACTCTTAATTTCAATGGATCTTAAAGGACTGGATTGGTGAAACCAGTATGACTGAAGCTCCACGTACATCTATTGGGTTAGAAAGAGCCGTGGTCATATTACTTATAGCTACCCAGGGGTGGTGAAGGCAAAATGGAACCAAGCCACACACTCACCATCTCTTCCTCGTAGAGTGCAGCACATCAACATCCATAGCTGCCATTAGTCAGACAAGGGTATCCTTCTTCACCTACACATTTTTAGCCAATCACAGGTGAGATCCCATAGCATTTGTACAGAGTAGAGAAACACATGGATTTATCTGTCCATGTATCTGTGGGTTGGCCCTCCCCCACAGTACAGCACTCACATCTCTAAGAGGGCTAAACAGAGGCCTCATATACACCTGTAATCTTCCTCCCTCTGAAGTACTCTCCTCTCCCCCTCCCTCCATCTCTCCCACTGCCCCTCTCAGATGACAGCTGTGCTGTTTTTGGTGATGATATAACAGCTCTTAGTGCTAGTCTACCTTGAGCTCCTCTCTGCAGGATTATATCCCAAGAGTTTCAGGTTTGTTTTTCAGGTAAAACATATATACAAAAAATATATATATATGTCCTCAGAAATATGTAAATGAAGAAATATTGAATGTTTTTATTTTGTGCAAAATGTATTGAAACAAGGCAGAAAAAAGCAGTAACTATATGTAGTGCATGGTGATAGATGACAGATATACATAGAGAACCTGTCTCCTGTCGTGGGGACTGGGCCTCACATGTACACTTAGCAGGATCGAACATGTTACTGTCTTCTTTTATCTTGTGATATGAAGAGAAAAAAAGGTTTTCAAATCTGTTTTTTTTGTTGTCACCGAGACATGCTTTAAACAGAATCTGTGCTCTCCTTTGTTTTCTCCCCCCATGCCTCATTCTGTCTTAGCTGCATGGGCTGAATGCCCTATATGTAATATAATATGAAGTGTAATAGTATCTGACAGGAAGTCGAATGTGTTACTGTTTGCGTTCTATGCACTCATTTAGAGTCAGATGATTTACTGGTATTACTGCTCTGTTTATCGGCACTCCCTGTCTGTTAACTGATATTCCATGTCCATAGAATTGTGTTTCAGCTCCATTCCTCATTTTATTCCAGAAATCTTTCCCATTCCTATATAATCTGTGAATATCTATGAAAATAATTTATGGAACAGAAATCATTTATATTTTTCTCAGGCTTTCACTCATTTTCTTTCTTTCCCTCTGTCCCATAGACCCCCCCCCGCTCCCCATCCCTTCTCTATCACTCCCTCTCTCTGTCCCATAGACCCACCCCCGCTCCCCATCCCTTCTCTATCACTCCCTCTCTCTGTCCCATAGACCCCCCCCAACAGCCCTACTGTGGTCCTTCTGTAGCACAGTTGGTAGAGCATGGCGCTTGTAACGCCAGGGTATTGGGTTCGATTCCCGGGACCACCCATACGTAGAATGTATGCACACATGACTGTAAGTCGCTTTGGATAAAAGCGTCTGCTAAATGGCATATATATATATACTCCCCATCCCTTCTCTATCACTCCCTCTCTCTGTCCCATAGACCCCCCCCAACAGCCCTCCTCCCCATCACTCCCTCTCTCTGTCCCATAGACCCCCACAACAGCCCTGCTCCCCATCCCTTCTCTATCACACCCTCTCTCTGTCCCATAGACCCCCCCAACAGCCCTGCTCCCCATCCCTTCTCTATCCCTCCCTCTCTCTGTCCCATAGACCCCCCCCCCAACAGCCCTGCTCCCCATCCCGTCTCTACCACTCCCTCTCTCTGTCCCATAGACCCCCCCCCAACAGCTCTGCTCCCCATCCCTTCTCTATCACTCCCTCTCTCTGTCCCATAGACCCCCCCAACAGCCCTGCTCCCCATCCCTTCTCTACCACTCCCTCTCTCTGTCCCATAGACCCCCCCCCCAACAGCTCTGCTCCCCATCCCTTCTCTACCACTCCCTCTCTCTGTCCCATAGACCCCCCCAACAGCTCTGCTCCCCATCCCTTCTCTATCACTCCCTCTCTCTGTCCCATAGACCCCCAACAGCCCTGCTCCCCATCCCTTCTCTACCACTCCCTCTCTCTTTGTGCTGTGTCGGCTTGGTGTGTGCACGGCGCTTTGGAGTTGGTGTGTAAGAGAATTAGATTAAGTAGATAGAGATGGGCAGGGATTGAGTGTGATAAAAATTTGAATGTACAAATCTGACATTCCCTGTCACCTTTTGTATCATCACTCTTCACACACACATTCCCTCCAGTGTTTGATACATGTACCTATGTGTTTCATGGTGGATATCCCCATTCTTGCTTGTCTTGTCAAATCTCAAAGTCTCAGACCTCCTGATTTTAAAAACAGAGGCTAAAGAAATACTGACCTCAGACCAGTTTGATGGTAAAATTGATCTCGGACCAATGTGTGCGAGGCGAAAAACGGACCTGAGCCCAGATTCACAAAACACATATTGTGCAAAAACCTAAGACAAATAAGCTCCTAAGTGCAATTCCTCAACAATCATATTTTCTTACGAACATCTAATATCTTCTTGCCATTAAAAAAAATAAGGTGTCTAGCTAGCCATGGCAAATGTGTTAGCATATTCCTTACTGAAAATACTGTTGTAAAACATGTTCTTGGATTTAAAATAATCAATACTGAAGCTTTCAGATGAAGGTTGAGTGGAATTAAATATGTTCAATTGGTTTCATGAGCTTTTTCTCTCACTGCCCTGAGTTTAGCTATATCTTGGAATTAAGGACATTCTTTTCAACAATCTAATTTATTAATGTTTTTCTCAAGGCAAAACTTAAGAAATAGTGCAATTGTTTTCCCCAATAACCTTTGAAGAATAGCAACTTGATTTCCTTCTTAAATCTATAGTTAAGGAAAAAATGCCAGTTAAGAATACATTTAAGGTTTTGTGAATCTGGATCCTGATATGGAGGACACAACGTCAATGTTTAGATCAGATGTCATTGTCTATTAAGTAGTGTTTGTTACATTTCTATCTGCACCATTCAGAATGTTTCACCTCACTGAACACACCCCAGATCTGGGATCAGTATTTAGAGGCAGTAGTAGAGACCAGACATACCCCCTCCCAAAATTAAGGTCAAACTACAGCCTCCAATAGACATGAATGTGACATTCATATTGTGCAATTATTCCACAGATCTACACACACACAAACTGAATCAGGTAAATGTGTTGTCAAGGATACTCGTGCCATCTTTCATTTGTTAATTCTGACTTTCGTTGTACCTTTACAAAGCTTTCTACACACATCCCATAAATAAATAATAATGTTTTGTACATACAGATCTCTGTTCTATTCATGACAGAGCTTGAGTAATGTGTGAATAATGACAAGTGTTTTATATAGGAGGAACTATAAAACATTTGAAAACGTTATCATGGCGCAAGAGTGTGTTTGTGTATACACATTACATTGGAGCAATGTTACACTGAGTCCTTAGGAAAAAACTTGAAACTTTAATCCCCCTGGAGGACAGAAAACGTCCAGCTCATCAGGGAAAAAGACACTCAAAATAAAATACAAAACAGATCATTTATAAATGGAAAATATGAAAATACACTGTCCTTGTGGCTATCAAAAACATGGAGAACCGGTATATACAATGGAAAGGATACTAAGCTACAGATAAAGGAACAAAAAAAAATGCAAAGCTCATATTTCAAGCACAGACACTCCTTCACTCAAACGCTCATGCACTCAAACGCTCATGCACACACACTGAGGCACACACAATATCCAGACACTCCTTCACTCAAACGCTTATGCACACACACTGAGGCACACACAATATCCAGACACTCCTTCATTCAAACGCTCATGCACACACACTGAGGCACACACACACAATATCCAGACACTCCTTCATTCAAACGCTCATGCACACACACCGAGGCACACACACAATATCCACAGACACTCTCCCGCCCTGGTTAAAATAAAATAAGAAAACAACCTCCCCATCCTGCCTCAGCCCTGTCTCCAATCAAACCCAAAGGAGTAGGATGAAGTTGCCCATAGACAGTTAAGGTCAGTTTATTATTTCCACCTTCTAATGGTTAAGCTTAGTAGGGCTGGTCATAGTAGTCTGATCCTAGATCTGTGCCTATGGGCAACTTCTACCCTTATCAAAGAGCCCCAGGCTCCTCCCCCTCAGCTGTCCTGTGCGGAGGCGTACACAGTGGTGATGGGCTGGCCAATTCCGTGCAACTGAATGCGGGCCAGCTTTTTCTGCTCACACTCAGTCACCAGGTTGTTGAGCTCAGCAGCGCTGTAGCCAATCAGAGTCCTCAGGTCACACACAAACTTGTAGACAAAGCGCTTGCCCTGCACCTTGCTGATCATGTCCCCGTCATAGTAATACCTGAGAAAATAATCAGATTAAGTATCCTTTTACACTCATACCTGTATAGGGGTTGAAAATGGCAGATTTGTGCACTGATAAGCACCTACATTGGAATGCAGTGGCTGTACATTAACATGCTATGAAATGGCCAGAGCCCAGGCCCTACGTTTCACAGCACTGTATGGGTTTTGACTGACAGCTGTTCTGAACTTGAGCACTGCACGCGACAAGAAGTTGCCCACATCCCTCCCGCTAATTGGGCAACTTTTGCAAACGTTTTTTTTTATCAGAGTGAGAGAAATGCTGTAAAGAGGACTCAATGTATTTTGAAAGATGAGATGTTGAGGATTATAATAAATACCGCTGTGATGCCAGACAAGCAATCCAAACCATTCAAATGTGCACTACACATTTCCATATCATAATTCAAAAGGCACTTGCACATCTGAGCTAGGTTTTTTGCAGGTGCATGGTAACAGTTGAATAAGATGAGACAGAAAAAAGAAACCCGCACACTGCTCTCGATAGTAATCACTGATCTTTAATACGTCTTACGTATCGGCCTCACGGCCTTCGTCAGAGCTTGAGACTTTTATTTATTAGCACCCTTATGTAGATATAGCTCCACCCACATCCGTTCCACGCATCGAATGGGGTTGAGTCGAGGGGAAATACAGGTTACCAAATATAACAATGTGCATTTCATAAATATTCTAATAGTGTTAACATAAAACATATTTGTAAAACCACGTTGTCCTCATTGTGGTTTTACAGACGTGTTTACGTAAACACTTTATTAGAATATTTATTTATTTATACTTGGTGTATGGAACAGATGTGGGTGGAGCTATGTCTACATAAGGGTGCTAAGTCGTGTTTTTTCTTCTCACATTTCCATAAAACACTCATGTAATTTACAGTGTCAACGTTTATGGCCACTATGTTCGAGGTACAAGATGACATGGCGTCATAACCTGGGCTGTTCTGAACAGAATATATCAGTCTATTTTTAAGATCATTTGTTGTGGAACACACACCTGAATCTTTCTATGCACACCAAAACATCTCTGAATTGCATTGTGAAACTAACACTAAGATTGGATTTTATAACTTAGCTGGTCATGTTGGTAAAAGAACAAGCTTTCAAATGATGGCCTCCTGACCCAGATTGTGATTTATAAATGGGCCGTTTTTGGATTGCGTAAACAACAATAATTGTGCGATGGGGATACAGGGTTGTGTTCCAAACAAAACGACTACAAGTGTGCTTGCTCTAGTTCCTCAACGGCACAGCTAGGAGAGCTCAAAGAAAGCCTATTATAGTTCAATACATTTGTTCATAAAAGTGCATTGAAATGACTTAGGAACTGTACACTTTTTTAGAAGTGTGTGGCCACTTGGAGACACCAGTTAGTCCTCTCACTCAAACCTTTGTCATTTGTTTTCTTCTTATGTTGCACCTACCACACATTTTACAGGAATATCCTAATCATGTGACTGAATGTATTCACAGTATGTTCATATTTAGCTATCAACAAATGCGGCAAAAAGTACAGTATATGTAAAATGCACAACACGTTTACAGTGTAATGTTTGAATTGAGTCTTGTGTCGGGTTAACTGTTGTTTACGCACATTTGGGCTTTTCCCATAATTTTTTCCCATCATTTTCCCGTAAACTCCAAACTGTTCCCTTTCAATTGCTACCATGCTTATGCATATGAATTTCATATTTCTTCTGTAAGAAATCTTTCAATTTAGCCCTATCATAGGCCAAAGGGCTCAAATGAAACAAGATAAGAAAGTTCAAGACATAAGATAAGAGATTGAATTTCTGCCAAGGAAATTTAAGAGGGGAAAATGGGGGATTGACATACCTGAGTGCTCGGCTGAGTTTCTCGTAGTTCATGGTCGGCTTGTTCTTGCGGTGGCCCCATTTCTGGGCCACCAGTTCAGGCTGGTTGAGTTTGAACTCTCCCTCCTCTCCCACCCAGGATATACAGTCTCGAGCATCCTTATCAGTCAACAGCTCCAACAGGAACTGCCATAGTTGGATCTGACCATTGTTACCTGCAGGGACAGATGAGAGGACGTTTGTGTGTGTGTGTGTACATCTACATCAGATTTGAGCACATACACTTACACCATTAAGACACTCATAAAAAACATCAAGACTTATGCTCTTCAAGTGTACGCACACATGTATGCATACCTGTGCGGTTGCCAGGTGAGCTGCGTTCCTCTCCTCCGGAGATGCGGGGTGTTTTGGGGCCGCGGCTCTGCTTCAGCACCTTAATGGTGGTGTGCGAGGTCGGCACAGCAGCCGGGATGATCTGGACCTCTGGTGGCGGAGACAGAAGGTTCAAACACTCAAAAACATACATGATTAAGTTAGACACTGATCTATGGTCAGTTTGGTGTTCCTAATTAAAAGCGCACACCCAGAGAAAATTATTTTAATGTGGAGGTGCTGACTAACGGGAAATAAACTGTAAGCTATAAAAAAAAAAATCATCAATGTTTCGGCATCACCGTGCCTTTTCAAGACCCCGAAAAAGGCACAGTGATGCTGAAACATTTTTTTTTTATAGCTTACAGTTTATTTCCCGTTAGTCAGCACCTCCACATTAAAATAATTATCTCTGGGTGTGCACCAGCTCATGCTTTTTATTACAGGGAACAACTCACACAGAGGAAAGATAGTGTGGTAGGTGCATTCAGGGTGACAGTGAGTCAAGAGAGAGAGGAAATAAACATACGTTGGTCAATGGTGACTGTGGCCTCCTGTCCAGACTGGTCCTGACTGGCCAACACATCTGTAAAGAACAGGGACGGATACAGTATGAGCTAAAACCAACTTCAATTAACATGCTTGCCCAGGCTCTCAATCCCCTTTCATAGCCTCTATCCCTTCAGAATGTTCAGATCTGAACACACTAGGAACAAACTGGTTGAATCAATGTTTCCACATAATTTCAATGAAATCAACGTGGAATAGACTCCCTGTAGCCGATGTGAGTAAGACTAGACGGATTGACAATACGAACACTCAAGAGCATGCGCTGACCAGTTGGCTAGTGTCTTGACTGACATTTTCAACCTCTCCCTTACCCAGTCTGTAATACCTACGTTTCAAGCAGACAACCATAGTGCCTGTGCCCAAGATCGCGAAGGTAACCTGCCTAAATGACTACTGCCCCGTAGCACTCACATCTGTAGACATGAAATGCTTTGAAAGGCTGGCCGTGGCTCACATTAACAACATCATCCCAGACACCCTCGACCCACTCCAATTCGCATACCGCCCCGACAGATCCACAGATGATGCAATCTCGATTGCACTCCACACTGCCCTTTCCCACCTGGACAAAAGGAACACCTATGTGAGAATGCTGTGTCCTCAAAGCTCATCACTAAGCTACGGACCCTAGGACTGAATACCTCCCTCTGCAACTGGATCCTGGACTTCCTGACAGGCCGCCCCCAGGTGGTGAGTGTAGGCAACAACACATCCGCCACACTGACCCTCAATGCGGGGGCCCCTCAACGGTGCGTGCTAAGTCCCTTCTTGTACTCTCTGGTCACCCACGAATGCGTGGCCGCTCACAACTCCAACACAACATTACATTTGCCGATGACACGACGTTGGTATGCCTGATCACCGACGATGATGAGACAGCCTATAGGGAGGTCAGAAACCTGCCATTGTGATGCCAGGACAACAACCTCTCCCTCAACGTGATCAAGACAAATTAGCTGATTGTGAACTACATGAAACAGAGGTCCAAGCATGCTCCCATTCACGTCGACGGGGCTGTAGTGGAGCGGTTGAGAGCATCAAGTTCCTCTGTGTCAACATCACCAAGGCCCTATCATGATCCAAACACACCATAACAGTTGTGAAGAGGGCATGACAATGCATCTGCCCCCGCAGGAGGCTGAAAAGATTTGGCATGGGTCCTCAAAAAGTTATACAGCTGCACCATCGAGAGCATCCTAATTGGCTGCATCCCTGCATGGTTTGGCAACTGCTTGGCATCTGACCAGAAGGTGCTACAGTCGGTAGTGTGTACGGCCCAGTACATCACTGGGGCCGATCTCCCTGCCATCTAGGACCTCTATACCAGGCGGTTTCAGAAGAAGGCCCTAAAACATGGTCTAAGACTCCAGCCACCCAAGTCATAGACTGTTCTCTCTGCTACCTGCACGGCAAGAGGTACCGGAGCGCCAAGTCTGAACAGCTTCCATCCCCAAGCCATAGGACTGCTGAAAAGTGAATTAAATGGAAAATGGATTTGGGGGCCATTGACTCTACCCACACACTACATATGCATATTGACACCACACACACACACTGCTGTTATGTTTATTTTTTATTTATTTCACCTTTATTATCTATCCTGATAGCCTAGTCACTTTTACCCCTACCTACATGTACCTCAATTACCTTGTACTCCTGCACATTGACTCTGTACTGGTACTCCTTGTATATAGCCTTGTTATTTTATTGTGTTACCATTTCCTTTTTTGATTGTGCTATTTTTTTTGTCATTTTTAACTCTGCATTTTTGGGAAAGGGCTCGTAAGTAAGCATTTCACAGTAAAGTCTACACCTGTTGCATTTGGTGCATGTGACGGCAGGTAGCCAAGCGGTTACAGCGTTGGGCCAGTAACCGAATGGTTGCTAGATCGAATCCCCGAGCTGACAAGGTGCCTGAACAAGGCAGTTTACCCACTGTTCCTAGGACGTCACTGTAAATAAGAATTTGTTATTAACTGACTTGCCTAGTTAAATTAAAAAAATGTGACAAATACAATTTTATTTGATGTCTGTTCTCAGTGGGAAGGGACAAAGCATGTGTAAACAATATGATTATTATGGCTCTACTTAGGCTAAACCTTAACCCTAACACACTAACTCAGTGACTCACACTTGCGAAGCAGCTCCAGGTGGCTCCAGAGGATCTCTCCACTGGGGACCCTCTGCAGGAACTCGTCCTGGGTGAAAGTGCAGAGGTCGCAACCCAGGATGTGAATCCCACCCACCTCCATCTCGTCAATGCTGAACTCCTTCATCACCCACACTGCCCAGTGGATCACCTGGTCTGCCGTCCATTGTACTGGGTCTGAGAGGAGAGACACATTACAAGACTGTTAGGATGCGGACTACAGCTTTTTTGTCTGTTAAAAATGTCAAGACAATTGCAGCAAAATGGCCTCACTTTGTACAATGGTGTGTAACTGCCTGATTAATTATGTTTTTGTGTTTCAGAGTGTGCGTGTATCTGTGTTGTGTCTTATTCATGTGTGTACTCATCACCGTAGGGTATCCCCAGGCGGACCTGCTCCTTGCGGTAGCCCTCCAGTGCGGCAGCCCAGCGGGTCACCTGCTCTGATGTGTCGTCTGACAGGGAAGAGCGCTCCACTGAGATCAGCTGGCCCTCCTCCTCCATCAGGGTGCCCTCTTCCCCCGCTGCATCTGGGTCGATCACCACCTCCACCGTCTCCACCGGCTTCACAATCTCCAGGATGTTCAGCTTCTCCTCGCCTGGATGAAAGGAGGCGGGTGGAGTTTAGAGTGTTATTCAATAGTATCGACAATCTAATTGTTATGGTGCAACATTTGTGTGCGTCTATAGTTTGGGTGGCTGGGTTTTGATAAAGTCTTAGTGAAGAGTCTTATGTGTGTACCTGGCTTTGTGATGATCTGTAGGCTGAGTTGCACTGTGCCATCGGTCTTCACTCCCTGATCAAAGAGGCTGTGGTCTGGATGTAGCTGGAAAGACAGAAAGAAAGTGGATGGGAGAGGGAGAAAGAAAAGGGCAGAATAATAAGAGAGGAGGGAGCAAATGGGAGGGTCAGAAAGGGAGATCAAAATAAACTAGATAATGCTAAACACATTTCTCCATCAAATGATAAACTCTAAAACACATGAGACTCTCCATTAGTATCAGGTCGGACAGATATTTCAACCCCTTAAATACAGGCCTCTATCAGTACCTGAATGTCCTGTAGACAGATCTCATATCCGTCCAATGGCATCTGGATACGGGGCTCCAGGAGCTTCTTCAGGTTACCGATTGGCTCATTAATGTCGATGTCCTGTTGGATCAGATCGGCTGATGTGATGGTCTGCTCCTCAACCCTGAAAATGACACAACCACACAAACAAAAACACTCAAATAGTAACGTTAAGTCATCAGTAGTAGGGAGGGAGCTGGGTTTGAATTGATGGGCTTATGGGTGCCTTTTCACATTGTAAAATGTATCACACACCCCTCCTCCAGACACTCCTGTTTCTCCTGTCCATCGATCTCGATCTCTATCATCTCCTCGGTCTCGCTTTTAGACATCGCTGTACACCAAGATTAAACCTATTCTGAGGAAAAGACAAGCAGGGGGTAAGTATCAAATCAACATTTAGATTACATCAATTATTTTCTGATGTTATGTTAAAAACACATATAATGGCTTCACATCAGATATCATCAATTATGAACCAGGTAATTTGAGCCCTGGATGCTGATTGGTATATTTAAGCAATAAGGCCCTAGGGGTTGTGGTATATGGCCATATTTCACAAACCGGGAGGTGCCTTATTGCTATTATGAAACATGTTACCAACGTAATTAGAAGAGTAAAACAATGTTTTTCGTCATATCCGTGGTATATTGTTCCATATACAATTAAAATAACATTGAGGAATAGCAACAAAATTGTCACTTCAGTAAAACATTTAGTAAATTACCTTGAATGCATTTAATGAAGTGGCATTTTGCCAAATAAAATGCTTTAAAAAATAAAATATACAAGTTTTATGACCAGTGACTGACAGTTTTGATGAATATAGAGTTCATCGGTTTCTCATTGGGCGGCAGAGAGTTGTGTGCGCTTAAGTACTAACTCCAGGGCGAGGCCTCTCCAACGCATAGGCCTTGCGGTGGGCCATTAGTTTATAAATCATGACATATATTTTATCAATTTAAAGCCCTTGAAAGCAAACACTTCGTGTATATATATATCGGTACGAATACTCATTATACGCGTAGCATAGCTCTACAATGTTGTAGCAATACAAAGCTCGCTAGCCAGCATATTTGTCAGTGATGTTACGTGGAGGGGGGAGGCAAGCGCCAAACGGAGATTGGTTCTCATGTGAAATACACAATTGATACTGACTGTAAAAAAAGTATTCACTAAAATAACTGTTTAAATGTCGATGAAAATATACTATGAAACTTATAATCTGGAAAACTTTGAAACGGAAATGGAAGAAACGGAAACAAAACAGCAGAGGGGCAAATGCAAAGGAGCCGGAAATCCTGGCTAAGTTTACAGTGTTGTCTAAGACTTCCGAGAGCGGTGAGAGGAAAATTCCGGAGTAATTTGCTCGATTATAAAATTATATTTAGCTAGCTATGACATTAAGAAAGCTTATTTATATTTGGCTAACCGTATAACTTATCAACACGGCGAACAACTGGACCGCGCAAGCTGTCGTTGGCATTAGCTAGCACTATACCTAGCTAGCTAACGTTAATAGCAAACGTGTCGAAAGTTGGATTTTGGATTTGAGGTACATCGAGGGCAACTCATTGTAGAAAGCTATTTTGTAGTTGTAAAGTCGTCTGAAAACTATTCATTTCAGTAGTATTTAGGATTAGATTATTGTTTTTAGTTAGGTTAATGCATCCACCATGGCATGTGGCATAACGTTAGCGGATCAACAAGCTAACGTTAGTTAGCTAGCAGCTAACTAGCAAACATAGTTTGATACAAAAAGCGGGAAGACCGATGAGGCATAGTAAAAGGAGATACACTTCCTGTCATAAATTATGGATTTCATATGTATAAATTAAAAATTGTTAATACTCATACCTCTTCACATGTACACTCCACGATTGTGGACTTGCTATGAGTCGATGTAGGATAACAAGCTAGCTAGCCTTCACTCAAATCGAATTCATGCAAGTTTTTGGTCAACGAGGGGGCGGGGACAAGCTTGCCTTTTAGACAGACCAGCGTTTACTCTTGTAAACAATACATAATGATATTTGGTTGTAATTAATTATATATAAGTATGTGATGTTTGATATCAAGCATAATTATAGATTTTTAGCATTTAACCCACTTGGAACAACAGGCTGTTGTAGATAGTCGCTGTATGCTTGCACTTATGTATTGAAATAAACCAGCCATCAGTAATCCTTATTCCACAATGTCCCTCCCATAGATATCCTAGTAAATTCTAAATTAGAATG
Organism: Oncorhynchus keta; assembly: GCF_023373465.1. NCBI lineage: Eukaryota > Metazoa > Chordata > Actinopteri > Salmoniformes > Salmonidae > Oncorhynchus > Oncorhynchus keta. The sequence goes on along the minus strand of NC_068427.1, from coordinate 23,355,544 downwards.
TTATTAATAAAATCCCTAAACAAACATGTAAAGTGAATGAGTTCTTATTACAGAAGGATGTGTTAGTAATTTCAAAGTGTTATCTAGTTTGCACTTGACCCCCCCACCACCCCTTTCTAGATCGGACTTTGCTGATACATGTAACTACTTTATTGAGGGAAAGTGTACTTACTATGCCTGGGATATGTTTTCTTAAGATGAATGCACTAACTGTAAGTCGCTCTGGATAAGAGCATCTGCTAATATTACAAAAAATGTAATTATCTAAATAGTATCCTTATGCTGCAGTGCCTGTTCATAATGAATACATATTGTATGTATTGTTGATATATCTAATCACCAAGAATACTAATCTTGTACCATTAAGTGACATATCCATAATGCTCAGACACCTCAAACATTCCCACTCCAAAAATAATTTCCCAAGGGAAGAAATCATTTGATGGGGTGTACAGTAAGCAAGGAAGGAGTGGGTGGTTGGCAATAGACTGATTTCAGACTGGGCAACACATTCAGTAGCCATGATCAAATCAAATCGTATTTGTCACATGTGGTGAATACAACAGGTGTAGTAGACCTTACAGTGAAATGCTTACTTACAAGCCCAACCTCTTAGGATCTGCCCCTTTTTTTGATACATTTTTTCCTAAAATGACTTAAATCTAACTCTGTAGCTCAGACCCTGAAGCAAGGATTTGCATATTATTTGAAAGGAAAAACTCTTGGAAGTTTGTGGAAATGTGAAAGGAATGGAGGAGAATATAACACAATAGATCTGGTAAAAGATAATTCAAAGAAAAAAACAACCGTTCTTTTGAATTTTTTTGTACCATCTTTGAAATGCAAGAGAAAGGCCGTAATGTATTATTCCAGCCCAGTTGCAATTTAGATTTTGGCCACTAGATGTGCACAGTTTTAGACTTATCCAATGAACCATTGCATTTCTGTTCAATATTTTGTATCAAGACTGCCCAAATTTGCCTAATTTGTTTATTAACTTTTCATGTTTAAAATTGTGCACTGGAACAGCTACTGTAAATTGGACAGTGCAGTTACATTAACAAGAATTTAAGCTTTCTGCCAATATCAGATTTGTATATGTCCTGGGAAATGTTGTTACTTACTTGCTCAAACGTCCCGTGGAAGGGACACCGACCCCGAAGAAACAATACAGTTTTAAGAAAATACAAAAAAAAGTAAAAGATAGGAAAAACTACAAATTAAAGAGCAGCAGTAAATCACAATAGCGGGGCTATATACAGGGGGTACCCAATTTGTAAGTCGCTCTGGATAAGAGCGTCTGCTAAATGACTTAAATGTAAATGTAATGTACCGGTACAGAGTCAATGTGTCAATGTGCCGGGTCACTGGTGTCGAGGTAATTGTGATAAATAGGTACATACAGGTAGGGTTATTAAAGTGGCTATGCATAGATAATAACAGTAGCGGCAGTGTATGGGGGGGGTGTAAATAGTCGATGGGGCTGTAGTGGAGTGGTTGAGAGCTTCAAGTTCCTCTGTGTCAACATCACTAAGGCCCTATCATGATCCAAACACACCGTAACAGTTGTGAAGAGGGCATGACATCGCATCTTCCCCCTTAGCTGTTCAGCTTCCCCCTTAGCTGTTCAAGAGTCTTATGGCTTGGGGGTAGAAGCTGTGAAACTGTTTAGAAGCCTCTAGGACCGCTCCGGTACCGCTTGCTGTGCGGTAGCAGAGAGAACGGTCTATGACTAGGGTGGCTGGAGTCTTTGAGAATTTTTAGGGCCTTCCTCTGACACCGCCTGGTATAGAGGTCCTGGATGGCAGAAAGCTTGGCCCCAGTGATATACTGGGCCGTACTCACTACCCTCTGTAGTGCCTTGCGGGCGGAGGCCAAGCAGTTGCTATACCAGGCAGTGATGCAACCCGTCAAGATGCTCTCGATGGTGCAGCTGTAAAACCTTTTGAGGATCTCAGGACCCATGCCAAATCTTTTTAGTTTCCTGAGGGGGAAAGACTTTGTTGTGCCCTCTTCACGTACATCAATCAATCAATCTCACAATATATTACAGTTATAAGCCAAGTTCAGTGTTTGTATGTTATCAAGTTAAAGGGCCAATCAAGTTATGGGGCATATCAAGATTACCTACAAAGTTTAACGATAGCCTTGATTTCTATGCGCAACAGAGCTCCCCTGATAATTTTTGATAAGATGGGCCAACTATTCCACTTCTTCCATTCTAGATTTATCAAAGCTTTTAATACCTAATTTAAGTTCATCAAAAATATTCATGATTGATTGATGCATTGCTTGCTGTTTTGAGTTTTAGGCTGGGTTTCTGTACAGCACTTTGTGACATCGGCTGATGTAAAAAGGGCTTTATAAATACATTTGATTGATGTACGTTGTAAACTGGCAGTGTTTGGTACAGGGTGTAGTGTTGGTTTTCTATGCTCTCTGGTAGTATAAAATCAGTGCACAAACGAGACCGGAAGTGTATAATTTGTGGGGTAAAAAGTGTATTCACACCAAAGACATTTATAAATAACCCAAGATAGTTCATGTGTGTCCTTTACAGTGGGAGCAAATTAAGCATTAGTGGGCAGAACAAGCAAGGAGGTGGGCAAAGCCAAGCACGAACGAGCGAGATCCTATTGGCGACCTGTAGCATATATTTGCATAGTTATGAAAAAAAGCGCGGGTGTGCACAAACTCCATTCGACTTTGGCAAAGCTTCAAGTCCATAAAATTTAGTGCACTGTGTTCGTAATATATTATAGTTTCGGCAACAGACAAATGTATTGAGATCAGATGTTTAATTTATGAGGAAATTGGTAGAATATTGGCCTAGTTCCATCCACTACCCGCTACTGGACTTCCTCTCACTACCATATTTGGGGGTGAGAAAACGTTCTAAACGGATGCTTCAGCTTTATAGCCCATTTGACGTGTCTGGGTTACCCTTTCTGTCGGTGGTCCACATTTTACACTCTTTGGTTTAGTCGACATAATCGAAAATGGCGGAATACCTGGCGTCCATTTTCGGTACAGAGAAAGATAAGTGAGTAAAATGTTCTAATAAGCTTGCTTATTTGGTCAAACAATCATACGATTTAGGCCTACGATAACTTTCGCTTTGCATTTGGCTGTCTCGGCTACTTACCTATGATATATCATGCAGCATTAGAAGTTGTGAAACGTCAATGTGTTAGCGTCTAGTGTAGCTAGCTAACATTAGCATGGGGTAACCTGTTTGAACGTATGCACAGACCGTTCTTTTATAGCTCAATGGTGTGTATAGATGGGATCTTTTGTGTGTGTGTGTGTGTGTGTGTGTGTGTGTGTGTGTGTGTGTGTGTGTGTGTGTGTGTGTGTGTGTGTGTTGAGCAGTTTGTCAGTCCCACCTCTCTAAAATGTGCATTAGCTATATTACTGAAGTTAGCTAGCTAACATTTTAAGACAATTTAGGCTTGGCTTGGGGCATTATTTCGTGTGAGACCTGGGCAACTATTTGCCAAATTAGCCAGCTAGGCTAGCTGTACCAATTATTTATTTAATCCAAGGCTATACATTGTCACTAGCTAACGATAACTAGTTAGCTAGCTCCCAAGTCCCAAATTCCTCCACTGATGCCCATGTTGTGTATCCAAGTTAAATTGAGACTAAAGGTAACTAGGCCGTTCACAATTTTTTTTATTAACGTTAGTTGATATGGGCCCTCGTTATACAGTTTTTTTTTATATATAGTTTTATATTCGGACATTCAGCAGACATTAGCCAAAAGCCATTTACAATTGTAAAAAAATAGATATACTTTATTCTATTAATGTCTAGTATACTTTTACAAACTTCTGTTTTTAATAAATAATCCAGTTTTGATGGAAATGCATACAATATTTAAAAGGCCTTATTCACCCATTTGTCACAGTCATCAAACTATGTATGATTTATTCTATAAATGTCTAGCATACTTTTACAACCTTTGTTTTGAGGAAAAATTCCAGTTTTGACTTGCTAGAAATGCTTAACATCTATAAAATGCCATTTAAAGCTATATAAATCAATAACATTTTCACTGACTATGACAATCATCAAACTATGTATGGTTTATTCTATGAATGTCCAGTATACTTTTACAACCTTTGCAATTCCAGTTTGGCTAGAAATGCATAACATCTATCAGGTTTATCCTTGTATTATTTCTCTGTTCTAATATCATTACTCTTATTTTATTATTCTACTATGAGAGACACTAGATTCACTTTAATAGGTACACATATCTGTCACAAGTCACGATTTTAAACTGATTTTGATTTCAAAGACTGACATTATTTTTTTTTTGTATGTCTATCAAATCAAAACCGCAATTTCTTCTCAAAGCAAAGGTTGTAAAAGTATACTAGACATTTCTAGAGTAAATCATACCTAGTTTGATTCTGTCATCATTGAAAACATGGCATTTTATAGATATGTATTTCTATCAAGTCAACTGGATTTTTTTCCTCAAAACAAAGGTTTTAAAAGTATTCTAGACATTTATAGCATAAACCATATATAGTTTTATGTTTCTGTGACGATCAATTTATTAGTTATTGATTTTTAAATTGCGTTTGGCGAATGTCTGAATGTCTGATTGTCAATGTCCGAATGTGTGAATATAAAACCAACTTTACCTCGGTCCTAGTTATACTATCTGCTCTAGCTAGCTAATGTGACTTTGATAAATCCAATGCAATTTGACTTTGAACATGCTGCTGTTTTCCAAACTTGATCACTTAATGGAATGTTGCACATTTAGTTTAATTTGCATCTGGGTACATGAGTGTGAACTCATGTACCTAGCTAGTTATGCATTTCAGGACTGTTTAGCTAGCTATTTTTCGTCCTTCAGGGTGAACTGTTCTTTCTACTTTAAAATTGGTGCCTGCCGCCATGGTGACCGATGCTCCAGATTACATAATAAACCAACTTTCAGCCAGGTAAGTCAATTCAGTAAAGAAAACTTGTTTAAAATATTTGCTTCTACCAGATGTGCTGCATGAAATGGAATAGCATGTGTAAAACTTCTCCTGCCAAGATGAAGTGGTTGTCATGCTCTAGGCTGGTTTGACAATTGGTAACCTCTCGTGGAACTATGCTGCATGACCAAATTATGTGAGATTTTAGTTCTGGTTTAACCAAGATTATTAAAATGGCCATTTTCTTTGGTTTATCTTTGATCCAGTGATTGATGCTTTGTTTAGTGGAATTGTTTAACATTGAATTGGAGTGTTATTCAATGTTGTGTGAATAACTCTTTCTCCCACCATTAACATATATTTTGATTCATTCTAGCAGAGAGATGGATGTGTGCTTGTGTATGTGGGCTTGATTGTGCATCAGCCTTTGATGAAAACAGAAGGGCTTGTCAATAATCCTCTTGAATAATAACACTACTAAAAGATGAAAGTTATGAGTTTGAATGTAGATCACTAAATAATGGTCAAGTTAGTGTCCTAAATATATGAAACAGGAAGTGTGTTTTATGCAGCTATACTACTGACACAAGCACAGCGACATACACACTTCCTCCATTTTTGGTGGTTCAAGCCTGTTCAGCGACCTCTCTTCGAATATCCAAAGCATTTCTTGCATCCTGCGTCTCAGTATACCAGACAAAAACATCTCAAACGACAGTGTCTCCCTGCTTTACTGTTTTTTTCTAGCTAGTCCATCATAAATTAACAGGTACGGTTTCTAATGCCAATAGGACAAATAATTCCTCATCTTAGTAGGGCCAGGATGATACCATTATTGCGATACTCGCTAGTGTCGTGGCAAGGAAACAAATGACAAAGCTGATTTGAACTTCTTCAGGAAAACACCCCTAAGGTTGGAAACTAGCATCATTATGGTGTCATCCAGAGTCACATAAAACATTTCCCCCAAGCTATAGCACACAATACTTTACATACAGCAGGTTTTTAAAGGACCAAAGAGGTTGGTCTGCTTTTGTTTTCATTTTTTGCCAAGGATAACATTGCGATACTGGCATTGTCACAACCCTAATTTTTAGGGAAATGTCTGCCCTGAATCTAGGTCATCCTCTCCTCCATCCCTTTCACTCGGTCACATTTTAAATATCTAAAGAGCTGGAGAGCTAGATTCACCCGGGGGTCCCATGAGTCGCTCCCTTACACTCCCTGTTTTCTGTTTTTGTTCATTTGTCTCTACTCCAGCATTTTGGATGTTGATGGCATTTTCATACACATCTGACCCCCCTCCCATTTGAAGATGTCGTAAGTGTTTGGTGGAATTTCACTTATAGTGTACCAAAGTAGTCAAAAGTTTAGTATATGGTTCCCGTATTCCTAGCACACAATGTCTAGCTACATCAAGCTTGTGACTTTACAAACTCTGGATGCATTTGCAGATTGTTTGTGGTTGTTTTTCCCAATATGAACTGAATGATGACTGGAGTAATTTATCATTCAAAGTGATTTAGAAGTGTTCAGAAACATTGAGTAAATAATCTTGATAATGCCACGATGAAGAAAAATCATGAATGATGACGAGTGAGAAAGTTGTAGGCTACAACAAAGCATGCTAACCTCTCACCATTACCAATAATGGGGTAGATCGGCATTGTTTGGGGGGTATGATCTTTGTCCCTCTAACTTTCTCACTCCTCACCATTCACAATTTAATTCATGATTACCTGTAATCGTGGTAGCATTCACATTCATGTTGAGGTGTTAACATCTATTTTTACTTACTATAAGTGACTCCAAAATGACAATCCATTATTCATCATTCACTTCCCATTGGACACAATATAATCTGAAACGCAACCAAAAAATGCATCCAACCAGTGTTGCCAACTCCTCAGTAAGGAAAGTAGCTATTGGCATCCTAAAAGTCGCCAAATGACGTCATCGCCTAATTTTCATAATTGGCCATGTGCATGTAATTGTGTTGGACGCTGTAGGAGAGACAAAAAGTGAGTAAAAACACCCTAAATGTGTTTAGAACTACAAATTTAATTTCTTCTGTCAATTCTTTTTTTTATTTTTTATGTCACAATTTCAACCCTCCTTTATCTAGGCTTGGGACCTGCAAAGGTGACCCAAAAGAGAGACTGGCGGAGTTACTTATATTTTTATTAAACATTTTTGTTTTTTAGCTTAAGTTTTCTTAATTTGGTTTGGTTTTTAATCTTATGGTCCACTTAGGAGCCTACAACAAGTCACAGTAAAAACATGACATTTTTAACCATAACATAAAATTAAAACAATTGTATACCATCTAAATGGACCAAAAAGAGACAATAGAAAAAACTGTCAATGGCAATGTTAGAGCATTATGGTAACTAGTCTTGCCCTAATTCAGTTTTTATTTTATTTTAATGTAAGCCAGGGCGGGATCAGCCAGCAGCGGCTTACCGCATGCACGATTAATTTGCGGTGTGGACGAGGAGGGGTGAACATCTACTGCTCTGACTGCAGCACGAGGACCGCCTGTGAGTGCTTTGGATAGGGGTGGGGCCCACGGCTGCACACTCTGCTTGTTGAGAAGAGTAAGAACGATACGCAAGCACTAAGTCTCCAAAAGTCTCAAATAACACCAGAAAAATTTGCTACATTTGCCGCTAGTCGCTTTCTTGAAAATATGTCACTAGAGGGGTCTGAATACTCGCGAAGTTGGCAACACTGCATCCAACAATTCACAAGCTTGATGTCATTGTGTGCAAGGAATACCAACCAAATACTAAACTTTTGATTACTTTAATACTATGTGACATTTGTTATGTCTTCAAATGGGGGGGACTAGATCTATAAAGGGCTTTCATTTCTAAACAGAAAATCCGACGTGTGTAAAAATACCCTAAAATAAAAGGTGATTCTATACTGTCACCTCATATGAAACATTTGATCTCAAATCCAACATGCTGGAATATAGAGCCACATTAAAAATGTTAGCATCACTATCCACACATGTGTATGTAGTGGAGTGTAATTCAGTGACATGGCCTCTGCATCTCCATTGAAATTGCTGGCCATGCCTTTTGCAAGAGATTCCATGCAGAAAGTTGCCTGCTTGAACAGACTGCAAATTACTCTGGCCAGCCTCTGTTAGATCTGACCCTATCCTAGAGTGGGTTTTTCACTATTCTCTCCAGGTTGTTGGTAATCATTCTTAGTTTTTTTGACAGAGCTCAAAGCATTTGGCTGGATTATTGACTTAGTCATGCGCCTGATGTCCCTTGTTGTAGGGATGTGACAACAACAACAAAAAATCTGAAGATTCCATGTGAATTCACAATGCAGCTTTGCTGCTGCTAGCAACTGTTTGGGTCTTATGGTGCGTTCCTTTCAGATGGTTAAGCATGGCACCTGTACTACCTCGAGGGGTTAAATTTGGACGTCACATTTTGGTTGAATCCATTCAGTTGTGCAACCCCACTTGGTATCCCCAACTATTAACAATGATGGCGTAGTGGTGGACAGTTCACTCAAAAATAATTGATTCCTTTTTTCCTTGCACGTTAACGCCTATTTCTGAGTCAACTCTTTTAAGATTCTGTATTTTTGGAACAGATGAGACTTTATTTATGCACTTTCAACAACTCAAACATTGGCATTTTGGTCATTTAGCAGATCCACTGATACGGGTTAAGTGGCCTGTACACGGGCACATCAACATTTTTTATTTTTACCTAATCTGCTCAGGAATTCGAACCAGCGACCTTTCAGTTACTGGCCCAATGCTCTTAACTGCTAGGTGGAGAGAGAGGAGAGGGGTACCGTATAGGCAGGTCGGACACCAGGCAGACAAGTCAGAAACGTGCCCTAGGCTTATCTATTGGCAATCAAATGCTGTATCTCGCAATTTCTTGGCTTGCAATGTCTCGCAACTTCAGTAAAGCAGGGCCTATCATCAATGAATAGGCTAGGGTATTCTATACACAACAGACCGAAGACTAAACACACGTATATGTCTTGGTAATCTCTTGCATGCCAAATTCACCAAAATCGACTCAAGTTTGCCTCTTTCTCTCTGGTTTTATTTAAATTGCGCAACGTTCCCCATGTCTTTAGCCGATACAATGGAAAATGTTTTGTGATAACTACACTGCAATTTTTATTGGACATTTTTTTTTCCTTAACATTAATATATATGCCATTTAGCAGACGCTTTTATCCAAAGCGACTTACAGTCATGTGTGCATACATTCTACGTATGGGTGGTCCCGGGAATCGAACCCACTACCCTGGCGTTACAAGCGCCATGCTCTACCAACTGAGCTACAGAAGGACCAATGATCCCAATTTGGTTTAAACTTTCACACCCCTACATCGTTCCCTCCTATTAATACATATTGTGACTGCATTCGACTAAATATGACCGAGTCACTGAACATAATTTCAGTCTTCTTTATCAACAGTAATCTCAAGCTTTTGCAACAGCTAGCACTTTTCCACCAGTTGGCCTACTCTCTGCAATGGGTTGTCTGAAGTGGTAGGATTTATCTGTGGCCCGTTCCCATCTCAAAGTCAGATGTATCTCTCTCACTGAACAGATTATTAGAACATAGCACATCTATACTCTAGGCTTCCTCTAGGTTTCCCTACAGCTCGCCTTGCCTGCATGGGACAGAGAAGAGACACAAACTCCCCAGCGTGTCCACCGGTCAAGCACAGACTCCTGCTTTATTTTGCCCTTACCCCTCCTACAGACTCAAGGTTCCTCTACATCCAGGGATTTGGTCCGCCCCCCCTCCTATAGGTTCTAGGTATCGGGATTTGGTCCCCCCATCCTATAGGTTCTAGGTACCGGGGTCTGGTCCCCCCCTTCCTATAGGTTCTAGGTATCGGGATTTGGTCCGCCCCCCCTCCTATAGGTTCTAGGTATCGGGATTTGGTCCGCCCCCTCCTATAGGTTCTAGGTATCGGGATTTGGTCCGCCCCCCCTCCTATAGGTTCTAGGTATCGGGATTTGGTCCGCCCCCCTCCTATAGGTTCTAGGTATCGGGATTTGGTCCGCCCCCTCCTATAGGTTCTAGGTATCGGGATTTGGTCCGCCCCCCCTCCTATAGGTTCTAGGTATCGGGATTTGGTCCGCCCCCCCTCCTATAGGTTCTAGGTATCGGGATTTGGTCCGCCCCCTCCTATAGGTTCTAGGTATCGGGATTTGGTCCGCCCCCCTCCTATAGGTTCTAGGTATCGGGATTTGGTCCGCCCCCCTCCTATAGGTTCTAGGTATCGGGATTTCTTATTTTATTGATTAAACCTTTTTACATTTTAGCAAGAGGGGCCAAACAGTCCTCTACCTTCAGCACCACCTGTGGGTTAAAAATAAAGTCTGTTTTAGTTAGCTATATAGCCTATTTTTTGGCGGGGGGGGTTTAGTTTTTGTATTTTTATAAACCATTTTTTGATTTTTCCCTCTGCAGACCATCGTGATTCAAAACATCTACCGTAACCCCCAAAACAGTGCGCAGACGGCAGACGGCTCCCACTGTAAGTGCCTCCGGTCCAGTCCTCTCAGCCCACCAGGTCATTCTAGCTCTCTCCCCCTCCTCAGATTTTAGGTCTGCGTCTCCACTGGCTTCCTGCAGGGCTTCGGAGGGTCTGTCTCAGCACTGGTAGCAGGGGGTACCACAACACTACCTCAACACTTTAGTATATCGCCAATTGAATCAATTTAAAAAATATATATGTTTTAATCTGTTGCCATTCAGAGGTCTAAGCCTAGGTGTAGAATGACATGCTCTGATAGTGACATTGAAAAGGACTCCAAAAAATAATGCCTTGATCCCCACAATTCACATTGGATCTTTAAAGTTATTATCCACAGGAAATCTCCACATAGAAAACAGGTACTAACAGTTATAATGCACAGATGACAGACTTTAGGTATTTTTCAGGCGCTTTCAGAGAACTGACAATACACCTGCCCTAGTGCCCAACATGCGTTTGTGAATAGCTAGGTTTCCATCCAATTGGCAACCTTTTATGAGAATATTCGAAAATCTGCCTAAAACGATGTGCACATTTTCCCCCGTGAGATATTTTTCTATTGCAGATAAAAGGCTCTGCGTGATGAGTGAACATAAAAAAACAGTTTGCTGTTTAATTGGTTTCCATTGCATTTTCAACTCTACTGATGGTTTTCTCACAAGAGAACGTGGGTTATCGCCAGTGTGCCCACTCTGGTATTGGCACGTTCTCTCTAGCAGCGCTATCTGCGCACTGTTGGCTAGAGTGCGTGTATAGCCTACATGATTACATTTATTATTATTATTATTATGGACAAAAGAGTGAGATTATTTGTCAGACGGCAGCCAAGTATCGATAATCATGTCACCAGAACAAGACCCTCAATATTTATTGGAAAGGAGCATCAAGCTCATCACCTTGGACTTTCACCACCCTGTGAAGTTCATCGTAACGTTCATCTGAGGTCTAATAAACTGCATGCTTTACAGACGAGTCATAGTGGGAGGACCACATGTCATATATCAATATTTGCGCTTAAAAGCGTTTCCACCAACATTTCTCGCATTAATTTTACCAACTCAAAAAGATCCCACCTTGTCTAGCGTATTTTGTTTTGTCGACATTTGGAAAGTTGAATGAAAAATGTTTCCATCAGGCCAGTCATGGCTTCTTTTCATCCGACATGTTTCTACTCGCATTAAAAGGTTGGAGAAGAACCTGGTTATAGACAGCAAAAACATCTACATGAGTTACTGTCTAGACACAGAACAGTTTGGGATTTTAGTTTTCGCTCTTGCAATACTGCCGCCCCTATATGTTAGACTGATTCAGACGTCATCAGCCATAATGTAAATGTGTAAATGGTACCCATGCTGTTGAGCCCCGGCTAGCAGAGCGGATGCGTTGCCACTCGCTTCCTCTAAGGTAAGTCGTGGGTTTGTGGTCTTGTTGCTGTCATGTGTAACTGTTCTGTTTCTCAGCTGAGAAACTCAGAATGACTGGCAAAAAGTTACTTTTAAAAATGTATTAAAAGGAAGAAATGATAACTAGTAATAGAAACATCTTGGCATCCAATCACCTATGATTCAGCAAGTTCTAGAGGTCATTTCAAGCCTCCATGACCTGGTATGTAATGTTTGGGTAGGATAAATTTTCGGTTGTATTGGATTTTCCACCATTTTCCATAGTCAAATATTGTCATGCTGAGACATTCACTTCTTCCAGCTCCATCTCTTTCAGCGTGGACCAGTCCCATGGATCATCTTAACCTCTTTCAGTCATCCCTTCCTACCCTGTTCTGGGCCTGGTTGGGGCACAAGTACACAGTTTTGAGGGAGGGGGATGGGAGTAAATGCACCTATTTAACTACCATTTTAGGAATCTGCCTGAAACTATCTCAAAAATGTACATTTTGTATTTCAGACCATTGCCCTCTTGAACATTTACCGTAACCCTCAAAACACTGCCCAGTCTGCCGATGGTTTGCGCTGTAAGTTTCCCACTTGTTAACAGGGACCTGTGGCACAAAATGTTATAATTTTATCTTTCTCTTCATTTGCCCACACTTCCCTTTGGAGGTGCCATCTGACCTCTTTATCTGACATGTTAAGATTTAGCCCTTTAACATGATCAGTGATATACATTCTCTGCCCTTTAGTGCTGTAATATACATGTAATACAACGGGTACTAATGTTACGTAAAACAGACCATGTATACTACCGTTCTGGTGCCATGTAGTCAGTGTAACTGAAATAGTCCAAATTATGTTTTGATGCATACAGTATGTTTCTATTAATTCAAAACCTAACACGTATTCTAGGAAAACATTTTATTCATCGTTGTTACAGCTTCACACAAAAAAACACTATTCTATTCTAGAGGTTAACCCTGCTCTAGTCTCAGGTGGTCAAACTCATTTAGGATACATTTTTAGTTTTTATTGTACAAAATGAGATGACACATGGGGTGTGATTTTGAGTATGACTGACATTGTGTTTAGGCCCCATTAAGTCCCATTCCTTAGCATCAATTGATGGCTGTATTGTCTATGCCAGACCGTACGTACCATTACTACTTAGCACTCACTGAATGTAACTAAAATTAGTCTCAAAAGACTCTGTCCTCTCAAAGGTCAAATGTCCAGGCTTACTGTCGTCCTTGGTGTGCAGAGGCACAATGAGCGTATTTTTCGCATTGACCCTTTGCCTCCGGACAGTATTGTCTTTGCTGTCGTCCTTATTTCATCTGTACTGGACTGTGTGCTATTAGATTGAATACATTTTTAATAGTAGTCCAGACTCCTAGGTGTTAGAAATATTTATCCTGTGCATGTAGTTTATGAAACCACAATGCTGATTTCACCTACTGTAACACGTTGACTGGTCCCTGATGTGTGAGTTTCTCCCCTGTGGCCACTAGGTGCCGTCAGTGATGTGGAGATGCAGGAGCACTATGACGAGTTCTTTGAGGTGAGTCAGTGATGCGGTAGTACGCCCATTTGAATGGTGTGGATGATGCAGTTCAGGTCTACCATGCTTCTCTTCCCCCTCCACACAGCCCATGTGGGAATCATTGTATAAAATACTGAAAAAGAATAGAAATATATTTTGAGCATGTGTGGGAAATGTACTTTGAATTTAAATCCATTTATAACAGTGTATTCGCCCTTCTGTCTGTCAATCCCATTCTCTCTCCCTCGGTTTCTCTTGCTTAAGGAGGTCTTCACGGAGATGGAGGAGAAGTATGGAGAGGTGGAGGAGATGAACGTGTGCGATAACCTGGGAGACCATCTGGTCGGAAACGTATATGTGAAGGTGTGTCACTGACTGTGTGTGTAATGGTGGGTTTTGTGTACATTTTTTGACGAAAACACGTTCCTCTTCTCATTCAATCACACTGTCATTCTCAGCCTCATTAGAACCTACATTTGCACACACACTAACTCGGTGATGGTCTCTGTGTAGTTCCGTCGTGAAGAAGACGCGGAGAAGGCAGTGATGGATCTGAATAACCGCTGGTTCAACGGTCAGCCCATCCACGCCGAGCTCTCTCCCGTTACCGACTTCAGAGAAGCCTGCTGCCGCCAGTACGAGATGGGGTCAGTACTCCACCGCTGGACCACACGCACACCATTTTCAGTTCAACATTGCATTAATGGTGACACCTACAGAAATGCATTGTATCAGTTAGTGCACTGACTGCATTCTCGCTCTCTCTACAGGGAGTGCACTGACTGCATTCTCGCTCTCTCTACAGGGAGTGCACTGACTGCATTCTCGCTCTCTCTACAGGGAGTGCACTGACTGCATTCTCGCTCTCTCTACAGGGAGTGCACTGACTGCATTCTCGCTCTCTCTACAGGGAGTGCACTGACTGCATTCTCGCTCTCTCTACAGGGAGTGCACTGACTGCATTCTCGCTCTCTCTACAGGAGTGCACTGACTGCATTCTCGCTCTCTCTACAGGAGTGCACTGACTGCATTCTCGCTCTCTCTACAGGGAGTGCACTGACTGCATTCTCGCTCTCTACAGGGAGTGCACTGACTGCATTCTCGCTCTCTCTACAGGGAGTGCACTGACTGCATTCTCGCTCTCTCTACAGGGAGTGCACTGACTGCGTTCTCGCTCTCTCTACAGGGAGTGCACTGACTGCGTTCTCGCTCTCTCTACGGGGAGTGCACTGACTGCGTTCTCGCTCTCTCTACGGGGAGTGCACTGACTGCATTCTCGCTCTCTCTACAGGGAGTGCACTGACTGCATTCTCGCTCTCTCTACAGGGAGTGCACTGACTGCATTCTCGCTCTCTCTACAGGGAGTGCACTGACTGCATTCTCGCTCTCTCTACAGGGAGTGCACTGACTGCATTCTCGCTCTCTCTACAGGGAGTGCACTGACTGCATTCTCGCTCTCTCTACAGGGAGTGCACTGACTGCATTCTCGCTCTCTCTACAGGGAGTGCACTGACTGCGTTCTCGCTCTCTCTACGGGGAGTGCACTGACTGCGTTCTCGCTCTCTCTACGGGGAGTGCACTGACTGCATTCTCGCTCTCTCTACGGGGAGTGCACTGACTGCATTCTCGCTCTCTCTACGGGGAGTGCACTGACTGCATTCTCGCTCTCTCTACAGGGAGTGCACTCGAGGAGGCTTCTGTAACTTCATGCACCTGAAGCCCATCTCTAGGGAGCTGAGGAGGGAGCTATACGGACGCCGCAGGAAGAGGGGGTAAGCTCAGGCTCTGAGAGTCAACGCTAATCATTAAACTTATGCTGCTTTCAAGTGTTCTCCGGAATGCACCTTTCTGCCGTGATAGTTTTCACGTATGTTTGAGGGGGAAAGTTCTCAAGTTCTCATAGCTCTCTTTTTTTTTCCCCCTCTTCCTCAGAGGGGGGCATCATTCTCGCTCCCGTTCCAGGGAACGTCGTTCGCGCTCAAGGGACAGAGGAAGGGGAGGTGGTGGAGGTGGACGCGACCGCGAGAAAAGGCGCTCCAGAGACCGAGAACGCTCTGGAAGATTCTAAACAGAGCATCTACCAAACAGCCATCCCTCCCATCTCCATTATCACTCTCCATCCATCCCCAAATCCCTCTATCCTTGCCTCCATTGCGGCCTATCAATTCACCCTTGGCCCTTTCATATAATTGCGTCCCAATGACAAATTAATTGGAAGATGTTGGACATGTTTATTATTATTATTTTTTTCCCAAGAAATGGAACGCTTTTGTTTTCAATTTTAAAAACTATATGATTTGTACAAATTTCTTTGAAATAGTTACTCTGGAAAACAAAAAAGTAATGTTTTTATAGTGAACACCTATGAGTAACTGTTACTTTTGCCTTGAGTCATCATGCTCTAGACTGGGCTTACTGTAAGTGAGGGAATTTAAATACTTCCCATAGACTCCCAGTAACTTGACTCCCTCAGCTAATTTCTCACACAGAACATGCTCAGCTGTGAACTGAGTGTTCACTTGGCTCAAAAAGACAGTTGCCATAGATATGAAGGATTATCTCCTAAACCATATCATACCTCTTTTTTTTCCCAGTTTCCCATGCCAACATTTGCCTGTTTGGATTATGTCTACAAGTACATATTATTGACTGTTGACCTATAATTTTGGATAAATTGACTTGGCTGGAGAGGGAGGAGTCAAGGCCATAGTGTGGTTGAAGTAACATTTAATACAGAATTCTTCTGGTTACTTGCATTCAATATGAGAATGACAAGAGTGCAAAGCTGTCAAGGCAAAGGGTGTTTACTTTGAAGAATCTAAAATATATTTTGATTTGTTTAATACTTTTTTGGTTACTACATAATTCCATATGTGTTATTTCAATGTTTTGATGTCTTCACTATTATGCTACAATGTAGAAAATAGTAAAAATAAAGGAAAACCCTTGAATGAGTAAGTGTGTCGAAATTTGACTGGCACTGTAAGTAGTTTCCATTCAGAATTGACAGAAGCACAGTGCCAGAGACAAGAATACTGCCCCAGATGCAGCACTTCATATGGAAAGTGAACATGAGGTGGATGCAAAGTCTGAAAGTTTCAACTTTATTTCAAACTGAAACCAAGGCTTTGTTCAGTGAGTGTTGGACTACAGGCTTGATTTACAAAGCACTCCACCTATCAATGACACAATATCCCATTAGTTTAACACTGTCTCTTCACCTCTGTACAGAGAACCCTAGACAGTAATTGCCAGTACATCATGGTTAAGTTTGGTAACAGGAAGGCGGCCTATGTAATGGTTGTCTTTTTTGTGCTGAAAAACAAATGTTATAGCTTGTTGAGAACCTGTACCATCATTCTTTAAACAGCATGCAGAAATGTCAAACAGTCTGGCTGTACCTACTCATCGGTACACACTGTTATACAGCACCATAAAAAGGGACCACTCCATTTAGAAAGAACAGAGCACGAGTGGGAAGGATAGAGAATTCTTGAGCTAAAAACAATGTATGTCTGTAGGGAAATTGTACACACGTTGATGTTCGATCTTGTTTGAGATGTTGGAAGTGCTACATCTGGTCGTGAGTGGTTGTTAGTCACTGTAAAAATGCTTTGACTTGGCCTCCCAGATTAGACTGGAAGGGTGAGCTGGAACAGGGTGGGCTGTGTCCAATGATGTATACAGTCCATTCGGAATGTATTCAGACTTTTTCCACATTTTGTTACGTTACAGCCTTATTCTAATATGGATTCAATTGTTTTTTTCACCTCATCAATCTACACAATACCCATAATGACAAAGTAAAAACTGTTTTTTAGACATTTTTGCAAGTAAACTGAAATATCACATTGTTACAGACATGGCACTCGGCATTCAGGCCAAAGAGTTCAATCTTGGTTTCATCAGACCAGAGAATCTTGTTTCTCATGGTCTGAGAGTCTTTAGGTGCCTTTTGGCAAACTCCAAGCGGGCTGTCATGTGACTTACTGAGGAGTGGCTTCCATCTGGCCACTCTACCATTAAAGGCCTGGTTGGTGGAGTGCTGCAGAGATGGTTGTCCTTCTGGAAGGTTCTCCCATCTCTACAGAGGAACTCTGGAGCTCTGTCAGAGTGTCCATCAGGTTCCTAGTCACCTCCCAGACCAAGGCCCTTCTTCCCCGACTGCTTAGTTTGGCCGAGCGGCCAAGAGTCTTGGTGGTTCCAAACATCTTCATTTAAGAATGATGGTTGCCAGTGTGTTCTTGGGGACCTTCAATGCAGCAGAAATCTTTTAGTACCCTTCCCCAAGATCTGTGCCTCTTTTCAAATCATGTCCAATCAATTTAAGGTCTCAAGGATGAACAATGGAAACAGGATGCAGCTAAACTCAATTTCGAGTCTCATAACAAAAAATCTGAATACTTATGTAAATAAGATATTTTTTTATTTTTTATAAATTTGCAAACATTTCTATAAACCTGTTTTCACTTTGTCATTATGAGGTATTGTGTGTAGATTGATGAGGAAACATTTTTATTTAATGAAGTAATATACAAATATAAGTAATATAACAAAATCTGGAAAAAGTCAAGTACTCTGAATAGTTTCCAAATGCACTGTATAAACCCTGGATTTCTGATGCTATGCATTGGCTATTGAGAGTCATTAAAGCCACAGGTCGGACGTATTGGCACTCCCGAGTAGAAGCAGTCCATAGAGATAAATAGAGGACTCATCTTTATATCTGTGCTATTATTGCATTGCTCACAACTGGTCTCCAAGGCATAAACACCCAACAATAAAGCCTTGCGTTCCTATTTATTATATTTGTTTTGCGCTGTTGGCGGAAGGTGCACATGATTCAGCAGTAGCGCCGGGAAGGCAAAGTGTTCCCATTTTGAACCATTTCATGTGTCTGAAGGTAGAACTCAGAGAGCAAATCAAGTGCACCTATAGGTCTACCGCTGGCCAATCAGATAGATAAGATCAACTTGTCTGCACAGTTTCCTCGCGTCATAGACTGAACGCACAGCAAAGCTGATAATGTGAGGTTTTAAAACTTTTAAAACCGTGACTTGAGAGACTCAACGAATACATCAAAGATTTGCAGTTTTCATGAGTAAGTTCAAGTTTAAGTTGTCATTCAGCACTGTCAACGCTAACTTCCACTCACGCTACAACCAGTACTGCAGCTGCAATGAAGGAGTATAGCAAAGTGCTTTGATAAGCTTCAGTTGTTATTATTAAACACGATACCCAATAGTGAAAACCAATGTTTTGACAATTTTGCACATCTATTGAAAATTAAATTAAGAAATATATTATTTACATAAGTTCTATTTACACCCCTGAGTCAATGTTAGAATCACCTTTGGCAGCGATTAAAGCTGTATGTTGTTCTGGGAAAGTCTCTAAGAGCTTTGCATGCCTGGATTGTACAATATTTGCACATTCTCCTCTTACAGCTCTGTCAAGTTGGTTGTTGATCATTGCGAGACAGCCATTTTCAAGTCTTGCTGTAGATTTTTTACAATTTCAATTCATAGAATTCATACAATACATTTATAGATAAACTCAATTGAATCCCCACCCCACGCCCCAACAGCGGTCTGATAGCATGCAAAATAAATCATTAGATAAAAACAAATACATTTATATTACATACTAAATCTACTGAACAATACATCTCAGAAATAGTATTACATTATTTATACACATTCATGGATGTAAAGGCCCGTTGGTTAAGAGTTCAGAAATGTCCATTACTGCTTTTTTCTGTGTCTAGAGTGGACACCTTGGCCCTGTGGATCCTGTCCGTGGAGAGCTCCATAAGTACAATTTCTTTAAATGTGAGCAGCCATTGTCGCAATGGTAACTGATGAGGTGGATTCCGCAAACAGCTGTGGTTTCTGCCAACCACACTCTCCATTGGCGTTCTGACAAGTGAAAATCAGAGTCATCATAAAGCAGCGTCACTATTGGATCTAATGGCAGAATTGTATCTATAAGTACAGAGATGACATCATTGACTTTCCCCCAGAATTCAACCAGATGCTGAAAGGTACCAAGGTCCCCTGTGGTGCAGAACACACATAATGGTGATGGACTGATACCCATTTGATATCTTTTTTGAGGTGTTAGATTAATTAAATTAATTAATTGGTGATTGGGGTTTCTAGGTGATAAAATGTTATATTTGGAACTGCAAGACCACCTAATGCTTTTGTCCTCTGTAGTGTTGCATATTTAATCTGTGGTCTCTTTCTCCCCCAAATGAACTTCTTTATGACAGAGTCAAGTTTAGACCAATAGTCTACAGGACGAGGCAGTGGAAACATGGAACTGATCAAATTGATACGAGAGAGGACAATCATTTGAATCGTTGAGATTCTAGCATGCAAAGAAGTGGCCATAGCGGACCGTCTTTGATGTATTTTTTGATATTTTGAAAGGTTTTTAAGTAGTTCTTCCTGCAAGTTGTGTGAATAGAGGGGGTTATGGTAATACCTAGGTACATTAGGTGATTTGTTTCTTCACTGGGATCATGGGTGGTAGTTGAACACTTCCCTTAGCTGAGTTAAGAGGTAGTAGAGCTGATGTAGACCAGTTGATCTTGTAACCAGACCATGAGCTGAATGCTGTTTAAATAGACATTATTGGCTGGAGGGTTTCTGAACATTTGTGACGTAGAGCAGTATGTCATCTGCATACAGAGAAATTGCTTGTTCAGTTTGTTTGATTTTGATATGTGATGAAGCGTAATTTATGCTTTGTGCCAGCAGTTCAAGAGCGAGAGCAAATAGCACAAGGGAGTCAAGACAACCTTGCTTACATCCTCGTTGTATGGTAAATGGATTAGAATGGGTAGTGCCAGTAGATATAATAGATGGATTCACATACATGCTGTGAATCATAAGTATAAATGTAGCCCCAAAACCAAAATGTTCAAGAACAACCCATAAATATTCTCACTCTAAGCGGTCAAAGGCTTTCTCTACATCTAATGATAACACAGCACATGGGGAATCCAGATTGGAAGCATTAGCAACCACATGAAACAGGTGGCATGGGGCCTCCCGAGTGGGGCAGTGGTCTGGTTTGTGTCCAGGCTCTGTTGCAACCGGCCACGACCGGGAGACCCATGGGGTGGCGCACAATTGCCCCAGCGCCGTCCAGGTCAGGGGAGGGTTTGGCTGGCCGGGATGTCTTTGTCTCATCACGCTCTAGCGACTCCTGTGGCGGGCCGGGCGCAAGCATGCTGACAAGGTCGCAAGGTGTACGGTGTTTCCTCTGACACATTGGTGCAGCTGGCTTCCGGGTTAAGCGGGCATTGTGTCAAGAAGCAGTGTGGCTTGGCTGAGTTAAGTTTCTGAGGATGCACAGCTCTTGACCTTCACCTCTCCTGAGTCCATATGTGAATTGCAGTGATGGGACAATTGGATACCACAAAGTTGGGGAGAAAAAGGGGTAAAAAAATATATATTAAAAAAAAGAAACAGGTGGTGGGTGCGGTGCATGTTATCAGCTTGCCTGACGAGCCTCAATAAACCCTGTTTGGTCAGGATGTATGAGGTTGTTAATAACTTTCTCTAATCACATGGCTAGAACTTTGTCATCTTAATTTATGTTCCGATTAAACTGATTGGCCAAAAATAATCACAATTTGGGAGGTATTTTCCTTTCTTAGGGATAAGGGATATAATAGCGTATTGATGTCTCTGTGAAATTGTCCTTTTTCAATAGCAATGTTAAGCGATTCAAGAATAACTGGTCCTAGCTCATCCCAAAAGTTGAAAATGAGTTCAGGAGGTACTCCATCAATACCAGGCGCTTCATCTTTCTTCATATTTAAAAGATCTGCTTTCAGTTGAGATAAAGTGACAGGTTCCTCTAAAAGAAAAGTTTGGGCAACGTAAGGTTCTCCAGGAACTGCCGACAAGCAGAAGTATTAAAGTTACGTGAGGAACTGTATAAATTTGAATAACATGCTCTAAAAGTTGTATTTATTTCTGCAGGATCAGATATCAGTCCCTTAGTATGGGATCTGATCAGCTGTATTGATCTTGTTTCAAGATATAAACAGCAGCAACAGTAAGTGGCCCAGCCTACTCCCTTGAAAAAAATATTTTTTCCCCCTCTGCATAGTGAATTCTGCTCTACGTGGCAACAGATCATTAAGTTCCAGTCTACTTGTTTTTAGCTCAAAACGCCTTCCAGCATTTTACAATGATATTCCAATTCACTGATCTTCTGAAGTCTTAATTTCTGCAAATTAGAGGAAATATGTGTTATGTTTCCTCTTATGAAACCTTTTACAGCTAACCATACCATAGTTGAGTCCTCCACTGAGGGGGCATTTATTTCACAAACATACTTCAAATTGGATCTAAACTGAAAGATGAAATCAGACTTATGTAATAAAGTATTATTAAGGCTCCATCTCAGTGCACGCTTTTTCATTGGGAACATTGGACATTGACAAAGAATGGGATTATGATCAGAGAGAATGGCCGGTAATGTTTTTATAAATTCCATGTTACCTGTAATATCAGTAGATGTTAAAACATAGTCAGTTCTCGAGAAAGTTATTCATCTTTCTATGGGGCGGCAGGTAGCGTAGTGGTTAGAGCGTTGGCCTAGTAACCAGAATTTTGCAAGTTCGAATCCCCAAGCTGACAAGGTAAAAATCTGTCATTCTGCCCCTGAACAAGGCAGTTAACCCACTGTTCTTAGGTTGTCATTGAAAATACGTTTTTTTTTTCCTTATCTGACTTGCCTAGTTAAATAAAAACAAAATAAATAGTAGGGATATAATAGCTGTCCTTAGTTGTGGGATTATAAAATCTCCAACAGTCAATAAAATGAAGATCTTTAAAAAAGATCACATCCATCCCCTCTGAAAATAAAGTTCCCTACTTTGTGTAACTCGTATATTTAACGCTATTTATTTATCAAGAAATGATCAATGGTGAGTGTAAAGTTAATTACTTTTGAGTTCATCAACAGTTAATTCAATCAATCGTTAATTTTTTTATGTCATCACTGCGAGCCATCATGACTCTCAAAACCCGTGACAGCCGCAGTTTACTTGTGAAGATAACTTTAGCGCCTCCCTAAAACCCCTATTCAAATTTGACACAAACCTTCAAATATGTATGTAATGAGACATTATATTCACTCTTTATAGTGTTTCATTTACATTTTAGAGGTATTGAGTTGGACAAATCGGGTGAAAAAAGCCAACAGACATACTGTATCTTCCCCTTTCACTATCACTCAGTAGCCTACGCTTCTCCCTGTGCCAAATTTTAAAAAAGCTCCATTGCCTTCAAGGCAATCAAGCAAGAAAAATGTCAGTATTGGGACAAAGTGGAGTCACAATTCAACGGCTCAGACACAAGACGTATGTGGCAGGGCCTACAGACAAATACGGACTTCAAAAAGAAAACCAGCCATGTCATGGACGTCTTGCTTCCAGACTAACTAAACACCAACTTTGCCCGCTTTGAGGATAATACAGTGCCACTGCTACCGAGGACTGTGGGCTCTCCTTCTCTGTGGCTGATGTGAGTAAGACATTTAAATGTGTTAACCCTCGCAAGGCTGTCGGCCCAGACGGCATCCCTAGCCACATCCTCAGAGCATGCGCAGACCAGCTGGCTGGTGTGTTTACGGACATATTCAATCTTTCCCTATCACAGTCTGCTGTCCCCACATGCTTAAAATGGCCACCAATGTCGTTCCACTTCATGATTGTGTCCCACTTGTACATACAGTGCCTTGCGAAAGTATTCGGCCCCCTTGAACTTTGCGACCTTTTGCCACATTTCAGGCTTCAAACATAAAGATATAAAATTGTATTTTTTTGTGAAGAATCAACAACAAGTGGGACACAATCATGAAGTGGAACGACATTTATTGGATATTTCAAACTTTTTTAACAAATCAAAAACGGAAAAATTGGGCGTGCAAAATTATTCAGCCCCTTTACTTTCAGTGCAGCAAACTCTCTCCAGAAGTCCAGTGAGGATCTCTGAATGATCCAATGTTGACCTAAATTACTAATGATGATAAATACAATCCACCTGTGTGTAATCAAGTCTCCGTATAAATGCACCTGCACTGTGATAGTCTCAGAGGTCCGTTAAAAGCGCAGAGAGCATCATAAAGAACAAGGAACACACCAGGCAGGTCCGAGATACTGTTGTGAAGAAGTTTAAAGCCGGATTTGGATACAAAAAGATTTCCCAAGCTTTAAACATCCCAAGGAGCACTGTGCAAGCGATAATATTGAAATGGAAGGAGTATCAGACCACTGACCTGGCCGTCCCTCTAAACTTTCAGCTCATACAAGGAGAAGACTGATCAGAGATGCAGCCAAGAGGCCCATGATCACTCTGGATGAACTGCAGAGATCTACAGCTGAGGACAACAATCAGTCGTATATTGCACAAATCTGGCCTTTATGGAAGAGTGGCAAGAAGAAAGCCATTTCTTAAAGATATCCATAAAAAGTGTTGTTTAAAGTTTGCCACAAGCCACCTGGGAGACACACCAAACATGTGGTGCTCTGGTCAGATGAAACCAAAATTGAACTTTTTGGCAACAATGCAAAACGTTATGTTTGGCATAAAAGCAACACAGCTCATCACCCTGAACACACCATCCCCACTGTCAAACATGGTGGTGGCAGCATCATGGTTTGGGCCTGCTTTTCTTCAGCAGGGACAGGGAAGATGGTTAAAATTGATGGGAAGATGGATGGAGCCAAATACAGGACCATTCTGGAAGAAAACCTGATGGAGTCTGCAAAAGACCTGAGACTGGGACGGAGATTTGTCTTCCAACAAGACAATGATCCAAAACATAAAGCAAAATCTACAATGGAATGGTTCAAAAATAAACATATCCAGGTGTTAGAATGGCCAAGTCAAAGTCCAGACCTGAATCCAATCGAGAATCTGTGGAAAGAACTGAAAACTGCTGTTCACAAATGTTCTCCATCCAACCTCACTGAGCTCGAGCTGTTTTGCAAGGAGGAATGGGAAAAAATTTCAGTCTCTCGATGTGCAAAACTGATAGAGACATACCCCAAGCGACTTACAGCTGTAATCGCAGCAAAAGGTGGCGCTACAAAGTATTAACTTAAGGGGGCTGAATAATTTTGCACGCCCAATTTTTCAGTTTTTGATTTGTTAAAAAAGTTTGAAATATCCAATAAATGTCGTTCCACTTCATGATTGTGTCCCACTTGTTGTTGATTCTTCACAAAAAAATACAGTTTTATATCTTTATGTTTGAAGCCTGAAATGTGGCAAAAGGTCGCAAAGTTCAAGGGGGCCGAATAATTTCGCAAGGCACTGTATATACTGTACTCTATACCATTTACTGCATCTTGTTTATATACCCTACATTACTCATCTTACATGTATATACTGTACTCTATACCATCTACTGCATCTTGCCTATGCCATTCTGTACCATCACTCATTCATATATCTTTATGTACATATTATGTACATATTCTTATTCATTCCTTTACACTTGTGTGAAATTGTTAGGTTAGATTACTCGTTGGATATTACTGCATTGTCAGCACTAGAAGCACAAACATTTTGCTACACTCGCATTAACATCTGCTAACCATGTGTATGTGACAAATAACATTTGATTTGATTATATTTTTTAAATCAGAGTAAAAACCCTGTTTTAGGTCAGTTACCAGATCACCACTTTATTTTAAGAATGTGAAATGTCAGAATAATAGTAGAGAGAATTATTTATTTCAACCTTTATTTCTTTCATCACATTCCCAGTGGGCCAGAAGTTTACATACACTCAATTAGTATTTGGTAGCATTGCCTTTCAATTGTTTAACTTGGGTCAAATGTTTCAGGTAGCCTTCCACAAGCTTCCCACAATAAGTTGCGTGAATTTTGGCCCATTCCTCCTGACAGAGCTGGTGTAACTGAGTCAGGTTTGTAGGGCTCCTTGCTCGCACACACTTGTTCAGTTCCGCATACAAATGTTCTATAGGGTTGAGATCAGGGCTTTGTGATGGCCACTCCAATACCTTGACTTTGTTGTCCTTAAGACATTTTGCCACAAATTTGGAAGTTTGCTTGGGGTCATTGTCCATTTGGAAGACCCATTTGCGACCAAGCTTTAACTTCCTGACTGATGTCTTGAGATGTCAATATAGCCACATAATTTTCCTGTCTCATGATGCCATCTATTTTGTGAAGTGCACCAGTCCCTCCTGCAGCACAGCACCCCTACAACATGATGCTGCCACCCCCGTGCTTCACGGTTGGGATGGTGTTCTTCGGCTCCTCCAAACATAACGATGGTCATTATGGCCAAATAGTTCTATTTTTGTTTCATCAGACCATAGGACATTTGTCCAAAAAGTACAATCTTTTTTTCCCAATGTGCAGTTGCAAACCGTAGTCTGGCATTTTTATGGTGGTTTTGGAGCAGTGGCTTCTTCTTGCTGAGCGGCCTTTCAGGTTATGTCGATATAGGACTCATTTTACTGTGGATATAGATTCTTTTTTTGTGTTTTTTGTACCCCTTTTTCTCCCCAATTTCGTAGTATCCAATTATATTTTCTATAACTCAAAGGGTGCATTTGTAAATTCACTCAGGCTATCTACTCCAATTTCAGAGCACTCTCCTCTGTGTACCAGAGAGCAGAATAACTGAAGAATTTACAAATGCGCAACACCCATTGAGGGTGAGTTCGTAAATTCACTCTGGAGTGCCTGAGTGCGCTCAGAGTATGCTCTGGGGTTCGCAAATTCAGAGGGTTCGCTCTTGGAGCGTTCAGAGTGCACACTGGATGTTCTGACCAAGGAGTAGGGTTGATCCGAGCTCACAACAGCAGTGAAGCACTCAAGCTAACTGGCTAAAGTTGGCTAGCTTGCTAGCTTCTTCCAGACACAAATGAGAAAACACCTTGCCTTAGCAGAGTTGGCATTGGTGACTGCAATTGTGCTGCTGGCAACAATGTAATTATGTTTTTTACTCAACGTTTACTGGCATGGCCATATTCAACGGGTGTTAAGCGCTCAAATCAGTTGTTCTGCGCTCTGGCACAGTTAGACAAGAGTGCTCTTGTAACGGATGTGAAACGGCTAGCTTAGTTAGCAGTCTGCGCTAAATAGCGTTTCAATCGGTTACGTCACTTGCTCTGAGACCTTGAAGTAGTAGTTCCCCTTGTTCTGCAAGGGCCGCGGCTTTTGTGGAGCGATGGGTAACGATGCTTCGAGGGTGACTGTTGTCGTTGTGTGCAGAAGGTCCCTGGTTCGCGCCCGGGTATGGGCGAGGGGACGGACGTAAAGTTGTACTGTTACACTCTGATATCGCAGTAGATAGACAGTGAATTTACCAACGCACCCAAAATGATGTATTTTCAGCTTTTTGAAGCTGGTGTACAAAACCAAAAGTAAAAGACACAAAAACAAAACATAAGAAAGGGAAGCATAGAAATAGCCTACATAGAACAAATATACCGCTTCTTAGACTTGCCTTCAATGAGATTGACATATCTATAACTCACATTTCTATGTGCATTTGGTCAGTCTCCCAGAAAGTTACATATTGCAGCTTTACATATTGTATTAATCAAATGTTTTTTTTTAAATACAAAAAAATAAATGTAATATTAAAATATATCACATTACGCATTTAGTAATGACAGAATTATATTTCAACTTCATGCTCAGTAACACTTTTGTATGACTTCAGTACATTCTTTTATCAATAGGAGTGTAGGGAAAAGGTGATTGTTGTTGTGCATTGATAAGCACACCAAAGCACAACAAAGTCTGCATTAATGACTCAAATATAGGTGGCACTTCTAAAAACCTTTTTTACACAATAGCTACAACATAACTTTTCTTTCATTTTGACCAGTTACAAGTAGGATTTCAAAGGGTCATACATTTCCCAAAAATGTTCCATGGGAAGTTAAGCCCAGGACTTTTGCTTAAATTCATCAAAAATGTTAGCTTATAACAGTGAACCTTTTTTTGTGGGATACACATGAGGCAATTCTAGGTCCTGTGGCATATTTTGGTTCAATGGAATTGCAACCCTCTGCATGCACAGTGCACTCCTCCATCACATGTACTGCTGATTCTCAAGATCTTGCACACAAGAGCCAAGGACTACATGCTTTCTGGTAAGTTTTGATTACAATTCTGGGTGGTATGAATATATTTTATATGACACATGATTTTTTTGTTAACTAGTAAATAGTAGCCTACAGCAAAGTGTAGTTAACAATTTCTGCTAGTTAGTTTTCGCTACCATGTGGGTTTTAGCTTGCTTGAGTCTGCTAACTGAGAAGTGTTAATTCACCTGTTTCCATACATGTTTAATTTTAAAACATTTATTTTACAATGGAGTTGTTTAATCTAACTGCTTAACTATTTATCTGAACATGGAATTGTATTTGTTTTTTTTACTCTTTTTTTGTCATCTTTACAGGAAAATGCCACGCAATTGCTCCAACTGTCAACACACTCAAATTAATAGAGGACTTATACCTGGAGACGCGTTGGTTGGGAATTGTGTGGAGGTGAGTGTTCGTGGGTGTGGTTTCAGAGTCGCGTACCTAATGTATGTCACAATGGGTCAGCGAACTATCTTGTCTCAGCGTCTGTGGACTATGATTTACACTTTAGCAGCAGGAGGACGAGCAATATCCACCGTTATAGTACGGATGAAGCCTGAGCTGGAATGTGAAGCTGAAGCTGGTTAGCCTTAGAAAACGTTTGTCCTATCCGGGATCTTTGGGACATCCCTACTCTATTGAAGTAGAACTTTAAAATGGTTAAGGTTAGGTAAAGGTTATGGTTAAGGTTGTAGTAAGGGTAGGTGTTAATGATAGGGTTTAAGGGAACATCCCAAGGACCCTGGATAGTACTGACCAAAATACTTAGTAGATCCAGGCAGAGATATGTTTGATTAGATGGGAAACTCCATTGGAAGGAGTGAATGGGAGTCAATTGGGCACTAGCTTGAAATCTTAACATTAACATGAATAAAGTAAAGCTAAAACATTACAATTATTTTCCCGAGATGTCAGATAATTAACTTGTTCTCTGTAATATCATATAGCTTTGAAATCGTGACATTAATACTTAAGAGGAAAATAATAGGCAGGTTTCTCAACTCACGGTGCCTTTAATTATTATAATATATGCCATTTAGCAGACGCTTTTATCCAAAGCGACTTACAGTCATGTGTGCATACATTCTACGTATGGGTGGTCCCGGGGATCGAACCCACTACCCTGGCGTTACAAGCGCCATGCTCTACCAACTGAGCTACAGAAGGACCATTTTAATATAACCTTTATTTAACTAGGCAAGTCAGTTAAGAGCAAATTATAATTTACAATGACCGCCTACACATCTGGGACATCTGGGAACTCTGAAAAAAACAAAGTCAAATCATGGTCAGTGATCTTCAGGTCGGAGAGTCAGTTGTAGAAGGATGCCAGTGTTTCCACCTTGGAATTCTGTATGACCGTTTAAAATTATTTTCCAGAATTTAGAATTTTTGTTTGTGTATGAAGAAAAATAACAATCATTTCAGTGGTCTTGTTATCATTGCAATAGTAACATATTATATCTTTCATGTCAAAAACATAGGCAGTGTTCATGATGGTAAATAAGTATTTTGCAAGGTTTTTCCAAAATTCTGATACAAATTTACATTCTAAAAACAAGTGAGACAGATTCTCACCTTCTTCTTCACAGAAAACGCAGATATCATCAATAGCCACAAATGTGGATATCATAGAATTACATGGATATATCTTATATAAAATGTTGAATTACACTTCCTTTAACTTTGTTTGGTATACAGTATTTGTAAGGCATTAACCATGCATTTTTCCAGACAATGTCAGGAATAAGCATGTTCCAGAAAAACTTTCCTCTCAGTGTAAGTTGGTTTTGTGAATGAAGAATTTGTCTTATATATTTATTACAACAAGATCTCTCAAGTAAGCCCATGCCTTCCAATCTGAGTTCTGGATAAACTTTGTGATCAGTCCCAAAATTAAGATGCGTTTTCATAAGTGTAGTGAGACCACTGGGAACGGCTTGGATCACAGAAATAAACTCTCTGAAAGGTTTTGGAAACTCTTTCAATGTTATAAATTGTTCATATGTGAGAATATTACCCTTGTTGTCGAAAATGTCAAGAACAAAGTCAATATTCCTCTCATGCCAGCTGGGATAGAACAATGACTTATTCCTTACAGTTATGTCTGAATTATTCCACAAAAGAGCTTTATGTGGGGGAAAATTGTGCAGGAAACATATTTTCTAGGCCATTAAAGCTTGTTGGTGAAAACTAGCCAATTCAGCAGGTCATCTTTCAGGAATATAATTACATTTTCAGTAAAAATTGAAGATTTATTAAACACATTATTTGGAATGAAATACCATATTGAATCAGTATTGATCAAACATTTTTTCAACCAGTTTATCTTGAAAGTGTTATTTATGTCAACAAAATCCAACACTTATAGACGGCCTTCAGCTCTTTTGTTAGAAAGGACAGATGTTTTTAGTTTGTGAGACTTATTCTTCCAGATGAAGTCAAGAAAGGTCTTATTGATCTCTTTACAAGTAGCTGGATTTACACATAACGATAATGAGGGGTACACAAAACGAGACAGTCCCTCTGCCTTGGACAGAAGTACTCTCCCAAGTATAGAAAGATCTCTTTGTAGACAATTATTAAATAGATTTTTAGTTCTCTTAATTTTGGGAGAGAAATTCAAATGTTGTCTGACTAAGTGTTTTTTTGACAGATGTATTCCTAAATATTTAACACAGTCCTTTACAGGAATATTTTCTATTTCTTTATCATCAGAGTCAAATAAACATAAGATTTCACATTTAGAAACATTCAGCATTAATCCTGATGCAATAGGAAATGCAGTTACAGCATTAAGGGCATGGGGCAACCTGGTCTTTGTCTCTTAAGAAAAGAGTAGTATCATCAGCCAGTTGGGACATTTTGATTTATTTGTTAAAAATGGTTTAGCCATACAAATTTGCATCATTCAGAATATCTAGAGATAGAAGTTCCACAACCAAAATGAATAAAAATGGCAAAATTGGGCATCCCTGTCGTACACTTCTGTTGATACTGAATCTTTTGGAAGTATTATGGTTTAGTAGCACAGAACTATTTATATCTTTGTAAAACATGCGAATTACTTTAATAAAAGAGAAATTCATGTTGAATTGTGTCAAAGGCTTTACAGAAGTCCAAAAATAGGACAACCGCATCTGAGTCAATTGCATCTGAATAATCTATAAGGTCCAAGACTAAACTAATGTTGTTAGAGCTTATGTGACGGCCCTTCATAAATCCTGTTTGAGTCTCATTTATAATGGTATCTATTCCTTTCTTTAATCTTTTGGCATAAACCAGAGCAATCAATTTGTAATCAATATTTATTAAAGTAATTGGTCTCCAATTGTCAATGAGAGAAGGGTCTTTATCGAGCTTCGGAATAAGGCCCTGGTTCATAGTGGAGACCATTTCCCAATTTTTAATGCAATCTTGAAACATATTGAAAATCGGGTCTTCTAGTAACTCCCAAAACTGTCTATAGAATTCAACTGACAGGCCATCAGGGCCAGGTGATTTCATCTGTCAGGCCATCAGGGCCAGGTGATTTCAACTGACAGGCCATCAGGGCCAGGTGATTTCATCTGTCAGGCCATCAGGGCCAGGTGATTTCATCTGTCAGGCCATCAGGGCCAGGTGATTTCATCTGTCAGGCCATCAGGGCCAGGTGATTTCATCTGTCAGGCCATCAGGGCCAGGTGATTTCATCTGTCAGGCCATCAGGGCCAGGTGATTTCAACTGACAGGCCATCAGGGCCAGGTGATTTCCCTTTTTTCATTGAATTCAGAGCCTCTAATTTCTTCAATTGACACAGGTGAATCGCAAACTGAGTGGAAATCATCCTCAATTACAGGGACATAATTCTGAATGTGGCAAATGTAGCTTTCACAACCATCTTCCTGAAATTGAGAGCTGTAAAGGATTTCATAAAAGGAATTGACAAATGATAATATTGTAATGGGATCTTTGCATAAAACATTGTTAATTTTGTGTGCAGTTATAGATTTTCTTTGGTAGTTTCTCTTTTCAAGTGCAACAAAGTAACTAGTGTTTCTTTCCCACTCTTCAATCCATTTAACTCTTGACCTTACAAAGGCACCCTTTGCCAGATCCGTGTAAAGCTGTTCTAATTCTAGTTGTAAAGACTTGAATACAGATTCCTCTTCTTCAGATAGATTATCTTTCTTTAGAAAACTGTCAAGCTTGCTCATCATCTCCTTTTCTCTAAGGTTCTTTAATTGCATCAGCTCTTTGGCACGTTTAATGGCTACCACTCTGATTTCATATTTGAACAATTCCAATCTACTTCTATGACCCAAGTCTTTTCTTGCAAAAATATCTTTAGCTAATGATTTGATGTTTTCAATGAGAGCAGTATATTTAAGAAGTGTGTTGTTTCATTTCCAATATCCTCGAATACCTTTTGATTTTTTAGTAGCTTGTAAATTCAGGGAAATCAAGTGATGATCAGAAAAGGGAGCCAACTGATGATCTACATCTATAACAAATTGTAACAAAAAAGGGGAAATTATGAATAAATCTATTCTAGATGTACGTGACATAGTTTTGTTGGTCCAGGTACAACCCTTTGCATCCGGATTGAAATAACGCCAGACATCCTCAACACAGAGATCCTCAACACAGAGATCCTCAACACAGAGATCCTTGCATAATGTAATGAAAATGTTACTATTTTGAGGGTTTCGACTCATTCTAGGAGGAAAACGATCAGCAGATGCATCAGGTGTTTCATTAAAATCCTCTGAAATAATTAGAAAAGCCTTTGAGTATTTGTTGCTTAAATCCTGTACTTTCCTGGTAAATTGGGTAAAAAGGGTCTTATTAGGAGCATGTGTGTTATGTCCATATGCATTACAGATTATGTAAATAGCATTGTCAAGTTTAACAGTTACTATGACCCATCTCCCGCCTTGTGAAGATGTGGAATCTAGAACGTCACCTTTAAACTTGTGAATAAGTGTCAAAACACCAGCAGAATGAATCGATCCATGACTGAAATAGGCCATATCTCCCCTGAACAAGGCATCATACCTTTTAAGAAACGATTACGTGACGATTCCCTTAGCAACTGAGTGACGCAGAATGACAACGGTAACACGATTGGTCTACGGTCTGCTGAGCGGAGCATGAGACGTTTTGCCATCTATTTACCAATTGATTCTTATCTCCTCCTTTTCTAAAATCTCTGGTAGATCTATCTTGCGTCTTATGTGCGCAAAGGACCGACAAATGTGTAAACTCTGATTGGAAGAGCAAGACCGACAAAAGCCCCCACGATAGCCAATCAACGCACACACCAGACAAATTACACTCGAATCAGATTGGACCGTTGTCACTCTTGGGCTGCTGGCAATGCTAAAATAGTCGCATTCTACGAAAGACCTTTGACATTGAATCACATATCGGTACATCACCACTAGCTTCCTTAATTAACTCAAAGGTGAGTGGACATCAATGTTACTACCAAAGAACGATATTAATAACCCTAGAATTTTTATTTTTGAGTATTGTTTTGACTGATTCAGAACACTCCATCATTCCTCACGTGTGGCGCTTGAACATCATAGCGCTCTGTCTCTTTACTACTTTTTCTAACCTATTACAGTGTTATGTTATAGGGTTCATTGATTGTGTGGTGTCATGTAGAGTGACTTGACCATCTGAAACAACTGAGTGACATGAACAAGCATGATGAAATACAATTTACAGTAGCATCATCAGTCGCGCCAAGGTAGACTACTGTAGCCAACAGGGACAATGGTGGAGTCCTATTACGCTGGTTTGGGATGAACCGGGCAATGTCCCGCCCGTCAAGATAGGGAGGAGCGCCCGTCTCATATCAAACGGTAATCTGCGCCGATTGGTCATGGTGTCAACAAGGCAGATGTTGCATCGTCCAGAAACAAACATCTCTTTTCCATGAAATAAATGTTGTCTCTTCAAACTAGTTTTCATTGGGAAGGCAGATAAAAGCGTTTTTTTTCAAAAGCAATCACTTTTGGTTGTATAACAATTAATTACGTCACTTTTGTTTTTAGGGGTCTTCGCTATCCGCCAGAGCGGAACACCTGGCTCACGACCGAGACGCATCCCTGTTCCAAAACGAATGCAATCACTTTTAACCCGAGATAAACTCCTCCCACTAGGGTAACCCGGGCCAGATAAACGAACCTCCTCAGTGTAAAATGCGGCGATTGCATCATCTATCTCTTACGACATTTTGGAGCCTAACAAAACGTATAATTTGACATGCTGGTGAATGGAAGATATGTAGAATTGAGTAGCATACGACGGAAGGGGGAAAAGTGTTGCCTACAATAGAAAGGATACATAATAGCAGCTACCAATTTGATGTCAGAATTTATCTTTAGGTCTAATGTTACTTAAAAACTGTTTTTTAATAGATTCGTCTCTACAGGTTTGTCTGTGCACTTTATTACAGGTTTGTCTGTCCACTTTATCTAATGCTGAATAGATGACTGACACTTGAACAGATTGACACTAAACCTATAATCAATAACTAGAATCATAAATGGTAGGGCAACTGCTTGGCCTCTGACAGCAAGGCACTACAGGGGGTAGTGCATAAGTGCCAGTAATAATAATAATAATAATAATAATATATGCCATTTAGCAGACGCTTTTATCCAAAGCGACTTACAGTCATGTGTGCATACATTCTACGTATGGGTGGTCCCGGGATTCAAACCCACTACCCTGGCGTTACAAGCGCCATGCTCTACCAACTGAAGTACATCACATAAGCTTCCTGCCATCCAGGACCTCTATACCAGGCGGTGTCAGAGGAAAGCCCTAAAAATGACCACAGACTCCAGCCACCCTAGTCATAGACTGTTCTCTCTGCTACCGCACGGCAAGCAGTACCGGATCGCCAAGTCTAGGTCCAAGATACTTTTTACCAGCTTCTATCCACAAGCCATAAGACTCCTGAACAACTAATTAAATTGCTACCCAAACTATTTGCATTGACCCCTCCACCTGCTGCTACTTTCTGTTTATTATCTATGCATAGTAACTTTACTTCTACCTACATGTACATGTTACCTCAATTACCTCGACTGTGTGCCCCAACACACTGACTCTGTACCGGTACCCCCTGTATATAGCCTCGCTGTTATTACAGTTTAATTTAGTAAATACTTTCTTCACACTAATTTTTCTTAAAACTGCATTGTTGGGTAAGGGCTTGTAAGTAAGCATTTCACTGTAACCTGTTGTATTCGGCGCTTGTGACAAATAACATTTTGATTCGATTTAAAAAAAATGATGTGTACACTATTAAATCAGTACTTGCTAGGTAGTGTAGCCTGTAATTGCAAAACATTTTACATTTGCAAATGGTATATTGGATTGGGGGAAATGACGTGCTTTAATTCCCACTGTGTAGACTGATGTAAGACCAGTGCATCCTGGTTTTGCCTTAGTAGAATAAATGTAGGAAAACATCATTTTTTAATGATCCGATATAGCTGGCAGACTAAATTACTATTCATTGAGGCTAAATTCACAACCTGGCACTCATACCATCAGGGCCACCGAATCATCCCCAGCTTCCAATTGGCTCATTCATCCCCCCTCCTCTCCCTTGTATCTATTCCCCAGGTCATTGCTGTAAATGAGAATGTGTTCAGTCAACTTGCCTGGTAAAATAAGGGTTAAATAAGTACAACAAAAAAGTAATATGATCCTTGGAAAAATGTGTAAGACGTCAATTTAGTCTGCATAGGCTTACTTGAATATTCAGAAAGCCCTATCAGTTTACCTATAGCAGGGATGTGCAATTGGTGTTTTTGTAGGTCACAGATCAATTCTCTCCGCTTGCTGTCAAGAGGGGGGCCGCTAAAATGTTTTGCTTGCAAGGAGAGAGCGGGCAGGGCACTCAACAAAATGTAGCCGAGGGCCCCCAAAAGGCTAGGACCGGCTCTGACTTCATGTTTGGGTATGGATGGATGGGTACGCAGACCCGCAATCCACTGCGGCCCCTCAATGATGAATTCAGAATTTTTTTGTGGCCCAGAACCGTTCAAATATTCCCATCCCTGACCTATAGATAGGCTATTCTAAAGTGGTACAATTCCCGAGACCTCACTGTTTACACACTGTGTTCAATACACATTTTTCCAGTCAGAACCCAGTTGTCTTGAACGCACTGAAGTCTGAGATTTCTGAGTTTCCAGTTTTTTTTTTAACACAGCAGAAGTCATACTGGTTTGACAACATGGCCAATGTGTTCAACCTTTTCTGATCCATGGTGTTGCATGTGAATGTTTATCCTTTTAATCTGGGAAAAGAGGCCCTATCAGACAGATGTTTTAAATTCGTAAACCCAGACTTGGATCACACACCCTCTCCACCGAATAGGAGGTAGGGGAAGCAAAATAGTGATTGTTTGCGATGTTAACAATTGTCCACGCATTCCTTCCAAACCACTCATTGCTGAATTTGCAATTTCCGACATGTGTAATGTTCATGGCAGATGAGCACCGATACGCTTTATCTGTAATTTCTCTTCATATGACTTGGATTGAAAAGGATTTGCCAGTAGATTGTCTACGTGATTCATAATAATGACGGCTTGTCTAGTTTACTATCTAAAATGTTGGAAGGTATGATGTTGACATGACCAATCCAGATTTCATCTGTGGTTATCAGGTTGTTAGCTAGCTAGCTACTACTGTAACATGACTGAACAAGGTAAGCGGCTCGTGAACGGTCTGCGACATTTCTGAAAGTTAAAATCCGGTCTCACCTATATGCGATAGCAAGAAAAAAAACTGTAATCTGGGTTATAACATTTGAACAGTTTTATATAAACTGTTAAACTGTTTTCCTTGCAGTAATGGTTCAAGCATTTTTTTATGGCACTCAGAGGCTGCAGCATAGCGAAGTAATCGTTCGAAAAATGATTATTGGCGTGATTCTTTCTCCTAGGAGCAAGAGTGCTTCCACATTTTTTCCCCCAGGTAGCACAGCAAAATGTTTTGGAGCATATGCAACCAACATGGTAGCACTGTAGAGCCAAGCATCACATACATTGAAATGGGCAGTATCTGTTTCTGCAGACTGTGTGCTCTCCCACTCAGTATTTGTTACAGCACATGGACACTCATATCCCCATGTGGTCTCTCTCTCCTCACAGCCCCAGCTGTTGTTGGGGTCTGTGTAGCAGGGCCAAACACCAACACACCTGCTTTATAGAGGTATTCAAAAGAGCACACCTAGGGTATTAATAGTAGCTGTAGTAAAATGTAGTGTGTGTGGTGTTGCTGTGTTGGTCTCGCCAACATCAGTGGCAGTAACTAAAGCTCAGAACGTTTAAGTTTCCTGGGTGTGCGCGTTGCAGCCTCATACTGAATTACAGAGTCTTGGAAACGGTTAACACTGTTGCTTCTTATGCTGTTGTTGTCTGTGTGAGCTGGTCTGCATCATCATCATCATGTAACCAGTCAATCAGTGTGTGCCGGGCAGGTGTGTGTGTTCCTGTGTGTGTTCCTTTCCCTTAGCACTCATTAACAGCTGCTTTTAGAGTTGATGGATACAGACTGTGTGTGCCTATTGTCATTTCCATTACATTTACATTTAAGTCATTTAGCAGACGCTCTTATCCAGAGCGACTTACAAATTGGTGCATACACCTTATGACATCCAGTGGAACAGCCACTTTACAATAGTGCATCTAAATCTTTTAGGGGGGGTGAGAAGGATTACTTACCCTATCCTAGGTATTCCTTGAAGAGGTGGGGTTTCAGGTGTCTCCGGAAGGTGGTGATTGACTCCGCTGTCCTGGCGTCGTGAGGGAGTTTGTTCCACCATTGGGGGACCAGAGCAGCGAACAGTTTTGACTGGGCTGAGCGGGAACTGTACTTCCTCAGTGGTAGGGAGGCGAGCAGGCCAGAGGTGGATGATTTCCATGTAAAAGGACCCATGAGCAACAACGTCAAGTTCATAGGAGCATATCAAATTGGGTGTCAAATTAAAGCTAAGTCTATATTTTAGGGAAATGAAGGCATAGATTCATTTTTCAACCATTTTCCATAATAAATGTTTTTGGCATAAGTAAAGTCTTTGATTTCTGGTCAAGAAAACGTCTTAAAAGATATTACAAATACACCAATAGACCCCGCCAACTAATATCAACACTTATATATTTAGTTTTTGTAACGGTTTTCTAGTGGTGAAGGAGAGTCGGACCAAAACGCAGCGTGTAGATTGCGATCCATGTTTAATAAACAACGTAAACACGAATAAACAGAAACACTACAAAACAATAAACGTAACAAAAACCGAAACAGCCTATACTTTGTGTAAACTAACACAGAACAAGGACATCAGGACACTAAGGACAATCACCCACAACACAACCAAAGAATATGGCTGCCTAAATATGGTTCCCAATCAGAGACAACGATAAACACCTGCCTCTGATTGAGAACCACTTCAGACAGCCATATACTTACCTAGAACACCCCACTAAGCTACAATCCCACTACATACACACCACATACAAAAACCCATGTCACACCCTGGCCTGACCAAATAAACGAAGATAAGCACAAAATACTTCGACCAGGGCGTGACAGAACCCCCCTAAGGTGCGGACTCCCGAACGCACCTCAAAACAATAGGGAGGGTCCGGGTGGGCGTCTATCCATGGTGGCGGCTCCGGCGCGGGACGTGGACTCCACTCAAAACCTGTCTTAGTCCCTCCTCCTCGCGACCTTGGATAGTCCACCCTCGCCGCCGACCATGGCCTAGTAGTCCTCACCCAGAACCCCACTAGACTGAGGAGCAGACCGGGACTGAGGGGCAACTCGGGACTGAGGGGAAGCTCGGGACTGAGGGGAAGCTCGGGACTGAGGGGAAGCTCAGGAGTGAAAGGAAGCTCAGGAGTGAGAGGAAGCTCAGGCACGTTGATGAATCTACCAGATCCTGGCTGACTGGCATATCCTGGCCGACTGGCGGGGCCTGGCCGACTGACGGGGCCTGGCTGACTGACAGTTCTGGCAGATCCCGGCAGATCTGGAAGAGCCTGGTTGACTGGCAGATCTGGAGGATTCTGGCTGACTGGCAGATCTGGAAGAATCTGGCTGACTGGCAGATCTGGAAGATCTGGCTGCTACACGCTGACTGGCGGCTCTGGCTGCTCCATGTAGGCTGACAGCTCTGGCGGCTTCTTACAGACTAGCAGCTCTGGCGGCTCCTTGCAGACTGACAGCTCCTTGCAGACTGGCAGCTCCTTGCAGACTGACAACTCCTTGCAGACTGGCTGCTCCATGCAGACTGACATCTCCTTGCAGACTGACAGCTCCTTGCAGACTGACAGCTCTGGCTGCTTCATGCAGACTGACAGCTCTGACTGCTCCATGTAGACTGGCATCTCTGGCTGCTCTATGCAGACTGACAGCTTTTTTTGGGCCGGACCGTCTGTGGTTTCACTGTTTTTTGGGCCGGACCGTCTGTGGTTTCACTGTTTTTTGGGCCGGACCGTCTGTGGTTTTACTGTTTTTTGGGCCGGACCATCTGTGGTTTCACTGTTTTTTGGGCCGGACCGTCTGTGGTTTCACTGTTTTTTGGGCCGGACCGTC
The DNA here is from genome assembly GCF_023373465.1 of Oncorhynchus keta. NCBI lineage: Eukaryota > Metazoa > Chordata > Actinopteri > Salmoniformes > Salmonidae > Oncorhynchus > Oncorhynchus keta. Next base: position 23,316,358 of record NC_068427.1, on the reverse strand, counting down.
TGTGGTTTCAACGTCCACTGACGGCCTTTATTTGGCCCAAACAACAACGTCCATGATTGGTGACCAGACCAAATCTAAACCAATCATCGACGTCTATGTTTCACAAGTCTGGACAGCACAGAAACAGTAAAGAAAAGTAGAGTACAGTAGATTACACGAGAGCAGTTGTTCTCAACTGGTTTTGCCTCGGGACCCAAATTGAACCAAGTTGTCTCAGTCGCGACCCAAGTTTCCAATCTGGAAAACAGTTTTTAATGCAATGTTGATAGTAAATGTAGCAATTACATGACACGGGTAAATAGTTTCCATCTCATTCATTTTGAACATATTCTTGATGAATGTTAATCAACTTACTGGTTTGAAACCTAAAAAATCAACCAAAATAGCGCTGCTAATAGCTCTATATTGAAAATACTGTGATTTGAAGAAACATTTGTCAGAGATTAAATTATTAAAACATGTATGTTCATGATCATTTCTACACACTTTCTACCTGGTTTAAGTCGTTTAAGTTCAGACTAGTTCACCATAGAATAGGTTATGCTCAGCCAGGCAGAGGAGAAGCTCGTTGTAATCGCAGGAAAAGATGACGGACCACTGTCCAGTGATAATAGTTATTTGATTGAGTTGTCAACCCACACAATCTGACATTCTAAAGGCCCAGTGCAGTCAAAAACACATTTCTCTGTGTTTTATATCTATTTCCAAACTATGAAGTTGGAATTTATTTTGGTGGGATGGAGAATTGGCCTTCCATGGTGGCATCACCATGTGGTAGTTAAGTTAATAGACCAATAAGAACACGTTCCAAACCTCTCTGCCAAGAATATTTGTTATTTTTTCAGTTTTTCCCTCTCCACTCAGACCACTCATGGACAGTCCTTGCTTGAAAAATGTCCCTTTGCTAAGAAGCTATTTTTGTTTCTTTTTGACCATTTTAATTGAAAACAATCACAGTAAGGTACTTAATTGTTACCGAGAAACGATTTGATGTTGAGATAGATGGCTCTGCTCCATTGGACCTTTAAAAACAAAGTAGAAACATTAGACTTTTTTCTGTTAACCTGTGTTAAACAAAAACACATATAGACTCAGGTTATAAATTCATCCTAATAGCAGTGTTGATGCAATGTTGAAAGGGTATCCTGAAATAACAAGGAAACGATACTGACTCAGAGGAGGGGTGGAGGATTAAGGAGGGAGGAGAAGGTGGAAAATAGTTTCCTAGAGTCAGAAGCTTGACATTATTTAGAGTGATAGAAAGTAGCATTAGCAGCGGTAGAGAGGAAGAGTGAAAAGATGATTCGAGTTGAGTTTTTCTAAATATTTACTCAGCTGCCCGCAGCCCTGTTCTGTAAGTTCGCAATGAGTCACTCAGCCACGGAACAAGGTGGGAGTGCCGAGCCGGCCGGGAGGAAAAGGTACAATGCGAGTCATAGGATGTGGAAAGGGAGGATAGTAGGTTCGAAGCGGCAGAATCAGGAGAGCGAAGATTGCGACGACACATGACTATCAGGGTAGAGGCTGAGAGGCTGGGGTTGGAGGAGAGGGAGACAGAAAAGGAAAAAAGTAGTGATCAGAGACCTCGAGGGGGGTTGCAATGAGATTAGTAGGCGATTGGGTGTTTGCCAGCTAAGAAAATGTTAAGTGCATTGGGATCTGTACGAGATTATCTCGAGTTTGAACTCCATCAACTTAGTAAGAATGTCTTACTTTCCTGGACCCTTTTGTTTTATATGTGATTACAGATTATCACATGTCATGGTCTGTCAGTCACGAGAGTAGGGATGTGAAGGCTTTTAAAACATTCAGAAATGCAAGAGCCTTAAAATGATACAATTGTGTTTTGCTTGTTTAATTCTCTTGAATGTTAGTGCTGCTGAATACAGATGGCCAATCCAGCTGAGCACGAACAGAATTTACAAATTAACCCTGGACAGAGCATTATTTCCCACATTGGACCTTTGGTCAAAGTTGCTGTACATTTCGTCCATTTTGACCTGTTAGGCTTTCTATTCGATCTTTCCCACCTGCAATCTCTGAGAAGACTGCTATTTCAGTAGTACTTTGATTGTCTGTTCAAGCCGTACAGAAAGGGAGAGTTGTCATTGTTATCCAATAGAGTAATCAGGATAAGTCGTGTGTGTCTGTGTATGCAGAGCTAGGCTAATCGGCCCTTATAAAAGAGACCCAACGGCAGAGACCGAGGTTTCGTGCTTTATACTCTAGTCTCTGCAGTGTGTAGCCTATATAGGTTACTTGTGTGAAAGTCTGGGTAGGTCTGTTGGGGGAGCATTCTATTCTCCCTGGCAGTATTCACCTGGACATATCCTGGCTTGTCCTTGTTATGTAAGGACAGGAATGGTAATAATGTATATATATACAGCATGTAACCACATTGGGTGTGTGTTATTTTTCATAGAACTGCATATTAGCTGAGAAGGGTAGTACATTTTACTACAATAATTTGATAATCTTTCAGTTACTCTTTGTCTCCTCTCTCTCTCTGTCCTCTCTCTCTCTGTCCTCTCTCTCTCTGTCCTCTCTCTCTCTGTCCTCTCTCTCTCTGTCCTCTCTCTCTCTCTCAGGTGAGTCATGTCGTCGGTTTTCTCCAGCACGGACTCTGTAGGCGCCGAGCCCTCCGTCTGCCCCAACGCAGCCAAGCTCAGCAACGCACAAGCCAACGAAGTGGCTGCCATTTTGAAAGGGGGCTCCAAGGTCAACGGAGAAGCCATGTTGAACGGCCACAAGCTCTCCATGAATGGATCGGCTCAAGTGAACGAGGACAGTGCTGGCCATAAGGCCCAGAATGGGTCGGTCCATGTGAACGGGCACGAGGGGGAGAACGGTCTAGAGAAGGCAGCCGCAGGCGTGGAGGAGAGGCTGTGGATCCGTCCTGACTTGCCCAGCAAATGCACTTGGAAACTGGGCGGGTCTTCCGTAGAGTCCCCTCACTGCCACTCTGAACTGTGAGTCACATCTCCATAGCAGAACCAGAGTATTTACACATATTCTGCTGATCCTCCGTCCTCTTTGAACACCTACAGTCCAATCGGAAACTATTCAGACCCTTTGACTTTTTCCACATTTAGTTACGTTACAGCCTTATTCTAAAATGGATAAAAACACATGTTTTCCTCATCAATCTACACACAATACCCCATAATGACAAAGCAAAAACTGTTTTTTAGAAATTGTATTCAAAATAAGAAACTGAAATATCGCATTTACATAAGGATTCAGACCATTTACTCAGTACTTTGTTAAAGCACCTTTGGCAGTGATTACAGGCTAAAATCTTCTTGGGTATGACGCTGCAAGCTTGGCACACCTGTATTTGGGGAGTTTCTCCTATTCTTCTCTGCAGATCCTCTCAAACTCTGTCAGGTTGGATGGGGAGCGTCGTTGCACAGCTATTTTCAGGTCTCTCTAGAGATGTTTGATCCGGTTCAAGTCCAGGCTCTGGCTGAGCCACTCAAGGACATTCAGAGACTTGTGCCAAAGCCACTCTTGTGTTGTCTTGGCTGCGTGCTTAGGGTCATTTTCCTGTTGAAAGGTGAATCTTCACCCCAGTCTGAGGTCCTGAGCACTCTGGAGCAGGTTTTCATCAACGATCTCTCTGTACTTTGCTCCGTTCATCTTTCTCTCGATCCTAACTAGTCTCCCAGTCCCTGCCACTGAAAACAATCCCCACAGCATGATACTGCCACCAGTATGCTTCACCATAGGGATGGTGCCAGGTTTCCTCATGACGTGATGCTTGGCATTCAGGCCAAAGAGTTCAACCTTGGTTTCATCAGACCAGAGCATCTTGTTTGTCATGGTCTGAGTCCTTTAGGTGCCTTTTGGCAAACTCCAAGCAGGCTGTCATGTGCCTTTTAGAGATGCTTACGTCTGGCCACTTTACCATAAAGGCCTGATTGGTGGAGTGCTGCGGAGATGGTTGTCCTTCTGGAAAGTTATCCCACCTCCACAGAGGAACTCTGAAGCTCTGTCAAAATTTGACAATTGGGTTCTTGGTCACCTTCCTGACCAAGGCCCTTCTCCCTCAATTGCTCAGTTTGACCGGGCGCCCAGCTCTAGGAAGAGTCTTGGTGGTTCCAAACTTCTTCATTTATGAATGATGGAGGCCACTGTGTTCTTGGGGACCTTCAATGCTGCAGAATTGTTTTGGTACCGTTCCCCAGATATCGGAGCACTACGGACAATTCCTTCGACCTCATGGCTTGGTTTTTGCTCTGACATGCACTGTCAGCTATGGGACCTTATAGACTGGTGTGCCTCTCTAAGTCATGTCCATTAAATTGAATTTACCACAGGTGGACTCCAATCAAGTTGTAGAAACTTCTCAAGGATGATCAGTGGAAACAGGATGCACTTGAGCTCAATTTTGAGTCTCATAGCAAAGGGTCTGAATATTTATGTAAATAATGTATGTGTTTTTATATTTTTAATACATTTGCAAAAAAACGTCTATAAACCTGTTTTTGCTTTGTCATTATGGGGTATTGTGTGTAGATTGATGAGGATTTTTATTTGATTTAATCCATTTTAGAATAAGGCTGTAACGTAACAAAATATGGAAAAAGTCAAGCGGTCTGAGTACTTTCTGAATGCACTGTATAGTTTACATAGTTCACTGACTCCACTAATTTCCCTTGTGTAGATAAGATATAGTCACCAGCTTGCTTCACTTGAAAGGGGAAAAAAGAACCAAGATAACCCAGCCCCATGTACTTTTATGTCTCTCGTTTGGTTGAGCAACAACATTAAAAACAGGATGTTGTTTTGACTTGGAAGAATTTGATATATAGCCTGGCTCGATTTTCCTGCATAATGACACACCTGAAAGGGCCAGAGCCACAGAGAGGACCCAGGAATGAGGAAGGGTTGGGCAAAAGATGGTTGGTGTCACCATGACATGGCAATTTTAGGATGGTTTCCAGCAACACTGAAGTGAGCTGGCATTTTGGCCTAGGGAAAAGGGTATGTGCGTGTGCATTTCTCTGGCACAGTCTGGCTGTTTGACACTGTAGTCTCTCCACTCAATAAATGTAAGTTGTTATATGTTGTTATGTAAGGCATCAACAACTCAGTGCTGCCTGCCACATGCACAGGCGTGTTTGTCTCACTGACAAACAGAATCCATAGGCTATACAGTACCATGTTACAAAACTCTCTGTCCCAAAGATTTCATGATACAGAGGTTGATACAGAGGTTACAAAAGTAGCCAAATTACATAAGTTTCCAAATGACAAAACTGTAACAACATTCAAGAAGATACACTACATGACCAAAAGTATGTGGACACCTGCTGGTCGAACATCTCATTCCAAAATCATGCCCATTAATATGGAGTTGGTCCCCCCTTTGGTGCTATAACAGCCTACACTCTTCTGGGAAGGTTTTCCACTAGATGTTGGGACATTGCTGCAGGGACTTGCTTCCATTCAGCCACAACACCATTAGTGAGGTTGGGTACTGATGTAGGGAGATTAGGCCTGGCTTGCAGTCGGCGTTCCAATTCATCCCAAAGGTGTTCGATGGTGTTGAGGTCAGGGCTCTGTGCAGGCCAGTCAAGTTCTTCCACACCGATCTCGACAAAACATTTCTGTATGAACCTCGCTTTGTGCACGAGGGCATTGTCATGCTGAAACAGGAAAGGGCCTTCCCCAACCTGTTGCCACAAAGTTAGAAGCACAGAATCGTCAAGAATATAATTGTATGCCGTACCGTTAAGATTTCCTTTCACTAGAACTAAGGGGCCCGAACAATGAAAAACAGCCCCAGACTATTATTCCTCCTCCACCAAACTTTACAGTTGGCACTATGCATTCATGCAGGTAGCGTTTCTCCTGACATCCAACAAACCCAGATTCATCTGTCAGACTGCCAGATGGTGAAGCGTGATTCATCACTCCAGAGAACGCGTTTCCACTGCTCTAGAGTCCAATGGCGGCAATCTTTATACCACTCCAACCGACGCTTGGCATTGCTCATGGTGATCTTAGGCTTGTGTGCGGCTGCTCGGCCATGGAAAACCATTTCATGAAGCTCCCGACGAGCAGTTCTTGTGCTGTCGTTAGTGGTCCTGTTCTGTGAGCTTGTGTGGCTTACCACTTTGCCGTTGTTGCTCCCAGTCTTCGAAATAACAGCACTTACAGTTGACCGGGGCAGCTATAGCACACCAGAAGTTTGACAAACTAACTTGTTGGAAAGGTGGCATCCTATGACGTTGCCACGTTGAAAGTCACTGAGCTCTTCAGTAAGGCCATTCTACTGCCAGTGTTTGTTGATGGAGATTGCATGGCAGAGTGCTCAATTTGATACACCTGTCAGCGACAGGTGTGGCTGAAATAGCCGAATCCACTAATTTGAAGTGGTGTCCACATACCTTTTTTTATATAGTGTACTTTGGATCAAATATACCCATGTTTGCAGAGCATTTGACAAATACAATTTGATTTGTTTTTGTTGCCTTGTCTCCTTGTCTATTTGGGAATGATCCATGTTTTCTCTGTGTATATTGAGTCTCTGAGTCTCCATCCCATACCCGCCTCTCAGGACTGAAGCTCCCAGCATTCTACCCAACATCCTCGGGAAGATCGGAGACACACCTCTGGTCCGCATGAACAAGATCCCCAAAGCCTTCGGCCTTAAGTGTGAACTCTGTGAGTATTTACACATACACACACAGTCATGTTATGACACACACAGTCAACCTTGAAGGCATGACACACAGTCAACACACACAGCACGGCACCCACTAAGCATATTGACACTAGCCAGAAGACAACCAGATAAAGGCAATGTCTGTATTTGCACTTCCTTGTTTGTGTCAACATGATGGAAATACAGTAACTTATCAGGCTGTGTCATTTTTAACTCACATTTTCTGTCCCCCCCCCCAAAAAAAAACTGTGCAAGTGTGTTTGATTTACACATTGTGGGCGATCAGCTGTCTTCAAGAGAGCAGTTATATGTTTTAAAGCATGAATCCATAAATCCAGTAGTAGAGGACATGACAAAGAGGGAGGGATCGAGAGAGAGGAAGGAGCGAGGGTTAGGAGGAATGGAGAGAGGGAGAAGGAGATGGAGAAAGAAATAAAGACAGAGGGATAAAATAGAAGTGAGGGAGAATTAAATAATTGACCAAAGAAGTGTGCAAGAGCGAGGTAGAGGAGGCTCTCTAGACTCCTCCTGTAGTACAGTTTAGCTGTGAACCCTTTGTTATACTGTCATTACTTCAAAGTAAATGTAAGGGTATCACATAGCCTCCTTTCCTGACATTACAGTCCACTAGGCTTCACTGTATGATAGAAGTCTTGTCTGACGTAGGTTAGTCCACTCTGAGTGGAGGAGGGTATGGTCACCTGAAAGACCCTCTGCTGTGTGGGAATAGGTGACCTTAGGGCCACTGTAGCAAGGTGGGGTGGGAGGGGTGGCAGGAGAGGGGCAAGCTCTTGTATCAGGTGCCACTAGGCAGGATTGTGACAGTCACAAGGCTTGGGAAGTCTTGGGAAGTCAGGAGGTCGATTCTGAGGGAAATGTTCCCGTCATTACATAGTAGCATCTGTTGTTTTTGTTAAAGACCAGTTATTCTGCCCGGCGACTAGCTCAGACAGATCCTTGTTTTTTCTCTGATTGATTGGTACAGTTGACCAATGACCGGTAAAGTACGATAATACTAGACTTAATAATAGTGCCGGTCTAAATCTTTCCCCTCTCGCCAGTGAGTGTTTTTTATGGGCCTGATTGTTTAGAGTCCATCTCTGGTTGATTCACATGGCTTAGTGGGACAAAGAGGCCTGTTTCCATGGTACTTCCATGGATTTTCACGTGATTCAGATGTACTTTTTGGCTGTCTATAGTAGATGTGGGGCAGTTTGGAATCTGTGCCAATCGGCTATTGTACTTGTGTACGTGTGAAAGGGAGAGTGGGTGTGGTATGTGTGCGGACCTTTGGACGACCCCCCCCCATTTTCCAAATCGGCTCATGGGGGCTCAGTCTCTTCCCATGATCCCCCCCTCCCATGCCTGTGGCAACTTCTAATGTAATCCCTTGTGTTTTTTATTGGCTTTATAGTTAACTTGTACATAGTGGGATTTTAGTTTGAGTCTTTTCTGTGTTATTAAAAGATCTTAAGTGTTTTCTAAATTGGTTTGTTTTGCCCATATGTTGTTACGCTTAAGTAAACGATAATATGAGCCAGCGCAGTACATATTCATAATTCAACATTTCCTCACACGTGTGTGTGTGTGTGTGTGTGTGTGTGTGTGTGTGTGTGTGTGTGTGTGTGTGTGTGTGTGTGTGTGTGTGTGTGTGTGTGTGTGTGTGTGTGTGTGTGTGTGTGTGTGTGTGTGTGTGTGTAGTGGCCAAGTGTGAGTTCTTTAACGCAGGGGGCAGTGTGAAGGACCGTATCAGTCTAAGGATGGTGGAGGATGCAGAGAGAAATGGGATCCTCAAACCAGGAGACACCATCATCGAGCCCACCTCTGGCAACACAGGTATGCATGAGAGAGAGAGAGACCGACAAGGCCCTCTCTGTGGAACTGGCTATGTGACTCACAGCAGAAAGATTACACCCCAGTTAAAGGATTTTTGTTTGTGTTTTTTGTGTGTGAGTATGCCTGTACAAGTGTGTGTACACGTGTGTGTGCGTTTAAAATGAGTTTTGCCTGGTGTGATCACTGAGACCTCCCAGCCTACCTTTGACATTAGGATCTACTGCAGCCCTGAGTTGTGCAGTATGGTCTGTACCGCTGACATGACCTGCAAGTATTTCTCTCTCTCTCTCTCTCTCTCTCTCTCTCTCTCTCTCTCTCTCTCTCTCTCTCTCTCTCTGTCTCTCTCTCTCTCTCTCTCTCTCTCTGTCTCTCTGTCTCTCTGTCTCTCTCTCTCTCTCTCTCTCTCTCTCTCTGTCTCTCTCTCTCTCTCTCTGTCTCTCTCTCTCTCTGTCTCTGTCTCTCTCTCTCTGTGCTGCAGGTATTGGTCTGGCCCTGGCCTCTGCAGTTAAAGGCTATCGCTGCATCATCGTCATGCCTGAGAAGATGAGCATGGAGAAGGTGAGGCTGCTGTGTGTTTGTGTCTGTGTCTGTGTGTCATTGCGTAGGCATTTGTTATGGAATTAACTGTAATCTGGTCTTGTGTTCCTCAGGTGGATGTGCTTAGAGCCTTGGGGGCGGAGATCGTGCGTACCCCAACCGCTGCCCGCTTTCATTCGCCGGAATCCCACATAGGCGTGGCCTGGCGTCTGAAGAATGAGATTCCCAACTCTCATATCCTGGACCAGTACCGTAACCCTAGCAACCCCCTGGCCCACTACGACACCACTGCCGAGGAGATCCTGGAGCAGTGTGATGGTATGTGTGTGTGTGCGATAGAGAAATTGAGTGAAGAATACCCTTTTCGTACTACTGTGCTGATAGACAAATCTTTCTGCGCCACTCTGCTCTTGCAGGTAAGGTGGACATGTTGGTGGCAGGAGCTGGCACCGGTGGCACCATCACTGGCATCGCCCGCAAGCTGAAGGAGAGATGCCCCAACATCAAGGTAGTGCACTGAGTCACAAACACAATGCTCAAGATCTATAAGAAGGCAATCTGACATGTTATTGCCCTGCCTCGTGTTCTTTGTCTTGGAGAGACAATTCCAAATTCATTTAGCTGAACGTTTAAGGCAACAACATCAATTTAAGACCCATAGGGTATTTCAGCCACACCCGTTGCTGACAGGTGTATAAAATCGACCACACAGCCATGTAATCTCCATAGACAAACATTGGCAGTAGAATGGCTTTACTAAAGAGCTCAGTGACTTTCAACGTGGCACCGCCAAAGGACGCCACTTTTCCAACAAGTCAGTTCGTCAAATTTCTGGCCTGCTAGAGCTGCCCCGGTCAACTGTAACTGCTGTTATTGTGAAGGCAAAACATCTAGGAGCATCAACGGCTCTGTCACGCGGGACTAGGTGTGTGTGCAGGAATCAGACGCAGAGAGAGAGTAATGGAGTAAAGTGCTTTACTATTGCACACCAAACTGATAAGCCCAATACAATACAGGGCGCAGGACACTATACCAGACAACCCCAAAATCACAGGGTGTCCAGTATAGAAAATAAAATACACCACAACTTAATATGTACACACGTAACAAAAGACAATCCCGCACAAAACAAGGGCGGGTCAAACTACTACATATAGGGAAGCTAATTAAACTAAAATACACACAGGTGAAACTAATAAGACAAAACCAACAGACAAACGAAAAAGGGATCGGTAGCGGCTAGTAGGACGGTGACGACGACCGCCGAGCACCACCCGAACAGGCAGGGGAGCCAACTTCGGCGGAAATCGTGACAGGCTCAGACGTGAAGTGGTAAGCCACACAAGCTCACAGAACAGGACCACTAACGTCCGCACAAGAACTGTTCGTCAGGAGCTTAATTAAATGGTTTTCCATGGCCAAGCAGCCGCACACAAGCCTAAGATCACCATGTGCAATGCCAAGCATCAACTGGAGTGATGAATCATGCTACACCATCTGGCAGTCTGACAGACGAATCTGGGTTTGGCAGATGCCAGGAGAACGCTACCTGCCCCAATGCATAGTGCCAACTGTAAAGTTTGGTGGAGGAGGAATAATGGTCTGAGGCTGTTTTTCATGGTTCATGCTAGGCCCCTAAAGCTACAGCATACACTAACATTCTAGACGATTCTGTGCTTCCAACTTTGTGGCAACAGTTTGCGGACGCCTTTTCCAGTTTCAGCATGACAATGCCCCCGCGCACAAAGCGAGGTCCATACAGAATTGTAATGTCGAGATCAGTGTGGAAGAACTTGACTGGCCTGCACAGAGCCCTGACCTCAACCCCAACAATCACCTTTGGCATTAATTGGAACTTGGAACTAATCGCCCAACATCAGTGCCTGACCTCACTAATACTCTTCTGGCTGAATGGAAGCAAGTCCCTGCAACATTGTCCCAACATCTAGTGGAAAGGCTTCCCAGAAGTGTGGAGGCTGTTATAGCAGCAAAGGGGGAACCAACTCCATATTAATGGGCATCATTTTGGAATGAGATGTTCGACAAGCAGGTGTCCACATACTTTTGGTCATGTAGTGTAACGTATTGCGCTAAGCCATGAAGTTGGATCCTAAAATAATATTAATCCTGCCACTGATAAATAAAGCCATAACATGTATCTCAAATTGATAAAGTAAAGATCAAACAGTTGCCTCACTTGCCTTTGCGTTACCTTTGTGTGTGATGTATTTATTACCGTGTTATTTTGGCCCATTGATGTAATGGTTAGTTAACATTGTTGTTCTGTGTTGTGTAGATCGTGGGTGTGGACCCTGAGGGTTCTATACTGGCTGAGCCAGAGGAGCTGAACAAAACAGATAAGACCCAGTACGAGGTGGAGGGCATCGGATACGACTTCATCCCTACTGTACTAGACAGATCTGTGAGTGTGTGACAGTGACCTCCTGAGATGAGCTGTGTGTGAAACTGTGGTAGCGCCGGGTTTACTATTCTGGATACAGTAAGATCTACAATAATATACAGTATGACAGCTCAAACTCAAGTGTGTTCAAATTGTGGAAGTTAAATGACTCACCATCTATACATACTGTATGTTGTATCTGAGTGCTATGGTAGAATGCATATGAATGTTTCTCTCTTTTGCAGGTAGTTGACAGGTGGTATAAGTCCAATGACGATGAGTCTTTTGCCATGTCACGCATGCTGATCAGGGAGGAGGGGCTTCTCTGCGGTAGGTTGATGTCACACACACTGACTGGTGCTCCCAAAAATCATAATTCTCTAATAGTGTGTGTCTCTGTGTAGTACTGTATGGTCTAGCTCTCTCTCTCTCTCTCTCTCTCTCTCTCTCTCTCTCTCTCTCTCTCTCTCTCTCTCTCTCTCTCTCTCTCTCTCTCTCTCTCTCTCTCTCTCTCTCTCTCTTGGTGTCTCTCTCTGTCTCTCTGTCTCGGTCTCTCTCTCTTGGTGTCTCTCTCTGTCTCTCTCTCTCTCTCTCTCTCTTGGTGTCTCTCTGTCTCTCTCTCTGTCTCTCTCTCTCTCTTGGTGTCTCTCTCTCTCTCTCTCTCTCTTGGTGTCTCTCTCTCTCTCTCTCTCTCTCTCTCTCTCTTGGTGTCTCTCTCTCTCTCTCTCTCTCTCTCTCTCTCTCTCTCTCTCTTGGTCTCTCTCTCTCTCTCTCTCTCTCTCTCTCTCTCTCTTGGTGTCTCTCTCTGTCTCTCTCTCTCTCACTCTCTCTCTCTCTCTTGGTGTCTCTCTGTCTGTCTGTCTGTCTGTCTCTCTCTCTCTCTCTCTCTCTCTCTCTCTCTCTCTCTCTCTCTCTCTCTCTCTCTCTCTCTCTCTCTCTCTCTCTCTCTGTCTGTCTGTAAGTGTAGGAGGTAGTTCAGGTACGGCCATGGCTGCAGCAGTTAGAATGGCCACAGAGCTGAAGGAGGGCCAGCGCTGTGTCGTCATCCTGCCTGACTCCATCCGCAACTACATGTAAGCAACTAGAGAGGGAGAGAAGAGGGGGATGAGTGGAAGAGGAGGGAGGTTGAGGCGAAAAGGATAATGTGGGGGAGTTAAGTTTGGGGAGAAGGAGAATTGCTAAGGTTTTTTATGGGATACCAGGGATTTAACTTTAGTAGGACCAATTCTAACCCAGTTCTAACCCAGTTCTAACCCCTACCCCCCCAGGTCTAAGTTCCTGAGTGATAACTGGATGTGTGATAAGGGCTTCCTAACCCCAGAAAACCTGATGGTGTCCAAACCCTGGTGGTGGAACCTGAGTCTGCAGGGTCTGAACCTATTTTCCCCCCTCACTGTGCTGCCTTCAGTCAACATCAAGAAGACCATCAAGATCCTCAAGGAGAAGGCCTTCGACCAGGCACCCGTCGTTGATGAGTCAGGGTACGATTTTACCTGGTTACCCTAGTTACCTGGTTGCCATAGAGGCCATGTGCCAAATGTTTCAGTTGTCATAATAATAATGACCATATCCTCTCTATCTTTGTCTGTGTAGCGTGATCCTAGGGATGGTTACCCTGGGCAATATGTTGTCTTCAGTACTGGCTGGGAAGGTCAAGGCCTCTGACCCTGTCGCCAAGGTGCTTTACAAACAATTTAAACAGGTCAGTTACCTCACCTATATGCTCTTATAATTCGACTCAACCGTAACCTCCTAAACAAATAGCTTTCAAACAAAAAGGTCATCATTGAGTAGGGTTTCCTAATTGTCATGTGTCGTCCTCAGGTGCGACTGACAGATAACCTGGGTAAGCTGTCCCGTATCCTGGAGACAGATCACTTTGCCCTGGTGGTGCATGAGCAGATCCAATGTAAGTTTACCCCTCCTTCCTCTCTTTTATCGACCTTCATCTTCCCATCTTTCTGTCTTCCTGTTTCTCACTCTCACTTCCTCTTATCACACTCCTACTCTTCTTGTATTGCATCATCCTATTTTTCCTCTCGCTCCTTTAAAAGAAATCTTCTCACCAATGCCGTCTCTTTCTTCCCTCCTTTTATAGCCCCCACTTTGCTCCTTCTGTCCTTTTCTACCACCGCTAGTTACCTCTGTCAGACAGTAGAGACGAACAGTCTTAGAAACACCTGGGGTGCGTTCAGTTCGCCTGGACATTTGCTACGTTGCGGAACGGTTTGTACTGAACGACACATTTCCCTAAAACGCTCTTTTACGTTCTTGAACAGACTTTGAGGAACGTTTGCGCCCGTTTGGTGGGTGTGGCGAGGTGAGGCTCGAAGCAATGAGTGACGTATTTAAAGGGCAGTGGCCAGCGTTCCCCAACCCACAACCCTCCCCGTTTTTCAATAGATTGTTAAGTACAGCAGCGTGTCTGTTCAAACGTTCCAGAACGTAAAAACGCACTGAATGCAGCCCTGCTCTCTTCTGTTGAAGGTGACCAGCCCCTCTCCCAGCCAGAGGCGACATAGCGGTTGATTTCCCTCGCTGGTGTTTTTCCCATGTTTCTCTATGAATCGGATTAGCTTGCTCTAAGGCCCTGTTGCTTCCTGGCAGTGGTGTGGTCTACTAGCTAAACAAGGTGTGTGTTGGTTGTCAAAGTCCACCTGTGGTGTTTTGGTGACTGTGTGCCTGGAGGTGCCTGGCCACCAGTAGATGATGATGCAATAATCAGACTGTTGTGTAAGGACAGACGAGGGGACTTTGCTTAATAGGTCATGTTATTTTTGTCAACCCACTACCACACCTTTATCAGAAGACAAAGAACTTTCAACATGTATTTAGTTTATACTCATTGGTAGACCGCAACTTCTCCAGTGTCAAATCAGCAGTATTCAATATATCACTTGGCCAGTGTCTATATGGGTCCACACTTTGAGCGTTAAATGAACACTGTGCTTAGTGCTGACACTGTTACACTTTTTCAGTGTTAGGGAATTAACACTGTCAGTGTTGTGTAATAACACCTTATAAAGTATTTTTAACACTAGGAAGTGTATATAGTTTGCACCAATGGTGCTATGCAATAACCCATCATATTGTATTTTTTACCATTACACCAAGAGGCCTGTGTCTCTAAATATTTACAAGTCATTATTGCGACATGCTCTTATGTAAGCATACAGTACAAAGACATCCGAACTGGCAGCAGACGTGCTCAAAATTGAATCAACATAACCGTAGACCACTTCCACTCTCGGGTGGCCAAAAATTATTACAGTTTTTCTCAATTGCTAAAACACCATTTCTGAAACCTTGCTCCATTTCCCGAAAACATTAAACCTCATCTTCAAGCACTATTTACATAACCTCTGACTCCTCTTGCAAAATGAAACATTCGCCACAAAACAGTTTTACCTGTGTTCAAAATCAAACACTGCTCTCAAATCATAAACAAAGTGATCAAAATGATATACACTCTCAAGCAGTCAGTAAACAATACACCGAAAAATAGAAAACACATTGTTCAAAACATACAATTCTCAGGGAGAAGTACATTTTTCATCTAAAAAAAAAGAATATTTTTCCGTCATTGTCTTTTGATGAACGCAAACATGTTCTGTCATAGTAGCTCAAAATTGATCAGAAATTACTACTCTGCTTTGCTCTTTGCTATTTTGTTTTTTGTTCTTCCTCCTCCTTATACCCCTATGTTTACAGTACTGTACCCTGCATCTCACAAACTTGTCCTTTGTCTCTGTGATACTGTAATTCTTGTTCTTTGTTGATATGAACCTGCAACCAGTCAAAATCTATTGAGCAGTCAGTACTGTTCATAATTGGAAAGCACAATGTTCAGGGCCATACAATTTGTCCATTGTACAGTATACAGCCTACAATGCAGTGTACTACAGTATACAATACTAAAAGTGACAAATGAAAGGAGTAAATGTGATCAATGTGCTTCTTCTTGTCTTTGGGCTGGGTCAGGCCAGAGCACTTTGTCGACATCACAAGCAAAATATCTCTTAGATTGGCAATAAATCTTAGAAGGTGCTGGGTGTTATATGACCCGAGAGTAACATGGTGATGTAGAACACCATGGTTGCTGATAGCAGCACAGATTGTGACATTGCCACCTCGTTGACCAGCGACTTCAACAATGGCCCACTGTCCAATCATCTTTCGGCCTCTCCTTCTCTTTGTTAGATTGAAGCCTGCTTCATCGATCTTTGTTAGATTGAAGCCTGCTTCATCGATCTTTGTTAGATTGAAGCCTGCTTCATCGACAAAGATGAACTCATGGGGTCTGTCCAAGGATTCCAAGTCAAATATTGTCTGTGTAGAAATACAATATACTGTATGTAGGATTTTGTAAGTCGTACAGAGACAGTGCTACACTGTAGAATACAATTAGGCTTCTGATTCACATACATAGTATGTGTTAGTACTGTAGACAATCTGGATTACAGTAAATGTTTCTGAATGTACACTTACTTGCACATACTGAGCTCGCAGTTCTTTCACCCTTGGCGCTCAAAAGGTACTCTGTATACTTGTTTCATTCGCATCCTGTTACGATGGAGGACACGGTCATTGGTGTAAATGCTCACACTGTGGATTCCCTGGAAGTGTGTGTTGTCTTGTATCACTCGTTCCTGTATTTCTCTGAGTTGTATAGCATTATCTTGAAGGACCATGCCAACTATAACCACCTCTTGCTCCCAAGTGAATATAGCTGTCCTTCCACCTGCATGTGGCAGCCTTGCAATTCTACAAAAAGTAGTTGTGCAGTTACAAAACATATTCATGCAGTACAATACATACAGTGATTAACTTTACAAATGTCTATTGAAACAGCTGCATATAGTGTAGTACACTAAATTTGCAATTACAAAAATACAGTAGTATACTGTACCTGTTCTCTTCTCTGAATGTCCTTACTATGGCGGACACAGAAAATCGTCTCAAATTGGGTTGCACTCTAAGTCCTGCTTCCCTCATTGTCAGTTCATGGATAAGAACATGGTCTATAACTTGCTCGAATTTCATCAGATATTTCCACTCTTTGTCTTCCTCTTTCTTTCCCTCCTCCTCCTCACATACGCACTCGTCCTCTCACATTGTTTCTTCTATCCATTCTCAGACTTTCTCCTTGCCACCTTCAACAACCTGTTTCCTCTCTGAACTGGCTTGTTGGTTGTGTTGCATCATTTGAAACAGGTTAAATCAATTTTGAGTGGTTGTGTTCAATCAATGACATGTGTTCTCTATTTGTATTTGATTGTTGCCACTTGTGTTTACTAGTATGGATGACATGTGCATTAGAGTGCAGAATGTGTTTTGAGAATGAGAATGTGTTTGGAGTTTTGCTGAAAAGTCTAAGTGAGTGTGTTTTACCATGTGAAATGTTTTAAGGTATTGACAACAGACTGCATAATTAGCTAAATGAGTCCAGGCAACTGAGAACTATGTTCAGCCAATGGGTTTTAGTGTTTTAGCAATTGAGAAAAACTGTAATTGAAAGCCACGGCCCCACTAAGCCACACACCCAACATAATTTCCCAGTGTGCTTTGCCTTTTCGAGTGAATTGTAGAGTTACCACCCATGACTGAATTTGCTAATGACAGATACATGGTTGTCAAATTAATTTATTTTTCAGTCCTGTGGACTTCACCAAGTGAGCTCCTACTGTAGGCTAATGTTATCATTACAATGAAACTCTTTATGACAATATGTTACATATATCATAAGGCCTTACTTTGATGGCCATGTTTGATTTAGTCACATTATGCTGGCTTGCAAAATTATATGTAATTCTTATTGGAATCCAGCTAGAGTTCAGACATCTAACAGTTAGAATTTGTATTCACCTGCAGCCTTGTATTTATAATGACTGTCAGAGTTAGGAACATTGATAAAGGAAACTACCTCAACCATTTGAAACTGGAACAACCATTTAAAAAGTAACGGGTGCAATAAATCTAACTGATTGGATTAGTTTATAAAAATGTATTTTATTTATCTTTGTGTAGCATAAGATTAATCAATCATTCAGTCAATGTACTGTACATAGCAAAAACACAGATTTAAAAAACAATCTTTTAAAAAATCTAGCTGCAGTAGAGCATGCTGGGAAATGTTGGGTATGGTTTTGATGGGAATGTTTTACTCTCAACAGAGTAAAACGGACACACTCAACACTGGTTATTTATTTAACTCCTGAATCAACACTAGAAATGTTACACTGGAAACTCTCGTTGGGACCTAACTCTAACCCTGTCTCTCGAAAACAGGAAGCTAGTTACATAACTTCTTGTAAACTGATTGGTTTGATTTGCCGTAATTTCCAACTATTGCATCCTTGGATAAAGAGCTTGGGAAGTTAGTTTCCAACTTCCTTTGTGGAAAACATTCCCATCTACCAAATCTTGAACTTGGAGAAGTAATTTAACATAATTGATGTGGTTCTATTGCTCTTAATTCACCTTTCGTCACAAACCTTTGTCACAGTCTGTTATCTCAATAGTAGTAATAACCATCTCTCTTCCCTCTCTCTTTCTCTCTCTGTTAAGACATGGAGGATGGCTCGCCCTGTCTTAGACAGATGGTATTCGGGGTGGTGACCGCCATTGACATACTTAATTACATCACCACGCGCGAGCGGACGCTGTCAGAGTGCTCGCTGACCGACTAGCTGTGACCACTTCCTGTTTCCTGTGGAGAGGAGGAAGTGACCGCCCACCTGACACCCTCTAAGTAACGACAATGACGATGAAGATGATGTAGAAGTGGTGGGGTTTGTGGTTTAGTCTTAAAATAAGTCAATATGAATTTCCTCCCCTTTTGACTACATTGATTTTGTTATTTGTCTGTGATGATAATAATTATTCACTGTAGCTTATACTGTGATTGAAGCAGCTTAGCTGGTTTCAGATACATGGTTTTCCTCTAACTTTAAGGTATGGAAATTGCATGTAACAAACCGTGTGCAACTAGACTGCCTTGCCTCTTCATTATCGAAAGTCTTCTACTTTTTAATCTACTTAAAAATAATAGTGTTCCTCTG
Source organism: Oncorhynchus keta (assembly GCF_023373465.1). Taxonomy (NCBI): domain Eukaryota; kingdom Metazoa; phylum Chordata; class Actinopteri; order Salmoniformes; family Salmonidae; genus Oncorhynchus; species Oncorhynchus keta. Next base: position 23,297,850 of record NC_068427.1, on the reverse strand, counting down.
ACTTGTCATTTTTATTGCAGAGGATACTGAAACATTACAATATCCTCGCTCGACTAACAACTCAGTACATTTGAATCTTTCAGTTAAATAGTCATCATATAGCTACCATTTGTATTGCATTGAGATTTGTATATAACTGATATGCGAATGTGAGCTTCATCTTAAAACTTAAAAGCACATTATAGATTTTTGCTGCTTCTTTGATACCAATGAAGTTACATCGCCATCTAGTGGCAGCTAAAGACAGGGCATGGGCCAAAAAATTGCTATTTGGGTTGCTCAGTGTGAAATGGTTACCAAGAAGAAGCGTTACGTTGACAACATTCAAAGAGATAGGATGTCGGTGAAGAGTACCTGTCCTTTTTGTTTGAAGGCTTTGGTAAAGTAACAAAGGTCGCAGGGTAGGTCAGGTTAAGGATAGGCGAGTTTGGCACACAACCAAACTGCAACCCAAACAGTAGGACTTGTGTTGGGTCATTTTGTTCTTGTATTGAAACAAGATGTATTGAATAAGTCTGTATTGAATAGTTTGTTGGCTGAGCTTGCACAGTGCAGCTCTTTTAAACAGGCCTGTCCGTCTGGGGCAGGATGTTTATGCCAAGGCTTGGGTTGTTTGAACTTTGTACCATTTTTCTGTAGTTGTTGACTTCATGTACAATCATTCATGTGTTATGTATGACCATGGACCCAGAGCTGTTATGATCTATTTACTTTAGCAGGGATCTATTTGTATGTATACAGTGCCGTGCGAAAGTATTTGGCCCCCTTGAAGTTTGCGACCTTTTGCCACATTTCAGGCTTCAAACATAAAGATATAAAATTGTATTTTTTTGTGAAGAATCAACAAGTGGGACACAATCATGAAGTGGAATGACATTTATTGGATATTTCAAACTTTTTTAACAAATCAAAAACTGAAAAATTGGGCGTGCAAAATTATTTAGCCCCTTTACTTTCAGTGCAGCAAACTTTCTCCAGAAGTTCAGTGAGGATCTCTGAATGATCCAATGTTGACTCAAATGACTAATGATGATAAATACAATCCACCTGTGTGTAATCAAGTCTCCGTATAAATGCACCTGCACTGTGATAGTCTCAGAAGTCCGTTAAAAGCGCAGAGAGCATCATGAAGTCATCTGCTAAATGACTTAAATGTAAATGTAATGAAGAACAAGGAACACACCAGGCAGGTCCAAGATACTGTGGTGGCAAGAAGAAAGCCATTTCTTAAAGATATCCATAAAAAGTGTAATTTAAAGTTTGCCACAAGCCACCTGGGAGACACACCAAACATGTGGAAGAAGGTGCTCTGGTCAGATGAAACCAAAATTGAACTTTTTGGCAACAATGCAAAACGTTATGTTTGGCGTAAAAGCAACACAGCTCATCACCCTGAACACACCATCCCCACTGTCAAACATGGTGGTGGCAGCATCATGGTTTGGGCCTGCTTTTCTTCAGCAGGGACAGGGAAGATGGTTAAAATTGATGGGAAGATGGATGGAGCCAAATACAGGACCATTCTGGAAGAAAACCTGATGGAGTCTGCAAAAGACCTGAGACTGGGACGGAGATTTGTCTTCCAACAAGACAATGATCCAAAACATAAAGCAAAATCTACAATGGAATGGTTCAAAAATAAACATATCCAGGTGTTAGAATGGCCAAGTCAAAGTCCAGACCTATTTGATCACCTACCAACCAGTAAGAATTCCAGCTCTCACAGACCTGTTAGTTTTTCTTTAAGAAGCCCTCCTGTTCTCCATTCATTACCTGTATTAACTGCATCTGTTTGAACTCGTTACCTGTATAAAAGACACCTGTCCACACTCAATCAAACAGACTCCAACCTCTACACAATGGCCAAGACCAGAGAGCTGTGTAAGGACATCAGGGATAAAATGGTAGACCTGCACAAGGCTGGGATGGGCTACAGGACAATAGGCAAGCAGCTTGGTGAGAAGGAAACAACTGTTGGCACAATTATTAGAAAATGGAAGAAGTTCAAGATGACGGCCAATCACCCTCGGTCTGGGGCTCCATGCAAGATCTCACCTCGTGGGGCATCAATGATCATGAGGAGGGTGAGGGATCAGCCCAGAACTACACGGCAGGACCTGGTCAATGACCTGAAGAGAGCCGGGACCACAGTCTCAAAGAAAACCATTAGTAACACACTACGCCGTCATGGATTAAAATCCTGCAGCGCACGCAAGGTCCCCCTGCTCAAGCCAGCGCATGTCCAGGCCCATCTGAAGTTTGCCAATGACCATCTGGATGATCCAGAGGAGGAATGGGAGAAGGTCGTGTGGTCTGATGAGACAAAAATGGAGCTTTTTGGTCTAAACTCCACTCGCCGTGTTTGGAGGAAGAAGAAGGATGAGTACAACCCCAAGAATACCATCCCAACCGTGAAGCATGGAGGTGGAAACATCATTCTTTGGGGATGCTTTTCTGCAAAGGGGACAGGACGACTGTACCGTATTGAGGGGAGGGATGGATGGGGCCATGTATCACGAGATCTTGGCCAACAACCTCCTTCCCTCAGTAAGAGCATTGAAGATAGGTCGTGGCTGGGTCTTCCAGCATGACAATGACCCGAAACACACAGCCAGGGCAACTAAGGAGTGGCTCCGTAAGAAGCATCGCAAGGTCCTGGAGTGGCCTAGCCAGTCTCCAGACCTGAACCCAATAGAAAATCTTGAGGGAGCTGAATGTCCGTATTGCCCAGTGACAGCCCCGAAACCTGAAGGTTCTGGAGAAGGTTTGTATGGAGGAGTGGGCCAAAATCCCTGCTGCAATGTGTGCAAACCTGGTCAAGAACTACAGGAAACGTAGGATCTCTGTAATTGCAAACAAAGGTTCCTGTACCAAATATTAAGTTCTGCTTTTCTGATGTATCAAATACTTGTGTCATGCAAAAAATAAATGCAAATGAATTACTTAAATCATACAGTGTGATTTTCTGGATTTTTGTTTTAGACTCCGTCTCTCACAGTTGAAGTGTACCTATGATAAGAAATACATGCTTTGTAAGTAGGAAAACCTGCAAAATCAGCAGTGTATCAAATACTTGTTCTCCCTACTGTATATTATTACTTTCTTCCAATAAAGGCTTGTTCTTTTTCTCTTGAACATTTTTATTTTATTTAACCTTCATTTAACTAGGCAAGTCAGTTAAGAACACATTTTTGTTTACAATGACGACCAACCAAAAGGCCTCTTGCGGGGACGAGGGCCTGAAAAAAAAATCTAAAATACATTATAAATATAGAACAAAACACACATCACAGCAAGAGAGACCTAAGACAACAACAAAGCAAGGCAGCAACACATGATAAGACACCATGGTAGCAACACAACATGGTAGCAGCACAAAACATGGTACAAACATTATTGGGCAGACAACAGCATAAAGGGCAAGAAGGTAGAGACAACACTAAGCAGCCACAACTGTCACTAAATCAAATCAAATCAAATGTATTTATATAGCCCTTCGTACATCAGCTGATATCTCAAAGTGCTGTACAGAAACCCAGCCTAAAACCCCAAACAGCAAACAATGCAGGTGTAAAAGCACGGTGGCTAGGAAAAACTCCCTAGAAAGGCCAAAACCTAGGAAGAAACCTAGAGAGGAACCGGGCTATGTGGGGTGGCCAGTCCTCTTCTGGCTGTGCCGGGTAGAGATTATAACAGAACATGACCAAGATGTTCAAATGTTCATAAATGACCAGCATGGTCGAATAATAATAAGGCAGAACAGTTGAAACTGGAGCAGCAGCACAGTCAGGTGGACTGGGGACAGCAAGGAGCCATCATGTCAGGTAGTCCTGGGGCACGGTCCTAGGGCTCAGGTCCTCCGAGAGAGAGAAAGAAAGAGAGAATTAGAGAGAGCATATGTGGGGTGGCCAGTCCTCTTCTGGCTGTGCCGGGTGGAGATTATAACAGAACGTGGCCAAGATGTTCAAATGTTCATAAATGACCAGCATGGTTGAATAATAGTAAGGCAGAACAGTTGAAACTGGAGCAGCAGCATGGCCAGGTGGACTGGGGACAGCAAGGAGTCATCATGTCAGGTAGTCCTGGGACATGGTCCTAGGGCCCAGGCCAGTTGAAACTGGAGCAGCAGCATGGCCAGGTGGACTGGGGACAGCAAGGAGTCATCATGTCAGGTAGTCCTGGGGCATGGTCCTAGGGCTCAGGTCCTCCGAGAGAGAAAGAAAGAGAGGAGAGAATTAGAGAACGCACACTTAGATTCACACAGGACACCGAATAGGACAGGAGAAGTACTCCAGATATAACAAACTGACCCTAGCCCCCCGACACATAAACTACTGCAGCATAAATACTGGAGGCTGAGACAGGAGGGGTCAGGAGACACTGTGGCCCCATCCGAGGACACCCCCGGACAGGGCCTAACAGGAAGGATATAACCCCACCCACTTTGCCAAAGCACAGCCCCCACACCACTAGAGGGATATCTTCAACCACCAACTTACCATCCTGAGACAAGGCCGAGTATAGCCCACAAACATCTCCGCCACGGTACAACCCAAGGGAGGGGGGGGGGGCCCAACCCAACCCAACCCAACCCAGACAGGCTGACCACAACAGTGAATCAACCCACCCAGGTGACGCACCCCCCCCAGGGACGGCATGAGAGAGCCCCAGCAAGCCAGTGACTCAGCCCACTAAAAGTGTCCATGATTGAGTCGTTGAATGAAGAGATTGAGATAAAACTGTCCAGTTTGAGTGTTAGTTGCAGCTTGTTCCAGGCGCTAGCTGCAGCGAACTGAAAAGAGGAACGACCCAGGGACGTGTGTGCTTTGGGGACCTTTAACAGAATGTGACTGGCAGAACAGGTGTTGTATGTGGAGGATGAGGGCTGCAGTAGATATCTCAGATAGGGGGGAGTGAGGCCTAAAATGGTTTTATAAATAAGCATCAACCAGGGGGTGGTGTATGTGCGCACGTGGGTGTACATGTTTTCCTGTTTATCACAGTTTTATATGTGGGTAAGAGGTGTGGATGCATGTGTTATGGTCTTAATGCTCAATGCTTCAATTAAAGACAATTACAGTGGAAGACTGCACATTCAGTACACATTTTCCCCATAAGGGGGCAGTGCTAGCCTATGGTGCCTAGTTGGAACACAATCCTGCAGTACCTGCAGCACTCCAGAAACAGGGTTGCTTACCCATGCTTGTGGACAAGGTATGATAGCAACACATTCGTTGGTTTAGTTTACTTGGCACTGTTTCCAAATGCTAATGTTTTAACATTTGTTTCACAAATCCCATTCAAGTCATGGGACCGATATTAGCATTTAATCAAACGTACTGCTATTTTACACAATTTGCCATGAGACTGAGAGAAAATGTTGCTATTTTAAAGCTAATTTGCTGCATATTATGACACAATTTACCATGGGGCAGAGAGGAAAAATTGCAGTTTTATACAGTGATTTCAGAAAGTATTCAAACCCTTTACTCAGTACTTTGTTGAAGCACCTTTGGCAGCGATTACAGCCTTGAGTATTCTTGGGTATGACACTACAAGCTTGGCACACCTATATTGGGAGTTTTTCCCATTCTTCTCTACAGATCCTCTCGAGCTCTGTCCGGTTGGATGGGGAGCATCGCTGCACAGCTATTTTCAGGTCCCTCCAGACATGTTAGATCGGCTTCAAGTCAAGGCTCTGGTTGGGCCACTCAAGACATTTAGAGACTTGTCACGAAGCAACTCCTGTGTTGTCTTGGCTGTGTGCTTAGGGTCGTTGTCCTGTTGGAAGGTGAACATTTGCCCCAGTCTGAGGTTCTCAGCACTCTGGAGCAGGTTTTCATCAACGTTCTTTGTCATTTTTCCCTGCCATCACCATGATTCACCGTAGGGATGGTTCCAGGTTTCCTTATGACGTAAAACTTGGCATTCGGGCCGAAGAGTTCAATCTTGGTTTGATCAGTCCATAGAATCTTGTTTATTATGGTCTGAGAGTCCTTTAGGTGCCTTTTGGCAAACTCCAAGCAGGCTGTCATGTTCCTTTTACTAAGGAGTGGCTTCCGTCTGGCCACCATCTCCACCGAGGAACTCTAGAGCTCTGTCAGTGACCATCGGGTTCTTGGTCACCTCCCTGATGAAGGCCCTTTGCCCCTGATTGCTCTGTTTGGCCGGGCGGCCAGCTCTAGGGAAAGTCTTGTCACGTTCTGACCTTTATTTCCTTTGTTTTGTCTTTATTTAGTATGGTCAGGGCGTGAGATGGGGTGGGCAGTCTATGTTTTTCTATGTTTGGTTTCTGTTTCGGCCTTGTATGGTTCTCAATCAGAGGCAGGTGTCGTTAGTTGTCTCTGATTGAGAATCATACTTAGGTAGCCTGGGTTTCACTTTTGAGTGGTGGGTGTTTGTTAATGTGTGAGTGTTTGTTGCCCACACGGTACTGTTTCGGTTTTCGTTCCTGTTCACAATCCTGTCTCGGGGCTCTACGGACAACTCCTTTGACCTCATAGCTTGTTTTTTGCTCTGCATGCACTGTCAACTGTGGAATCTTATATAGACAGGTGTGTGCCTTTCCAAATCATGTCAAATCAATTGAATTTACTACAGGTGGACTTCAATCAAGTTGTAGAAACATCTCAAGTCGGATCAATGGAAACCAGATGCACCTGAGCTCAATTTCGAATCTCATAGCAAAGGGTCTGAATACTTATGTAAATAAGGTATTTATGTTTTTTTATTTTTTATAAATTTGCAAACATTTCTAAACCTGTTTTCACTTTGTCATTATGGGGTAGTTAGTTATTTGTCTTCCCATCCTGTGAGAGTGAATGTCATTTCAGTTCATCTGTTCTGTTATATTCAATCAAATCTGACAAACCCAGTGCACTGCTTGCTATGGATTCTATCTGATGGAGTTTGCATGTTTAGGTAAAAACACAAATAATGTCCAGTTTTGAAGAGTGACAAGTAAAGAGCATTAAATAAATAAATACATTTTTGCTCATTCTGGTTGGGTGGGCCTGGCACCTGAGTTGGTGGGCCTGGGCACACTAAGCTCCAGACACACTTAAAAAAAAACATGAAACCTTTATTTAACTAGGCAAGTCAGTTAAAGAACAAAATCTTATTTACAATGACGGCCTATCCCGGCCAAACCCAGGCGACCCTGGGCCAATTGTGCGCCGCCCTATGGGACTCCCAATCACAGCCGGATGTGATACAGCCTGGATCAAACCAGGGACTGTCGTGACACCTCTTCCACTGAGATGCAGTGCCTTAGACCGATGCACCACTCATTCAGTGACGTCCTCTTATTTACCCTGCATACTGTATACAGATCACCTTGTCTGGATCCCTGACCCACTAAGTTTCCCCTATGACATGTAGTTAAGTTGCCACTATGACATGTAGTTAAGTTGCCACTGTGACATGTAGTTAAGTTGCCACTATGACATGTAGTTAAGTTGCCACTATGACATGTATTTAGGTTTCCACTATGACATGTAGTTAGGTTTCCTCTATGACATGTAGTTAAGTTGCCACTATGACACGTAGTTAGGTTGCCACTATGACATGTAGTTAAGTTGCCACTATGACATGTAGTTAAGTTGCCACTATGACATGTAGTTAAGTTGCCACTATGACATGTAGTTAAGTTGCCACTATGACATGTAGTTAAGTTGCCACTATGACATGTAGTTAAGTTGCCACTATGACATGTATTTAGGTTTCCACTATGACATGTAGTTAGGTTTCCTCTATGACATGTAGTTAAGTTGCCACTATGACACGTAGTTAGGTTTCCACTATGACATGTAGTTAAGTTGCCACTATGACATGTATTTAGGTTTCCACTATGACATGTAGTTAGGTTTCCTCTATGACATGTAGTTAAGTTGCCACTATGACACGTAGTTAGGTTTCCACTATGACATGTAGTTAAGTTGCCACTATGACATGTATTTAGGTTTCCACTATGACATGTAGTTAGGTTTCCTCTATGACATGTAGTTAAGTTGCCACTATGACACGTAGTTAGGTTTCCACTATGACATGTAGTTAAGTTGCCACTATGACATGTAGTTAGGTTTCCTCTATGACATGTAGTTAGGTTTCCACTATGACATGTAGTTAGGTTGCCACTATGACATGTAGTTAAGTTTCCACTATGACATGTAGTTAGGTTTCCACTATGACATGTAGTTAGGTTGCCACTATGACATGTAGTTAAGTTTCCACTATGACATGTAGTTAGGTTTCCACTATGACATGTAGTTAGGTTGCCACTATGACATGTAGTTAGGTTTCCACTATGACATGTAGTTAGGTTTCCTCTATGACATGTAGTTAAGTTGCCACTATGACATGTAGTTAAGTTGCCACTATGACATGTAGTTAAGTTGCCACTATGACATGTAGTTAGGTTGCCACTATGACATGTAGTTAAGTTGCCACTATGACATGTAGTTAAGTTGCCACTATGACATGTAGTTAGGTTGCCACTATGACATGTAGTTAGGTTGCCACTATGACATGTAGTTAGGTTGCCACTATGACATGTAGTTAAGTTGCCACTATGACATGTAGTTAAGTTGCCACTATGACATGTAGTTAGGTTGCCACTATGACATGTAGTTAGGTTTCCTCTATGACATGTAGTTAGGTTGCCACTATGACATGTAGTTAAGTTGCCACTATGACATGTAGTTAGGTTGCCACTATGACATGTAGTTAAGTTGCCACTATGACATGTAGTTAAGTTGCCACTATGACATGTAGTTAGGTTTCCTCTATGACATGTAGTTAAGTTGCCACTATGACATGTAGTTAAGTTGCCACTATGACATGTAGTTAGGTTGCCACTATGACATGTAGTTAGGTTTCCTCTATGACATGTAGTTAGGTTTCCACTATGACATGTAGTTAGGTTGCCACTATGACATGTAGTTCAGTTTCCACTATGACATGTAGTTAGGTTTCCACTATGACATGTAGTTAGGTTGCCACTATGACATGTAGTTAGGTTTCCACTATGACATGTAGTTAGGTTTCCTCTATGACATGTAGTTAAGTTGCCACTATGACATGTAGTTAGGTTGCCACTATGACATGTAGTTAGGTTTCCTCTATGACATGTAGTTAGGTTTCCACTATGACATGTAGTTAGGTTGCCACTATGACATGTAGTTAAGTTTCCACTATGACATGTAGTTAGGTTTCCACTATGACATGTAGTTAGGTTGCCACTATGACATGTAGTTAGGTTTCCACTATGACATGTAGTTAGGTTTCCTCTATGACATGTAGTTAAGTTGCCACTATGACATGTAGTTAAGTTGCCACTATGACATGTAGTTAGGTTGCCACTATGACATGTAGTTAGGTTTCCTCTATGACATGTAGTTAGGTTGCCACTATGACATGTAGTTAGGTTGCCACTATGACATGTAGTTAAGTTGCCACTATGACATGTAGTTAGGTTTCCTCTATGACATGTAGTTAGGTTTCCACTATGACATGTAGTTAGGTTGCCACTATGACATGTAGTTAAGTTTCCACTATGACATGTAGTTAGGTTTCCACTATGACATGTAGTTAGGTTGCCACTATGACATGTAGTTAGGTTTCCACTATGACATGTAGTTAGGTTTCCTCTATGACATGTAGTTAAGTTGCCACTATGACATGTAGTTAAGTTGCCACTATGACATGTAGTTAAGTTTTCACTATGACATGTAGTTAAGTTGCCACTATGACATGTAGTTAGGTTGCCACTATGACATGTAGTTAGGTTGCCACTATGACATGTAGTTAGGTTTCCTCTATGACATGTAGTTAAGTTGCCACTATGACATGTAGTTAAGTTGCCACTATGACATGTAGTTAGGTTGCCACTATGACATGTAGTTAAGTTGCCACTATGACATGTAGTTAGGTTTCCTCTATGACATGTAGTTAAGTTGCCACTATGACATGTAGTTAAGTTGCCACTATGACATGTAGTTAGGTTGCCACTATGACATGTAGTTAAGTTGCCACTATGACATGTAGTTAGGTTGCCACTATGACATGTAGTTAAGTTGCCACTATGACATGTAGTTAAGTTGCCACTATGACATGTAGTTAGGTTGCCACTATGACATGTAGTTAAGTTGCCACTATGACATGTAGTTAGGTTGCCACTATGACATGTAGTTAAGTTGCCACTATGACATGTAGTTAGGTTTCCTCTATGACATGTAGTTAAGTTGCCACTATGACATGTAGTTAAGTTGCCACTATGACATGTAGTTAGGTTTCCTCTATGACATGTAGTTAGGTTTCCTCTATGACATGTAGTTAGGTTGCCACTATGACATGTAGTTAGGTTTCCTCTATGACATGTAGTTAGGTTTCCACTATGACATGTAGTTAGGTTTCCTCTATGACATGTAGTTAAGTTGCCACTATGACATGTAGTTAAGTTGCCACTATGACATGTAGTTAGGTTGCCACTATGACATGTAGTTAGGTTTCCTCTATGACATGTAGTTAGGTTTCCACTATGACATGTAGTTAGGTTGCCACTATGACATGTAGTTAAGTTTCCACTATGACATGTAGTTAGGTTTCCACTATGACATGTAGTTAGGTTGCCACTATGACATGTAGTTAGGTTTCCACTATGACATGTAGTTAGGTTTCCACTATGACATGTAGTTAGGTTTCCTCTATGACATGTAGTTAAGTTGCCACTATGACATGTAGTTAAGTTGCCACTATGACATGTAGTTAAGTTGCCACTATGACATGTAGTTAGGTTTCCTCTATGACATGTAGTTAGGTTGCCACTATGACATGTAGTTAGGTTGCCACTATGACAAGTAGTTAGGTTGCCACTATGACATGTAGTTAAGTTGCCACTATGACATGTAGTTAGGTTTCCTCTATGACATGTAGTTAAGTTGCCACTATGACATGTAGTTAAGATGCCACTATGACATGTAGTTAGGTTGCCACTATGACATGTAGTTAGGTTGCCACTATGACATGTAGTTAGGTTGCCACTATGACATGTAGTTAAGTTGCCACTATGACATGTAGTTAGGTTGCCACTATGACATGTAGTTAAGTTGCCACTATGACATGTAGTTAGGTTGCCACTATGACATGTAGTTAAGTTGCCACTATGACATGTAGTTAGGTTGCCACTATGACATGTAGTTAGGTTGCCACTATGACATGTAGTTACAGTATACACTACATGGCCAAAAGTATGTGGACATGCCTTCAAATTTGTGGATTTGACTATTTCAGCCACACCTGTTGCTGACAAGTATATAAAATTGAGCACACTGCCATGCAATCTCCATAGACAAACATTGGCAGTAGAATGGCCTGAACTGAAGAGCTCAGTGACTTTCAATGTGGCACCGTTATAGGATACCACCTTTCCAACATATCAGTTTGTCAAATGTCTGCCCTGCTAGATCAGCCCCGGTCAACTGTAGGTGCTGTTATTGTGAAGTGGAAACGTCTAGATGCAACAACGGCTCAGCCGGGAAGTGGTAGGCCACACAAGCTCATAGAACGGAACTAGTGAGTACTGAAGCGCGCTGGGCGTAAAAAAGCACTCACTACAGAGTTCCAAACTGAATATAGAAGCAAGAACTGCTAGTTGGGAGCTTCATGAAATGGGTTTCCATTTCCGCGTAGCCACACACAATCCTAAGATCACCAAGCGCAGTGCCAAGCGTCGGCTGGAGGGGTGTAAAGCTCGCTGCCATTGGACTCTGGAACAGTGGAAATGCGTTCTCTGGAGTGATGAATCACGCTTCACCATCTGGCAGTCTGACAGATGAATCTGGGTTTGTTGGATGTCAGGAGAAACGCTACCTGCATGAATGCATAGTGCCAACTGTAAAGTTTGGTGGAGGAGGAATAATAGTCTGGGGCTGTTTAATGGTTCGGGCTAGGTCCCTTAGTTCCATTGAAGGGAAATCAGCATACAATGACGATTCTGTGCTTCCAACTTTGTGGTAACAGTTTGGAGAAGGCCCTTTCCTGTTTCAGCATGACAATGCCCCTATGCACAAAGCGAGGTCCATACAGAAATGGGTTGTTGAGATCGGTGTGGAAGAACTTGACTTGCCTGCACATAGCCATGACCTCAATCCTATCAAACACCTTTGGGATTAATTGAAACGCCGACTGTGAGCCAGGCCTAATTGCCCAACATCAGTGCCCGACCTCACTAATGCTCTTGTGGCTGAATGGAAGCAAGTCTCCACAGCAATGTTCCAACATCGAGTGGAAAACCTTCCCAGAAGAGTGGAGGCTGTTATATTACCAAAGGGGGTACCAACTCCATATTAATGGGCATGATTTTGGAATGAGATGTTTGACGATCATGTAGTGTACATACAGACTCTCATTGACACACACTATAGGCCTGTAGCTCATTCAAACCCTCAGTATTAAGACAAAACAGGATGAGAGAGAGATTGTGACACCTGTCACATGAAGAGAGTCAAGCCACTGTATTCATAACAGAAAATGTACACCAGAAACACACACACATGGTGTGGATAACATGTCCCTGTGGTGTCTCTTGGTGGCACTTGAGCCCTATCAGTTTCAGCATGGGCAAACGGCCATAAGCGATGACGGAGAATGCTTGTCACTGGGCCCTTGGCCCTGCTTATGTCACCCGGTTAGACATGGGCCACTTGTCCCTGAGCGCCGGTGTCAGTGACAACCCCTCCGATACACCGGATCACCGCCTCAGCTCTGCCATTAGCTAATGCCAGAATAGTCACATGATCATACCAGCAGGGTCACAAACCAGGACCCATGCCTAGAAAGCTACAGTTACGTTACGTCAATGACCCAACGTCTGTTATTGTGGCCGTCACTGTCACTCAATGTCTGTCACAAACACATGGACATAATGTAACTGATGTACAGTTGAAGTCAGAAGTTAACATACACTGAGTTTAAATGTATTTGGCAATTCCTGACATTTAATCCTAGTAAAAATTCCCTGTCTTAGGTCAGTTAGGATCACTTTATTTTAAGAATGTGAAATGTCAGAATAATAGTAGAGAGAATGATTTATTTCAGCTTTTCTTTCTTTCATCACATTCTCAGTGGGTCTGCTGTTTACATACACTCAATTAGTATTTGGTAGCATTGCCTTTAAATTGTTTAACTTGGGACAAACATTTTGGGTAGCCTTCCACAAGCTTCCCACAATAAGTTGGGTGAATTTTGACCCATTCCTCCTGACAGAGCTGGTGTCGCTGAGTCAGGTATGTAGGCCTCCTTGCTCGCACACGCTTTTTCAGTTCAGCCCACAACTGTTTTATAGGATGAGGTCAGAGCTTTGTGATGGCCACTCCAATACTCCAATACCTTTGTTGTCCTTAAGCCATTTTGCCACAACTTTGGAAATATGCTTGAGGTCATTGTCCATTTGGAAGACCCATTTGTGACCAAGCTTTAACCACCTGACCAATGTCTTGAGATGTTGCTTCAATATATCCACTCAATTTTCCTCTCTCATGATGCAATCTATTTTGTGAAGTGCACCAGTCCCTCCTGCAGCACAGCACCCCCACACCCCCGTGCTTCACGGTTGGGATGGTGTTCTTCAGCTTGCAAGCCTCCCCCTTTTTCCTCCAAACAGTTATATTTTGTTTCATCAGACCAGAGGACATGTCTCCAAAAAGTATGATCTTTGTCCGCATGTGCAGTTGCAAACCATAGTCTGGCTTTTTTATGGAGGTTTTGGAGCAGTGGCTTCTTCCTTGCTGAGCGGCCTTTCAGGTTATGTCGTTATAGGACTCATTTGACTGTGGATATAGATACTTTTGTACCTGTTTTTGTACCTGTTTCCTCCAGCATGCTGTTGCTGTAGTTCTGGGATTGATTTGCACTTTTCGCACCAAAGTACGTTCATGTCTAAGAGACAGTACACGTCTCCTTCCTGAGCGGTATGATGGCTGCGTGGTCCCATGGTGTCTATACTTGCGTCCTATTGTATGTACAGATGAACGTGGTAACGTTGGTTAGGCTGTTTACATGTCATCCAGAATATTAGTGACTGTAACTGTGCTGCTGGTGTAACGGATGTGAAACTGCTAGCTAGTTAGCGGTGGTGCGAGCTAAATAGCGTTTCAATCGGTGACGTCACTTGCTCTGAGACCTTGAATTAGTGGTTCCCCTTGCTCTGCAAGGGCCGCGGCTTTTGTGGAGCGATGGGTAACGATGCTTCGTGGGTGACTGTTGTTGATGTGTGCAGAGGGTCCCTGGTTCGCGCCCGGGTATGGGTGAGGGGACGGTCTAAAGTTATACTGTTACACTGGCAACATTTTAATTATGCGTTTTTGCCAACCTTTACTGACACCAGCTACACATCAGTTATTCTGCACTCTGGCACACTCAGACGATTTACGAACATACCTGAAATGGTTACTTACATAGTGGAGTCTTTTGTTAAGACATGTAGCTAGCTAGCTAGCTAAACAGTAAACCATAATCCCAACTCATGACATTACTACCCTGCATGAATCTGCAGGTAGCTAACCAACCAGGTTCAATGTCAGCTCGCTAAGATTAGGCTGTATCTAAGTCAAGCAAATCCCTCTGAGATACGAATAATAAGCTCATACACGTAACTTTAGCTAGCAAGCCAGCCAGCTAATGTTAGCTAGCTAACAGTACACTTTAACATGAAATTAAACCCCTTTCTGTCAAAATTAGAAACGTGTAATATCTGAAAATGTAGCTCGCTAGGCTAGACTATCATAGATGAACATGTGTCCTGTCACGGATGCCATGGTTGCCCTTAGTTTGGAGATGTAATCTGGAGACATCTCCTTCGCTCTCATACTTGAATTCCACTGATTTCAAAAGTCGGTCCTCCAGAAAGTAGAGAGCAACACCTATGCAGTTTTACTACGCGATACACAGGATTACCTACACATACTGACCAGCTAAATTAGAGAGAGGCATGCTATATGGCAGAACAATCCAAGCACATCTCTCGGCATATCCAGTCCACGCATTATCTCAGTCAATCATGGCTAGCGGGAAGGTTGCTGACCTTCCATAAATACATTTATAGTAAAATATTATTGGGAATGGGAATGAGGGGGCTACTACATAGTATTGGGAAGGAATGATCACAGAATGAGGCATACGTTTAAGTGTTCGGAGGCTTGATTTCAGTGCAGGACAGGGATTGAGGTGTTCAGAGGCTTCAATGCTGGACAGCCTCATCGTGGATGGATGGTATTGGAGGAGGGATAAAACTCTTCCACTGAGGACAGGACAGGATCTGACTGAGAAGACAAAAAACACGAACCCAACTCAAGTTAGACAAAAAAACAACGAGTTAGTCCGAGAGCAAGGATTAAAATCACACTGATGTGTAATAATGTTATTGTGTTTGTGTATGTGATTGACTCTACATACAGTAATGAACGTTGACAGGGCTACACAGTGCTTGGAGAAGAATCATTCAGTGGATGAGAGGGCACATGAGACATGGCTTCAGTTCAAATAAGGAGAGAGTTGACACTTGTAGTGGAGTTGAGTGATCATAATTTCTTAAGTTAGGGAAGAGGAGGGGACTTAGATGTAAATACAATTACATTCCATTACAGCAGAGCCATCATACGTTTGGGCAAAAATATTTTTTCTTCACATTGGAAGAAATTTGGATGAAAAAAGTTCATAGTAGGTTGACCCAAGTATGAAAAATGACTGTAGCTGGTACCAGGGCTGGCTCTAGCCTTTTGGTGGCCCTGCAAGTCAGTATTCAGCCATGATTATTACAAGTTTTGATAGCTGTCTTGACTAACTACCAATCTAAAAATGTAAATGGCTAATTGTCAGCTAATTGAGTGACTGACATAACAAGATAAAAAACTTCTGATGCACAATCATATTTTGAAATTGCACTTGGTGTTTTCTACTATCCTCAGTTGAGATCCTGACTGAGCTCATTCTTTTGGGCTCGTGGGCACTCTATTGGCCGAGGGTTCTATGTGACAGCTTATGCCGGTTATGCCTGGAGCCGGCCCTGGCTGGTACATTCACAACGTTGATCCTAAAGTCACCAGTATTGTGTGAGACCCTGATTGTGTCAGTTTTACTCTGTGGTGACAAAAACCTTCCCATCAAAACCGCACCCATTATTTTATTTCCCAGTATGTTTTACTGCAGTTCCATTTTTTGGGATCGTTTTTAATATCTGTGTTTTTGCATGTTTTTACATGGATTGATTGATTAATCATATGCTACACAAATATAAATATCCTACATTTTTCTAAACTATTCCAATCAGTTACTTAGATATATTGCACCTGTTACTGAAATGGTTGTTCCATTTTAAATGGTTTAGGTAGTCCCGTTTGACAATTACTCTGAATGTAGGTTGTGGTGAATAAAAAGTCCAACTATTGGATGTCCTAACTCTGTCTTGATTCCAATAGGAATTACATATAGCTTTGCAAGCCAATATAATGTGATTTGCAGGCCTGATGTGGCCTGTAAACCAGCAGGTTCCTAGCACCACTGCGTTGGGGTAATACATGGCCATTGAAGTAAGGCATGATATGTAATGTATTGTTATAAAAAGTTTAATTTTGATATAATTTACCTACAGAAGGACCTCGTGTAACCAATGTGAAATGGCTAACTAGTTAGCGGGGTGCGCGCTAGTAGCGTTTCAATCGGTGATGTCACTCGCTCTGAGACATTGAAGTAGTTGTTCCCCTTACTCTGCAAGGGCCGCTGCTTTTATGGAGCGATGGGTAATGATGCTTTGTGGGAGGCAGTTGTTGATGTGTGCAGATGGTCCTTGGTTCGAGCCCAGGTAGGGGTGAGGAGAGGGACGGAAGGTATACTGTTACATTGATGCTGTTGACCTGGATCACTGGTTGCTGCGGAAAAGGATGAGGTCAAAAGGGGGGTGAGTGTAACCCATGTGAAATGGCTAGCTAGTTAGCGGGGTGCGCGCTAATAGCGGTTCAACCGGTGACATCACTCACTCTGAGACCTTGAAGTAGTTGTTCCCCTTACTCTGCAAGGGCAGCGGCTTTTGTGGAGCGATGGGTAACGATGCTTCGTGGGAGGCAGTTGTAGATGTGTGTAGAGGGTCCTTGGTTCGATCCCAGGTAGGGGTGAGGAGAGGGACAGAAGCTATACTGTTACACTCACTTGGTGAAGACCACAGGACTGAAAATGAATGAATTTAACAACAATGTCACTAACAAATATAGTCATTGGTGGTAAATATACAATTGACTAAAAAAGGCAAGTCACACTGGGAAATTATATTGGAGGTGTGGCTTTGCAGGGGCTTGTAAAATCAGTTATTTTTTGGGCCACCCATATATGGAAGTGTTGTACCAGTTTAAGTGGTCTATGGTTATGTTAAGTATTTTTAGAGTACTCTAATACTAAGGTGCCAAACCTGGGTAAGCTGTGGGGTGACCATGGGATTGGAGCACAGAGGTTTCTGGTGTCTGGTGAAAGAAAAGCATGTTGAGGTTGCCATGGTCAGAGTAGTACAGAAAGTGTTTCATGCTGAAGCAGGGAAAAGAGTGGTAGAGGAGGATGGGTACAGGGTGAGGGATATTGAGAGTATTCGTGTGAGTAGGCAGAGACCAATGAAGAGGTTGAGAATAATATGTCCCTGAGTAAAGTGGGTTTCTTAGCTTTCATAGCTATGGTTGTCAACTGTACTGCAGAAATGGGACGTTAGTCACAGAAAATAGAGGATGTGCTGGCAGCTGCAGAGAAGTACTTGTGATTGCAAGTTTTTACTGCAGAAGATTCGCAGGAGGTGTTGAGTGGTAGTGTTCTGTCCTCCCAGACTGTGGGCCTGGAGTATGATTAGATAGGGTTAAATAGTGGAATGGGGTGGTGTTTTCTTTTTGAAGGATAATAGTTGGCAGAGTAATTTACCTGTTCCCCAATTTTGTATTACCAGAATTTAATGTAGTTAGGCCATGCTGTCGGAAAGTCAGCCACAATCAACTCGCACCTGCACATAATTGGCGCGTTATCACTCATTTCTCTCGCAAGGCATTCTGGGACTTGCAGTCAAAAAGCGTAATTCAACACAACCCAATACAATTACATATGCAAGTAAATCTAAAGAAATATCTTTACAGATACAGCTCAAAGAATAAACTTAAACATTAACTCTAACACATTAAAGTTACAACACACACTCCAGTACACTAGGTTGCAGGGGAATGCACCTAAAAGTTGGATGCGCTCCGCCAACCCAATCTCAAAGAAGAAGAAGATTCAAGTTTAAGCATGCCTGCTGCCAGTTCTGAAGTCTTTATAATGCTTACATAAGAGCATGTAGCAATAAAGTCTGGTAAATATTAATGAAATGCCATTAATCCAACACTGAGTGACCTTAATCAAGAGATGGAGACCTCTTTGTGTAATGGTTAAAAGTACAATATGAGATGATATTGTGTAACAATTGAATTATTATTATTATTTACTCTTATTTTACCAGGTAAGTTCTTTAGTGACCATAAAGTCAGGTCACCCGTTTAACATCCCATTCGAAAGACAGCACCTTACACAGGACAATGTCCCCAATCACTGCCCTGGGGAATTGGGATATTTTTTCAGACAACTATATTTTTTGGGGTGGTCCAACACTATATACATTAAGTGTACAAAACATTAAGAACACCCTCCTCATTTTGAGTTGCAACCCCTTTTGCCCTCGGAACTGCCGCAAATGGTTGGGCATGGACTCTACAAGGCGCCGAAAGCGTTCCACAGGAATGCTGGCCCATGTTAACTGCAATGCGTCCCACAGTTGTGTCAAGCTGGCTGGATGTCCTTTGGATGGTGGAACAGTTTTGATACACTCGGGAAACTGTTGAGCCTGAGACACTTAGCAGCGTTGCAGTTTTTTGACACACAAGCAAGCCAGTACACCTGGCACCTACTACCTTACCCTGTTCAAAGGCATTTCAATCTTTTGTCTTGCCCATTCCCCCTCTGAACGGCACACATACACGTTTCAATTGTCAATCATTCATTAAGCTGTCTCCTCCCGTTCATCCACACTGATTAAGGTTGATTTAACAGGTGACACCAATAAGGGATCATAGCTTTCACCTGGATTCATCTGGTCAGTCTATAACACGGAAAGAGCAGGTGTTCTTAATGTTTTGTGCACTCAGTGTAGACAAATTATTTGGAGAGCAGCACTTGCAACAATGTTTTCACAGTTCCACCAGGTACATACTTATTGTTTGGAACATACAGTATATTAACACCAGTGGAGGTTGGTGCTGTTTAAACAAAACATGTTTAATGAGCATGGCATTATTTCTATTACAGCATATTGGATGACTGTCATTCATATTCCATTCACCTAGTTCAATGTAACATTGATAGGTTTAGGTTACTACATGATACTCAAATCTTCCCTATATCCATCATTAGGCTGCTGCAACCTAGCCTATGAATTACATTTTACAACGTAGGTTGAGAGAAATTTGAGTAATCAGGGTGACAAACTGAAACATTAAATACTGCCTTGCACACTCTTGCCTGAATCTAGCTGATCTAAAGTGTAATCATTTGCCCAACAGTTGCAAACGAGAGTTTCTATTTGACAAATTCAGTTATGTTTATCCCGTTTCGTTCTGTTTGCTTCTATTTAAGAAGTTTCAGAACAGAATCGGTGGAATCAATACACCCTTGATCACATGCAAACACAGTTCACTTTCATACCAGCCACATACAAACAGCATCATCCCTTTGATCGTTGTAGCTATAATTCCTTCTCGCATCTACACGCTCTCCACCTCTCACCTTTCCCTTGCTTGTGGACTTCAGTGCACAACACATCAGCTGTCTGAGACCAGGCGAAAAAAACTTTCCAAGCCAAACCTTTATATCATAACCCCTAACCGCTACACACAGCCTACATCATTGTCACCATATTAGCTAATGTCAAAGTCAACATAGCTACTAGAGCAAACATGTTAGTAAATCCACTACAATCATGCAGTAGTGTACAGTCATCAAGCAGTGTAGCAGTTACACTGGCAGGCCCCGGTGGCAATACATTTATAAAAAGCTTACCTTGACTTGGAAGAGTTCCAGTGTTGGATAGGCATAGCCAGCTAGCTAACATAGCATCCCTCTCTGTTTGAGACGGGTATTTGAGGTGTTTGAGTAGGTAGCAGCTAGCTGCATTCGCTGGGTAAGTGAAAGTGATAGTGGCAAAAAATACAACAAAACATAGCTTGCTCGCTCTCTCTTGCTTCTTCATTTTTTAAGAAATACATTTGTTGAAAACGGTTCCAAAACATTTTTTTCTCTCTCTTCGAGTCAACTACTCACCACATTTTATTCACTACAGCTCTAGCTAGCTGTAGCGTATGCTTTCCGGACTAGATTACTATGTAAGTCTATGGAAGGGGGTGAAAACCATGATCCTCCTAGGTTTTGTATTGAAGTCAATGTACCCAGAGGGGGACAGAAACTAGCTGTCCTCCGATTACACCATGGCGCTACCCTACAGAGTGCTGTGGAGGCTACAGTAGACCTTAATTTCAAAACAGTGTGTTTTATTCAATCAATCAAATGTATTTATAAACCCTTTTTACATCAGCAGATGTCACAAAGTGCTATACAGAAACCCAGCCTTTTGATCAATTATTTGGTGACGTGAATATAGTTTGTATAGTTTTACCTAAAAAGGACAACTTTTTTCATGTTTCACAAGTTTTATTTCTATTAAATTCACAGAACAGGATGGTCCTCTCCTTTCTCCTCTAAGGAGCCTCCAATGATTAACACACTTAAAAAAAGAAGGCTATGGTTATGGTAGAGAGTTGTTTTCTGATGTACAAAAAAAGGTACACTTCACAGCTACACATATAAACTGACATGGTATAGTTCAGTACCTTGTAGATATGGGTGATTTTTCTACCCAATATTTTGAATATAAGGTACTATCATTACTGTGCTTTAGCATAAGTGAGTGCAGTGTACTGGTCGGTGCTCATTAACATATGTGGGGGAGTGGCTAAATATTGATGTGCATTTGTGCCAACTGTCAGTCGAAATGTTGGAGTGGTTTAAGTGTTTAATGGTTATGCCTTTCACACTGTTTTGCTAATTTGCAAAAATAATGTCAGGAAAAGCTACACTGTAAAGAGTTTATTGTGCATGTTCATTATTGCCAGAAGTTACTATGAATTTGTCATTTCTTAACTGGAAACTACTCAGTAAGTCATTGTAAAAGTCACAATAATTTACAGGGAACATGTGGCTTGTAATCTACAGGACATTTTCTGCCGCTAGCATTCCTAGCCAATAACCTACGGTGCATTCTGGACGTTTCTGTTGACAGCATGCACATCACTTACTGATTGGCAGCATACTGTAGCAGCAGCAGCCTATCAGAAGATTGCAGGAGTGACTTATTCGAGACGTGGCTTTCAGCGAGGTGTTTTTGGTCTCCCATGAAAGGGAATGTCATCCCAGTTAATCTGTTCTGTTGTATTCTACTCAGTATCATTGAGCTTGTATTTTGTCAGTTATGTGGCCTTGTTATATGTTGACATAAGTATATGTGATGCTGAAGTGTTATACATCATTACATTTGTTGATAGTCACCATGTCAATGTAATAGTCAGTTATAAGCCAGCTGTGTTAAGATACTGTGAATTTTACAATAACCTACTTGCAATAAACTGATAGTAAGTTATTGAAAATGAAACATTGAACTTCCTGTGAACTATCTGCCATTAAGCTTTGGGGAGAAGCACAGTAACCTCTTAACAGTACAGCTGTTGATTGTCACACGTTCATGCAAAGATTGCAGAACTGACAGGGTCAAAAGAGGTACTCAACCTTCATCAACATAACAATAAAACCATTTAAACTGGTCCAACATTTCAACTGACAGTTAGCACAAATAGAACATATTTAATGTAACAACAAAACATTATTAATAAAAATAAATATATTAATATGGTTAATAATTTTGAACTTGAAAATGTGTTTACAAGCATGATAGCTGTACATTTAGTTTATGGTTGATGCAGCTTGTTGCCATTAGCCAATTGGCGTTTCTCAACGAGTTCAAAGCACATGAATGCATCTAACTGGTATTTTCGACTTTAGAACGGGTCAATTCCCACCTCTCACATGGTTACAAACACAGCATTATATTGAATATATTGGGTAGAACAATTTACCATTATACTATATAGATGATCCGCACATGTACCCTAAAAGGTACTGGCCAGTACCATGTGAATGGGTTTCTCTGAAGGTACCTTATGTGTACCTTTTTGACCTTTACATACACCAGGGAACAACACTGTACCATAACCATACCCTTATATTTGAGAGTGTGTGGATAAATAGTGCATTCGTAAAGTATTCAGACCCCTCGACTTTTTCCACATTTTGTTACGTTACAGCCTTATTCTAAATTGATTAAATATTTTTTTCCCTCATCAACACAAATACTCCAAACTGACAAAGTGAAATCATGTATAATTTTTTTTTTTTAAATGTAAAAACACTTTATTTACATAGGTCTTCAGACCCTTTGCTATGAGACTTGAAATTGACCTCAGGAACATCCCGTTTCCATTGATCATCCTTGAGACGTTTCTACATGTAACGTGTGCGCTGGGAGTCGGGAAGCAAGTTCAGGGAGTGAATCATTTAATAAATAAATGAAAACATAATACAAAACAAGAACCACGAACAACTCACATACAAGAAACAGAAACAATGATGCCTGGGGAAGGAACCAAATGGAGTGACATCTATAAGTAAGGAAATCAGGGAAGGGATGGAGTCCAGGTGAGTCTAATGAGAGGGAGCACATGTGACACTACAATATGATTGGAGTCCACCTGTGATAAATTCAATTTATTGGGCATGATTTGGAAAGGCACATACCTGTCTATATAAGGTCCCGCAGTTAACAGGACATGTCAGTGCAAAAATCATGCCATGAGGTCAAAGGAATTGTCCGCTAAGCTCCGAGACAGGATTGTGTCGAGGCACAGATCTAGGTACTAAAAAATGTCTGTAGCACTGAAGGTCCCCAAGAACACAGTGGCCTCCATCATTCTTAAATGGAAGAAATCTGGAACCACCAAGACTCTTCCTAGAGCTGGCTGTCCGGCCAAACTGAGCAACTGAGGGAGAAGGACCTTGGTCAGGGAGGTGACCAAGAACCCTATGGTCACTCTAACAGAGCTCCAGAGTTCCTTTGTGGAAATGGGAGAACCTTCCAGAAGGACAACCATCTCTGCAGTACTCCACCAATCAGGCCTTTATGGTAGAGTGGCCAGACTGAAGCCATTCCTCAGTAAAAGGCACATGACAGCCTCTTGGAGTTTGCCAAAAGACACATTAAGCGACTCTCAGACCATGAGAAACAAGATTCTCTGGTCTGATGAAACCAAAATTGAACTCTGGCCTGAATGCCAAGTGTCACGTCATGAGGAAACGTGGCACCATCCCTATGATGAAGCATGGTGGTGACAACATTATGCTGTGGGGATTGTTTTCAGCGGCAGGGACTGGGAGACTAGTTAGGATCGAGGGAAAGATTAATGGAGCAAAGTACAAGAGATTCTTGATGAAAACCTGCTCTAGAGTGCTCAGGATCTCAGACTGGGGGCGATGGTTAACCTTCCAACAGGACAATGACCCTAAGCACACAGCCAAGACAACACAGGAGTGGCTTTGGGACACGTCTCTGAATGTCCTTGAGTGGCTCAGCCAGAGCCTGGACTTGAACCGGATCAAACATCTCTAGAGAGACCTGAAAATAGCTGTGCAACGACGCTCCCCATCCAACCTGACAGAGTTTGAGAGGATCTGCAGAGAAGAATGGGAGAAACTCCCCAAATACAGGTGTGCCAAGCTTGCAGCGTCATACCCAAGAAGACTTTAGCCTGTAATCGCTGCCAAAGGTGCTTCAACAAAGTACTGAGTAATGGTCTGAATCCTTATGTAAATGTGATATTTCCGTTTTTTTTAATACATTTCTAAAAACCTGTTTCTGCTTTGTCATTATGGGGTATTGTGTGTAGATTGATAAGGGGGGGAAACTATTTAATCAACTTCAGAATAAGGCTGTAACGCAACAAAGTGGAAAATGTCAAGGGGTATGAATATTTTCCGAATGCACTGTATATTTTTGGTAACAAAAAAACATCTTGTGGCACTGCTGAGACATTAATGCACTTCAGACCAAATGACTTTCAACCTTCGTCTCTCCCGAGCCCGTACAGGAGTTGCAGCGATGAGACAAGATAGTAGCTACTAAAACAATTGGATACCATGAAAAAGGGGTAAAACCTTTTTTTTATATAAAGAATTATATGAAATGCTCTGAGTCCATGTTGCTCAGAGGCATGCTGCATGTGTGATTCATTTTCAAAACAGTCAGGCACATCCTACAATTACACTATTAGATTAAAGTTGTTAAACTTGTTTGATTAAAATAATCCAATTTGAAATAAATAATATTATTCTGCAGGTGTTATTGTGTTTGACTCACAGAAAAAAAAGGGAAATGACAGAACATTAAAAAACGAGAGAGAGGAAATGTAATTATTAGGGTTCTATTCAATCTGTATCGATGAAGCGTTACAGATTGTGTGATAGAAATTTAAAGGCAATTTCTGATTGAGCTGACATGCAGCATTTACTGTGAATGCAGACTCCGCCAACACAGAAACATTGCCTTTATATTTCACTCACAATGTAATGCTGAACTTCTGCGATAAGGGTTGATTAAAGGGACAATAAAAGGGGGGGGGCAAAAATGTAATAAAGAGAGAAGTGGAGTGATTGTCACGCCCTGGTCGAAGTATTTTGTGTTTATCTTCATTTATTTGGTCAGGCCAGGGTGTGGCATGGGTTTTTGTATGTGGTGTGTATGTAGTGGGATTGTAGCTTAGTGGGGTGTTCTAGGTTAGTCTATGGCTGTCTGAAGTGGTTCTCAATCAGAGGCAGGTGTTTATCGTTGTCTCTGATTGGGAACCATATTTAGGCAGCCATATTCTTTGGTTGTGTTGTGTTGTGGGTGATTGTCCTTAGTGTCTTGATGTCATTATTCTGTATTAGTTTGCACCAGTTTAGGCTGTTTTGGTTTTCATTACGTTTATTGTTTTGTTGAGTTTGTGTTTTGATTTGTGTTACGTTGTTTTATTAAACATGGATTGCAATCTACACGCTGCAGTTTGGCCCGACTCTCCTTCACCACATGAAAACCGTTACAGTGATACAGAAAGAAAGGGGGAGGGAGAGAACAGAGAGAAAAAACAGGGAGAGGAAAAAAGAGATGGTAGAGATGATAAAGAGAAAGTGGGAGAGAGTGGTAGAGGGAAATAATGGTATATAGAGAGAGTGCTAATTCAGCACACAGCTGCTTAGTGAACTCAGTGAAAGAGGTCTGTAATGGAATGCTCATACAGACGCCAGAGCCTCCTTTACAATATTAACAGAGCCCAATGTGCGTCATCCATCTCACAGCTGACCCAGGGGGGTGTGTGTGTGTGTGTGGCACTCGCTCTCTCAGAGTCCCTTTCTCTCTTCCACTCCTTTCTCTCTTCCAGTCTCTCTTTCTCTCAAGTGTACTCTGACAGTTCAGTTCAAAGCTCAGTTCAAAGCCAAAGATCCGGTTGGCATGACCATGGATACAGCACCATATCACCCCAGAGTATCAGTGTATATAACGATGGACACAACAATGCGTCTGAAAGTGTAAAGAGTCGCCTGGTTATTTTGGTGCAAATGTAACGTAGATAACTATGCAGCATGCACTTGTCCTACAGTAGGTGTGGCACGAGAATGTGTGAAAAAGGGTTGCATAGTGCAGTTACTTATCTTTGTCACTCCCCCATGCTGAACAAAGAACACGCCAAGGTGTTATGTAAAAGTCTCCAAAACTGAACTCACAACTCTTGCGCTGCTTTTCAGTTTGCACATATTTGCGTTGGTGAAGCCCTAGCATAATGCACACTTCTGGAGAATATAAAATGTTTCAATAGTTCTCTCTTAGGCTCGGGGATGGTGTATTGTATTATGTTGTTGTGTTGTACTGTATTGTATTGCTGCATTGTATTGTGTGGTGTTTGTTCTATGTGTTTGTCCCTTTGGTAGTTTGCAGTTTTGTGAATTGAACAGAATGTTCTTTCAGCCTGTTTCCTCCACTTAACCCAAAACGTCCACAAATCCTCTGGTATTCACACTACCCCAGCCGGATAATTTGATTCTGAGCAATGACGCAAATGTGTGAGTGAACTCATACACACTCAATCATTAAAGGCTGCGTATCTGACTGCGGGGTACGTGTAAACTATCCTTGTTGAACTCCCATTGTGTATCCTGTGGCAAGCTCGGCACCAGGCTGAGGCTATGTACAAATATTGGCCTGCATGCAGGCTCTTGTCTCTTGTCTCTTGTTCTTGGTATGAATCATTCATGTATCTCTCTTTAGATTGTGTTTTGTAACATTTGAGTCATTTGACCAGAGAAGCGGCTAACCTCTTAATCTCCTCCTCTGTCTTCACCTCCTCCCCTCTCTTCTGCTTTCACACAAGGAAACTGGAAAATAACATTCCTCTGTGTGCTTTCATGGTGATAACATAGTTACTTATTGAGAGTACTGGGAAACCTTTATGGCAGGTTGTGTCTGGAACCTCAAGAAATCTCACTTATTCTGTGTGTGTGTGGTAAGGAGAGACAAGTCTGTCTAAGAGCTCTTTACACGTAAGAGTGTAGACCTGAGGTCCCAGATCCCAGAATGCTTTACAAGGTTCATCTGAGTCCAAACTATCAGGCTGGGAATTTCCTCTGAGGCAACCACTGGGCCATTTCTCTCTCTCTCTCTCTTTCTGTCTCTCTCCATCCCGTAGCAGGTTAGGTGAATTGGGTTAAGGTTAGAATAAGGGTTAGCTAAAATTCTACATTTGTCACAGACGTGACTTGAACACACAACCTTGGGATTGCTAGATGGTGGCGGTATACACCCATCCTCCTCAACCAACTTCCCTGCTTTTGTTTCTGTCTGCTAGCCTATTAGCACATACTGTACGTCTTGGAGGTGCGCCAAAATAGATATAGCATGTTTCGTATGGCTCTGAGGCAAGGCGGTTCAGACACACATATTCTCAGCCATCTCTTCTCAAAATATTGTTTTATCCTCTTTCTACTTGAGAGGGGGGGGGATTAGGGAAATGGCAACTGGCACCCTGTCTATCTGCCTATCAGTACTGTGTCCTGTGGTTGATGGAACAGAAGAGCTGTTTCTGTAGTAGTCATGTCCCTCCCTGCAGTGTCCCTCCCTGCAGTGAGCACTAAAAACACGTACTGCACGCACACACGCACGCACGCACGCACGCACGCACGCACGCACGCACGCACGCACACACACACACACACACACACACACACACACACACACACACACACACACACACACCGTCACAATAAATCAGCACATCAATGTGCAGTGTTGTGACACTGTGCAACTGTGAGCTCATTAGTCAGTACAAGGTCGTGTCCACAGCAGGCGGCTGGATGGTGATGGATGTGTTTGTAGGGTGGCCTGATCGCTATTAAACAGCATTACCATCACACACACACACAGACACGCACACACACAGACACATTGGGAACATGCTCAATATGTCCCATTGGGTTGTAGGGGAGCTCAGTGAGGAACAGCATTGATAGCTCTCCTCCCAACTCTCTAACCAGTGTGATTTGGAGGGATGCTTTCATCCTACACTGGCCTCCAACAGAATCTTGTGGTTGTCTGTCTGGGTTGCGTGACTAACAGAAAAAGTTAGGTTGTTGGGATTACCCAAACATGGGTTAATTGGTTGGGTTGACCTTGCAGCTGGGTCTTTATGAATGTAATCCTTAGGCTATTTTCAGGAGGCTTGGCTTATTAGGAGCAAGGCTTTCAGCTAAATCTTATTGGCCACCCGTGAGAGTTAAGTTTACATACTTCAAATTAAAATGTTCCTTAATGATTTTTGCATTTGACACATTCTTCTATAATATTAAGTGTATTTATTACACGCTATATATATATATATATATATATATATAAGGCATAATAAGGTATGCCACCTTAATGTGGGGTGGCAGGTAGCCTAGTGGTTAGAATGTTGGACTAGTAACTGGAAGGTTGCAAGAACAAATCCCTGAACTGACAAGGTAAAAATCTGTCGTTCTGCCCCTGAACAAGGTAGTTAACCCACTGTTCCTAGGCTGTCATTGAAGATAAGAATTTGTTCTTAACTGACTTGGCTAGTTAAATAAAAAAGATAATGTATCCCAACAATGGCATTTACATAGGCTTAGGGAACTCATACAGTTCTCTAAGCTTTATTGAAGCTAAACAATTTTAAAAGTTTGATCTAATAAGATGGAATCATGGTTGGTTAGCCCACTGTCGTGTTGCCTCCACCCCTCTCACACATGGGTCCATGTCAGCCATCAGCCGTCTGTCACTGCCTGCTGCCTTATGGGTAATAAGCCACTTTCAAAACAACCGGGAACTCTGAAAAGGAAATGACGTCAGTGATCTTCAGGATGGAAAGTCGGAGCTCTAGAAAGAGGCCTGAGTTCCCGAGTTGGAATTCCAAGTTGGATGACCGTTGAAATCCATTTTTCCCAGTCCATTTTTCCCAGTCATCGCGTCATCACAGCGAACTAAGAGCATCATCAATGTGCGTCATCACCAGGGGGAAGGGGACAATGTGATTCCTTGTCTGGCCTTCTAAATATGGCGTTAAAAACGTTGAAGTAGTTTTCAAGGGAATATTTTCAGCTTCAGCTTTCCATGTCATCCATTTTGATTACACATCAACTATAGTGGTTAGTGGTTGTTAGTCAACCTACTTTTGATTAATACATATTAGCATGTATTATCATATGACTAAAGCCTTGTTTACGTACATCCTTTGTCCTGATCTTATCCACATTCTGATTGTGCCCACATTGTAGCCGTTGCATCCACACATGGTCGTAAAATGCGTTTTTTATCTGTCCACTTTATCCGCATTGTGACCAGATGTCCTGGTCCCTTCCTGTATGCAAATTATTTGACAGATATGGTTTCAAAATAATAATATTTTATTTTAAGACATATATTGATGCCATTAGTCAATGGCGAATTGGGTTAAGGTTATATATCACACGTCAATGGTTTTAGACGGCGGGATAATGATGATTTAAATGGTTTCACTGTGAAGAGTCCGTCTAAGTGTCTGACTACCTCAGGAGGTTGTCAGGAAGATCTGATCACAAATCAGATCACAATGCTTATTTTAATCTTCTACACTGTCTAAAAATGTGGGCAATATCAGATTGTTGGACAAGATTAGGGAAAGCATGCACGTTAGAAACAGGTATAAACAGGGCTTAAGACATTTACACAGGATTACGACCAACAACTGGAATTCATGTTTATTCATGTTTTAATCAAATAAATTAGCCACACAAATAAACAATCTTTGTTTTTATATAACATTCATACAAACACACACACACAGTCAAGTACAAAATCATAAAATCATAACTCATATTTCTTCATATCCAGCATTTGACCAAAAAGGACATCTTACAGATCTGCGTCGAAAAGGCTATTTTGTTTTTCAATAGTTTGGTCAAACTAAGTTTGTGAAGAGTTTTCTGAACCAACAAGAGAAACTAAACATATTTCAGAAATGAGATATATTCATTGTAAAGTGAAATGCAGTATTTTTTCTTCAATACAGAAAAAGTAGCAAATCTGGGTCTTATGGGCCCACCTGTTTTCTCTTTGTGCTGATTGGACAAAAGAGGGTTACTCTGATCATAGGGGGTTTGTTCCAAAGAAGGCACAAGCACTGTTGGTGAGTGTAATCAAGCAAAATATAATGTAATTTAGAAATATTAACACTGCTTATTTCAGATAGAAATCAATCAAACCACTTTTAAGCTTCAGGCTTCCAACACTTTTCCCCTTCAACATGTTGTTCAAAAGAAGACCACTTCACAGATATGGTCAAACTAAAATAACAAAGGTGCACTGCTATCATGGTGTAAACAGCTGAAGTAAATGGTGTTGTTTCAAACACATTCTCTAAGAATAAATAGGCCTAACACATACACCCAAGTGTGTTGTATTAACCTCTAGCTAGCGACCTCTACCACCTACGTCCAATCCATTGAAAAACGCACATTGCAGCAAACAAAATTGTAGTGCTACAAATTGTCTTATTTTCTTAGAAAATACAAAAACAAATACAGACAAATACAGACATGGTCCTGGAACCCAACTGCTAGGGGAATTTTCAACACATTCGCATCTTGTGGCAGAAGCAGCTTGCTCATAGCATGAGCCACACAGAGTACACCATGAAAGCACTAGCTAGCTAGCATTTTGAGTTGCTGGAAAGTAAGCAGTGCTTCTTTCTCTTACTCTGCTCTCTCTTTTGGCTTATCTCTAGTTCTGCCATTGTACAATGGCAGAGGCAACTGTGACGTCAAGATGAAAAGCACTATGAAATGGTTTGGGTCCTTTCTTTTACATCTATTCATATGTTCATGTTCAAAAACCAGAAGCGTTCAGGTTCCTGATCTACTCAGCTAGCGACCTCCAAAGGTTTTAAAAACTCTTACAATCATACACAAATGAAAAAATGTACTAATAAAAACAAGGAAATCGAATAAATGCCAGCAGGCAGGTAATGTACAATCCTGTCAGCTCTTCATTTCTCATTTCCTCTGCATTTCAATGTGAAATATTGCATTATAGTCCCAAAGTCTTTGTTCTGGCTATGTGAAAGCAGTACAGCATATAGCCTACACACAGCCTATACATCAAGTGGAAAGTAAAGTGGTTAAAGCCTTGTTTTCCTCTGATAGGGAATGACATCATGCTTATACTGTAGGTCTTCAGGATCTTAAGTTTAGACAACGTTTCCACATTTTTGGGACTTGGTTACCTGAGAAGGTAGTGATAAAACAGCAGAATAGCATGATTGAGGATTCCTCACCAAAAGGACGTAACAACAGAGACAATATGGTTAGAAAGTAGCCATATATAAATATAAATTATACATTGAAATCAACCTTTTTGTAAGGCACGCACACACACACACACACACACACACACACACACACAGGCACACACTGCTTGCTAATAGCAATACCTATTGTGCTTTAGACACTCAGCAAGTATATTTTTTATTCAGTTTTGGCTGATCAAGATATACCAGGTTTTTATCTTCTTCTGAGGTAAAAGCAGCATTAGCTCAGCTAGAATCTTACACAAACAACTCGCAGTTTGTCAAATCACTGTAGCATTGTGTTCAAAGAAAGTTTGAAGATTAAAATAGTTCTGATGCTGCATGCTTGTAGGATTGCCACAAAGTAATATCTTCTCCAAAAGACAAATGAAGTAAAAACAAAAATAAAGTAAAAAACAATGACATGTAATAAAAGTCTCTATACAAAAACTGAGCAAAACTGAAAAAGCAACAAAAAACAAAATCAGGAAGACTAGATCCTCCAGTTTTCAAACAAACAAAATCAGGAAGACTAGATCCTCCAGTTTTCAAACAAACAAAATCAGGAAGACTAGATCCTCCAGTTTTCAAACAAACAAAATCAGGAAGACTAGATCCTCCAGTTTTCAAACAAACAAAATCAGGAAGACTAGATCCTCCAGTTTTCAAACAAACAAAATCAGGAAGACTAGATCCTCCAGTTTTCAAACAAACAAAATCAGGAAGACTAGATCCTCCAGTTTTCAAACAAACAAAATCAGGAAGACTAGATCCTCCAGTTTTCAAACAAACAAAATCAGGAAGACTAGATCCTCCAGTTTTCAAACAAACAAAATCAGGAAGACTAGATCCTCCAGTTTTCAAACAAACAAAATCAGGAAGACTAGATCCTCCAGTTTTCAAACAAACAAAAAAACGGAAAAAACTGTTGAAATAGTTCTTACTATACCACTCCTCATTGTCTTTTCAAGATGAGTCCTTCACATACCCCTCCAGAAAAGGAGATGGGTGAGTTGGGGTCCCTATTAGGGAGAAAGGACAGGTACAGTGTTGCGTTGAGGTGGTCCCAGACCTTTATTGCTTCTCTGGGGATCCGACAAGAACTCAAGAGTCACCTCTCCAGAGTTTTGTTATTGCTTAATTGTCAGCTTATGTGATCATACACAGATACACACACAGATACACACACAGATACACACACCTAGATGTGAGTGTTTGTATGTTGTTCAACAGAATCTAGATTTGCCACTTTCATCATTTTCTTTCTTTATCTGTCCATTCTATGCTCAGTTTTTCATTTAGCTCTCCCCAATAGTTCTCTTTTCACACTTAGGACAATTTGTTCTGTCGTCCTATCATCTTCTCATCATCTGATGATCTGTGAGCAACTCCACAGCTCAAAGTTCTGTTCCCACTGTCAAAAAGTGCTCACCCTTCCTGTCCATCAGTGATGACATCACCATGACATTTTTACTCTGGTTGCCATACAGAACAAGTACTCTGGTCTAGTAGGAATTTGTTGTTTCCTGTTTCTCCTTTCTTTCCATTACTTCACCATCACACAGCTGCTCAGCTGCCCACCCAGACTCAGCTCCTGCATCTCTGACTCTTTTCCGGAGGCTGAATCCAGGCTCCACATCCCCTGCCTGGCCACAAGGGGTAAGGGGCCCTGGGTGAAGGCCTGGCTCTGGGCCTGGGGTTGGTAGTGTAGGTTGGTCTGGGGATGGAGGCTGGGTTGCTGGCTGATGTGAAGGTGAGCCTCGAGGAGGTAAGCAGCGGAGGCCACAGGGGAGAGGAAGGTGGAGGCGGCGCAGTAGGAGGATGATGAGGAGCAGGAGGAAGAGGAGCCATAGGAGGAGGAAGATGACTCCAAAGGCTGCTGCCAGAAGGCGTGCTGGAGAGACAGGAGACTCTGGTGTGGGGAAAGGGGGTGTTGATGTTCCCCCTGGGGGAGGGAGGAGGCGGAGGTGTCAAACAGGGTTGAGGTGGCGTAAACGGATGTGGGGGAGGGGGGCTGCTGCTGGGACAGGAAGAGCAGAGGGTTCTGGGTAGATGCTGACTGAGGAGCCTGGGGCTGGTGCTGGATCTGGAGCATTCTGTAAATAGAGACGGAGAGGAGGGGTTAGAATTTCACTTACTGTGACTATGTGGTTGTGATTATATTTATGTGCGGGTGTGTGTGTCTCTGTGTGTGTCTCCATCTTACCTTTGCTGTTGCAGAACTTCCTCTAGCATGCTGCGGTGCTCATTGATGGTGGGACCTATTGATCCCCGGCTGCCACGGCTACTGTGGTCGGAGGTCAGAGGGCAGATCTGCCTTGCCAGACCATTGATCTTATTCAGACCCAGAAGACCCTTAGTGCGAGTGTTCTTCCTCAGCTGTTGGCGGAAGGCTTTCAGACCTGGGGAGGCGCACAGAGAGGGGATGGGTTAAATTCTGTTGGGCCTGATACATTTCCTTGTAGTGATTATGTGAATGATACATACTGTATGTAATGGTTATAAACTAACATTCTCCATACCTTGTGTTAGGGAGGTGTCAGAGGCTCTGCGGCCCTCCTGGAAGCTGGAAGCTTGGGCCTGGGGGAGGAGATGAGAGGAGAGGGCCAGCTGGGTACCGGCAGAGATCAGCGCCCTGGGGCCAGTCCCAGAGGCTGTCATGGCTGACAGCCCCCCCACAGGAGGGCGCAGGGCAGGGTTGGGGGTGGACAAGGACTTCAAACAGCTGTCAGACGATGCACCATCGGAGAGGCTGACCACGATGCAGGGGGGGTTGCACTGGTAGAAGTGAGGGGAGACCTCGGCCAGGGTGTGTCGCCGGGAGTTGGTGGTGGGCAGGACGAGGGGTGAGCAGGTGTGTGTGACCTCCTCACTGATGCTGGTCTCCAGCAGGCTGTTGGGGGAGATGGAGTGGTTACACAGCAGGCGGTTCAGACTGGCTTCCCCGGGGAACGCCACACGTTGGAACAATGCACCGTGGTCATATTCCATCTCTGGTTGCATGGGAGGGGTGGTCTTGCACTGAATGGGGTAGGCCGAAGTTCTGAAGCTGTCCTCCATGATGACCTCTGGGGTACCGGAGTCGGAAGTGTCCCTGGGTTTCTGGGTCCAGGGTCCACACTGGCGACTGAGCTGCAAGGCCCGGTGCTCCCTGTCCCTCTCCAACAATAGATAGTAGATGGCTGAGAAGTGGTTGTAGCTGCTGCTCAGTAGAGACTGGGGGAAAAGACAAGAGCTGTGTTTGAATACTCATACTAACATACTGTATACTACATACTTAATGAGTATATACTACATACTATGTACTATTAGTTCATTTTAGTATACTGTAAACTAACGCTATTCTTTCTGAGCTTACGAGCGCTTTGCCTGTCTATCAGAAGTTGATGCTGTTGCTATGCAACCTCTTGCAGGCTTGTGAGCATAACAAATTACTAGTTAGACATTTTACGACTTCGGGTGTGTTATTAAATTCAATTTGGAGTACCAGAGTGCACTCAGAGCGTTGTCTGATTGTTCATTTTTAAATGCCAGGCAGTTTCACTGGACGCTCTGGCCGAGGAGTAGGGTTGATACTAACTTGCTAGCTACTTCCAGACACAAATGAGAGAACACCTCACTCTGACCATTTTACTCTCCCTAGCAGAGCTGGTTGGGATGTTTTCATGTTATCCAGAGTGTTGGTGACTGTAACTGTGCTGCTGGCAACAATATAATTAAGTTTATTTACCGATATTTACTGACACTGGCCATATTCAACAGGTGTTGACTGTTCATAAATTCATCAGTTATTCTGCGCTCTGGCACAGGTACACTCAGAGGAGAGTGCTCTGAAATTAGAGTAGATATCCAGAGAGAATTTACAAATGCACCTGAATGTCCATTAAGAACGCGCGAACGACTATACCACTAAGAATAACGGAAATAATCAAGTTAATAAACGTTGGGTAGTTAGTTAAATAGCATATAGTTAATATACTGGCAAGTTCAATGTATTAGTAGCCAAAAAACATTAGCTAGCTAGCTAACATACCGGTACATACTTGTCACGGTTTTCATATGGTGAAGGAGAGTCAGACCAAACTGCAACGTGTCGATTGCGATTCATGTTTATTTAAACAAACGTGAACACTACAAAACAATAACCGAAACAAAAAACAGCCTATACTTGTGTCACCTAACATCAAACAAGACACTCAGGACAATCACCCACAATACAACCAAAGAATATGGCTGCCTAAATATGGTTCCCAATCAGAGACAACGATAAACACCTGCCTCTGATTGAGAACCACTTCAGACAGCCATAGACTCTCCTAGAACACCCCACTAAGCTACACACCACATACAAAAACCCATGTCACACCCTGGCCTGACCAAATACATAAAGAAAAACACAAAATACTTCGACCAGGGTGTGACAATACTGCTGTAATGAAATGCTATGCAGTTCATAAGGATAGCGTAGCTAAGAAATTGTCAGGCAACATAACATGTAAGGTATCTTAACATTTGTCATAATTAGTTAAAGGAATGAATTTGCATCCGCTCTCGTTGGACTCCGGCTGCATATTATCCACAATTTTCTTCAAATCTGAAAACCAATTTCTGAAGAATTGCATTATGGGCCCTAAAAGCACGGAAATAGTGTCCACTGCTCATATACTTCATATTTTGGCGAATGTAGTATGACATCCGAGAACGTTTGGAATACTAACTATATCCATACTATGACCAATAAGCATACTATATACTTCATTTACATCACAAATACTACGGTTAGTGCGGCTAGTATGAGTATTCCAACACAGCTAAGGACATGTTAGTCAGCCATTTTGGTTCAAAGGGTGTCATAATAAAGGACTGTTTCTCTCACTCTCTATTTCTGTCAGACAGGAAACACACACACTCTGCGCCCATCACTCTGCACTCACTCAGTCTGATCTACTGAGAGGCTGCTGTTGGAGCTCGTCTCCTCAGCTCAGTGTCAGCCTCTAAAAGCCGATGCCAGTTATCCCCCTAATTCTCCCTACAAAACGAGTAGTAAGCCCACCAGGCGTACAGGGATCCAGGGTGGGTTTGACTGTGGTGCCTGCCTGGGAGGCAGCATATCATACCACCTACTCTACTGCCAGACATTACTGTCTCACAGCCCCACCACTTTCAACCCAGTACCCAACCCCATTAGCTGTCTCTACAGTGTACTTCAAATACTGTATTTCTAGGACACTAGTGATACTCTGTATAAATGACGATATAACCTATAACCTGTAATCTATATAACAACACAGCTCCCCTCACTCCTTACCCTCCTCTAATCCTCCTTCCATGATAATAACACCAATCAACCAATCAGCCAATTAACACATCAACCAATCTTCCACTCACCTCGATGGTCCTCTGGCGGTCGATGCCCAGGCTTTGCATGATGCCCAGGACGGGCTCGCTGTAGTCCCCCAGGTTGGAGTTGTAGTCTGTGAGGGGCAGTGCCATACTGAGGGTCTGGTTAGGGGCTGTGGGGTCAGCCAGCATCCAGCGGTGCTGCTTGATCTGGGCCATGCTGATCCTCTTGGTTGGGTCCACCACCAACATCTTACGGATCAGGTTCTCACAGTCTGGGGGGAAAAGAGTGGGAGTGAGAAAGAGGGAGGATGGAAGGAGGGAGGTAGAAGGGAAAGCAAGGTCATTCTCCGATGCTAGAGCATGTGATTTAATTTAATATAAAGGAGCCATTTCATCAGTAAATTTATCAATCCCAATTACACTATGAAATATGTCACGGTGTTGTTGCCATGGTGATGCATACCTTGAGACATGTAGAAGGGGATTCTGAAGCGCCCCTCTGTGACTCTCTGTCTGAGGGCGGGAAGGCTGGGCCCGTCGAACG
Organism: Oncorhynchus keta; assembly: GCF_023373465.1. Lineage (NCBI taxonomy): Eukaryota > Metazoa > Chordata > Actinopteri > Salmoniformes > Salmonidae > Oncorhynchus > Oncorhynchus keta. The sequence goes on along the minus strand of NC_068427.1, from coordinate 23,260,881 downwards.
GAAGGGATCCGCACACGAGAACGTACAGAACCACACCCAAACTCTGTAGAGAGATAGACCAGGAGAACGTCAACAAATGGTCTCTCCCATTACTTCTGTGTTCATTCATTTTACATGAAAAGAGTAGAACTTGGTTGCAAAATGCTTTGTTTATTGTCATGAATCTTGCCCTGGTGGCGATTTCTGCTAGACAGGCCAGCTGCAAAGTCAAAATTGGCAAAACCATAAAACATGTATGAAAACTAAAAAGAGCTTTTTGGTCTTTATTTATGATTACGGTTAGGCTTTAGGATTAGCAGTGTGGTTAGGGTTAGGCTTTAGGATTAGCAGTGTGGTTAAGTTAGGGTTAGGCTTTAGGATTAGCAGTGTGGTTAGGGTTAGGCTTTAGGATTAGCAGTGTGGTTAAGTTAGGGTTAGGCTTTAGGATTAGCAGTGTGGTTAGGGTTAGGCTTTAGGATTAGCAGTGTGGTTAAGTTAGGGTTAGGCATTAGGATTAGCAGTGTGGTTAGGGTTAGGCATTAGGATTAGCAGTGTGGTTAAGGTTAGGGTTAGGCATTAGGATTAGCAGTGTGGTTAGGGTTAGGCGTTAGGATTAGCAGTGTGGTTAAGGTTAGGGTTAGGCATTAGGATTAGCAGTGTGGTTAAGGTTAGGGTTAGGCTTTAGGATTAGCAGTGTGGTTAAGGTTAGGGTTAGGCATTAGGATTAGCAGTGTGGTTAAGGTTAGGGTTAGGCTTTAGGATTAGCAGTGTGGTTAAGGTTAGGGTTAGGCTTTAGGATTAGCAGTGTGGTTAAGGTTAGGGTTAGGCATTAGGATTAGCAGTGTGGTGGGTTAGGCTTTAGGATTAGCAGTGTGGTTAAGGTTAGGGTTAGGCTTTAGGATTAGCAGTGTGGTTAACCCTTAGGGTTAGGCATTAGGATTAGCAGTGTGGTTAAGGTTAGGCATTAGGATTAGCAGTGTGGTTAGGGTTAGGCATTAGGATTAGCAGTGTGGTTAAGGTTAGGGTTAGGCATTAGGATTAGCAGTGTGGTTAAGGTTAGGGTTAGGCATTAGGATTAGCAGTGTGGTTAGGGTTAGGCTTTAGGATTAGCAGTGTGGTTAGGGTTAGGCATTAGGATTAGCAGTGTGGTTAGGGTTAGGCATTAGGATTAGCAGTGTGGTTAAGGTTAGGGTTAGGCATTAGGATTAGCAGTGTGGTTAAGCTTAGGGTTAGGCTTTAGGATTAGCAGTGTGGTTAAGGTTAGGGTTAGGCTTTAGGATTAGCAGTGTGGTTAGGGTTAGGCATTAGGATTAGCAGTGTGGTTAAGGTTAGGGTTAGGCATTAGGATTAGCAGTGTGGTTAAGGTTAAGGTTAGGCATTAGGATTAGCAGTGTGGTTAAGGTTAAGGTTAGGCATTAGGATTAGCAGTGTGGTTAAGGTTAGGGTTAGGCATTAGGATTAGCAGTGTGGTTAAGGTTAAGGTTAGGGTTACATGCTGACTAGACCGGGCACGCGGGTGAGTCCACCATCACACGCATGTTGATTTTGTCCATCCACACCAGATGCAATCAGGACACGCAGGTTGAAATATGAAAACGTACTCTGAAGCAGGTCGAAACACATGAAACATTCATGCACATTTAGCTAGCTAGCTTGCTATAGCTAGCTCATTTGTTCTGGGAAATAAACATTAGGTTGTTATTGTACCTGAAATACACAAGGTCCTTTTTTTTATATATTTGTAGAATTTTTACCCATTTTGAGTCACACAAAATCGTGTGTTCTCTACTCTGACAATTCATCCACAGATAAAAGGGGAAACCTAGTTACTGTCTAGTAAACTCTCCTCCTTCAGGCTTCTTCTCCTGTGGACTTTATATGGCGGTTGGCAAACAGAACCTCATTGATGGGCGCGAGCAGTTGAAATGACTGAATAACATGTATGTCTACATTTATTTTGCAAAGCTCGCACACGCTAGTGACCACTCTGCAGAGCTGTCTCCAAGGCAAGATTCATGACAATAAATGCCAACCTGCGTTCAAAACATGGGTAGCCATGTTGTGTGCGGTTTCCCTGTGAGCCTTTACCCAGATATCCAACTGTGGCCCTTCGTACTCCTTCCCCTCAAACACCTCGGGTGCTGCATAGGGGGGGCTGCCGCACCACGTAGACAGGGGCTCGCCTGAGTTGTAGAAGTTTCCAAATCCAAAGTCTGAATGGGAAGGAGAGAGAGAGATCGACTAATGATTATTTGTGTTGCTGTGTGCGTGCGCATGTGTGTGTGTGTGTGTGTGTGTGTGTGTGTGTGTGTGTGTGTGTGTGTGTGTGTGTGTGTGTGTGTGTGTGTGTGTGTGTGTGTGTGTGTGTGTGTGTGTGTCTGTCAGTGTGTCTGTCAGTGTGTGTTGTGTGTGTGTGTGTGTGTGTGTGTGTGTGTGTGTGTGTGTGTGTGTGTGTGTGTGTGTGTGTGTGTGTGTGTGTGTGTGTGTGTGTGTGTGTGTGTGTTAGTGTGTGTGTGTTAGTGTGTGTGTTAGTGTATGTTAGTGTGTGTGTTTTTTGACGACAGACTGTCACACTTGGTCTTTGTGGCATCAGATCAGCCCTGCTCTTCTGCTACTATTTTACCATGAAGAACCCTCTAATTATTGGCAGTTGACACTTCATTAGCACCGACCCAGTGATGCATGGCTTCTCTTTAGTAGAGACATTTAGCAGTCTGGATATCAGTAGGGAACCATCAAGGACAGAGGGTTGTCTACTATCTGTTATCTCCCACACAGACTCACCGGCCAGTTTGATGTTCATATTGGTGTCCAGCAGCAGGTTCTCAGTCTTGAGGTCACGGTGAACGATGTGGTGCCTGTGGCAGTAGTCCACTGCCATCAGGATCTGCCAGAACTTCTTCCGTGCCTCATCCTCGCTCATGCGCCCGTTTGAGGTCAAGTAGTCTAGAGGAAAAGAGGGGAGAAGAAGAGAGTTTCGATTCAGAGAACTAAATAAGGACTGTAAATACTGGGTAAGAGAGGACCTTGATATCTATTTGACCCCTTTATTATGTCAAATGAAACAGCCCAACACAGTTTACAACAAAGGGGATAATGAATTTAATCCTCACCGAACATCTCTCCATTTTTGGCATATTCTGTCACAATATACAGCATATCTTTAGTCTCCATAACCTAAGAGGAATACAAAGAGAGACAATGGAAAGAGGTTAGCAAGAAGTAGGCTACGCACAATTGCAGTGATAACGTGAGGAAAGAGGTCTTTCCACTGTAAAGGCTTCTTCTGTAAGTGTTTTAGCAGAGGCAGGACTGGGCACTGGGGATGTTTTCTGGACACCTTATCTTTCCCCTGACCACACTTCCTCTCATTCTCACACACACACACACACACACACACACACACACACACACACACACACACACACACACACACACACACACACACACACACACACACACACACACACACACACACACACACACACACACACACACACACACACACACACACGACACTCTGACTTTCCATGATATGCACTGTTGCATAACAGAGCTGACAGGCACTTCCTGCATGCTCTTTGTTTATAGGATATGAACACAGAAATAGTTCAAACCAGTATTCAAATCAAATCAAACTTTATTTGCCACATTCGCCGAATACAACAAGTGTAGACTTTACAGTGAAATGCTTTACTTACAAGCCCTTAACCAACAGTGCAGTTCAAGAAGAAGAACATATTTACCAAGTAGACTAAAATAAAAGTAATAATAAAAAGTAACACAATAAGAATAACAATAATGAGGCTAAATACAGGGGGCACCGGTACCGAGTCAGTGTGCAGGTACAGGCTAGTTGAGGTAATCTCTACATGTAGGTGGGGGAGAAGTGACAAACAAACAGTGAGTAGCAACAGTGTACAAGAGGGGGGTGTTAATGTAAATTATCCGGTGGCGATTTTTATGAATTGTTGAGCAGTCTAATGGCTTGGTGGTAGAAGCTGTTGAGGAGCATTTTGGTCCTAGACTTGGCGCTCCGGTACTGCCTGCCGTGCGATAGCAGAGAAAACAGTCTACAACTTAGGTGACTGGAGTCTCTGACAATTTTATGGGCTTTCCTCTGACACCGCCTATTATATAGGTCCTGGATGGCAGGAAGCTTGGTCCCAGTGATGTACTGGGCCGTTCGCACTACCCTCTGTAGCGCCTTACGGTCAGATAACGAGTAGTTGCCATACCAGTCGGTGATGCAACCGGTCAGGATGCTCTCGATAGTGGAGCTGTAGAACCTTTTGAGGATCTACAGCTGCACCATCAAGAGCATACTGACCAGTATTCCCACTAATACTGTGTTGTCTGTCATCAGTTTTCAACAGAAATCAAATCTCTTTCCTTCTGGGAAAGGAAGAGAAATGTTCAGACACAAAGGACGAGCTTGTGTACCGAGAACCCATCACCACCGCAAATACAAAAAGAAAAAGAAGGAAAGACACAATGTCCCAGCACCTTCCTGGAACTCCCGGAAACTTCCCAGGGCCAGGAGTGCCCTCGGGGAACAAACATTGTGGAAGTGTTGTGTCACTACCACTTCTGAAGAAAAGAATGATATTCATCACTGCCAGGACTCAATAAACCAACACCTAAAGCTATGTCACACATTGTATAGCCTCATTTCATTTCCAACCCAGTTTCTCTTTCACTTTTCTAACTCAGTGAGAGACAGTGAGGTGTTGGGCAGCAGTCATTTTTATGGCGGCACAGAGGCTCCCATACAGGGAGTAATTTATAGTCTTTATCTGAGAGAGATGATAACCACCCTGTGTCCCTCTCACCTAGAGGTGCTGCTTATGTCATACAGGCTTCCAGAGAAGAAGTCTAGCACGTTAAGGGCCCTTATACTGGCCCCTGAAGAGTGGTGTGTGGGGGAGTGTGTGAATGAGAGAGAGAGAGAGAGAGAGACAGACAGAAATCGAGAGAGAGTGCAAGAGAGAGAGAGAGGGAGAAAGAGGCTGTGATGATCTTCAGAAATGCAGAAAAAAGGGACATTTTGTTCACATAAGATGGAAACTGCAGCTTATTTAAAGGTCAAGGATCAACACTTTGGTGTTATTCGTGAGGCTTTCCCCCTCTCCGCTTCTAGCTACTTTCTCTCCTCGACTAGTCATACGGTACAGACTGCTCGTAATTCACTATTCTGTTTTCGGTTATTGGAAGAGGAGGATGATAAGGAGAGGATGTGACCTCTGGATCACACGATCGCCTTCACTGCACTACACCTCCCCCCCAGTGGGCAGATGATGGGGTGTGAAAGAGAAAAGGGTTTCCCTCGGGTCATAGAAACCTGCTATAACCTTCATCAAACAGCTAGCACCTGACATTCTCAAACCTCACTGTTTCCCAGAGAGAGAGGGAGCAACAGAGAGAGGGAGAGAGAGAGACTTGTGTTTATTTCACTTGCTTTGGTAATGTAAACATATGTTTCCCATGCACATAAAGCCCCTTAAATTGAAATGAGAGAGAGAGAGAGATCTACAGAGAGAGAGAGAGAGCGAGATATATACTGTTTTTATATATATATATATATATATATATATATATATATATATATATATATATATATATATATATAGAGAGAGAGAGAGAGAGAGAGAGAGAGAGAGATATATAGAGATATATAGAGATTATATATATATATATATATATATATATAGAGAGATATATAGAGATTACATATATATATATATATACAGAGATAGATATAGAGATATAGATATGTATAGATATATATGTATATATATAGAGATATATGTAGATATAGATAAATATATATATATATATAATATATATATAGAGAGAGATAGATATATATAGAGAGATAGATATATATATATATATATAGAGAGAGAGAGAGAGAGATATATATATATAGAGATGTATAGAGATTATATATATATATACAGAGATAGATATAGAGATATAGATATATATGTATATATATAGAAATATATATAGATATATATAGATATATATATATATATATGTAGATATAGATATATATATACACAGAGATAGATAGATATAGAGAGATAGATAGATAGATAGATATAGATAGATAGATAGATATAGAGATATATATATATATATATATACAGCGATAGATAGATATAGAGATATATATATATATATTATATATATATATATATATATATATATATATATATATATATATATAGAGAGAGAGATAGAGATCTGTGTCTCTTTAGGGGGACTATCCCTCTCTATTAATCTGCTCACAGTGGCTCATCTGACATAGAGATTAACTGAGGAATCGTCCTCTGGAAAAACATATGACTTGCCTGACTCAAGCTTTCCTGTCTCACTCAAGGCGTGCGAGTGGGGTCGCATTGGGTGCTGTGTGTGTACTTTGTGTGTGTGTATGTGTGTGTAAGGGCATCTGCACAAAAGTGTCAGGCCCGCTGAGGGAAAAAGTGGACTTGTGGTAGCGTCATTAGGGGCCGAGCAGCAGTAGTGCTTGGCGGGGCCACCTTTACGAGACAGAAACATTGCACTTGACTACCATAGGCGCTAATTGAGCTTGACACTCAGACCTACAGAGACTGACTCATCCAAGCAATTCTCGTTCCTTCCCTCTGTCATCATCTCACCAAAGAGAAAGAGAGGTCAAAAAGGATTGAATTAATATGTGTACTTATGTTTCACAGCAACGTGTCCTAGGAGTCAGCAGCTAGCTTTAAGATGAAGACACACACACTCCATGACAATAGTACAGCTGCAGCGCTGTGATATCCAAGACGATATACCACAAACCCTGATGTATCATAACACACACTGAGTCCTCACGTTCTCTCCATCTAATCCCACAATTCCATCCCTCTCTTCCTTGCCATCACACCTCCATCCCTACTCCCTCTACCTCTCTTGCTTATTCTGCCTGTGTTTGTCCTCAGCACCCGCTCAGCCTGTGTCTCTCTCTGTGGACACGTAGCAAAACACATGGACCAGTCACTCAGCTGTATCCATGCAGGATACGGTGTCAGTCAACACACCCAAAAGAACACACACACACACACACACACACACACACACACACACACACACACACACACACACACACACACACACACACACACACACACACACACACACACACACACATCCAATAACAATGTAACCATATTATAATAGACAGCACACATACCTGGTAGAGTTTGATGATATGGGGGTGGTTCAGCAGCTTCATGATCTGGACCTCTCTGTAGATCTTCTCTAGGTTGGATGGGTTTAGTCTGGTCTTGTCAATGATCTTTATGGCCACCTGGCAGTGGACAACCAACCAAAAAAGCAAACTGGAAACACACGGGTATGTAGGTCTACTATTTCTAGGACAAATGCTATATGAGAGGCTGATATGATTCTATCAATTAAAAAAAAAAAAAGAGTTCTGTCTGTGTGATTTTGAAAGGAATAAAATATGACAAGAAAGCATTGTTAATGAAAGGGCAGGGATGCTAACCTGTGTTTTGGTGACTTTGTGCCTTGCCAGTTTGACCACAGCGAAGTTTCCTTTCCCCAGTGTGCGGATGATCTCGTAGAAGCCGACCTGTAGAGGCCTTCCATGAGTATGGTTGGGCTGGGAGCCCGGGCTTCTCTCCGTTACGATCACCATGATGCCACACTGATTAACTATTCCCAAGGATAGGATTCAAATTGTGTGTAGTTGGCTATCTGCGACGCAAAATACAAAATTGTAAATATCAAATGCACATAAGCCTATGCGTAATGACATTATTATTTTTGTTTTTATTATTGTAGGCCTATTATTAGTGTGTTATCAAATGCATTACATTATCAGTGTATTATTATAACGAATGATAATAACGTTATAATTATAGTCCTAATCATTAGGCTACACATTTAGCTAGGCGTAGCCTATTCGTGCTCATCAACAATTAAGATTCTGAATTAACATTTGCATTGCACCATGATGACGCAGAAAAGTATTAAATATAGACCACATCCCTTCACATCTGTACAATCTTACACAAAATTTAATTATCCTACTGAACTAAACATATTCATTATATTTGATAAGCGCCGGATTCAAGCTATAAACATGCCCAAATGTGAGAAGTCAATGGATAATGTAGGCCTTTATAACACAACACACAATTGTTATGTGTTAAATTAAAAGTTAAATGGCAGCAAGGCGCATATAGGCTGCCTAAATCTGAGACAAATAAAATAAAAACTATTTTAAAAAACTATCATTATACATTTCCATTATAAAACTACAATGAACTATCAGCCAGTTTTTTTTCAAACAATCATAAGAGCATTGCAGTGTCTTACCGTTTTGGATGTCGGTAACGTTACACCTCTCACATTTCAATCGGTTGTCATAGGCAGGTACAAGTCATTCCATAAGGATATTACGAGAAAAAAATACGAGAAAAGTATAATAAAACAGCATATAACTTTTTAATTGTCTTTCTTTTAACGAAATATGTACAGAAATGTACAGCACAGTGTGCCAGTCGTGCCAGTAAGAACTATTTACAGGGTGACTTGGCAGGTTATATAATCGGCTCTTGCACTGCCCTGCTCCGTCTGCATGTGAGCTCCTATGGAATGCGGACATCCACAGTGTTCAAGGGGAAACTCCTCCTCCCATAACAAATTGACAACATTTCAATGACGTCACACCCACGTCAGCGCTTCGAGTGGGGCGAGAGGCCGGGCGCGAGCGCAAAGCTGAAGTTGCTGGGCAACCGTGCGGCTTGGCGCGCGGTGACGCGGTGCGGATGGAGAGGTTGCTTAGAGACGGTGACGTGAGTCCCGGAATATGTGTCACCACGTGATGTTTCCTCCCAAGCTGCTGATGTAAAGCAGAGCTTGAGTTGGCACTCGCTCATCACGGCGTTTATGTTCGCTCCCTCGACTTTCAAGTTGCCTTTCCTCTTCTTACCTCCGCGGAAAAAGTGAAACCAAAAATGGTTCTGAACCTTTTTGTTGTTGTTGCACACATCATGCAATTATATTCTATATTATAATTATATTACTAAACTGAACAAAAAGTAGAAGGAACTGTATTACTGAACTAAGAGAAACGATATAAAGTATGATGGAGTACTTTAAATGAAATTGTGGGCAGAAAGACTAATTAAACTCCGTCATTGAATCAGAAGGCTAATTCAGCACAAAACCTTTTGATATGGGCATTTATTTGAATGGCTATTTCATTGGCAAAGTGGGCAAACTCAGACATGAAATGCCAACAACAATCTGTGAGCCACCATATCTGTGAGCCACCATATTCATGCATAAAATGTATAATAATGAAAGAAAAACATTGTCATTTTGAAATATGTAAGTTAGTACAGGAGAGGTGGAAAAATTATTGCAGTCCATCAATTTTTATTTTTTTATTTATTTCACCTTTATTTAACCAGGTAGGCTAGTTGAGAACAAGTTCTCATTTACAACTGCTACCTGGCCAAGATAAAGCAAAGCAGTGTGACAAAAACAATAACACAAAGTTACACAGAAACAAACAATAATGAGAAACCACCTGGTATTGACAACTTAGATGGGAAGCTACTGAGGATGGTAGTGGGCAATATTGCCAGTCTTGTTTGTCATATCTTTAATCTTTGACCTGGAGGGAAGCTAAAGTCATTCCGCAACACAAGAATGGTAAATGGTCCTCGGATGGGGCCACAGTGTCTCCTGACCCCTCCTGTCTCAGCCTCCAGTATTTATGCTGCAGTAGTTTATGTGTCGGGGGGCTAGGGTCAGTTTGTTATATCTGGAGTACTTCTCCTGTCCTATTCGGTGTCCTGTGTGAATCTAAGTGTGCGTTCTCTAATTCTCTCCTTCTCTCTTTCTTTCTCTCTCTCGGAGGACCTGAGCCCTAGGACCATGTCCCAGGACTACCTGACATGAGGACTCCTTGCTGTCCCCAGTCCACCTGGCCATGCTCCTGCTCCAGTTTCAACTGACCTGAGCCCTAGGACCGTGCCCCAGGACTACCTGACATGAAGGCTCCTTGCTGTCCCCAGTCCACCTGACTGTGCTGCTGCTCCAGTTTCAACTGTTCTGCCTTATTATTATTCGACCATGCTGGTCATTTATGAACATTTGAACATCTTGGTCATGTTCTGTTATAATCTCTACCCGGCACAGCCAGAAGAGGACTGGCCACCCCACATAGCCCGGTTCCTCTCTAGGTTTCTTCCTAGGTTTTGGCCTTTCTAGGGAGTTTTTCCTAGCCACCGTGCTTTTACACCTGCATTGTTTGCTGTTTGGGGTTTTAGGCTGGGTTTCTGTACAGCACTTTGAGATATCAGCTGATGTACGAAGGGCTATATAAATAAATTTGATTTGATTTGATTTGATTTGATTTGGTAAAGCATCCTTTAATGGTTCTAACAGCAGATCAATCAGCTTGCTGCCAGCTCTTAGCAAACTTTTGGGAAATCCAAATTCTGTTGTATTGTTTGATGCAAGAAACTACTTTACAAAATAAAATGCAAAATGATTCCCATACCATTATTACAGAGAATCAGACAAAGTATGCTTGCTACTCATTGCCTATTGGATATTTAGCTTATTCAAGTCTGTCTGAAAATACAAAACTGCCCCATTAAGACAAAAAAAATCTCTTTACCCGGCTCCCACAAACAAAGTTTGTGCTCTTGTAGGAAGCATTCACTCCCACATTGCTGACTACAAGTTAGTTATAACTTAGCTAATAACTCACTAACTAGCAAAGAATATGAACACATGTGAACACTTGGCTACATGCAGCTCTCGCTTTAATCTCAAAACAAGCCTATAATAATCATGACCGCTCATGCTGTAAAACAGTCCAGTTCAAAGTTAATGGCACAAATCCATGTATGGCCATGGTCTATTTGCATATAGGCCTACAGCAGCTCTGATTGGATATGGCGCACAGGTCTGTGTAGAGAATGGGCCTGCCTGTCATTGCAATAGAATCCTACTCCGATGCGCTCTGCCTACAACAAAATCTCTTGCATAGTTCGTGTTGCATAGTTTGTTTTGTTTGAGTATTTTGCTTTCAAAGTGGCTAATTTTGCTTTGATTCGATCACAATTTCTACAGTAAAGGGAAATGTTGACAGTGTTAGAGAAAACTCTAGAACGCTCAGTGAAGTTCAATCTGGTGCTTCTCTGCCCTGTGCTGATATTTCTTCTGTGCAGCAGTCGACCAAACAAGTCCTGCAGGTTCTAGTTTGATCTGATTTTGACTATTGCTCTGTGATATGGTCAAGTGCTGCAAAGAAGGACCTAGAAAAGCTACAGTTGGCCCAGAACAGAGCATCACATCTTGCCCTTCAATGTAGTCAGAGGGCTAATGTCAACAGTATGCATGTCAGTCTCTCTTGGCGCAACGCAGAGGAGAGATTGATTGCATCAATTATTATTTTGGTGAGCAATATTCATGTGTTTAAAAAATATAGCTCTGACAGACATACTGTACTTACCCCACCATACATGCCACATGGGGTCTCTTCACAGTCCCCATGTCCAGAACTAATTCAAGAAAACATACAGTATTATATAGAGCCATGATTGCATGGATCTCCCTTTCATCTCACATAGAGCAAGTGAACCTCAAACTTGGTTTAAAAAAACAAATAAAGCAACACCTCACGGCACAACGCCTCTCCCCCATGTGACCATGTTTTTTTGTGTATGTATTGACATGTACACTATCTATACAAAAGTATGTGGACACCCCTTCTAATAAGTTGATTCCGCTATTTCAGCCACACCCGCTGCTGATAGGTGTATAAAATCTAGCACACAGCCATTCAATCTCCATAGACAAACATTGGCAGTAGAATGGCCTTACTGAAGAGCTCAGTGACTTTCAACGTGGGACCACCTTGGATGCCACCTTTCCAACAAGTCAGGTTGTAAAATCAGTTCGTCAAATTTCTGCCCAGCTAGAGCTGCCCGGTCAACTGTAAGTGCTGTTATTGTGAAGTGGAAACGTCTAGGAGAAATAACGGCTGAGCCATGAAGTGGTAGGCCACACAAGCTCGATTTCGCCTGGATTAGAAAACATGCTCACTCGTCAGGACACTGTTGTTCAGAGGAGAACCCAGCAAGCACAATCACTTTAAACTGAAGCTGGAAAGACTGCAAACTTGCTGCACTTCGTTTCATTTTACCTTTTTTTTCAATTGACATTTCTTTGTGTATATCCATACAAATGATGGCAACTGATTCATGATTTCGACTGGCTGAGAAATGTTGCCTGTCTGTCTGTCTGTCTGTCTGTCTGTCTGTCTGTCTGTCTGTCTGTCTGTCTGTCTGTGTGTCTGTCTGTCTGTCTGTCTGTCTGTCTGTCTCTTCCTGACTCCCAACAAGTTCATTACTATGGGACAGCTGGAGATCGAATTTGAATATTGAAACAATGTTGCAAATGTTGGAGAGACAGACAGCAAGGTTTATACACATCTCGGCTGTTGAAAACTAAATGTTTGTGTAAAAGAAATTTGAGATAATGTCTAAATGCTTTTTGTAATGGAGATCGAGTTTCTAAATTGCTTGGCTGGGCTGATGAGACAGTGGATTGCGCAGTCAGATGGAACAGAGTAAATAGCCATTTTAATGTCATATATTTAGCGAGTGGTAACTTGTCGAATACACACAGGCTGGAATGCGGTTTTAACCAATCAGCGTTCAGGACTAGACCCACCCATTGTATAAACACAAACACACACACAAAATGACATGCACTTGAGCAGAGCAGGGGGTAGGGAATAATATAAGAGTGAATGGGGAGGGAAAGAGAGAGCAAATAAGAGGTGTGAGAGAGGGAGGGGTGGATAAAAAAAGATAAGAGAGGAGTAGAGGGGGGAGGGAAGGAGAGAGAATAAGAGAGATGTAGCCTAGATGGAGATGGTAGAGGAGAAGGGTATCAGAGAAAGAAGGAAGGTGAGAGAGGCGAGAGGACAGGAAGAGAGAAATTGGATCGTGAGAGCGTGGACTGAGTGGCTCTGCATTTGGTTTGCTGCAATATGCACACATGCACAAATGCACTCACACTTTTTCAACATTCAGCCAACTGACATTTTCTCCTGAGGTGCTGACCTGTTGCACCCTCTATAACACTGTGAGTATTATTTGACCCTGCTGGTCATCTATGAACGTTTAAACATCTTGAGAACAATCTGGCCTTAACCTGTTAGACCTATAGGGGCAGTATTTCATTTTTGGATAAAAAGACGTGCCCGTTTTTAGCGCAATATTTTGTCACGAAAAGATGCTCGACTATGCTTGGAATTGATAGTTTTTGGAAAGAAGACACTCGGACGTTTCCAGAACTGCAAAGATTTTCACTGTGAGTGCCATAGAACAAAATCTACAGGCAAAACCAAGATGTTTGAGTGACCAGGAAATCAACAGGATTTCTGGAGGCACGTTTTCCATGATCGCCTTATATGGCTGTGAATGCGACAGGAATGAACGGACACTTCCTATCGTTTCCCCCAGGTGTCTGCAGCATTGTGACGTATTTGTAGGCATATCATTGGAAGATTGACCATAAGAGCCTACAATTACCAAGTGTCCCGCACGGTGTCTGCGTGGAAATTGGTGCGCAAAAGTCAGGTACCAGTATTTTTCCATCCGAATCAGAGAAGAATGCACGCTTCCAGGGACGGCATTTCAATGAAGAGATATATGACAAAACACCTTGAGGATTGATTCAAACAACGTTTTCCATGTTTCAGTCGATATTATGGAGTTAATTCGGAAAAAAGTTCGACGTTTAGGTGACTGAATTTTCGGTTAGTTTCGGTAGCCAAATGCATAGTAACAAAACAGAACGTTGTGTCCTACACAAGCATCTTTCAGGAAAAACTGGACATCTGCTATGTAACTGAGTCTCCTCATTGAAACATCTGAAGTTCTTCAAAGGTAAATTATTTTATTTGATCCCTTTGCTGGTTTTTGTGAATGTTGCGTGCTAAATGCTAACGCTAAATGCTAAGCTAGCTATCACCACTCTTACACAAATTATTGATTTTCTCTGGTTTCTCTGGTTCTAAAGCATATTTTGAAAATCTGAGACGACAGGATTGTTAAGAAAAGGATAAGCTTGAGGGCAGGCATATTTATTTCATTTCATTTGCAATTTTTAGAAATCGCTAATGTTGCGTTATGGTAATGAGCTTGAGGCTGTAGTCACGATCCCGCATGCGGGATGGGGCGGCCTAAGAGGATGTGTGGCCATGTTCTCTTATAATCTCCACCTGGCACAGCCAGAAGAGGACTGGCCACTCATGGTTCCTCTCCAGATTTTGTTGGGGTTCGTTCCTTGTTCCTTGTTCCTTGTCAATCATTGGTGAAATTAGCATTCAGACAATATCTTTAACTAAATAATTCAAAAAACTTTATTAATGCAATTGCAGACAGAAGTTGACAACAGGAACATAGCACGCATGTTTCCAAGTAAGTTCTGCAAAATAGAAAAGGTCCCAAGTTGCTTTTATCATGCTTGTAGTCAACCCCCTGTGATGTCACTGCCTACCTCATTACCTTCTACTCACGTGACCAAAACCATACTTACACAGCTATATAAACAAGAGTTTTAGTGTTATCTAAAAGCTTAGCAGTAAATGTCCAAGTTGATTTATAGTGAATGTCTGACTAGTCTCTTATCTCTTACACGCCCCTGCAGAGTTCTGTCTGCACAGTCACACATTTCTCAGACTGTTTCTTTATGAGAGGCAGATATTAGAAAAGACTTTGAAACAATATTAAACCTCTATAATGAATACAGTGGGGCAAAAATGTATTTAGTCAACCACCAATTGTGCAAGTTATCCCACTTAAAAAGATGAGAGAGGCCTGTAATTGTCATCATAGGTACACTTCAACTATGGCAGACAAAATGAGAAAAAAAATCCAGAAAATCACAATGTAGGATTTTTAATGAATTTATTTGCAAATGATGGTGGAAAATAATTATTTGGTCACCTACAAACAAGCAAGATTGCATCTCACAGACCTGTAACTTCTTCTTTAAGAAGCTCATCTGTCCTCCACTTGTTATCTGTATTAATGGCACCTGTTTGAACTTGTTATCAGTATAAAAGACACCTGTCCACAACCTCAGACAGTCACACTCCATACTCCACTATGGCCAAGACCAAAGAGCTATCAAAGGACACCAGAAACAAAATTGTAGACCTGCACCAGGCTGGGAAGACTGAATCTGAAATAGGTAAGCAGCTTGGTTTGAAGAAATCAACTGTGGGAGCAATTATTAGGAAATGGAAGACATACAAGACCACTGATAATCTCCCTCGATCTGGGGCTCCACGCAAGATCTCACCCCGTGGGGTCAAAATGATCACAAGAACGGTGAGCAAAAATTGCAGAACCACACGGGGGGACCTATTGAATGACCCGCAGAGAGCTGGGACCAAAGTAACAAAGCCTACCATCAGTAACACACTACGCCGCCAGGGACTCAAATCCTGCAGTGCCAGACGTGTCCCCCTGCTTAAGCCAGTACATGTCCAGGCCCGTCTGAAGTTTGCTAGAGAGCATTTGGATGATCCAGAAGAAGATTGGGAGAATGTTATAATGTCAGATGAAACCAAAATATAACTTTTTGGTAAAAACTCAACTCGTTGTGTTTGGAGGACACAGAATGCTGAGTTGCATCCAAAGAACACCATACCTACTGTGGAGCATGAGGGTGGAAACATCATGCTTTGGGGCTGTTTTTCTGCAAAGGGACCAGGACGACTGATCCGTGTAAAGGAAAGAATGAATGGGGCCATGTATCGTGAGATTTTGAGTGAAACCCTCCTTCCATCAGCAATGATCCCAAACACACCGCCCGGGCAACGAAGGAGTGGCTTCGTAACAAGCATTTCAAGGTCCTGGAGTGGCCTAGCCAGTCTCCAGATCTCAACCCCATAGAAAATCTTTGGAGGGAGTTGAAAGTCTGTGTTGCCCAGCAACAGCCCCAAAACATCACTGCTCTAGAGGAGATCTGCATGGAGGAATGGGCCAAAATACCAGCAACAGTGTGTGAAGACTTACAGAAAACGTTTGACCTCTGTCAGTGCCAACAAAGGGTATATAACAAAGTATTGAGATAAACTTTTGTTATTGACCAAATATTAATTTTACACCATAATGTGATTTTCTGGATTTTTCCCCCTCATTTTGTCTGTCATAGTTGAAGTGTACCTATGGTGAAAATTACAGGCCTCTCTCATCTTTTTAAGTGAGAGAACTTGCACAATTGGTGGCTGAATAAATACTTTTTTGCCCCACTGTATCTGTCCTTTCTCATTTCCTTACGTGGCAGTAACTACAGTTATACTACTGAGCCTCCAAACAGATGGCCTTCATTCCTACTGGGCCTCATTCCTCTTCTTTTAACGTCCACACAACTCTTGATTTATGCTACTTGACTAACAACATAGTTGTCATTTCTCTTTTCTCTCTGTGTCTCTACCTTTGATTGATGTTGTGGTACATTGAAATATCTGTCATCTCTGTCTGTCTGATTTATGCTATTGAGGGTGTGTACTGTACTTAGTGCTGGAAAGCACCCAACATTCTAGGTGGTTTAGTAGTCTATTTCTAATCTTCACACAAGGAGCCACAAAAAAAAAGGCCTTGACAGTAATTAGGGGGTACCCCTGCAGAGGTGTCATACTCCCCCGCTCAGGGAGAGACACTCAGCCGACACAGCCCTGAGAGGAACACAGAGGACTTTTACAACTCTTACCATGACTCGGGTATACCCACTAATTCCTGACAATAGCCTGGGTATAACTGCAATCAATTATATAATAAAATAGCATAGAATAGAGTAGAATACAATAGCAAGGAGGCGCAATGAGGTAATCTTTGCTTAGCAAATAATTACGCCACTACATTAACAGTCACATAAGAGTCAGAGAAATAAGAGTAATTGCATTGCACAAGAACAGACATCAGACAAAAAGTGCAATGATACTGTAATGCAATATAATAGCATGAACATACAGACACTTGGGGACTAAACATCCCTTTGTGCTCCCTGATAACATAGTGGTTGAAACACACTTGTGACACAGATCATGAGAGGTGAAAATGAATCAACCATCCATAGACAAGAAGACACAGAGAGAGAGTGAGATAGATAGAGAGAAGTATTCAGAGAATGAGAATGACAGACAGAGGCCAAGTGTGGTAGACAGAAGGTGGGATAAGACGAGAGAGAGAGAGAGAGAGAGAGAGAGAGATGGGGGGGAAAGAGTAGGAGTGCTTAAATTTTACATCCCACCACAGTAGAGGGATGGAGTCTACCCCTCCCACGCTCTACTTTCCTATGATAGAGGAATGCAAACTGGATGCAAAGCATCCTGACAGCCAACCACACTGCACACTTGTCTTATACTGTCTTTGTTTGCTCAGTTAAATGTCAAATGCTCCAGCTCCATTTGTATATGTCACAGCTTTGCATGTTAAAGTTGTGGTTGTGTCTGTGTCTGTTTGACATATCCCTGGTTATGTAACTCTTACAGCTTGACCCGAGAGAGAGGGACCGGCATTTTGGGAGACCAGGTTTGAAGGTGTGAACTGTGTGCTGTTAGGATCTCTTTTTGATTGACCATTGTTAGGGTTATGCTGGGGCCACACAAGACAAGTCCTATCATTTCAAATGGAGATTTATGGCATTTTATGATGGTTTTCAATTGCATTGATTTCCTTGTGATGTGGCTCAAATGTTGCTTATAGGATACTTAGTCAGAATGAAGAAATGCCAAGCACCCCAAAATATCTTCCCACAATACAGCACCAAACTGGCAGGTGTAGCAGATGTATACTTTGCATTTTTTATGTGTAAATGCCAGACTTGGTGTGAAAGTAGCAGGAGGGTAAACTAATACATTTGGATCTAAAAGTAGGTTACATTCCCCATTGCTAGAGCTCAGAGGAAGGAGGGAGCTGGGACTGTGCTCTGTGGACTACCCTTGCACTTATGATCACATATGACCTGAAAAACGTATTTATAATTTTTAATGGAAAGAAAGCTCCACACACACACACACACACACACACACACACACACGCACACGCACACGCACACGCACACGCACACACACACACACACTGCCAATAAGCCCCTGAGTGTATTGGCAAGGGCAATTGTTCACTGCACTCTCCAAACAGCCTTCATACATCAGTACATTTACATTTACATTTAAGTCATTTAGCAGACGCTCTTATCCAGAGCGACTTACAAATTGGTGCATACACCTTATGACAACCAGTGGAACAGCCACTTGCATCTAAATCTTGTTGGGGGAGAAGGATTACCTACCCTTACTTACCCTATCCTAGGTATTCCTTGAAGAGGTAGGGTTTCAGGTGTCTCCGGAAGGTGGTGATTGACTCCGCTGTCCTGGCGTCGTGAGGGAGTTTGTTCCACCATTGGGGGCCAGAGCAGCGAACAGTTTTGACTGGGCTGAGCGGGAACTGTACTTCCTCAGTGGTAGGGAGGCGAGCAGGCCAGAGGTGGATGAACGCAGTGCCCTTGTTTGGGTGTAGGGCCTGATCAGAGCCTGGAGGTACTGAGGTGCCGTTCCCCTCACAGCTCCGTAGGCGAGCACCATGGTCTTGTAGCGGATGCGAGCTTCAACTGGAAGCCAGTGGAGAGAGCGGAGGAGCGGGGTGACGTGAGAGAACTTGGGAAGGTTGAACACCAGACGGGCTGCGGCGTTCTGGATGAGTTGTAGGGGTTTAATGGCACAGGCAGGGAGCCCAGCCAACAGCGAGTTGCAGTAATCAAGACGGGAGATGACAAGTGCCTGGATTAGGACCTGCGCCGCTTCCTGTGTGAGGCAGGGTCGTACTCTGCGGATGTTGTAGAGCATGAACCTACAGGAACGGGACACCGCCTTGATGTTAGTTGAGAACGTCAGGGTGTTGTCCAGGATCACGCCAAGGTTCTTAGCGCTCTGGGAGGAGGACACAATGGAGTTGTCAACCGTGATGGCGAGATCATGGAACGGGCAGTCCTTCCCCGGGAGGAAGAGGAGCTCCGTCTTGCTGAGGTTCAGCTTGAGGTGGTGATCCGTCATCCACACTGATATGTCTGCCAGACATGCAGAGATGCGATTCGCCACCTGGTCATCAGAAGGGGGAAAGGAGAAGATTAATTGTGTGTCGTCTGCATAGCAATGATAGGAGAGACCATGTGAGGTTATGACAGAGCCAAGTGACTTGGTGTATAGCGAGAATAAGAGAGGGCCTAGAACAGAGCCCTGGGGGACACCAGTGGTGAGAGCGCGTGGTGAGGAGACAGATTCTCGCCACGCCACCTGGTAGGAGCGACCTGTCAGGTAGGACGCAATCCAAGCGTGGGCCGCGCCGGAGATGCCCAACTCGGAGAGGGTGGAGAGGAGGATCTGATGGTTCACAGTATCGAAGGCAGCCGATAGGTCTAGAAGGATGAGAGCAGAGGAGAGAGAGTTAGCTTTAGCAGTGCGGAGCGCCTCCGTGATACAGAGAAGAGCAGTCTCAGTTGAATGACTAGTCTTGAAACCTGACTGATTTGGATCAAGAAGGTCATTCTGAGAGAGATAGCGGTAGAGCTGGCCAAGGACGGCACGCTCAAGAGTTTTGGAGAGAAAAGAGAGAAGGGATACTGGTCTGTAGTTGTTGACATCGGAGGGATCGAGTGTAGGTTTTTTCAGAAGGGGTGCAACTCTCGCTCAGTACTCAGGGTCAATGTGTGTGTGTGTGACCCCTTAGGCAGTTGGTTGATTGGGTCTGATGTGTTGTCATTCATAGTCAGGAGAGCAAAGACCACCACTCTTTCAAACACAAACACTGACGTTGAGCGATATCCAAAGTCAACACTGTTTTGTCTTGAATGTCACCTATCACTGTTTACTTACAAACACACTTATCAGCCATGTTTTGCTAGTTTGTCTTTTATTTTGTTGTTACTTCCTGCTTTTCTAGCCAATAGCAATGCCTCTGTCTTGGTATGTGCTGATAGGGATGAGAACAAAACACAAACATTATCACTGTTGTTTGGTCTCTCACACGTGAACTACTTGGTTTTCAAAGGTCACATTGGATCAGCATAAGCACAAAGAAATGCACGACACAATGAAACAATACTTTTGTTTTTACAAACCGTGACATTATTTACTGTGGCATTTCATCCATCATTTGAACTAAGACTTCTGTAATAAATGGTGTTTGGAAATACCACTCTCCTTGTTGTACGTCACATCCACATAGCTGTTGGATGTAATAATGTGGTGAGAAATTCTAACCTCATTGTGTTTGAACAATAGCTGCAGGCACACACTGAGACATGGCCTGGATTGTTCTTCTGCTATTCTGGCTTTACACCCTAACACACTGCTCACGTTACACTTATGCTCTACAAAATGTCAAATGTATAAAGGTTATTGAATTAATCGGGGTGTTTGGTGTATGATCTCAGCAGTTGTTTTATAGATTAGTCCTATCCAGGATCATTGGGACGTTCCAACCTTAAATCCTAGCCCTAGCCTTAAACCCTACCCTTACCCTAACATTAACTATAACCATAACCATAAACCTTACCTAAACATAACCTTAACCCTTACGTTAACCATTATATATTTCAACTTCAATGGGGCAAGGACATTCCAAGTATCCCGGCAACAGGATCATAGGCCAGAAGTACCTGTAAAGCTGGTAAATACTGTGGGTGAGAATACATTGTGTGTTTGAACATGACACTCGGGGTGTAAGCACAGCCAAAGCCTCAAATCTCCCAGAAAACATGATAAGGGCAATCCATACACCTGGTTTACTGACTGTTTGTGTGTGTATGTGGTTTTAGCCTCTGACCCCACTGAAAGGCAATTTCCTTGGGGTTGACCCCTCTGTGGCTGACCCCCATCTACACTATTTTAAAAGGCCCTTTGTGTGAGAGTATAATCTCTGGGAGGATAGAGGAACTATTCTTCACTGGTAATTAGTGCGGTTCTGTCTCTGTTTGTTGACTTTGGCAGACGATCGCTGTCCTCGTGAGAATGTGCGTCAAGCTCTCATCCACAAACAAACAATACTAATGGTGAGAGGCCTCGCTGATCACACACACAAAGACACTTCCACAGACATAGACACACACTCAGACACATACAGTGCCTATCATAAGTATTCACCCCCGTTGGATTTCTTCACATTTGATTGTGTTACAAAGTGGGATTTAAATTGATTTAATGGTCTTTTTTTTTGGTCAACTATCTAAACAAAATACTCTGGAATGTCAAAGTTAAAAAAATATATATATCTATATATATAGTACCAGTCAAAAGTTTGAGAACACCTACTCATTCAAGTGTTTTTCTGTATTTTTACTATTTTATACATTGTAGAATAATAAGGAAGACATCAAAACTATGAAATAACACATATGGAATCAAGTAGTAACCCAAAAAGTTTTAAACAAATCTAAATACATTTTATATTTGAGATTCTTCAAATTTGCCTTGATGACAGCTTTGCACACTCTTGCCATTTTCTCATCCAGCTTCATGAGGTAGTCACCTGGAATGCATTTCAATTAACAGGTGTGCCTTGTTAAAAGTTCATTTATGAAATGTCTTTCCTTCTTAATGCGTTTGAGCCAATCAGTTGTGTTGTGACAAGGTAGGGGGGTATACAGAACATAGCCCTATTTGGTAAAAGACCAAGTACATATAATGGCAAGAACAGCTCAAATAAGCAAAAAGAAATGACAGTCCATCATCACTTAAAGACATGAAGGTCAGCCAATCCGGAAAATTTCAAGAACTTTTACATTTTCTTCAGGAAAGGAAGACCCCGAGTTACCTCTGCTGCAGAGGATAAGTTAATTAGAGTTAACTGCACCTCAGATTGCAGTCCAAATAAATGCTTCACAGAGTTCAAGTAACAGACACATCTCAAAATCAACTGTTCAGAGGAGACTGCGTGAATTAGTTCTCCATGGTCGAATTGCTGCAAAGAATCCACTACTAAAGAACACCAATAATAAGAAGAGACTTGCTTGGGCCAAGAAACACGAGCAATGGACATTAGACCGGTGGAAATGTGTCCTTTGGTCTGATGAGTCCAAATTTGAGATCTTTGGTTCCAACAGCCGTGTCTTTGTGAGACGCAGAGTAGTTGAACGGATGATCTCCGCATGTGTGGTTCCCACCGTGAAGCATGGAGGAGGAGGTGTGATGATGTGGGGATGCTTTGCTGGTGACACTGTCAGTGATTTATATAGAATTCAAGACACACTTAACCAGCATGGCTACCACAGCATTCCGCAGTGATACGCCATCCCATCTGATTTGCGCTTAGTGGGACTATCATTTGTTTTTCAACAGGACAATGACCCAAAACACACCTCCAGGCTATTTGACCAATGAGAGTGATGACCTGGCCTTCACAATCATTTGACCTCAACCCAATTGAGATGGTCTGGGATATGTCGGACTGCAGAGTGAAGGAAAAGCAGCCAACAAGAGCTCAGCATAGTGGGAACTCCTTCAAGACTGTTGGAATAGCGTTCCTCATGAGGCTGGTTTAGAGAATGCCACGAGTGTACAAAGCTGTCATCAAGGCAAAGGGTGGAGACTTTGAAGAATCTAAAATCTAAAATATATTTTGATTTGTTTCACACTTTTTTGGTTACTATATGATTCCATATGTGTTATTTCCTAGTTTTGATGTAGAAACTAGTATAAAAAAAGAAGAGAAAAACCCTTGAACGAGTAGGTGTGTCTAAACTTTTTAAAATTGAACTAGGCAAGTCAATTAAGAACAAATTCTTATTTACAAAGACTGCCTACCCTGGCCAACCCAGACGACGCTGGGCCAATTGTGCGCCGCCCTATGGGACTTCAAATCACGGCCAGATGTGATGCAGCCTGGATTCGAACCAGGTACTGCAGTGACGCCTCTTGTACTGAGCTGTAGTGTCTTAGATCACTGCGTCACCTTAAAAATAAACAGTAATATGCCTCGATTAGATACGTTTTCACCCTCCTGAGTCAATACATGTTAAAAAGCAATTACAGCTGTCTTACTAGCAATTACAGAGTCTTACTAGGTAAGTCTTTAAGAGCGTTGCACACCTGGATTGTGCAATATTTCTCCATTATACTATTCAAAATCCTTTAAGCTCTGTCAAAGTGTAGGGGATCTTGTCATAGACTGTCAAGCAGACTTAAATCAAAACTGTAACTTGGCTGCTCAGGAACATGAACGGAATTCTTGGTAAACAACTCCACTGTAGATTTGTCCTTGTGTTGTAGTTTATTGTCCTGCTGAAAGGTTAATTCATTTTCCAGTGTCTGGTGTAAGGCAGACTGAAGCAGGTTTTCCACTAGCATTTTTCCTGTGCTTAGCTC
The DNA here is from genome assembly GCF_023373465.1 of Oncorhynchus keta. Classification (NCBI taxonomy): domain Eukaryota; kingdom Metazoa; phylum Chordata; class Actinopteri; order Salmoniformes; family Salmonidae; genus Oncorhynchus; species Oncorhynchus keta. Next base: position 23,237,444 of record NC_068427.1, on the reverse strand, counting down.
AGTCCCATTTATTTTAATCCAGAAAAACTCCCCAGTCTTTGCCAATGTCAAGCATAACCATACCATGATGCAGCCACCACCATGCTGGAAAATAAGTAGGCAGTTCCTCAGTGATGTGTTGTGTTGGATTTGCCCCAAACATAAGGCTTTGCATTTTTTAAAAATGTTTATTTAACTAGGCAAGTCAGTTTAAGAACAAATTCTTATTTACAATGATGACCTAGAAACAGTGGCTTAACTGCCACGTTCATTGGTAGAACAACAGATTTTTACCTTGTCAGCTCAGTGATTCAATCTATCATCCTTCCGGTTACTAGCCCAAAGCTCTAACCACTGGGCTACCTGCCGCCCCACTTCTTGGCCTCATGTAGGCCAAAAAGTATATATCCTTTGCCATGTTTTTCTGAGGTATTACTTTAGTGCCTTGTTGCATTCAGGATGCATGTTTTTCTGAGGTATTACTTTAGTGCCTTGTTGCATTCAGGATGCATGTTTTTCTGAGGTATTACTTTAGTGCCTTGTTGCATTCAGAATGCATGTTTTTCTGCGGTATTACTTTAGTGCCTTGTTGCATTCAGGATGCATGTTTTTCTGAAGTATTACTTTAGTGCCTTGTTGCATTTAGAATGCATGTTTTTCTGTGGTATTACTTTAGTGCCTTGTTGCATTCAGGATGCATGTTTTTCTGCGGTATTACTTTAGTGCCTTGTTGCATTCAGGATGCATGTTTTTCTGCGGTATTACTTTAGTGCCTTGTTGCATTTAGAATGCATGTTTTTCTGCGGTATTACTTTAGTGCCTTGTTGCATTCAGGATGCATGTTTTGGAATATTTTTATACTGTCAAATGTTATTCATCTTTTCACTCTGTCATTTAGGTCACTACAATGTCACTGCAATGTGGTTGATCCATCCTCAGTTGTCTCCCTTCACAGCCATTGAACTCTGTAGCAGTTTTATTTTCACCAATGGCCTCATGGTGACATCCCTGAACAGTTTCCTTCCTGTGCTGGAGCTCAGTTCAGAAGGATGACTGTTTCTTTGATGTGTCTGGGTGGTTTAATACGTCATCCACAGCTAGTTATTAACTTGACCATGCTTAAAGAAATATCCAATATCTGATTTGTTAGTTATCCATCTACCAATCACTGCTGTTCTTTATGGGGCTTTTGAAAAGCTCCCTGGTCATTGAAGTTGAATCTACTTGAAATTCAATACTTTACTGAGGGACCTTACAGATGATGTATGTATGGGGTGACAGAGGAAGGGGAAGTCATTCAAAAATCATGTCAACCCCTATCATGGGCACCCTTTAATGATGTCACAGCACATACGTGGGCATGTGCAGATCTCATCCCACTACCTGTATGGTATTTTCAGACGATGATGTCTGATGATGACTGAGGAATATGACATTGCTGTATATTTACAGTAAAACTGCAGACTTCCTGTAGAGGCTATATGATGTGATGCAATATGAACAATCACCCTTCAGCCTGTTCCCTTTCACGTCATTTATTATGTGTTTTGTTAAAGCAAATTTTACTCCTGAACTAATTTACCTTGCCTAAACAAAGGAGGTGAATACTTGTGCAACAACTATATTTTAGTTGTTTAAATTATAGTCATTTGTAGAACTCTCTTTTTTTCTTTTTGTGTAGAAAATGACAAAAATCTATTTCAATCCCACTTTCTAACTCAACAAAATGTGTGGGGTTGAATATTTATGATACCCACTGCACACAGACACAGACACGTACACACACACACACACACACACACACACACACACACACACACACACACACACACACACACACACACACAACACACACACACACACACACACACACACACACACACACACACACACACACACACACACACACACACACACACACACACACACACACACGCACACACGCGCACACACGCGCACACACGTACACACGCACACACGCGCACACACGCGCACACACGTACACACACACACACACACACACACACACACACACACACACACACACACACACACACACACACCACAACCACATAATCACCCCATTCACACACCATTTATGAGAAAAGCTGTAGGCCACAATTGTAAGGGGAAGCTCAGCTAATGACTAAAAGAGAAAGGGAACAGGCTGAAGGGTGATTGTTCATATTGCATCACATCATATAGCCTCTACAGGAAGTCTGCAGTTTTACTGTAAATATACAGCAATGTCATATTCCTCAGTCATCAACAGTCATCACTGTCTCAAAATACCATACAGGTAGTTGGATGAGTGAATGAAGGGAGTTCCGAATTGAGCAGCTGCTGAAAAATGAGCTCCTGTATATATTGAGATTTAAATGTTTTTTTTAGAGTGAAGTACATTGAAAAAAATCAAGAGAAAACTGCAAGACTCAATAGAAGACAAAACAAGGAACAAACCAAAAAGACAGGCTTTTGAAAAAGTAACTATTTTTCATAAAATTGTACAGTTATCTTAGCTAGCTGAATTGCTAGCTGAATTGTTTACTTGTTGCTAAGCAGTTGCTAGGGACTCTCCTGGAAGAAGCTAGCTAGCTTACAAAGAATAACAACAAAACATATCTAGTTAACAGAAGAAAGGAAGACAAAATAAGGACAGAAGAAAAAGGAAAAGAAAAAGGACAACAAAGTGAAACATCTAAAGAAACAAGAGACCATAATACAAGAAACAGCACTATAGAGAGATAGAGAGAGAGAGCAAAATAATGGTATTCCAAAAAAGGTCCAGTCACCAGGACCACAAATACAAATTCCATCTAGACACTGTTGCCCTAGAGCACACAAAAAACTATACATACCTTGGCCTAAACATCAGCGCCACAGGTAACTTCCACAAAGGTGTGAACGATCTGAGAGACAAGGCAAGAAGGGCATTCTATGCCATCAAAAGAAACATAAATTTCAACATACCAATTAGGATTTGGCTAAAAATACTTGAATCAGTCATAGAGCCCATTGCCCTTTATGGTTGTGAGGTCTGGGGTCCGCTCACCAACCAAGACTTCACAAAATGGGACAAACACCAAATTGAGACTCTGCACGCAGAATTCTGCAAAAATATCCTCCGTGTACAACGTAAAACACCAAATAATGCATGCAGAGCAGAATTAGGCCGATACCCATTAATTATCAAAATCCAGAAAAGAGCCATTAAATTCTACAACCACCTAAAAGGAAGCGATTCACAAACCTTCCATAACAAAGCCATCACAAACAGAGAGATGAACCTGGAGAAGAGTCCCCTAAGCAAGCTGGTCCTGGGGCTCTGTTCACAAACACAAACACACCCTACAGAGCCCCAGGACAACAGCACAATTAGACCCAACCAAATCATGAGAAAACAAAAAGATAATTACTTAACACATTGGAAAGAATTAACAAAAAAACAGAGCAAACTAGAATGCTATTTGGCCCTACACAGAGAGTACACAGCGGCAGAATACCTGACCACTGTGACTGACCCAAAATTAAGGAAAGCTTTGACTATGTACAGACTCAGTGAGCATAGCCTTGCTATTGAGAAAGGCCGCCGTAGGCAGACATGGCTCTCAAGAGAAGACAGGCTATGTGCTCACTGCCCACAAAATGAGGTGGAAACTGAGCTGCACTTCCTAACCTCCTGCCCAATGTATGACCATATTAGAGAGACATATTTCCCCAGATCACACAGATCCACAAAGAATTCGAAAACATATCCAATTTTGAAAAACTCCCATATCTACTGGGTGAAATTCCACAGTGTGCCATCACAGCAGCAAGATTTGTGACCTGTTGCCACGAGAAAAGGGCAACCAGTGAAGAACAAACACCATTGTAAATACAACCCATATTTATGCTTATTTATTTTATATTGTGTCCTTTAACTATTTGTACATTGTGTATATATATATATATATTTATAATATGACATTTGTAATGTCTTTACTGTTTTGAAACTGTTGTATGTGTAATGTTTACTGTTAATTTTTGTTGTTTTTCACTTTATATATTCACTTTTTATGTTGTCTACCTCACTTGCTTTGGCAATGTTAACACATGTTTCCCATGCCAATAAAGCCCTTGAATTGAATTGAATTGAGAGAGAGACAGAGCGCAGAGGTCAGGATCAGATCAGCTCCTGCATTTTTCAGCATTTTCTTTAAAAAAAAAGATAGATTAAGAGTTAGATAAACTTGGATTTTTTGTCTGGAACACATACTGGATTCTACCCTCTACAACATAACCCCTACTTCAAATCAAAACTTAAAACCTACAACCTGATTTTGGACGGAATTACGGAATCACCTGGAAGGTTCACAACTACGAAGGATTTTTACTCTATACAGCAAATTCTCTGGAAAACAACAGAAACCTGAAAACACCATCCAACCTGGAACTGAGTGAGTAATGCTTAGTCTGAAACTATATCTTATTTCCAAAAGCCAAGAAGAAAAATACACAACATTACTTTATAAGGACTGAATTCTAACATAATTCTGCCAAGCTTGATACAGCTTCAACTAGCACTGACGTGTCAAGTGAGAGGTGTCAAAGCCCATTAGCCCAACAATGGCAGGAGAGTCACACAGTCTACCCCAACCAAATGGAGAGGCCTTAGAAGCTCCCTCCCGCTGTTCAGAGGCAATTAAAATACTGTACCCTTTGCATGTAAAGAATGAGAAGTCAAGAAAAGTTTACAAAATGAAGCTCCTTATGGAAAATCAAGAGACACTTTTTGCTGACTATTACAAAAATGGGAACATCAGCAACCTTATCTTCCACACAAACCATCCCCTGGCATGGCACAGTGCTATATTAGCACACTACCCCTCTGTTAAGAGAACCGGGGTTAACGAGGGGTGGAAACTCAGAATACTTGATAACGAGGACTCTGAGTCAAGTAATATAAATATCTATATCACGCAGGCGCCGACTGAGATGGCCGCCTCGCTTCGCGTTCCTAGGAAACTATGCAGTTTTTTGTTTTTTTACGTGTTATTTCTTACATTAGTACCCCAGGTCATCTTAGGTTTCATTACATACAGTCGAGAAGAACTACTGAATATAAGATCAGCGTCAACTCACCATCAGTACGACCAAGAATATGTTTTTCGCGACGCGGATCCTGTGTTCTGCCTTACAAACAGGACAACGGAATGGATCGCTTGCAGCGACCCAAGGAAACGACTACGAAAAAGAGGGAAACGCGGCGGTGTTCTGGTCAGACTCTGAAAAAGGGCACATCGCGCACCACTTCCCAGTATTCTTCTTGCCAATGTCCAGTCTCTCGACAACAAGGTTGATGAAATCCGAGCAAGGGTGGCATTCCAGAGGGACATCAGAGACTGCAACGTTCTCTGCTTTACGGAAACATGGCTTACTGGGAAGACGCTATCCAGGGCGGTGCAGCCAACGGGTTTCTCCACGCATCGCGCGGACAGAAACAAACATCTCTCTGGTAAGAAGAGTGGCGGGGCGTATGCCTCATGACTAACGGGACATGGTGTGATGAAGGAAACATACAGGAACTCAAATCCTTCTGTTCACCTGATTTAGAATTCCTCACAATCAAATGTAGACCGCATTATCTTCCAAGAGAATTCTCTTCGATTATAATCACAGCCGTATATATCCCCCCCAAGCAGACACATCGATGGCTCTGAACGAACTTTATTTAACTCTTTGCAAACTGGAAAACATTTATCCGGAGGCTGCATTCATTGTAGCTGGGGATTTTAACAAAGCCAATCTGAAAACAAGACTCCCTAAATTTTATCAGCATATCGATTGCGCAACCAGGGGTGGTAAAACCTTGGATCATTGTTACTCTAACTTCCGCGACGCATATAAGGCCCTGCCCCGCCCCCCTTTCGCAAAAGCTGACCACGACTCCATTTTGCTGATCCCTGCCTACAGGCAGAAATTAAAACAAGAGGCTCCCACGCTGAGGTCTGTCCAACGCTGGTCAGACCAAGCTGACTCTACACTCCAAGACTGCTTCCATCACGTGGACTGGGACATGTTTCGTATTGCGTCAGATGGGAATATTGACGAATACACTGATTCGGTGTGCGAGTTCATTAGAACGTGCGTCGAAGATGTCGTTCCCATAGCAACGATAAAAACATTCCCTAACCAGAAACCGTGGATTGATGGCAGCATTCGCGTGAAACTGAAAGCGCGAACCACTGCTTTTAATCAGGGCAAGGTGTCTGGCAACATGACTGAATACAAACAGTGCAGCTATTCCCTCCGCAAGGCTATTAAACAAGCTAAGCGTCAGTACAGAGACAAAGTGGAATCTCAATTCAATGGCTCAGACACAAGAGGCATGTGGCAGGGTCTACAGTCAATCACGGACTACAAGATGAAATCCAGCCCAGTCACGGACCAGGATGTCTTGCTCCCAGGCAGACTAAATAACTTTTTGCCCGCTTTGAGGACAATACAGTGCCACTGACACGGCCTGCAACGGAAACATGCGGTCTCTCCTTCACTGCAGCCGAGGTGAGTAAGACATTTAAACGTGTTAACCCTCGCAAGGCTGCAGGCCCAGACGGCATCCCCAGCCGCGCCCTCAGAGCATGCGCAGACCAGCTGGCCGGTGTGTTTACGGACATATTCAATCAATCCCTATACCAGTCTGCTGTTCCCACATGCTTCAAGAGGGCCACCATTGTTCCTGTTCCCAAGAAAGCTAAGGTAACTGAGCTAAACGACTACCGCCCCGTAGCACTCACTTCCGTCATCATGAAGTGCTTTGAGAGACTAGTCAAGGACCATATCACCTCCACCCTACCTGACACCCTAGACCCACTCCAATTTGCTTACCGCCCAAATAGGTCCACAGACGATGCAATCTCAACCACACTGCACACTGCCCTAACCCACCTGGACAAGAGGAATACCTATGTGAGAATGCTGTTCATCGACTACAGCTCGGCATTCAACACCATAGTACCCTCCAAGCTCGTCATCAAGCTCGAGACCCTGGGTCTCGACCCCGCCCTGTGCAACTGGGTACTGGACTTCCTGACGGGCCGCCCCCAGGTGGTGAGGGTAGGCAACAACATCTCCTCCCCGCTGATCCTCAACACGGGGGCCCCACAAGGGTGCGTTCTGAGCCCTCTCCTGTACTCCCTGTTCACCCACGACTGCGTGGCCACGCACGCTCCAACTCAATCATCAAGTTTGCGGACGACACAACAGTGGTAGGCTTGATTACCAACAACGACAAGACGGCCTACAGGGAGGAGGTGAGGGCCCTCGGAGTGTGGTGTCAGGAAAATAATCTCACACTCAACGTCAACAAAACTAAGGAGATGATTGTGGACTTCAGGAAACAGCAGAGGGAACACCCCTATCCACATCGATGGAACAGTAGTGGAGAGGGTAGCTAGTTTTAAGTTCCTCGGCATACACATCACAGACAAACTGAATTGGTCCACTCACACTGACAGCGTCGTGAAGAAGGCGCAGCAGCGCCTATTCAACCTCAGGAGGCTGAAGAAATTTGGCTTGTCACCAAAAGCACTCACAAACTTCTACAGATGCACAATCGAGAGCATCCTGGCGGGCTGTATCACCGCCTGGTACGGCAACTGCTCCGCCTCAACCGTAAGGCTCTCCAGAGGGTAGTGAGGACTGCACAACGCATCACCGGGGCAAACTACCTGCCCTCCAGGACACCTACACCACCCGTTGTTACAGGAAGGCCATAAAGATCATCAAGGACATCAACCACCCGAACCACTGCCTGTTCACCCCGCTATCATCCAGAAGGCGAGGTCAGTACAGGTGCATCAAAGCTGGGACCGAGAGACTGAAAAACAGCTTCTATCTCAAGGCCATCAGACTGTTAAACAGCCACCACTAACATTGAGTGGCTGCTGCCAACACACTGTCATTGACACTGACCCAACTCCAGCCATTTTAATAATGGGAATTGATGGGAAATTATGTAAATATATCACTAGCCACTTTAAACAATGCTACCTTATATAATGTTACTTACCCTACATTATTCATCTCATATGCATATGTATATACTGTACTCTACATCATCGACTGCATCCTTATGTAACACATGTATCACTAGCCACTTTAACTATGCCACTTTGTTTACTTTGTCTACACACTCATCTCATATGTATATACTGTACTCGATACCATCTACTGTATGCTGCTCTGTACCATCACTCATTCATATATCCTTATGTACATGTTCCTTATCCCCTTACACTGTGTATAAGACAGTAGTTTTGGAATTGTTAGTTAGATTACTTGTTGGTTATCACTGCATTGTCGGAACTAGAAGCACAAGCATTTCGCTACACTCGCATTTAACATCTGCTAACCATGTGTATGTGACAAATAAAATTTGATTTGATTTGATTTGAAGTCCGGAACAGTGATGGTACAGAGTAACCCCAAACAGTTTCAGCTGGACTTTCACCTAATCAAAGAATTAGCCCAGCAGGAGAAGCTCTCCCTTGATAAAGATACCCCCACCCCGAGCGGGTCAAACCAGACCTCTTCATTATGTAACACCACAGACGAGCAACCCCCAGCGGAGAGTCACCCTCCCAGCACAGACTACCACTCCCTCATTGAAATGAAGGACAAATTCACCCAGCTGGAGGTAAGACAGGTGGAGCTGGAACAGCAGGTGATTACACTTCAGTCAGCACAGACCCAGACAACAGTCCAGCACAACAACAACCCCTTAACCAGACCCGGAGAGCTGGAAGTGGACAGAGACATATCTGCACTCTGGACTGTGGTGAGACAACTTCAACAGGAGAAAGAGCAGAATCAGGAGAAGAACAGAGCATTAGAGGAGAGGATCAGACTGCTGGTGGAGGAGAGGTTGAGGGGGATGGAGGAGAGGGTGAGGGGGACGGAGGAGAGGTTGAGGGGGACGGCGTGTGACAGAGAACAACCCACTAGAGAGGTGGCCACCCCCACAGAGAAGCCAGCAGAACAGCCCACCCCAGCACCTGACAAAAGTTTCGACACCACAGCAGAACAGTCCACACCAGACCCTGACCATAGAGTCGACACCACAGCAGAACAGACAAATGAAGAACCACAAGCCCAGCGGCTCTCACCCCCCCTGAGCACCCCCCCAGTCAGCCACCCTGATAGCCCTTCTAACAACCCCCTCACACCCACTGAGGACAAACACAAGACACAGATTGTACTACTTATGGACTCAAATGGGAAATATATAGAAGAAAAAAAACTTTTTCCCAAACATAGTGTGTCTAAACTCTGGTGTCCAAACACCCAGCGTGCCCTCGACCTTCTGTCTGAGGACCAACTAGGTTCACCCAGCCACATAATAATACACACAGGCACAAACGACCTGAGAGCACAGCAGGAAAGGGTGGCAACAGCACTGAAGGGAGTGATTGAAAAGGCTTCTTCTACTTTCCCCAACGCACAAGTGGTTATCTCCACCCTGCTACCACGAAAAGATTTCCACCCTGCCACAATACAGCGAGTAAACACAAGTATTTCCCGTGACTGTGCCTCAAAACCAAATGTTTTCCTGGCCCACCACTCCACCCTGGACTTGAACAGCCTCTATGACCAGGTCCACCTCTACAAGGCAGCAGTGCCCACCTTTGCCAGGACTCTAAAGGACATCGCTCTCAAACGTATCCCCAACACTTCACACAGGAGCAACAGATCAATAGACTCCCCACCCAGACCAGCGAGACACCCTCCCAGATCTGCAGGACCCCCCCATGGACCTACACATAGAGGACCCACGCCAAGAGGAATTACATCCAGACCACAGTACACCCAGACACATCCACACCCCCACCCCAACCAATCAACACCCCCCCACGTCAACCATGCCCACACCCCATTTAGGCCCCCTCAGATCAGACCTATGCCACTCCTGCCCACCCCATGCACCCCACCCCCGCAAAGAGGGCCTCAACATGGAAGCCACACATACGCCCAGGTAGTGAGCGGGCAAACAGTCCCAACCCTCACTCTCACACTCGCCCAAGCCAATGGCATGTACCAGATGCTCAGCAGGCTCTGCTCACACTTACTGGCCTGAGGCCAAACCACGACCAACAACATTGGACACTCTATGGAACAAAAAGCCTTCACTATATTTATGATCTACTTCCGGGTTGGAGCGAGCGGTCGCATTCGCACTCGCACTTCGGTCCGCAGGTAGTATTACTTTTCATTACTTTTCATTACATTTCATTATAGTACAACGGTTTGATTTGTCTAATCTTAGTAATTTCTTCTTAGCTAGCTACATAGCCGTCTTTGTATCAAAGATAATTGCGTAATTATCGTATTTCGTCGTCCTAACGTAGTCTACTGCCCAGCAGCTAGCCACATAGCTAACGTCCACCGTATAGCAGCACTGTATAAACTATTACACTCAACTGAACGACTTGATTAGTGTAGTGTTAGCTAGCTACATAGTTGTCTTTGCTGTCTTCGTATCCAAGATAATTGTGTAGTTTAGAGTGTGTAGTCTTAGAGTGATTATCTTAATTTACCAAGGTTAGCTAGCCAGCTATTTGTCGTCCTTAACGTAGGAGACACTGCTAGCTAGCTAACAGCTAACAGCTAACAGCTAGCCAACGTCTACCGAATATAACTTCTGCACTCAACAACCCGGTCGCATTCTGCTTCACTCCACAGGTAGTATCACATTTTCATTTCATTTCATTACAGCACAACGGTTTGATTTGCTTGATCGTAGCTAGCTACATAGCTAGCTACATAGCCGTCTTTGTATCAAAGATAATTGTGTAGTCTAGAGCGATTTTCTAGGTTAGCTAGCCAGCTATTGTCGTTCTTTTAACGCAACGTAACGTAATCAACACTGCTAGCTAGCCAGCTAGCCCCCGAATAGCTGCACTGTAGAAACTATTACACTCAACGGAACGACTTGATTAGTGTAGTGTCAACAACGCAGCCACTGCCAGCTAGCCTACTTCAGCAGTACTGTATCATTTTAATCATTTTAGTCAATAAGATTCTTGCTACGTAAGCTTAACTTTCTGAACATTCGAGACGTGTAGTCCACTTGTCATTCCAATCTCCTTGCATTAGCGTAGCCTCTTCTGCAGCCTGTCAACTATGTGTCTGTCTATCCCTGTTCTCTCCTCTCTGCACAGACCATACAAACGCTCCCACACCGCGTGGCGCGGCCACCTAATCTGGTGGTCCCAGCGCGCACGACCCACGTGGAGTTCCAGGTCTCCGGTAGCCTCTGGAACTGCCGATCTGCGGCCAACAAGGCAGAGTTCATCTCAGCCTATGCCTCCCTCCAGTCCCTCGACTTCTTGGCACTGACGGAAACATGGATCACCACAGATAACACTGCTACTCCTACTGCTCTCTCCTCGTCCGCCCACGTGTTCTCGCACACCCCGAGAGCTTCTGGTCAGCGGGGTGGTGGCACCGGGATCCTCATCTCTCCCAAGTGGTCATTCTCTCTTTCTCCCTTACCCATCTGTCTATCGCCTCCTTTGAATTCCATGCTGTCACAGTTACCAGCCCTTTCAAGCTTAACATCCTTATCATTTATCGCCCTCCAGGTTCCCTCGGAGAGTTCATCAATGAGCTTGATGCCTTGATAAGCTCCTTTCCTGAGGACGGCTCACCTCTCACAGTTCTGGGCGACTTTAACCTCCCCACGTCTACCTTTGACTCATTCCTCTCTGCCTCCTTCTTTCCACTCCTCTCCTCTTTTGACCTCACCCTCTAACCTTCCCCCCCTACTCACAAGGCAGGCAATACGCTCGACCTCATCTTTACTAGAAGCTGTTCTTCCACTAACCTCATTGCAACTCCCCTCCAAGTCTCCGACCACTACCTTGTATCCTTTTCCCTCTCGCTCTCATCCAACACTTCCCACACTGCCCCTACTCGGATGGTATCGCGCCGTCCCAACCTTCGCTCTCTCTCCCCCGCTACTCTCTCCTCTTCCATCCTATCATCTCTTCCCTCTGCTCAAACCTTCTCCAACCTATCTCCTGATTCTGCCTCCTCAACCCTCCTCTCCTCCCTTTCTGCATCCTTTGACTCTCTATGTCCCCTATCCTCCAGGCCGGCTCGGTCCTCCCCTCCCGCTCCGTGGCTCGACGACTCATTGCGAGCTCACAGAACAGGGCTCCGGGCAGCCGAGCGGAAATGGAGGGAAACTCGCCTCCCTGCGGACCTGGCATCCTTTCACTCCCTCCTCTCTACATTTTCCTCCTCTGTCTCTGCTGCTAAAGCCACTTTCTACCACTCTAAATTCCAAGCATCTGCCTCTAACCCTAGGAAGCTCTTTGCCACCTTCTCCTCCCTCCTGAATCCTGAAGCGAATCATTTACATTTTTATGGAACGGTCTGCCTACCCATGTCAGAGACGCAAACTCGGTCTCAACCTTTAAGTCTTTACTGAAGACTCATCTCTTCAGTGGGTCATATGATTGAGTGTAGTCTGGCCCAGGAGTGGGAAGGTGAACGGAAAGGCTCTGGAGCAACGAACCGCCCTTGCTGTCTCTGCCTGGCCGGTTCCCCTCTTTCCACTGGGATTCTCTGCCTCTAACCCTGTTACGGGGGCTGAGTCACTGGCTTGCTGGGGCTCTCTCGTGCCGTCCCTGGGGGGGTGCGTCACCTGGGTGGGTTGATTCACTGTTGTGGTCGGCCTGTCTGGGTTGGCGCCCCCCTTGGGTTGTACCGTGGCGGAGATCTTTGTGGGCTATACTCGGCCTTGTCTCAGGATGGTAAGTTGGTGGTAGAAGATATCCCTCTAGTGGTGTGGGGGCTGTGCTTTGACAAAGTGGGTGGGGTTATATCCTTCCTGTTTGGCCCTGTCCGGGGGTGTCCTCGGATGGGGCCACAGTGTCTCCTGACCCCTCCTGTCTCAGCCTCCAGTATTTATGCTGCAGTAGTTTATGTGTCGGGGGGCTAGGGTCAGTTTGTTATATCTGGAGTACTTCTCCTGTCCTATTCGGTGTCCTGTGTGAATCTAAGTGTGCGTTCTCTAATTCTCTCCTTCTCTCTTTCTTTCTCTCTCTCGGAGGACCTGAGCCCTAGGACCATGCCCCAGGACTACCTGACATGATGACTCCTTGCTGTCCCCAGTCCACCTGGCCATGCTGCTGCTCCAGTTCAACTGACCTGGGCCCTAGGACCATGTCCCAGGACTACCTGACATGATGACTCCTTGCTGTCCCCTGTCCACCTGGCCATGCTGCTGCTCCAGTTTCAACTGTTCTGCCTTACTATTATTCAACCATGCTGGTCATTTATGAACATTTGAACATCTTGGCCACGTTCTGTTATAATCTCCACCCGGCACAGCCAGAAGAGGACTGGCCACCCACATATGCTCTCTCTAATTCTCTCTTTCTTTCTCTCTCTCGGAGGACCTGAGCCCTAGGACCGTGCCCCAGGACTACCTGACATGATGGCTCCTTGCTGTCCCCAGTCCACCTGACTGTGCTGCTGCTCCAGTTTCAACTGTTCTGCCTTATTATTATTCAACCATGCTGGTCATTTATGAACATTTGAACATCTTGGTCATGTTCTGTTATAATCTCTACCCGGCACAGCCAGAAGAGGACTGGCCACCCCACATAGCCCGGTTCCTCTCTAGGTTTCTTCCTAGGTTTTGGCCTTTCTAGGGAGTTTTTCCTAGCCACCGTGCTTTTACACCTGCATTGTTTGCTGTTTGGGGTTTTAGGCTGGGTTTCTGTACAGCACTTTGAGATATCAGCTGATGTACGAAGGGCTATATAAATACATTTAATTTGATTTGATTTGATTTGAATCCTCCCCCCCCCCCTCCCTCTCTGCAGATGACTTCGTCAACCATTTTGAAAAGAAGGTCAACGACATCCGATCCTCGTTTGCTAAGTCAAACGACACCGCTGGTTCTGCTCACACTGCCCTACCCTGTGCTCTGACCTCTTTCTCCCCTCTCTCTCCAGATGAAATCTTGCGTCTTGTGACGGCCGGCCGCCCAACAACCTGCCCGCTTGACCCTATCCCCTCCTCTCTTCTCCAGACCATTTCCGGAGACCTTCTCCCTTACCTCACCTCGCTCATCAACTCATCCCTGACCGCTGGCTACGTCCCTTCCGTCTTCAAGAGAGCGAGAGTTGCACCCCTTCTGAAAAAACCTACACTCGATCCCTCCGATGTCAACAACTACAGACCAGTATCCCTTCTTTCTTTTCTCTCCAAAACTCTTGAGCGTGCCGTCCTTGGCCAGCTCTACCGCTATCTCTCTCAGAATGACCTTCTTGATCCAAATCAGTCAGGTTTCAAGACTAGTCATTCAACTGAGACTGCTCTTCTCTGCATCACGGAGGCGCTCCGCACTGCTAAAGCTAACTCTCTCTCCTCTGCTCTCATCCTTCTAGACCTATCGGCTGCCTTCGATACTGTGAACCATCAGATCCTCCTCTCCACCCTCTCCGAGTTGGGCATCTCCGGCGCGTCCCACGCTTGGATTGCGTCCTACCTGACAGGTCGCTCCTACCAGGTGGCGTGGCGAGAATCTGTCTCCTCACCACGCGCTCTCACCACTGGTGTCCCCCAGGGCTCTGTTCTAGGCCCTCTCCTATTCTCGCTATACACCAAGTCACTTGGCTCTGTCATAACCTCACATGGTCTCTCCTATCATTGCTATGCAGACGACACACAATTAATCTTCTCCTTTCCCCCTTCTGATGACCAGGTGGCGAATCGCATCTCTGCATGTCTGGCAGACATATCAGTGTGGATGACGGATCACCACCTCAAGCTGAACCTCGGCAAGACGGAGCTCCTCTTCCTCCCGGGAAGGACTGCCCGTTCCATGATCTCGCCATCACGGTTGACAACTCCATTGTGTCCTCCTCCCAGAGCGCTAAGAACCTTGGCGTGATCCTGGACAACACCCTGTCGTTCTCAACTAACATCAAGGCGGTGGCCCGTTCCTGTAGGTTCATGCTCTACAACATCCGCAGAGTACGACCCTGCCTCACACAGGAAGCAGCGCAGGTCCTAATCCAGGCACTTGTCATCTCCCGTCTGGATTACTGCAACTCGCTGTTGGCTGGGCTCCCTGCCTGTGCCATTAAACCCCTACAACTCATCCAGAACGCCGCAGCCCGTCTGGTGTTCAACCTTCCCAAGTTCTCTCACGTCACCCCACTCCTCCGCTCTCTCCACTGGCTTCCAGTTGAAGCTTGCATCCGCTACAAGACCATGGTGCTTGCCTACGGAGCTGTGAGGGGAACGGCACCTCAGTACCTCCAGGCTCTGATCAGGCCCTACACCCAAACAAGGGCACTGTGTTCATCCACCTCTGGCCTGCTCGCCTCCCTACCACTGAGGAAGTACAGTTCCCGCTCAGCCCAGTCAAAACTGTTCGCTGCTCTGGCCCCCCAATGGTGGAACAAACTCCCTCACGACGCCAGGACAGCGGAGTCAATCACCACCTTCCGGAGACACCTGAAACCCCACCTCTTTATGGAATACCTAGGATAGGATAAGTAATCCTTCTCCTCTCCCCCCCCCCCCTAAAAGATTTAGATGCACTATTGTAAAGTGACTGTTCCACTGGATGTCATAAGGTGAATGCACCAATTTGTAAGTCGCTCTGGATAAGAGCGTCTGCTAAATGACTTAAATGTAAATGTAAATGTATATTATCCTGGAATATCCAAGGCCTGAGGTCATCTGCCTTTGGCCTAAAGAGCAGAAACCCGGACTTCACCAAAGAAATCGGTAATACAGACATTGTCATCCTGCAAGAAACCTGGTATAGAGGAGATGGAACCACTGGTTGCCCTCTAGGTTACAGAGAGCTGGTAGTCCCATCCACCAAACTACCAGGTGTGAAACAGGGAAGGGACTCAGGGGGTATGCTAATTTGGTATAGAGCAGACCTAACTCACTCCATTAAATTAATCAAAACAGGAACATTCTACATTTGGCTAGAAATTCAAAAGGAAATGATCCTAACAGAGAAAAATGTCCTCCTGTGTGCTGCCTATATCCCCCCACTAGAATCCCCATATTTTAATGAAGACAGCTTCTCCATCCTGGAGGGCGAAATCAATCATTTCCAGGCCCAGGGACATGAACTAGTCTGTGGCGACCTAAATGCCAGAACCGGACAAGAACCTGACACCCTCAGCACACAGGGGGACAAACATCTGCCTGGAGGTGACAGCATCCCCTCCCACATATGCCCCCCTAGGCACAACTATGACAACATAACCAACAAAAACGGGTCACAACTCCTGCAGCTTTGTCGCACGCTGGGTATGTACATAGTCAACGGTAGGCTTCGATAGGACTCCTATGGTAGGTACACCTATAGCTCATCTCTTGGCAGTAGTACTGTAGACTACTTTATCACTGACCTCAACCCAGAATCTCTCAGAGCGTTCACAGTCAGTCCACTAACACCCCTATCAGACCACAGCAAAATCACAGTCTACTTAAACAGAGCAATACTCAATCATGAGGCATCAAAGCCAAAGGAACTGACTAACATTACGAAATGCTATAGATGGAAGGAATGCAGTTTGGAAACCTACCAAAAAACAATTAGGCAACAACAAATTCAATCCCTTTTAGACAATTTCCTGGGTAAAACGTTCCACTGTAATAGTGAAGGTGTAAACTTGGCAGTAGAAAATCTTAACAGTATATTTGACCTCTCAGCTTCCCTATCAAATCTAAAAATCTCAAATAGAAAACCGAAGAAAATTAACAATAATGACAAATGGTTTGATGAAGAATGCAAAAATCTAAGAAAGAAATTGAGAAACCTGTCCAACCAAAAACATAGAGACCCGGAAAACCTGAGTCTACGCCTTCACTATGGTGAATCACTAAAACAATACAGAAATACACTACGGAAAAAGAAGGAACAGCATGTCAGAAATCAGCTCAATGTAATTGAAGAATCCATAGACTCTAACCACTTCTGGGAAAATTGGAAAACACTAAACAAACAACAACACGAAGAATTATCTATCCAAAATGGAGATGTATGGGTAAACCACTTCTCCAATCGTTTTGGTTCTATAACAAAGAATAAAGAGCAAAAACATATACATGATCAAATACAGATCTTAGAATCAACTATTAAAGACTACCAGAACCCACTGGATTCTCCAATTACATTGAATGAGTTACAGGACAAAATAAAAACCCTCCAACCCAAAAAGGCCTGTGGTGTCGATGGCATCCTCAATGAAATGATCAAATATACAGACAACAAATTCCAATTGGCTATACTAAAACTCTTTAACATCATACTTAGCTCTGGCATCTTCCCCAATATTTGGAACCAAGGACTGATCACCCCAATCCACAAAAGTGGAGACAAATTTGACCCCAATAACTACCGTGGAATATGTGTCAACAGTAACCTTGGGGAAATCCTCTGCATTATTATTAACAGCAGACCCGTACATTTCCTCAATGAAAACAATGTACTGAGCAAATGTCAAATTGGCTTTTTACCAAATTACCGTACAACAGACCATGTATTCACCCTGCACACCTTAATTGACAACCAAACAAACCAAAACAAAGGCAAAGTCTTCTCATGCTTTGTTGATTTCAAAAAAGCCTTCGACTCAATTTGGCATGAGGGTCTGCTATACAAACTGATGGAAAGTGGTGTTGGGGGTAAAACATATGACATTATAAAATCCATGTACACAAACAACAAGTGTGCGGTTAAAATTGGCAAAAAACACACACATTTCTTCACACAGGGTCGTGGGGTTAGACAGGGATGCAGCTTAAGCCCCACCCTCTTCAACATATGTATCAACGAATTGGCGCGGGCACTAGAAAAGTCTGCAGCACCCGGCCTCCCCCTGCTAGAATCCGAAGTCAAATGTCTGCTGTTTGCTGATGATCTGGTGCTTCTGTCACCAACCAAGGAGGGCCTACAGCAACACCTAGATCTTATGCACAGATTCTGTCAGACCTGGGCCCTGACAGTAAATCTCAGTAAGACCAAAATAATGGTGTTCCAAAAAAGGTCCAGTCACCAGGACCACAAATTCAAATTCCATCTAGACACTGTTGCCCTAGAGCACACAAAAAACTATACATACCTTGGCCTAAACATCAGCGCCACAGGTAACTTCCACAAAGCTGTGAACGATCTGAGAGACAAGGCAAGAAGGGCATTCTATGCCATCAAAAGAAACATACATTTCAACATACCAATTAGGATTTGGCTAAAAATACTTGAATCAGTCATAGAGCCCATTGCCCTTTATGGTTGTGAGGTCTGGGGTCCGCTCACCAACCAAGACTTCACAAAATGGGACAAACACCAAATTGAGACTCTGCACGCAGAATTCTGCAAAAATATCCTCCGTGTACAACGTAAAACACCAAATAATGCATGCAGAGCATAATTCGGCCGATACCCACTCATTTTCAAAATCCAGAAAAGAGACGTTAAATTCTATAACCACCTAAAAGGAAGCGATTCCCAAACCTTCCACAACAAAGCCATCACCTACAGAGAGATGAACCTGGAGAAGAGTCCCCTAAGCAAGCTGGTCCTGGGGCTCTGTTCACAAACACAAACACACCCTACAGAGCCCCATGACAGCAGCACAATTAGACCCAACCAAATCATGAGTTAACAAATAGATAATTACTTGACACATAGGAAAGAATTAACAAAAAAACAGAGCAAACTAGAATGCTATTTGGCCCTACACAGAGAGTACACAGCGGCAGAATACCTGACCACTGTGACTGACCCAAAATTAAGGAAAGCTTTGACTATGTACAGACTCAGTGAGCATAGCCTTGCTATTGAGAAAGGCCGCCGTAGGCAGACATGGCTCTCAAGAAAGACAGGCTAGGTGCTCACTGCCTACAAAATGAGGTGGAAACTGAGCTGCACTTCCTAACCTCCTGCACAATGTATGACCATATTAGAGAGACACATTTCCCTCAGATTACACAGATCCACAAAGAATTCGAAAACAAATCAAATTTTGAAAAACTCCCATATCTACTGGGTGAAATTCCACAGTGTGCCATCACAGCAGCAATATGTGTGACCTGTTGCCACGAGAAAAGGGCAACCAGTGAAGAACACACACCATTGTAAATACAACCCATATCTATGCTTATTTATTTTATATTGTGTCCTTTACCATTTGTACATTGTTAAAACACTGTATATATATATATATATATATATATATATATATATATATATATATAATATGACATGTGTAATGTCTTTATTGTTTTGAAACTTCTGAATTGAATTGATACTCGAGTGAGAATGCGAATGAGAAGGAGGTGGAGGGGTAAATAGAGGGAGGTAGAGGGGTAGATAGAGGGAGGTAGAGGGGTAGATAGAGGGGTAAGGAGAGGGAGGTAGAGGGGTAGATAGAGGGAGGTAGAGGGGTAAGGAGAGGGAGGTAGAGGGGTAGATAGAGGGAGGTAGAGGGGTAAGGAGAGGGAGGTAGAGGGGTAAGGAGAGGGAGGTAGAGGGGTAGATAGAGGGAGGTAGAGGGGTAAGGAGAGGGAGGTAGGGGGTAAGGAGAAGGAGGTAGAGGGGTAGATAGAGGGAGTTAGAGGGGTAGATAGAGGGAGGTAGAGGGGTAAGGAGAAGGAGGTAGAGGGTTAGATAGAGGGAGTTAGAGGGGTAGATAGAGGGAGGTAGAGGGGTAGATAGAGGGAGGTAGAGGGGTAAGGAGAGGGAGATAGAGGGTATTCAAATAAAATAAAACTGTATTTGTCACATGCATCATAAACAACAGGTGTAGATTAACAGTGAAATGCTTGCTTACGTGCCCTTCCCAACAATGCAGAGAGAAAAATACAAAATTAAAGAAAGATAACATGAGGAATACAGTAAATAAACAATGAGTAACGATAACTTGGCTACATACACGGGGTGCCAGTGCCGAGTCGATGAGCAGGGGTACGAGGTAATTGAGATAGATATGAACATATGGGTAAAGTGACTAAGCAATAGGATAGATAATAAACAGTAGCAGCAGCGTATTTGATGATTGAGAAGAGCTAGTGCAAAGAGGGGTCAATGCAGATAGTCCGGGTAGTTATTTGGCGAACTATTTAGCTGTCTTATGGCTAGGGGGTAAAAGCTGCTCTGGGTCCCGGTGGTTCCAGACTTGGTGCATCGGTACCGCTTGCCGTGTTGTAGCAGAGAGAACAGTCTATGACTCGGGTGGTTGGAGTCTTTGACCATTTTTAGAGCCTTCCTCTGACACCGCCTGGTATAGAAGTCCTGGATGGCAGGGAGCTCAGCCCTAGTGATGTGCTCGGCCGTACGCACTACCGTCTGTAGCGCCTTGTGGTCTAATGCCAAGCAATTGCCTTACCAAGTGGTGATCCAGCAAGTAAAGATGCTGTCAATGGTGCAGTTGTATAACTTTTTGAGGATCTTTTCAGCCTCCTGAGGGGGAAGAGGAATTGTCGTGCCTGTGCATGTGTTGCTGTGTGTGGACCATGTTCATTCCTTAGTGATGTGGACACCGAAGAAGCTCTCAACCTGCTCCACTACAGCCTCGTCGATGTGGATGGAGGCATGTTAGGCCCTCCGTTTCCTGTAGTCCATGATCAGCTCTTTTGTCTTGCTGATGTTGAGAGAAAGGTTGTTGTCCTGGCACCACACTGCCAGGTCACTGACCTCCTCTCTATAGGCTATGTCATCGTTGTTGGTGATCAGGCCTACCGACATGTCGTCAGCAAACTTAATGATGGTGATGGAGTTGTGCATGGCCACTCAGTCGTGGGTGAACAGGGAGTACAGGAGGGGACTAAGCACGCACCCCCGAGGGGCCCCGTGTTGAGGATCAGCGTGGCCAATATGATGTTGCCTACCCTCACCACCCGGGGCAGTCCATCAAGAAGTCCAGGATCCAATTGCAGAGGGAGGTGTTTAGTCCCTGGGTTCTGAGTTTAGTGATGAGCTTTGAGGGCACTATGGTGTTGAACACTGAGCTGTAGTCAATGAACAACATTCTCACATAGGTGTTCCTTTTGTCCAGGGAGGAGAGGGCAGTATGTTCAATAGAGATTCAATAGAGATTGTGTCATCTGTGGATCTGTTGGGGCGGTATGCGAAATGGAGTGGATCCAGGGTCCCTGGGCTGATGGTGTTGATGTGAGGCATTACCATCTTTTCAAAGGATATCATGGCTACAGATGTGAGTGCTAGGGGCGATAGTCATTTAGACGGTTATCTTGGCATTCTTGTGCACATGAACAATTGTGGTTTGCTTGAAACGTATAGGTATTACAGACAGAGTCAGTAGAGAGAGAAAGAGAGAAAGAGAGGAAGGTCGAGGGGTAGAGAGAGAGAGAGATCAGGAAGCCCCGGTGCATACAGATGTCAGATCTTAATTTCACCCGTTTTGTCACAGGAGTAAAATAATTCTGCAGCAAGAGGATTTTAATATCTACAGAAATATTTAGAATCGCCGCCAGGGGGCAGCTGGAAGTACCGTACCTACGTGGTCCACTGGGCACCATTCCAAGTAGAATAATCATCTTGTAGGGAGCGGTAACGAGGTGACCATAATGGTTGCCAGCAGGATTAAGGTAAAACCAACATCATCTTGTAGGGAGCGGTAACGAGGTGACCGTAATGGTTGCCAGCAGGATTAAGGTAAAATCAACATCATCTTGTAGGGAGCGGTAACGAGGTGACCGTAATGGTTGCCAGCAGGATTAAGGTAAAACCAACATCATCTTGTAGGGAGCGGTAACGAGGTGACCGTAATGGTTGCCAGCAGGATTAAGGTAAAACCAACATCATCTTGTAGGGAGCGGTAACGAGGTGACCGTAATGGTTGCAATCAGGATTAAGGTAAAACCAACATCATCTTGTAGGGAGCGATAACGAGGTGACCGTAATGGTTGCCAGCAGGATTAAGGTAAAACCAACATCATCTTGTAGGGAGCGGTAACGAGGTGACCGTAATGGTTGCAAACAGGATTAAGGTAAAACCAACATCATCTTGTAGGGAGCGATAACGAGGTGACCGTATGGTTGCCAGCAGGATTAAGGTAAAACCAACATCATCTTGTAGGGAGCGGTAACGAGGTGACCGTAATGGTTGCAAACAGGATTAAGGTAAAACCAACATCATCTTGTAGGGAGCGGTAACGAGGTGACCGTAATGGTTGCAAACAGGATTAAGGTAAAACCAACATCATCTTGTAGGGAGCGGTAATGAGGTGAACATAATGGTTGCCAGCAGGATTAAGGTAAAACCAACATCATCTTGTAGGGAGCGGTAACGAGGTGACCGTAATGGTTGCAATCAGGATTAAGGTAAAACCAACATCATCTTGTAGGGAGCGGTAACGAGGTGACCGTAATGGTTGCCGGCAGGATTAAGGTAAAACCAACATCATCTTGTAGGGAGCGGTAACGAGGTGACCGTAATGGTTGCAATCAGGATTAAGGTAAAACCAACATCATCTTGTAGGGAGCGATAACGAGGTGACCGTAATGGTTGCCGGCAGGATTAAGGTAAAACCAACATCATCTTGTAGGGAGCGGTAACGAGGTGACCGTAATGGTTGCAATCAGGATTAAGGTAAAACCAACATCATCTTGTAGGGAGCGATAACGAGGTGACCGTAATGGTTGCCAGCAGGATTAAGGTAAAACCAACATCATCTTGTAGGGAGCGGTAACGAGGTGACCGTAATGGTTGCAATCAGGATTAAGGTAAAACCAACATCATCTTGTAGGGAGCGATAACGAGGTGACCGTAATGGTTGCAATCAAGATTAAGGTAAAACCAACATCATCTTGTAGGGAGCGGTAACGAGGTGACCGTAATGGTTGCAATCAGGATTAAGGTAAAACCAACATCATCTTGTAGGGAGCGGTAACGAGGTGACCGTAATGGTTGCCGGCAGGATTAAGGTAAAACCAACATCATCTTGTAGGGAGCGGTAACGAGGTGACCGTAATGGTTGCAATCTGGATTAGGGTAAAATCAACATTATCTTGTAGGGAGCGGTAACGAGGTGACCGTAATGGTTGCCAGCAGGATTAAGGTAAAACCAACATCATCTTGTAGGGAGCGGTAACGAGGTGACCGTAATGGTTGCAATCAGGATTAAGGTAAAACCAACATCATCTTGTAGGGAGCGGTAACGAGGTGACCGTAATGGTTGCAATCAGGATTAAGGTAAAACCAACATCATCTTGTAGGGAGCGGTAACGAGGTGACCGTAATGGTTGCCAGCAGGATTAAGGTAAAACCAACATCATCTTGTAGGGAGCGGTAACGAGGTGACCGTAATGGTTGCAATCAGGATTAAGGTAAAACCAACATCATCTTGTAGGGAGCGGTAACGAGGTGACCGTAATGGTTGCAAACAGGATTAAGGTAAAACCAACATCATCTTGTAGGGAGCGATAACGAGGTGACCGTAATGGTTGCAATCAGGATTAAGGTAAAACCAACATCATCTTGTAGGGAGCGATAACGAGGTGACCGTAATGGTTGCAATCAGGATTAAGGTAAAACCAACATCATCTTGTAGGGAGCGATAACGAGGTGACCGTAATGGTTGCAATCAGGATTAAGGTAAAACCAACATCATCTTGTAGGGAGCGATAACGAGGTGACCGTAATGGTTGCAATCAGGATTAAGGTAAAACCAACATCATCTTGTAGGGAGCGGTAACGAGGTGACCGTAATGGTTGCAATCAGGATTAAGGTAAAACCAACATCATCTTGTAGGGAGCGATAACGAGGTGACCGTAATGGTTGCAATCAGGATTAAGGTAAAACCAACATCATCTTGTAGGGAGCGATAACGAGGTGACCGTAATGGTTGCAATCAGGATTAAGGTAAAACCAACATCATCTTGTAGGGAGCGGTAACGAGGTGACCGTAATGGTTGCAATCAGGATTAAGGTAAAACCAACATCATCTTGTAGGGAGCGGTAACGAGGTGACCGTAATGGTTGCAAACAGGATTAAGGTAAAACCAACATCATCTTGTTGGGAGCGGTAACGAGGTGACCGTAATGGTTGCAATCAGGATTAAGGTAAAACCAACATCATCTTGAAGGGAGCGGTAACGAGGTGACCGTAATGGTTGCAATCAGGATTAAGGTAAAACCAACATCATCTTGTAGGCAGCGGTAACGAGGTGACCATAATGGTTGCCAGCAGGATTAAGGTAAAACCAACATCATCTTGTAGGGAGCGATAACGAGGTGACCGTAATGGTTGCAATCAGGATTAAGGTAAAACCAACATCATCTTGTAGGGAGCGGTAACGAGGTGACCGTAATGGTTGCCAGCAGGATTAAGGTAAAACCAACATCATCTTGTAGGGAGCGGTAACGAGGTGACCGTAATGGTTGCAATCAGGATTAAGGTAAAACCAACATCATCTTGTAGGGAGCGATAACGAGGTGACCGTAATGGTTGCAATCAGGATTAAGGTAAAACCAACATCATCTTGTAGGGAGCGGTAACGAGGTGACCGTAATGGTTGCCAGCAGGATTAAGGTAAAACCAACATCATCTTGTAGGGAGCGATAACGAGGTGACCGTAATGGTTGCAATCAGGATTAAGGTAAAAACAACATCATCTTGTAGGGAGCGGTAACGACGTGACCGTAATGGTTGCAATCAGGATTAAGGTAAAACCAACATCATCTTGTAGGGAGCGGTAACGAGGTGACCGTAATGGTTGGCAGCAGGATTAAGGTAAAACCAACATCATCTTGTAGGGAGCGGTAACGAGGTGACCGTAATGGTTGCAATCAGGATTAAGGTAAAACCAACAACATCTTGTAGGGAGCGGTAACGAGGTGACCGTAATGGTTGCAATCAGGATTAAGGTAAAACCAACATCATCTTGTAGGGAGCGATAACGAGGTGACCGTAATGGTTGCCAGCAGGATTAAGGTAAAACCAACATCATCTTGTAGGGAGCGGTAACGAGGTGACCATAATGGTTGCAATCAGGATTAAGGTCAAATCAACATCATCTTTTAGTGAGCGGTAACGAGGTGACCGTAATGGTTGGCAGCAGAATTAAGGTAAAACCAACATCATCTTGTAGGGAGCGATAACGAGGTGACCGTAATGGTTGCAATCAGGATTAAGGTAAAACCAACATCATCTTGTAGGGAGCGGTAACGAGGTGACCGTAATGGTTGCCAGCAGGATTAAGGTAAAACCAACATCATCTTGTAGGGAGCGGTAACGAGGTGACCGTAATGGTTGCAATCAGGATTAAGGTAAAACCAACATCATCTTGTAGGGAGCGGTAACGAGGTGACCGTAATGGTTGCAATCAGGATTAAGGTAAAACCAACATCATCTTGTAGGGAGCGGTAACGAGGTGACCGTAATGGTTGCAATCAGGATTAAGGTAAAACCAACATCATCTTGTAGGGAGCGATAACGAGGTGACCGTAATGGTTGCCAGCAGGATTAAGGTAAAACCAACATCATCTTGTAGGGAGCGGTAACGAGGTGACCGTAATGGTTGCAATCAGGATTAAGGTCAAATCAACATCATCTTTTAGTGAGCGGTAACGAGGTGACCGTAATGGTTGGCAGCAGAATTAAGGTAAAACCAACATCATCTTGTAGGGAGCGATAACGAGGTGACCGTAATGGTTGCAATCAGGATTAAGGTAAAACCAACATCATCTTGTAGGGAGCGGTAACGAGGTGACCGTAATGGTTGCCAGCAGGATTAAGGTAAAACCAACATCATCTTGTAGGGAGCGGTAACGAGGTGACCGTAATGGTTGCAATCAGGATTAAGGTAAAACCAACATCATCTTGTAGGGAGCGGTAACGAGGTGACCGTAATGGTTGCAATCAGGATTAAGGTAAAACCAACATCATCTTGTAGGGAGCGGTAACGAGGTGACCGTAATGGTTGCCAGCAGGATTAAGGTAAAACCAACATCATCTTGTAGGGAGCGGTAACGAGGTGACCGTAATGGTTGCAATCAGGATTAAGGTCAAATCAACATCATCTTTTAGGGAGCGGTAACGAGGTGACCGTAATGGTTGGCAGCAGAATTAAGGTAAAACCAACATCATCTTGTAGGGAGCGATAACGAGGTGACCGTAATGGTTGCAATCAGGATTAAGGTAAAACCAACATCATCTTGTAGGGAGCGGTAACGAGGTGACCGTAATGGTTGCCAGCAGGATTAAGGTAAAACCAACATCATCTTGTAGGGAGCGGTAACGAGGTGACCGTAATGGTTGGCAGCAGAATTAAGGTAAAACCAACATCATCTTGTAGGGAGCGATAACGAGGTGACCGTAATGGTTGCAATCAGGATTAAGGTAAAACCAACATCATCTTGTAGGGAGCGGTAACGAGGTGACCGTAATGGTTGCCAGCAGGATTAAGGTAAAACCAACATCATCTTGTAGGGAGCGGTAACGAGGTGACCGTAATGGTTGCAATCAGGATTAAGGTAAAACCAACATCATCTTGTAGGGAGCGGTAACGAGGTGACCGTAATGGTTGCAATCAGGATTAAGGTAAAACCAACATCATCTTGTAGGGAGCGGTAACGAGGTGACCGTAATGGTTGCAATCAGGATTAAGGTAAAACCAACATCATCTTGTAGGGAGCGATAACGAGGTGACCGTAATGGTTGCCAGCAGGATTAAGGTAAAACCAACATCATCTTGTAGGGAGCGGTAACGAGGTGACCGTAATGGTTGCAATCAGGATTAAGGTCAAATCAACATCATCTTTTAGTGAGCGGTAACGAGGTGACCGTAATGGTTGGCAGCAGAATTAAGGTAAAACCAACATCATCTTGTAGGGAGCGATAACGAGGTGACCGTAATGGTTGCAATCAGGATTAAGGTAAAACCAACATCATCTTGTAGGGAGCGGTAACGAGGTGACCGTAATGGTTGCAATCAGGATTAAGGTAAAACCAACATCATCTTGTAGGGAGCGGTAACGAGGTGACCGTAATGGTTGCAATCAGGATTAAGGTAAAACCAACATCATCTTGTAGGGAGCGATAACGAGGTGACCGTAATGGTTGCCAGCAGGATTAAGGTAAAACCAACATCATCTTGTAGGGAGCGGTAACGAGGTGACCGTAATGGTTGCAATCAGGATTAAGGTCAAATCAACATCATCTTTTAGTGAGCGGTAACGAGGTGACCGTAATGGTTGGCAGCAGAATTAAGGTAAAACCAACATCATCTTGTAGGGAGCGATAACGAGGTGACCGTAATGGTTGCAATCAGGATTCAGGTAAAACCAACATCATCTTGTAGGGAGCGGTAAAGGTGACCGTAATGGTTGCCAGCAGGATTAAGGTAAAACCAACATCATCTTGTAGGGAGCGGTAACGAGGTGACCGTAATGGTTGCAATCAGGATTAAGGTAAAACCAACATCATCTTGTAGGGAGCGGTAACGAGGTGACCGTAATGGTTGCAATCAGGATTAAGGTAAAACCAACATCATCTTGTAGGGAGCGGTAACGAGGTGACCGTAATGGTTGCCAGCAGGATTAAGGTAAAACCAACATCATCTTGTAGGGAGCGGTAACGAGGTGACCGTAATGGTTGCAATCAGGATTAAGGTCAAATCAACATCATCTTTTAGGGAGCGGTAACGAGGTGACCGTAATGGTTGGCAGCAGAATTAAGGTAAAACCAACATCATCTTGTAGGGAGCGATAACGAGGTGACCGTAATGGTTGCAATCAGGATTAAGGTAAAACCAACATCATCTTGTAGGGAGCGGTAACGAGGTGACCGTAATGGTTGCCAGCAGGATTAAGGTAAAACCAACATCATCTTGTAGGGAGCGGTAACGAGGTGACCGTAATGGTTGCAATCAGGATTAAGGTAAAACCAACATCATCTTGTAGGGAGCGGTAACGAGGTGACCGTAATGGTTGCAATCAGGATTAAGGTAAAACCAACATCATCTTGTAGGGAGCGGTAACGAGGTGACCGTAATGGTTGCAATCAGGATTAAGGTAAAACCAACATCATCTTGTAGGGAGCGGTAACGAGGTGACCGTAATGGTTGCCAGCAGGATTAAGGTAAAACCAACATCATCTTGTAGGGAGAGGTAACGAGGTGACCGTAATGGTTGGCAGCAGGATTAAGGTAAAACCAACATCATCTTGTAGGGAGCGGTAACGAGGTGACCGTAATGGTTGCCAGCAGGATTAAGGTAAAACCAACATCATCTTGTAGGGAGCGGTAACGAGGTGACCGTAATGGTTGCAATCAGGATTAAGGTAAAACCAACATCATCTTGTAGGGAGCGGTAACGAGGTGACCGTAATGGTTGCCAGCAGGATTAAGGTAAAACCAACATCATCTTGTAGGGAGCGATAACGAGGTGACCGTAATGGTTGCCAGCAGGATTAAGGTCAAATCAACATCATCTTGTAGGGAGCGGTAACGAGGTGACCGTAATGGTTGGCAGCAGAATTAAGGTAAAACCAACATCATCTTGTAGGGAGCGATAACGAGGTGACCGTAATGGTTGCAATCAGGATTAAGGTAAAACCAACAACATCTTGTAGGGAGCGGTAACGAGGTGACCGTAATGGTTGCCAGCAGGATTAAGGTAAAACCAACATCATCTTGTAGGGAGCGGTAACGAGGTGACCGTAATGGTTGCAATCAGGATTAAGGTAAAACCAACATCATCTTGTAGGGAGCGATAACGAGGTGACCGTAATGGTTGCAATCAGGATTAAGGTAAAACCAACATCATCTTGTAGGGAGCGGTAACGAGGTGACCGTAATGGTTGCAATCAGGATTAAGGTAAAACCAACATCATCTTGTAGGGAGCGGTAACGAGGTGACCGTAATGGTTGCCAGCAGGATTAAGGTAAAACCAACATCATCTTGTAGGGAGCGGTAACGAGGTGACCGTAATGGTTGCAATCAGGATTAAGGTAAAACCAACATCAGCTTGTAGGGAGCGATAACGAGGTGACCGTAATGGTTGCAATCAGGATTAAGGTAAAACCAACATCATCTTGTAGGGAGCGGTAACGAGGTGACCGTAATGGTTGCAATCAGGATTAAGGTAAAACCAACATCATCTTGTAGGGAGCGGTAACGAGGTGACCGTAATGGTTGCCAGCAGGATTAAGGTAAAACCAACATCATCTTGTAGGGAGCGGTAACGAGGTGACCGTAATGGTTGCAATCAGGATTAAGGTCAAATCAACATCATCTTTTAGGGAGCGGTAACGAGGTGACCGTAATGGTTGGCAGCAGAATTAAGGTAAAACCAACATCATCTTGTAGGGAGCGGTAACGAGGTGACCGTAATGGTTGCCAGCAGGATTAAGGTAAAACCAACATCATCTTGTAGGGAGCGGTAACGAGGTGACCGTAATGGTTGCAATCAGGATTAAGGTAAAACCAACATCATCTTGTAGGGAGCGGTAACGAGGTGACCGTAATGGTTGCCAGCAGGATTAAGGTAAAACCAACATCATCTTGTAGGGAGCGGTAACGAGGTGACCGTAATGGTTGCCAGCAGGATTAAGGTAAAACCAACATCATCTTGTAGGGAGCGATAACGAGGTGACCGTAATGGTTGCAATCAGGATTAAGGTAAAACCAACATCATCTTGTAGGGAGCGGTAACGAGGTGACCGTAATGGTTGCAATCAGGATTAAGGTAAAACCAACATCATCTTGTAGGGAGCGGTAACGAGGTGACCGTAATGGTTGCCAGCAGGATTAAGGTAAAACCAACATCATCTTGTAGGGAGAGGTAACGAGGTGATCGTAATGGTTGGCAGCAGGATTAAGGTAAAACCAACATCATCTTGTAGGGAGCGGTAACGAGGTGACCGTAATGGTTGCCAGCAGGATTAAGGTAAAACCAACATCATCTTGTAGGGAGCGATAACGAGGTGACCGTAATGGTTGCAATCAGGATTAAGGTAAAACCAACATCATCTTGTAGGGAGCGATAACGAGGTGACCGTAATGGTTGCCAGCAGGATTAAGGTAAAACCAACATCATCTTGTAGGGAGCGGTAACGAGGTGACCGTAATGGTTGCCAGCAGGATTAAGGTAAAACCAACATCATCTTGTAGGGAGAGGTAACGATGTGACCGTAATGGTTGCAATCAGGATTAAGGTAAAACCAACATCATCTTGTAGGGAGCGGTAACGAGGTGACCGTAATGGTTGCAATCAGGATTAAGGTAAAACCAACATCATCTTGTAGGGAGCGATAACGAGGTGACCGTAATGGTTGCCAGCAGGATTAAGGTAAAACCAACATCATCTTGTAGGGAGCGGTAACGAGGTGACCGTAATGGTTGCCAGCAGGATTAAGGTAAAACCAACATCATCTTGTAGGGAGCGGTAACGAGGTGACCGTAATGGTTGGCAGCAGGATTAAGGTAAAACCAACATCATCTTGTAGGGAGCGGTAACGAGGTGACCGTAATGGTTGCCAGCAGGATTAAGGTAAAACCAACATCATCTTGTAGGGAGCGATAACGAGATGACCGTAATGGTTGCAATCAGGATTAAGGTAAAACCAACATCATCTTGTAGGGAGCGGTAACGAGGTGACCGTAATGGTTGCCAGCAGGGTTAAGGTAAAACCAACATCATCTTGTAGGGAGCGGTAACGAGGTGACCGTAATGGTTGCCAGCAGGATTAAGGTAAAACCAACATCATCTTGTAGGGAGCGGTAACGAGGTGACCGTAATGGTTGCCAGCAGGATTAAGGTAAAACCAACATCATCTTGTAGGGAGCGATAACGAGGTGACCGTAATGGTTGCAATCAGGATTAAGGTAAAACCAACATCATCTTGTAGGGAGCGGTAACGAGGTGACCGTAATGGTTGCAATCAGGATTAAGGTAAAACCAACATCATCTTGTAGGGAGCGGTAATGAGGTGACCGTAATGGTTGCAATCAGGATTAAGGTAAAACCAACATCATCTTGTAGGGAGCGGTAACGAGGTGACCGTAATGGTTGCCGGCAGGATTAAGGTCAAATCAACATCATCTTGTAGGGAGCGGTAACGAGGTGACCGTAATGGTTGCAATCAGGATTAAGGTAAAACCAACATCATCTTGTAGGGAGCGGTAATGAGGTGACCGTAATGGTTGCAATCAGGATTAAGGTAAAACCAACATCATCTTGTAGGGATTAAGGTAAAACCAACATCATCTTGTAGGGAGCGGTAACGAGGTGACCGTAATGGTTGCCAGCAGGATTAAGGTAAAACCAACATCATCTTGTAGGGAGCGGTAATGAGGTGACCGTAATGGTTGCAATCAGGATTAAGGTAAAACCAACATCATCTTGTAGGGAGCGGTAACGAGGTGACCGTAATGGTTGCCAGCAGGATTAAGGTAAAACCAACATCATCTTGAAGGGAGCGGTAACGAGGTGACCGTAATGGTTGCAATCAGGATTAAGGTAAAACCAACATCATCTTGTAGGGAGCGGTAACGAGGTGACCGTAATGGTTGCCAGCAGGATTAAGGTAAAACCAACATCATCTTGAAGGGAGCGATAACGAGGTGACCGTAATGGTTGCCAGCAGGATTAAGGTAAAACCAACATCATCTTGTTGGGAGCGGTAACGAGGTGACCGTAATGGTTGCAATCAGGATTAAGGTAAAACCAACATCATCTTGTTGGGAGCGGTAACGAGGTGACCGTAATGGTTGCAATCAGGATTAAGGTAAAACCAACATCATCTTGTAGGGAGCGGTAACGAGGTGACCGTAATGGTTGCAATCAGGATTAAGGTAAAACCAACATCATCTTGTTGGGAGCGGTAACGAGGTGACCGTAATGGTTGCAATCAGGATTAAGGTAAAACCAACATCATCTTGTTGGGAGCGGTAACGAGGTGACCGTAATGGTTGCAATCAGGATTAAGGTAAAACCAACATCATCTTGTAGGGAGCGGTAACGAGGTGACCGTAATGGTTGCAATCAGGATTAAGGTAAAACCAACATCATCTTGTTGGGAGCGGTAACGAGGTGACCGTAATGGTTGCAATCAGGATTAAGGTAAAACCAACATCATCTTGTTGGGAGCGGTAACGAGGTGACCGTAATGGTTGCAATCAGGATTAAGGTAAAACCAACATCATCTTGTAGGGAGCGATAACGAGGTGACCGTAATGGTTGCAATCAGGATTAAGGTAAAACCAACATCATGGGAGCAGGATGGTTGCAATCAGGATTAAGGTAAAACCAACATCATCTTGTAGGGAGCGGTAACGAGGTGACCGTAATGGTTGCAATCAGGATTAAGGTAAAACCAACATCATCTTGTAGGGAGCGGTAACGAGGTGACCGTAATGGTTGCAAACAGGATTAAGGTAAAACCAACATCATCTTGTAGGGAGCGATAACGAGGTGACCGTAATGGTTGCCAGCAGGATTAAGGTAAAACCAACATCATCTTGTAGGGAGCGATAACGAGGTGACCGTAATGGTTGCAATCAGGATTAAGGTAAAACCAACATCATCTTGTGCCAGGTGACCGTAATGGTTGCCAGCAGGATTAAGGTAAAACCAACATCATCTTGTAGGGAGCGTAACGAGGTGACCGTAATGGTTGCAATCAGGATTAAGGTAAAACCAACATCATCTTGTAGGGAGCGGTAACGAGGTGACCGTAATGGTTGCAATCAGGATTAAGGTAAAACCAACATCATCTTGTAGGGAGCGGTAACGAGGTGGGAGCAGGATTAAGGTAACATCACGAGGTGACCGTAATGGTTGCAATCAGGATTAAGGTAAAACCAACATCATCTTGTAGGGAGCGGTAACGAGGTGACCGTAATGGTTGCAATCAGGATTAAGGTAAAACCAACATCATCTTGTAGGGAGCGGTAACGAGGTGACCGTAATGGTTGCAATCAGGATTAAGGTAAAACCAACATCATCTTGTAGGGAGCGGTAACGAGGTGACCGTAATGGTTGCAACAGGATTAAGGTAAAACCAACATCATCTTGTAGGGAGCGATAACGAGGTGACCGTAATGGTTGCAATCAGGATTAAGGTAAAACCAACATCATCTTGTAGGGAGCGATAACGAGGTGACCGTAATGGTTGCAATCAGGATTAAGGTAAAACCAACATCATCTTGTAATGGTTGCAAGCAGGATTAAGGTAAAACCAACATCATCTTGTAGGGAGCGATAATCTTGAGGTGACCGTAATGGTTGCCAGCAGGATTAAGGTAAAACCAACATCATCTTGTAGGGAGCGGTAATGAGGTGACCGTAATGGTTGCCAGCAGGATTAAGGTAAAACCAACATCATCTTGTAGGGAGAGGTAACGAGGTGACCGTAATGGTTGCCAGCAGGATTAAGGTAAAACCAACATCATCTTGTAGGGAGCGGTAACGAGGTGACCGTAATGGTTGCAAACAGGATTAAGGTAAAACCAACATCATCTTGTAGGGAGCGATAACGAGGTGACCGTAATGGTTGCCAGCAGGATTAAGGTAAAACCAACATCATCTTGTAGGGAGCGATAACGAGGTGACCGTAATGGTTGCCAGCAGGATTAAGGTAAAACCAACATCATCTTGTAGGGAGCGATAACGAGGTGACCGTAATGGTTGCAATCAGGATTAAGGTAAAACCAACATCATCTTGTAGGGAGCGGTAACGAGGTGACCGTAATGGTTGGCAGCAGGATTAAGGTAAAACCAACATCATCTTGTAGGGAGCGGTAACGAGGTGACCGTAATGGTTGCCAGCAGGATTAAGGTAAAACCAACATCATCTTGTAGGGGATGGTTGCCAGCAGGATTAAGGTAAAACCAACATCATCTTGTAGGGAGGTGACCGTAATGGTTGCCAGCAGGATTAAGGTAAAACCAACATCATCTTGTAGGGAGGCGTAATGGTTGCCAGCAGGATTAAGGTAAAACCAACATCATCTTGTAGGGAGCGGTAACGAGGTGACCGTAATGGTTGCAATTGAGATCAGGGTGAATTTAGAGTGGATTGATGGTTTAACAAGACATCAACTGGCGATAATCTAGTGCCAATTGATAATCTAGTGCCAATTGATAATCTAGTGCCAATTGATAATCTTGTGCCAATTGATAATCTAGTGCCAATTGATAATCTAGTGCCAATTGATAATCTAGTGCCATCGAGGCCCCTTGTTATTTGATTATATTCCAATATTCCCAACAACAACAAAAAATATGTAAATAAATACATTCTGTAGGCTACCCGGTAGAATATCCATTGTCACTTAATGAAAGGTGTGACCGATAATAGCCTACTGTCTATGACTCCCTGGCTGATTTTATCAAGGCGAGACCCAAATGCAGACACAGGAGGCAGATGGTTGGAGTGTTACAATGTTTATTAATCTGAAGGGGTAGGCAAGAGAATGGTCGTGGACAGGCAAAAAGGTCAAAACCAGATCAGAGTCCAGGAGGTACAGAGTGGCAGACAGGCTCATGGTCAAGGCAGGCAGAATGGTCAGGCAGGTGGGTACAAAGTCCAGAAATAGGCAAGGGTCAAAATAGGCCAATGTATGCAATTACTTTTGATAGGCTACATTACGCTATCGTTTAGGTGCCTACTGTCTGCATTCCGGATACACTTGTACAGTATGTTTTGTACATTTGAATGTTGCAGTAATAGGACCTGTAAACCTACAGTAGCAGTAAGACATTTATTCTGTCTGGTGCTTTTAGCATTTGAGCGAGAGAGAGGGGGAGGTTGATGAATAAATGAAAAAATGGGGAAAGCGGGAAGGAGGAGAGCGAGATGGTAGAAAGATAAAATTATTTGGCTCTCATCTGATGTTCTTCGACAATGAAAGAGGAGCAATCTCTATTATTTATATCCCCTCTCTCTTTCTGCATTCACTCTCTCAGTCTGTCTCTGCACCTCATCACCTTTGACCTTTGGCAAGTTAACCTGATGTACAGTACACGTGTCCTTTTGGCTCTACCACACACTGCTAAATAGGCTCTCATACACAATCTCTCCTTAAGACTCCACTTCGTCTTGCTCCTATTGCTGCATCTCTCAGATGAGCAGGTTCACTCCTTCCCCTCCTCCTGCCTCCTTTGTCCCATTTCCCCCCTCCCTTCCCTCTCCATTCCTTATCTGCCTTCTTTGTCCCATTTCCCCCCTCCCTTCCCTCTCCATTCCTTATCTGCCTCCTTTGTCCCATTTCCCCCCTCCCTTCCCTCTCCATTCCTTATCTGCCTCCTTTGTCCCATTTCCCCCCTCCCTTCCCTCTCCATTCCTTATCTGCCTCCTTTGTCCCATTTCCCCCCTCCCTTCCCTCTCCATTCCTTATCTGCCTCCTTTGTCCCATTTCCCCCCTCCCTTCCCTCTCCATTCCTTATCTGCCTCCTTTGTCCCATTTCCCCCCTCCCTTCCCTCTCCATTCCTTATCTGCCTCCTTTGTCCCATTTCCCCCCTCCCTTCCCTCTCCATTCCTTATCTGCCTCCTTTGTCCCATTTCCCCCCTCCCTTCCCTCATCTGCCTTCATTGTTTCAGCGCTCCCTTCATCTGCCCTTCCTCTCACTCTCATTGCTTCTCTCTCACCCCTTACATCCCTTTCTCCATATGCTTCCCTCCCTTCCTCTTTCCCCCTTGCCTTCTTGCTGTTCTCAAGACATGCTGTCTTTTCCACTCAGACTGGCAACAGGTGGAAGATAGAGAAAACAGAATGTGTGTGTGGGCGCACGTTGTGTGTTGTGCAGTTGAAAAGTTGCAGAGAAGAAGTCTGCAGAACAAGAGAACAGCTCAGCAGGGTTGATGAGGTCTAAGCTGGGTGAGGGAGTGAATAGAGAGGAGAGAACGATGAAGAGTGTGTTGGCTGTGTTCCAGCCATGTGAGCTCTGACACCTCCAGTGGAAGGAGGAGGTCTCTGTCAGTGCCACGCCCAGAGAGGAAAGGGGGAGCGGGGATCAAATGGCCGATGGTTGGTACTGAAAAGAGGAGAAAGTCCCTGCGATGACTTGTTGCATATGTTGGTCTATCAGCATAAACATCATGTGGAAGGAAGAGAGAAAGTGCTGGTCGCTAAGGGTGGCCTCCTGGTCTCAGATGGGGGGTACAGGAAGTTGGCAGAGAAAAAGGTAACTTTAGTCACATCACCTCTGACATGAGGTACTGAAAGCTTGCACACACACACACACACACACACACACACACACACACACACACACACACACACACACACACACACACACACACACACACACACACACACACACACACACACACACACACACACACACACACACACACACACACACACACACACACACACACACAGAGAGACGAGCTAAATGCCTTCTATGCTTGCTTCGAGGCATGCAATAATGTAAGTAAGACCTTTCAACAGGTTAACATTCACAAGGCCGCAGGGCCAGATGGATTACCAGGAAGCATACTCAGAGCATGCGCTGACCAGCTGGCAAGTGTCTTCATTGAGATTTTCAACCTCTCTCTGAACCAGTCTGTAATACCTACATGTTTCAAGCCGACCACCATAATCCCTGAGCCCAAGAATGCCAATGTAACCTGTCTAAATGACTATCGCCCCGTAGCACTCACATCTGTAGCCATGAAATTCTTTGAAAGGCTGATCATGGTTCAGATCAACACCATCATCCCAAACACCCTGGACCACTCCAATTCTCAAACCACCCCAAAACATTGCACTCCACACTGCCCTATCCCACCTGGACAAGAGGAACACCTATGTGGGAATGCTATTCATTGACTACAGCTCAGCGTTCAACACCATAATGCCCTCCAAGCTCATAACTAAGCTAAGGACCCTGGGACTGAACAGCTGGACTTCGTGACGGGCTGCCCCCAGTGGTGAGGGTAGGCAACAACACCACGCTGACCCTCAACATGGGGGCCCCTCAGATGTGTGTGCTTAGTCTCTCCCCTGTACTCCCTGTTCACCCACAACTGTGTGGCTGCGTATAAAACCAACACCATCAGTAAGCTTTCTGACGACACGATGATGGTAGGCCTGATCACCAACGACGATGAGGCAGCCTATAGGGAGGAGGTCAGAGGCCTGGCAGTGTGGTGACGGGACATCAACCTCTCCATCAATGTGATCAAGACAAAGGAGCTGATCGTGGACTACAGGAAATGGAGGGCCGAGCATGCCTTCATTCACATCGACGGGGGTGTTGTGGAGAGAGTTGAAAGCTTCAAGTTCCTCGGTGTCCACATCACTAAGGATCTATCATGGTCCACACACACCAACACAGTCCCCTCAGGAGGCTGAAAAGATTTGACATGGGCCCTCAGCTCCTCAAAATGTTTTACAGTAGCACCATTGGGAGCATCTTGACTGGTTGCATCACCAACTGGTATGGCAACTGCTTGGCATCTCACCACAAGGCACTACAGAGGGTAGTGAGTACGGCCCAGCACATCACTGGGGCCGAGCTCCCTTCCATCCAGGACCTCTGCCCTTGCTGTCTCTGCCTGGCCGGTTCCCCTCTTTCCACTGGGATTCTCTGCCTCTAACCCTATTACAGGGGCTGAGTCACTGGCTTACTGGGGCTCTCTCATGCCGTCCCTGGAGGGGGTGCCTCACCTGAGTGGGTTGATTCACTGATATGGTCATCCTGTCTGGGTTGGCGCCCCCCTTGGGTTGTGCCGTGGCGGAGATCTTTGTGGGCTATACTCAGCCTTGTCTCAGGATGGTAAGTTGGTGGTTGAAGATATCCCTCTAGTGGTGTGGGGGCTGTGCTTTGGCAAAGTGGGTGGGGTTATATCCTTCCTGTTTGGCCCTGTCCGGGGGTGTCCTCGGATGGGGCCACAGTGTCTCCTTACCCCTCCTGTCTCAGCCTCCAGTATTTATGCTGCAGTAGTTTATGTGTCGGGGGGCTAGGGTCAGTTTGTTATATCTGGAGTACTTCTCCTGTCCTATTCGGTGTCCTGTGTGAATCTAAGTGTGCGTTCTCTAATTCTCTCCTTCTCTCTTTCTTTCTCTCTCTCTCTCGGAGGACCTGAGCCCTAGGACCATGCCCCAGGACTACCTGACATGATGACTCCTTGCTGTCCCCAGTCCACCTGGCCGTGCTGCTGCTCCAGTTTCAACTGTTCTGCCTTATTATTATTCGACCATGCTGGTCATTTATGAACATTTGAACATCTTGGCCATGTTCTGTTATAATCTCCACCCAGCACAGCCAGAAGAGGACTGGCCACTCCACATAGCCTGGTTCCTCTCTAGGTTTCTTCTTAGGTTTTGGCCTTTCTAGGGAGTTTTTCCTAGCCACCGTGCTTCTACACCCGCATTGCTTGCTGTTTGGGGTTTTAGGCTGGGTTTCTGTACAGCACTTTCAGATATCAGCTGATGTACGAAGGGCTATATAAATACATTTGATTTGATTTGATTTATACCAGGCGGTGTCAGTGGAAGGCCCTAACACTTGTCAAAGGCTCCAACCACCCAATTAATAGACTGTTCTCTCTGCTACCATCTGGCAAGCGATATGATGCACCAAGTCTGGAATTAACAGGACCCTGAAAAGCTTCTCGCCACAAGCCTGCTAAATATTTAGCTACTATTTGCATTGACCCCCCTTTGCACAAACCTTTTTTGACTCATCACATACACTGCTGCTTCTCTTTCTTATCTATCTTGTTGTCTAGTCACTTTATTCCTAGTTATATGTTCATATCTACCTCAATAACCTTGTACCTCTGCATATCGACTCAGTACTGGTACCCTGTGTAGCCAAGTTATCATGACTCATTGTTTATTTAGTATTACTTTTATTATTACGTGTTATTACTTTTCTATTATTTCTCTATTTTCTGTCTCACTACATTGTTGGGAAGGGCCCGTAAGTAAGCATTTCACTGTTAGTCTACGCCTGTTGTTTACGAAGTATGTGACAAATACATTTAGATTTGATTTGACAGACACAAACACTCACACACAAACAACACATCATCACATCACTACACAGCACGTGGCAGAGTCAGACAAGAACACACTGGTGCACAGCACACTAAAACACACAGAGGAAGTCAGATCGGGACAGTGAAGAAATAGATTGTGTGGGGTGGTAAACAGACACACACGTGCATGAAGGTATTTAATATAGAATGAATATACATACATGTTAAGCAGTCGTAGCACCCCCCAAAAAAAAAAACACACCATAGACCTATTTAAAAATATATATAATATTACAGGAAATTAGCTTCAAAACTGCAACATTTTCTCTCAGCCTCATGGCAAAATGTGTAAAATAGCGTGTGATTAGCTATAAAACTGCAAAGTCTTCTTGCTCGAACCTTGCGGAGGACACCTGCCAATCTGCTCTACGCCACAGACAGTACGCACATTAATGTGCACACACGCACAGATGCACACACACAGCATGGTGACAGACAGGATATGCATGGTAACCAGGGAAACATCACAGGGAGCAGAGTGAACCAGCCAAAAGTCTGTGTATTCTCCTACCTGGACCCTGACTGTGTGTGTGTGTGTGTGTGTGTGTGTGTGTGTGTGTGTGTGTGTGTGTGTGTGTGTGTGTGTGTGTGTGTGTGTGTGTGTGTGTGTGTGTGTGTGTGTGTGTGTGTGTGTGTGTGTGTCCATGCATCCATGCATGTACAGTTGCGAAAGTATCGGCCCCCTTGAACTTTGGGACCTTTTGCCACATTTCAGGCTTCAAACATAAAGATATAAAACTGTATTTTTTGGTGAAGAATCAACAACAAGTGGGACACAATCAAGAAGTGGAACAACATTTATTGGATATTTCAAACTTTTTTAACAAATCAAAAACTGAGAAATTGGCCGTGCAAAATTATTCAGCCCCTTTACTTTCAGTGCAGCAAACTCTCTCCAGAAGTTCAGTGAGGATCTCTGAATGATCCAATGTTGACCTAAATGACTAATGATGATAAATACAATCCACCTGTGTGTAATCAAGTCTCCGTATAAATGCACCTGAACTGTGATAGTCTCAGAGGTCCGTTAAAAGCGCAGTTTTATATCTTTATCTTTATGTTTGAAGCCTAAAATGTGGCAAAGGGTCGCAAAGTTCAAGGGGGCCGAATACTTTCGCAAGGCACTGTATTTACTGTTTATTACTGTGTTTTATTATGGCTGTGGAGAGATAAAGGGGTATAGGAATGGACACACACTTTTACCTTCATTTTGTTCACCTCTAAGATACCATTTAATAAGGATCTAAGGTCTGAGCCGGTGTCCCTCTGCGCACCTACTATTTAAGTAACACACTAATTCATCATCAACAATCCCTCTCACACTCTCTCCCCTTTCCCTGTCATCCACCAACAGTTCTGTCATACCCTGATCTGTTTCACCTGTCTTTGTGATTGTCTCCACCCCCTTCCAGGTGTCGGCCATCTTCCCCATTATGCCCTGTGTATTTATACCTGTGTTCTCTGTTTGTCTGTTGCCAGTTCGTTTTGTTTCGTCAAGTCTTGATCCTGTTTCCTAGTTTTCCCGTTGTTGATCATTCTGTCTGCCCTGTTCCTGAGCCTGCCTGCCGTCCTGTACCTTTGCCCCACCTTTCTCGATTACTGACCTCTGCCTACCTGCCTTTTGCCTGCCCCTGTTTGATTAATAAACTGTTGTTACTTCAACTTTGTCTGCATCTGGTCTTACCTGAAACGTGATAAGTTCAGTGATTAACCTAAGATTATCTACACCACATACCCTCGCCTCCCTCCCCACCTATGCCGTCACCCCTCCCCTCTCAGCCCCTTCCTAATTTTTCCTTCCTATCCTCATATCCTTCTTCTCTACCTCACTCCTCTCTTCTCCTCTCACCCCCCTCTCCTGTCCTATCCTCTCCTCTCTTCCAGGCTGTAAATGTAAGACACTTAGCACAAGAAAACAAACATCCACAAGGGTCTGAAGAACCCAGAGAACCAGGAGCCTAGCACGAACCATAGGAGCCTGCCAGGAGCCACCTGCCATGTTGCGTCCATCCATCTACAAAGGACAGTGCTATCTGAGCCCTAACAAACATACCAATAACATCATGGTATTGTTCAGTATTGAACAATGTTTTTTTTGAAGGCGTAGGACAGACCCGTTCCTCACATATTTTTGTCTATTGAATAGGACAGAGGTAGAGATGAAAGGTAGAGGGGAGAGTTGCTGAAATAGCAAATCAAATCAAATGTTATTTGTCACATGTGCCAAATACAACAGAACTTACAGTGAAATGCTTACTTACAAGACCGAAACCAACAATGCAGTTTTAAGAAGAAAAAAAAGTGTTAAAGTATTTACTGAAATACACTTAAATAAATTAAATAAATTAAAATAGAAAAATAACAAATAAAGAGCAACAATAAAATAACAGAAGCGAGGCTATATACAGGGGGTACCTGTACAGAGTCAATGTGCGGGGGCACGGGTTAGTCAAGGTAATTGAGGTAATACGTGCATGTAGGTAGAGGTAAAGTATCTATGCATGGATAATAAACAGAGAGTAGTAGCAGCGTAAAAGAGGGGGTGGGGGAAGTGGGCAATGGAAACTGTTCAGGAGTCTTATGGCTTGGGGGTAGAAGGTTGCCGTACGGTAGCAGAGAGAACAGTCTATGACTAGTGTGGCTGGAGTCTTTGGCCATTTTTTTCGGCCTTCCTCTGGCACTGCCTGGTATAGAGATCCTGGATGGCAGGAAGCTTGGCCCCAGTGATGTACTGGGCCGTACGCACTACCCTCTGTAGTATCTTGCGGTCGGAGGCCGAGCAATTGCCATACCAAGCAGTGATGCAACCAGTCAGGATGGTCCTGATGGTGCAGCTGTAGAACTTTTGATGATGTGGACACCAAGGAACTTGAAGCTCTCAACCTGCTCCACTGCAGCCCCGTCGATGAGAATGGGGGCATGCTCAGTTCTCCTTTTTCTATAGTCCACAATCATCTCCTTTGTCTTGATCACGTAGAGGGAGAGGTTGTTGTCCTGGCAGTACACTGCCAGGTCTCTGACCTCCTTCCTATAGGCTGTCTCATCATTGTCGGTGATCAGGCCTACCACTGTTGTGTCGTCAGCAAACTTAATGATGGTGTTGGAGTCGTGCCTGGCCATGCAGTCCTGAGTGAACAGGGAGTACAAGAGGGGACTGAGAGCGCACCGTTGAGGATCAGCATGGAAGATGTATTGTTACCTCCCCTTACCACCTGGGGGCGGTCCGTCAGGAAGTCCAGGATCCAGTTGCAGAGGGAGGTGTTTAGTCCCAGGGTCCTTAGGTTAGTGATGAGCTTTGAGGGCACTATGGTGTTGAACGCTGAGCTGTTGTCAATGAATAGCATTCTCATGTAGGTG
Source organism: Oncorhynchus keta (assembly GCF_023373465.1). Classification (NCBI taxonomy): domain Eukaryota; kingdom Metazoa; phylum Chordata; class Actinopteri; order Salmoniformes; family Salmonidae; genus Oncorhynchus; species Oncorhynchus keta. Next base: position 23,195,057 of record NC_068427.1, on the reverse strand, counting down.
TTCCTTTTGTCCAGGTGGGAAAGGACAGTGTGGAGGTCAATAGAGATTGCATCATCTGTGGATCTGTTAGGGCGGTATCCAAATTGGAGTGGGTCCAGGGTTTCTGGGATGATGGTGTTGATGTGAGCCGTGACCAGCCTTTCAAAGCACTTCATGGCTACAGACATGAGTGCTACGGGTCGGTAGTAATTTAGGCAGGTTATCTTGGTGTTCTTGGGCACAGGGACTATGGTGGTCTGCTTGAAACATGTTGGTATTACAGACTTGGTCAGGGACAGGTTGAAAATGTCAGTTGCCAGTTGGTCAGTGCATTCTCAGAGTACACATCCTGGTAATCTGCCTGACCCTGCGGCCTTGTGAATGTTGACCTATTTAAAGGTGTTACTCACATCGGCTACGGAGTGCTTGATCACACAGTCGTCCAGAACAGCTGATGCTTTCAAGCTTGCTTCAGTGTTGCTTGCCTCGAAGCAAGCATAGAAGTAATTTAGCTCATCTGGTGGGCTGGTATCACTGGGCAGCTCGTAATAGTTTGCAAGCCCTGCCACATCCGACGAGAATTGGAGCAGGTGTAGTATTATTCAATTTTAGTCCTGTATTGACACTTTGCCTGTTTGATGGTTCATCACAGGGCATAACGGGATTTCTTATAAGCGTCTGGGAGAGAGTTAGATTTCCGCTCCTTGAAAGCAGCAGCTCTACCCTTTAACTCAGTGCGGAGGTTGCCTGTAATCCATGGCTTCTGGTTGGGGTATGTACGTACGGACACTGTAGGGACGACATCATCGATGCACTGATGAAACCAGTGACTGATGTGGTGTACTCTTCAATGCCATTGGAAGAATCCCGGAAATATTCCAGACTGTGCTAGCAAAACAGTCCTGTAGCTTAGCATCTGCGTCTTCTGACCACTTCCTTATTGAGCAAGTCACTGATACTTCCTGCTTCAGTTTTTGCATGTAAGCAGGAATAAGAAGGATAGAGTTATGGTCAGATTTGCCAAATGGAGGGCGAGGGAGAGCTATGTACGCATCTCTGTGTCACGTCCTGGCCATAGAGAGGCTTTTATTCTTAAAAGGCCAGGGTGTGACTAGGGTGGGCATTCTAGTTTCATTATTTCTATGGTTTCTATGTTTTGGCCGGGTATGGTTCTCAAACAGGGACAGCTGTCTATCGTTGTCTCTGATTGGGAATCATACTTAGGCAGCCTTTTTCCCTTTGTATTTTGTGGGTAGTTATCTTTGTTAGTGGCACTATAGCCCTAGTAAGCGTCACGGTCGATTCTTTGTTTCTTGTTTTGTTGGCGACATTACATAAATAAAGGAAAATGTACGCTCACCACACTGCACCTTGGTCCGGTCATTTCCACGACTGCGTCCGTGACACTGTGTGTGGAGTAAAGGCAGTCAAGAGTTTTTTTTCCTCTGGTTGCACATTTAACATGCTGGTAGAAATGTGGTAAAACGGTTTTAAGTTTCCCTGTAGTAAAGCCCCCGGCCACTAGGAGCGCCGCCTCTGTTTGAGCATTTTCTTGTTGACTTATGGCCTTATACTGCTCGCTGGGGGCAGTCTTAGTGCCAGCATCGGTTTGTGTTGGTAAATAGACAGCTACGAAAAATATAAATGAAAACTCTCTTAGTAAATAGTGTGGTCCACAGCTTATCATGAGAAACTCTTCCTCAGGCGAGCAGAACCTTGAGACTTCCTTAATATTAGATTTTGTGCACCAGCTGTTATTGACAAATAGACACAGACCGCCATCCCTTGTCTTTACCGGAGGCAGCTGTTCTATCTTGCTGATGGTTCGAAAACCCAGCCAGCTGTATGTTATCAATGTCGTCGTTCATCCACGACTCGGTGAAACACAAGATATTACAGTTTTTAATGTCCCGTTGGTAGGATAGTCTTGATCGGAGCTCATCCATTTTGTTATCCAATGATTGCACGTTAATAGGCTAATAGGACTGATGGTTGAGGGCGATCACTCACTCGCCTTTGGATCAACACAAGGAGATATCGGGGATGTAGATCGAGGAGCCATCTCTTCTTCATGCGAATGACAAGGATTTGGACCTTGTCAGGTGTCTGAAGTAAATCCTTCGTGTCCAACATGTTAAAGAAAAAATCGTTGTCCAGTACGAGGTGAGTAATCGCTGTCCTGGTATCCAGAAGCTCTTTCGGCCATAAGAGACAGTGGCAGAAACATTATACACAAATAACGCTAAAAAACACTCACAATAGCACAACTAGTTAGGAATCCGTAAAACGGCAGCCATCTCCTCCGGGGGCCATCATATCAGTCCAATGGGCATATCGGTCCAATGGGCATATCAGTCCAATGGGCATATCAGTCCAATGGGCATATCAGTCCAATGGGCATATCAGTCCAATGGGCATATCAGTCCAATGGGCATATCAGTCCAATGGGCATATCAGTCCAATGGGCTGGATTAAAACCCATTCTACAGCGGTATGAATCAATTACATTTCTCTGCCCAAAGATAGATTACTGTATGACAATATAGTATATTGATTTAATAACCTCTAGCACACAACTTTCCCTCTTCCTTTCCATTAACCCGCTAAGGTCGATATCCGCACCCCCACAAAAATCTAATTAGCATAATAAAAAAATCCCCATAAAAATCTTTCAGTTTAAGATAGAGATACATTTTTTTGCATTGGATGTGTCTCAAGCCACCGCATCCGCCGATGTCTCACTTTCGCATCTGCGGTGAAAGAGCTAGAGTGGTGTTTGTCAGACCATGAGACATCCCATAAATTGGTCTTCTCACCAAAAACTTCTGTAACGTCTGAACGGTATGGCCCCTCTGTGGAAAGATGAGACTTTCACGAACTTGATGGTGTTCGACGTTTTGCTCAACGACCCCCACAAGCGTCTTGTGACTCATCTGAAGTCAGTACAGTCGATCTGTAGCCTCCGAACAGTTTGGGCTACACACTAATATGAACCCTCTGTGGAAAGGGGAGTCTCTCATGAATACGTACACATGGTTTTGCTCTAGGACCCCCACAGGGGGTCCTAGACTTGTCTGAAGGTCCCCCGGTACCAGTTGGAAAAAATAAAGTACTGTGTATATGGAGACTATTTAGTGCCAAAAATAAGGGGTTAATTACATATACAAATAAATATATGTTTCCTGATCTTTATTATATCTCTCAGATATAGGACAGACACTTCAGAACCAACTGCCTTTGGAATTTTTGGGGAGAACGTAGTGAATCTGTTCTAAAATTCTAAATCAAACAGCAAAATGATCCCTCTTATGACCTTCTTAAAACAATTCCATATAACCCCCCCACACACACACACAAATACATACAAAACACACAAACAACCCCCCCCCACACACACACAAATACATACAAAACACACAAACAACCCCCCTCCCGCACGCACACACACATACCCTCCACCAACTGTTTAGTGCCAAAAGGTAAGGGCTTAAATACATGTAAATAAAATATATATATATTTCCTGATCTTTAGAACAAACTTCCTTTGGATTTTTTGGGGTGGTCTATCTGTTGTTCCATGTAGTGAATCTGTTTGTATTGGCTATTAGCAGTAAAGCCTAAATAAAAATCTTCATTATACACATTTAAACAGGGCTTAGACTATTGTAGGTTAGCTCTGTCTCTCGAAAACTTGAACTTCTAGGCCTACTGAGTGGATTCATACGGTAGAGAGGCCACTGAATGAATCATTAAAAACTCAGTAACCCCACAAACTATGATTAAAAAAAAATCTCAGTCTGTCTGTTAGGTACAGAAAAGCCCTTTGTTGCTGAATACATTTATAGTCCACCAGAGAGCTACTTCAGCCTGATATCAGCTTCTCCTACAATGTGATTCAATCTCATCATTATTTATGTGGGATATTGGTACCTGCACCCTCTCTACCTACTGTATCTGATCAGTATATTTCTGTGCAATATATGCTCTCTCTTCTAGATACTCTAAAATCAGTGTCCGGTGTAAGGTGATGTTTCACCGATATAGGTAGAGGTCAAATTGCCCTCCTCTAGGAAATATGAAGATATAATATCCTGAACACCGCTGGTTATTGAGGAGATTTCAATCATTCTGATAAGCTCCATTTGACTATTTATACAGTATCTCATCGTCAGTGAGCTCATATCCAGCAAGCTTTCTCTTTATCACTCCTTCTCTCACAGAGTCAGCGTCTCTTTCCCTCTTTTCTTCACTCAGTCTCTCCATCTTCTGGTTTATTTCCTTCTTTCTTCATCTCTTTTTAGGCATCCCATTTTTCTCTTGCTAGCTGCCTACTAACTAAGCTTCTCTATCCCTTTAGCACATGAATCAGCAAGACTGTGTATGTGTGTGTGTGTGTGTGTGTGTGTGTGTGTGTGTGTGTGTGTGTGTGTGTGTGTGTGTGTGTGTGTGTGTGTGTGTGTGTGTGTGTGTGTGTGTGTGTGTGTGTGTGTGTGTGTGTGTGTGTGTGTGTGTGTGTGTTTAACTATACTGTAAGAATAGTAAACAAGCATTTTACCTACTGCGGGCATTTTGAGAACACAAGGTCAGATGCTATTTGTAGGGGGTTTAAGGTTAAGGTTAGAATTATTGTTAGGGCTAGAATTAGGGTAGGAGTTAGGGTTAGTTTTAGGGGTAGGGTTAGGAGCTAGGGTTAGTTTTAGGGCTAGGGTTAGGAACTAGGTTAGTTTTAGTTTTAGCGGTAGGGTGAGGAACTAGGGTTAGTTTTAGGGGTAGGGTTAGGAGCTAGGGTTAGTTTTAGTTTTAGGGGTAGGTTTAGGAACTAGGGTTAGTTTTAGGGGTAGGGTTAGGAGCTAGGGTTAGTTTTAGGGGTAGGGTTATGAGCTAGGGTCAGTTTTAAGGTAAGGGTTAGGAGCTAGGTTTAGGGTTAGGGTTAAGGTTAGGTTTTCAGGTTAAAGTTAAAGTTAAGGTTACGGGTTAGGGTTAGGGTTAGCGTTAGCGTTAGGTTTAGGGCTAGGGGTTAGGGAAAATAGGATTTTGACTGAATTGACTGAATTGTGTGTCACTACAAGGTTAGTTGTACAAGACTGTGTGTGTGTGTGTGTGTGTGTGTGTGTGTGTGTGTGTGTGTGTGTGTGTGTGTGTGTGTGTGTGTGTGTGTGTGTGTGTGTGTGTGTGTGTGTGTGTGTGTGTGTGTGTGTGTGTGTGTGTGTGTGTTTGTGTGCTGACTGGAAAGGAGCCTAACACACTGAACTAATTTAACTGGTGTTATTGGGCGTTGTCTATCTTTACCAGAGCATTCAGTCATTAGGACACAGCTATAACATCTCTAGCAGTACACACCACACACTCCCACACAGTGTGTGTACCCTTGAGCAGTGCAGGGTCGAGCTCAATACAGCTACACACACAAACACACACACATTCACCTACACTAAAACCACTGAGGCCTTATTAATGTAGGTTGGCAGTCCCACAACACTTGGTGCCAATCCACATCCCCCATCCCACAGTCCTGTGCCAGAGTCTGGTAGGACACATCAAATTAAACTCTACGGTACCAGACAACGACTTTATGTGCAGATGTGTTCTCCAAACACCCACCAGCAAACATTTTCATAGACGGCAACAGAAGCTGCAGTACAGAGCTATATTTTCCACCCTGTTCAGTGTCTCGGTCCAGTGCACATCAGTTAATGCCTGCCTATGAATGCAGCAGCAGTGTAGGCCTATGTATGGTTTTGTGAGACAGGGGGAAGCGAGAGAAGGGGGTGAGGAAGGGAAGAAAGGGAGTGTTAGTGTAACGACCCTCGTCCTCCTCTTCTGAGGAGGAGTAGTGAGAAGGATCGGAGGACCAAAACGCAGCGTGGTAAGTGTCCATAATGTTTATTTTAAAACATAAACTGAACACTATGAAATACAAAACAAGAAACGTGAAATTAACGAAACAGTCCCGTGTGGCGACAAACACTGACACGGAAGACAAACACCCACAACCCAAAACTGAAACCCAGGCTACCTAAGTATGATACTCAATCAGGGACAACAATTGACAGCTGCCTCTGATTGAGAACCATACTTGGCCGAACTCAAAAACCAACATAGAAAAGCAAACATAGACTGCCCACCCAACTCACGCCCTGATCATTCTAAAACAAAGATAAAATAACAGAACTATGGTCAGAACGTGACAGTTAGCCCGTTAGCTGGTTAGTGCTGTCAGAGGGGATGTGACCACACAAACAAAGCGATTGTGTTGCATTTACGTCAGACAGCAGCTGTGGTTTACTCCTCCCCTCTCTCCCTGAAGCACAGTGAGAGGCAGCCAGACATCAGGGCTGGGAAAAAATATACACTCTAGGGAGCGTTGTGTGTTTGAAGTTGTATTAGTCCGACGCACATGATACAGATGGTTTACATTGTTTTATGAAATGATTACTTGCAGGTTCCTTCTCGACAATGCAACAACCAGAAGAAATAATTAAAAGATAAGAATAAAAACAGAACGTAAATGACTCAGTAGAATAGAATAAACATTTTAGCATAATTATAATACAGGAAAACACAATTTATACTACAATATTTACACATGTATCAGGGAATGGGGGATTGGGGGGCAAGTGTTTAAATTGTGCAGTATTAGCAATAGTAAACAAGTGTCCGGTAGCAGCAGTTCTGGTGTGTGTGTGTGTGTGTGTGTGTGTGTGTGTGTGTGTGTGTGTGTGTGTGTGTGTGTGTGTGTGTGTGTGTGTGTGTGTGTGTGTGTGTGTGTGTGTGTGTGTGTGAGAGAGATAGAGAGACAGAGAGAGACAGAGAAACAGAGAGACAAAGAGAGAGAGAGAGCTATAGAGAGAGAGACAGAAAGAGAAATAGAGAGATAGAGCAAGAGAGACAGAGAGAGATAGAGCTATAGAGATAGAGAGCTATAGAGAGAGAGAGAGAGACAGAGAGAGAAATAGAGAGATGGAGCAAGAGACAGAGAGAGAGACAGAGAGAGATAGAGAGAGAGAGATAGAGCAAGAGAGACAGAGAGAGAGACAGAGAGAGATAGAGAGAGAGAGAGATAGAGCAAGAGAGACAGAGAGAGAAATAGAGAGAGACAGAGAGAGAGAGAGAGAGAGAGAGAGAGAGAGAGAGAGAGAGAGAGAGAGAGAGAGAGAGAGAGAGATATCGTGTGTGCACTTGTAATAAATCAATATCTCCAACACTAAAAACGATGTGGAAAAAATTGGTGAAACAAATAATAAAGTTATCATAAATAGATTGAATCGTTTGCCAGATTGGAGGGACTTTTTATTTTAAAACCATCTTTTGAACACACATTCTTTCTCCATTTGAATTTGACAATGTTTCAGATTAGAAGCTTGCTGCTTTAAACTGAAGACTAAAACTGTTTTGGGTTGGATTAAAGAAATGACACGTATATTTATTTCCTAATACAATCCGACCTCAGCCTTTAGATTCAATACAATCTAGATTCAATCTGTATGCTAATTGACAAATGGCTCTGATAACCAAGGTGCCAGCCAGCCATTCCGAGAGGGCCACCACTCTTGCTAGCTCTATTGTTAGTAGAGGACAAGGAGGAAGGATGAAGGGTTTGGGGATGAGATCAGAGCCTGTCCATTTGGTGACAAAAATATCATTAAGTCTTGATCAAATTATTGTCATTTGAATAATGATTTAGTCTAGTTATTCTCAAAATTACAGAAACAGTAGGTGATTTTTGTCAACTAAATGCCCTTTCATTTTAGTCACATCACATTTGTATTTCCTCATTAGTGAACATAAATCACTGACTTCCATGCTTATTTATTTAACATTTATTTAACTAGGCAAGTCAGTTAAGAACAAATTCTTATTTACATGACGGCCTACCCCGGATGACGCTGGGGCAATTGTGCGCTGCCCTATGGGACTTCCATTCACGGCCGGTTGTGATTCAACCTGGAATCAAACCAGGTCTGTAGTTACGCCTCTAGCACTGAGATGCAGTTCCATAGACCGCTGCGCCCGAAGGACAACCATCTCTGCAGCACTCTACCAATCAGGCCTTTATGGTAGAGTGGACAGACAGAAGCCACTCCTCAGTAAAAGGCACATTCATTTGAGATGCCCTATTCATTTGAGCTGGAATACACCGAAGAGGAGTTGAGACAACGAGAACAAGACTCCAACTGGTGGTGCCAATGCGGGTGCTGTCCAGCCATGCTGACAGAAGAGGAGCGTCTGTGCTGCAACGAATTTGATCATGGACAGTTCTTACTGGAGATGGTCACTTCAGACCCCATGGATCGTGTGTCTGGGACACCATCAAAGTTTTGACGCACATATGGACAGAGGTGTGCTGGAGACATTCTTCAGAACCTCCAAGATCAACTGGCGACGGCAGCCTGGACCAGCTGAACCAGGAAGGCAAATAACACACGAGGTAAGTTGTTTTGTTGTCGGTAGCTAGCTAGCAATACAAGCTGTCTTTTCACAAATGACAGGGCTTTCTAGTACGACAAGCCAAGATAGCCAAGTTGATCTATCTAGCTTTGTTAGCTATACCCAAAATGTACCGTAGTCTAATGTTATAGATATGTAGCTAACGTTGCCAAGCTTTATTTTTGTACACCTTTTCATGATATCCGATTGGCAGTTACAGTCTTGTCCCATCACTACAACTCCCATACGGACTCGGGAGAGGCAACGGTTGAGAGTCATGTGTCCTTCGAAACACGACCCTGCCAAGCAGCACTGCTTCTTGACACTGCTCGCTTAACCTGGAAGCCAGCCAATGTATCAGAGGAAACACTGCATAACCGAAGTCAGCTTGCAGGCGCCCGGCCCGCCATAAAGAGTCACTAGAACACGATGGGAAAAGGAAATTCCGGCCAGCCAAACCCACCTCTAACCCGGACAACGCTGGGCCAATTGTGCGCCGCCTTATGGGTCTCCCCGTCACAATTGGCTGTGACACAGCCTGGGATGGAACCAGGGGCTGTAGTGATGCCTCAAGCACTGCAAGGCAGTGCATTAGACAGCTGCACCACTCTAAAGGAGACTATTCCTGTGTGTTGTGGCTAGCTAGCAAATGTGTCTACACAATGATTACCAATGAAAGTATGATAACATTTGTTTTTGTCGTTCTCTTACAGACAATACCGTTTGGTGACCTACAGATTCTTTTGGAGTATGTTCTATGTGGGGAGAAGCTAAGTACAGGACCTAGAATCCCCTTGCCTGAGTGTGTTGTTGGATCCATTCAAGCTATTTTTCCCTCACATGCTGGATATAAATAAGTTGATGACTCAAGAGATGTGAAAGGTCCATAACAACAATTTGCCCTTGTATCAAAGTAACACAGAACACCTCACTGTACCCATCAAGAAAATATTTTCACATAACACATTTTTTTTATGGTTATTTATCTTTCATTGTAAGTGCATAATTGTCATCTGTAATGGTCATTAGGATGTAAATATAACAACATAGTACAGTAGGTGAAAAACATGCAGTGGCTTGCGAAACATTCACCCCCCTTGGCGTTTTTCCTATTTTGTTGCCTTACAAACTGGAATTAAAATTAAAATTGATATAATTCGATTTACACAACATGTCTACCACTTTGAAGATCCAAAGTATTTTTTATTGTGAAATAAACAAGAAATAATACAAAAAATGTGAAAACTTGAGCGTGCTTAAACCTCTTAGAGCTCCCCCCTACTTTGTGCAATTTTCGCCTGAAGGCATACCCAAATCTAACAGCCTGTAGCTCAGGCACAGAACCAAGGATATGCATATTCTTGGTACCATTTGAAAGAAAACACTCTGAAGTTTGTGTAAATGTGAATTGAATGTAGGAGAATACAACACAATAGATCTGGTTTAGATAAAACAATGATAAAAAACATACGTTTTTTATTTTTATATCATCATCTTTAAAATGAACAAGATAAAACAAACATTCAGATAGGATAATGGGGACAACTTCAGTGAAAAATATAAGAGGGCAACAGTACTTGTGCAACGTTTCAGAATGATAACTTCCAAAATGAGTGTGCTACATGACATGTATCATGAAGTCACCCAGGTGTCCCACACAAGTAGCCCAAATGTACCCATGTGGCCAAATTGGTGAAGGTATACATTTTGAAACAAATAACTGTATACAAAATACCAAAATGGTATTCTAACACCCCCCCCCAAAAAAAAAGAAATGGAGAGAAAAACAACAAATATATGAAAAAAATATATATATACATTTACAAAATAACATGGGTAACTATTTACACACTTTCAATATTTGGAAACCCCTCAGTCCTCTATCAAATCAAATATATTTAGATAGCCCCAGCCTAAAACCCCAAACAGCAAGCAATGCAGGTGTAGAAGCACAGTGGCTAGGAAAAACTCCCTAGAAAGGCAAACACCTAGGAAGAAACCTAGAGAGGAACCAGGCTATGAGGGGTGGCCAGTCCTCTTCTGGCTGTGCCGGGTGGAGATCACAGTGGTTGTAGAGGGTGCAACAGGACAGCACCTCAAGAGTAAAAATGAACAGTTTAGGGTTCCATAGCCGCAGGCAGAACAGTTGAAACTGGAACAGCAGCAAGGCCAGGTGGATTGGGGACAACAAGGAGTCATCATGCCAGGTAGTCCTTACACATGGTCCTAGGGCTCAGGTCCTCCGAGAGAGAGAGAAAGAGAGAATTAGAGAGAGCATACCTAAATTCACACAGGACACCGGATAAGACTCCCATTTGGAGTCAGTGTCACTGTCAAAGAAAATGTTCAGTTAGAATAGTTTCACATATGAGCCCTGTATCAACAGGATTTCAGCTAGATCTACTGTCTCTTTTATATTATGACAGACCAGTTAGATCTACTGTCTCTTTTATATTATGACATTTCAGCTAGATCTACTGTCTCTTTTATATTATGACATTTCAGCTAGATCTACTGTCTCTTTATATTATGACAGACCAGCTAGATCTACTGTCTCTTTATATTATGACAGACAGCTAGATCTACTGTCTCTATTATATTATGACATTTCAGCTAGATCTACTGTCTCTTTTATATTATGACATTTCAGCTAGATCTACTGTCTCTTTATATTATGACCAGCTAGATCTACTGTCTCTTTATATTATGACAGACCAGCTAGATCTACTGTCTCTTTATATTATGACAGACCAGCTAGATCTACTGTCTCTTTATATTATGACAGACCAGATAGATCTACTGTCTCTATTATATTATGACAGACCAGCTAGATCTACTGTCTATTATATTATGACAGACCAGCTAGATCTACTGTCTCTATTATATTATAACAGACCAGCTAGATCTACTGTCTCTATTGTATTATGACAGACCAGCTAGATCTACTGTCTCTTTTACATTATGACAGACCAGCTAGATCTACTGTCTCTATTATATTATGACAGACCAGCTAGATCTACTGTCTCTATTATATTATGACAGACCAGCTAGATCTACTGCCTCTTTTATATTATGACAGACCAGCTAGATCTACTGTCTCTATTATATTATGACAGACCAGCTAGATCTACTGTCTCTTTTATATTATGACAGACCAGCTAGATCTACTGTCTCTTTTATATTATGACAGACCAGCTAGATATACTGTCTCTATTATAATATGACAGACCAGCTAGATCTACTGTCTCTATTATATTATGACAGACCAGCTAGATCTACTGTCTCTTTATATTATGACAGACCAGCTAGATCTACTGTCTCTATTATATTATGACAGACCAGCTAGATCTACTGTCTCTTTTATATTATGACAGACCAGCTAGATCTACTGTCTCTATTATATTATGACAGACCAGCTAGATCTACTGTCTCTATTATATTATGACAGACCAGCTAGATCTACTGTCTCTATTATATTATGACAGACCAGCTAGATCTACTGTCTCTATTATATTATGACAGACCAGCTAGATCTACTGTCTCTATTATATTATGACAGACCAGCTAGATCTACTGTCTCTATTATATTATGACAGACCAGCTAGATCTACTGTCTCTATTATATTATGACAGACCAGCTAGATCTACTGTCTCTATTATATTATGACAGACCAGCTAGATCTACTGTCTCTATTATATTATGACAGACCAGCTAGATCTACTGTCTCTATTATATTATGACAGACCAGCTAGATCTACTGTCTCTATTATATTATGACAGACCAGCTAGATCTACTGTCTCTTTTATATTATGACAGACCAGCTAGATCTACTGTCTCTATTATATATGACAGACCATTTCAGCTAGATCTACTGTCTCTATTATATTATGACAGACCAGCTAGATCTACTGTCTCTATTATATTATGACAGACCAGCTAGATCTACTGTCTCTATTATATTATGACAGACCAGCTAGATCTACTGTCTCTATTATATTATGACAGACCAGCTAGATCTACTGTCTCTATTATATTATGACAGACCAGCTAGATCTACTGTCTCTATTATATTATGACAGACCAGCTAGATCTACTGTCTCTATTATATTATGACAGACCAGCTAGATCTACTGTCTCTATTATATTATGACAGACCAGCTAGATCTACTGTCTCTATTATATTATGACAGACCAGCTAGATCTACTGTCTCGTATATTATGACAGACCAGCTAGATCTACTGTGTCTATGTCTCCATTATATTATGAAAGACTAGCTAGATCTACTGTCTCTATTATATTATCACAGACCAGCTAGATCTACTGTCTCTATTATATTATGACAGACCAGCTAGATCTACTGCCTCTATTATATTATGACAGACCAGCTAGATCTACTGTCTCTATTATATTATGACAGACCAGCTAGATCTACTGTCTCTATTATATTATGACAGACCAGCTAGATCTACTGTCTCTATTATATTATGACAGACCAGCTAGATCTACTGTCTCTATTATATTATGACAGACCAGCTAGATCTACTGTCTCTATTATATTATGACAGACCAGCTAGATCTACTGTCTCTATTATATTATGACAGACCAGCTAGATCTACTGTCTCTATTATATTATGACAGACCAGCTAGATCTACTGTCTCTATTATATTATGACAGACCAGCTAGATCTACTGTCTCTATTATATTATGACAGACCAGCTAGATCTACTGTCTCTATTATATTATGACAGACCAGCTAGATCTACTGTCTCTATTATATTATGACAGACCAGCTAGATCTACTGTCTCTATTATATTATGACCAGCCAGCTAGATCTACTGTCTCTATTATATTATGACAGACCAGCTAGATCTACTGTCTCTATTATATTATGACAGACCAGCTAGATCTACTGTCTCTATTATATTATGACAGACCAGCTAGATCTACTGTCTCTATTATATTATGACAGACCAGCTAGATCTACTGTCTCTATTATATTATGACAGACCAGCTAGATCTACTGTCTCTATTATATTATGACAGACCAGCTAGATCTACTGTCTCTATTATATTATGACAGACCAGCTAGATCTACTGTCTCTATTATATTATGACAGACCAGCTAGATCTACTGTCTCTATTATATTATGACAGACCAGCTAGATCTACTGTCTCTATTATATTATGACAGACCAGCTAGATCTACTGTCTCTATTATATTATGACAGACCAGCTAGATCTACTGTCTCTTTTATATTATGACAGACCAGCTAGATCTACTGTCTCTATTATATTATGACAGACCAGCTAGATCTACTGTCTCTATTATATTATGACAGACCAGCTAGATCTACTGTCTCTATTATATTATGACAGACCAGCTAGATCTACTGTCTCTATTATATTATGACAGACCAGCTAGATCTACTGTCTCTATTATATTATGACAGACCAGCTAGATCTACTGTCTCTATTATATTATGACAGACCAGCTAGATCTACTGTCTCTATTATATTATGACAGACCAGCTAGATCTACTGTCTCTATTATATTATGACAGACCAGCTAGATCTACTGTCTCTATTATATTATGACAGACCAGCTAGATCTACTGTCTCTCTATTATATTATGACAGACCAGCTAGATCTACTGTCTCTATTATATTATGACAGACCAGCTAGATCTACTGTCTCTATTATATTATGACAGACCAGCTAGATCTACTGTCTCTATTATATTGACAGACCAGCTAGATCTACTGTCTCTATTATATTATGACAGACCAGCTAGATCTACTGTCTCTATTATATTATGACAGACCAGCTAGATCTACTGTCTCTATTATATTATGACAGACCAGCTAGATCTACTGTCTCTATTATATTATGACAGACCAGCTAGATCTACTGTCTCTATTATATTATGACAGACCAGCTAGATCTACTGTCTCTATTATATTATGACAGACCAGCTAGATCTACTGTCTCTATTATATTATGACAGACCAGCTAGATCTACTGTCTCTATTATATTATGACAGACCAGCTAGATCTACTGTCTCTATTATATTATGACAGACCAGCTAGATCTACTGTCTCTATTATATTATGACAGACCAGCTAGATCTACTGTCTCTATTATATTATGACAGACCAGCTAGATCTACTGTCTCTATTATATTATGACAGACCAGCTAGATCTACTGTCTCTATTATATTATGACAGACCAGCTAGATCTACTGTCTCTATTATATTATGACAGACCAGCTAGATCTACTGTCTCTATTATATTATGACAGACCAGCTAGATCTACTGTCTCTATTATATTATGACAGACCAGCTAGATCTACTGTCTCTTTATATTATGACAGCTAGATCTACTGTCTCTATTATATTATGACAGACCAGCTAGATCTACTGTCTCTATTATATTATGACAGACCAGCTAGATCTACTGTCTCTTTTATATTATGACAGACCAGCTAGATCTACTGTCTCTATTATATTATGACAGACCAGCTAGATCTACTGTCTCTCTATTATATTATGACAGACCAGCTAGATCTACTGTCTCTTTTATATTATGACAGACCAGCTAGATCTACTGTCTCTATTATATTATGACAGACCAGCTAGATCTACTGTCTCTATTATATTATGACAGACCAGCTAGATCTACTGTCTCTTTATATTATGACAGACCAGCTAGATCTACTGTCTCTATTATATTATGACAGACCAGCTAGATCTACTGTCTCTTTTATATTATGACAGACCAGCTAGATCTACTGTCTCTCTATTATATTATGACAGACCAGCTAGATCTACTGTCTCTATTATATTATGACAGACCAGCTAGATCTACTGTCTCTATTATATTATGACAGACCAGCTAGATCTACTGTCTCTATTATATTATGACAGACCAGCTAGATCTACTGTCTCTATTATATTATGACAGACCAGCTAGATCTACTGTCTCTATTATATTATGACAGACCAGCTAGATCTACTGTCTCTATTATATTATGACAGACCAGCTAGATCTACTGTCTCTATTATATTATGACAGACCAGCTAGATCTACTGTCTCTATTATATTATGACAGACCAGCTAGATCTACTGTCTCTATTATATTATGACAGACCAGCTAGATCTACTGTCTCATACTATGACAGACCAGCTAGATCTACTGTCTCATATTATGACAGACCAGCTAGATCTACTGCCTCCATTATATTATGACAGACCATCTAGATCTACTGTCTCTATTATACTATGACAGACCAGCTAGATCTACTGTCTCTATGTTATGACAGGCAAGCTAGATCGACTGTCTCGATTGTATTATGACAGACCAGCTAGATCTACTGTCTTTATTATACTATGACAGACCAGCTAGATCGACTGCCTCTATTATATTATGACAGACCAACTAGATCTACTGTCTCTATTATATTATGACAGACCAGCTAGATCTACTGTCTCTATTTTATACTATGACAGACCAGCTACATCGACTGCCTCTATTATATTATGACAGACCAGCTAGATCTACTTTCTCTATTATATTAAGACAGACCAGCTAGATCTACTGTCTCATATTATGACAGACCAGCTAGATCTACTGTCTCATATTATGACAGACCAGCTAGATCTACTGTCTCTATTATATTATGACAGACCAGCTAGATCTACTGTCTCTATTATATTATGACAGACCAGCTAGATCTACTGTCTCTATTATATTATGACAGACCAGCTAGATCTACTGTCTCTATTATATTATGACAGACCAGCTAGATCTACTGTCTCTATTATATTATGACAGACCAGCTAGATCTACTGTCTCTATTATATTATGACAGACCAGCTAGATCTACTGTCTCTATTATATTATGACAGACCAGCTAGATCTACTGTCTCTTTTATATTATGACAGACCAGCTAGATCTACTGTCTCTATTATATTATGACAGACCAGCTAGATCTACTGTCTCTATTATATTATGACAGACCAGCTAGATCTACTGTCTCTATTATATTATGACAGACCAGCTAGATCTACTGTCTCTATTATATTATGACAGACCAGCTAGATCTACTGTCTCTATTATATTATGACAGACCAGCTAGATCTACTGTCTCTTTTATATTATGACAGACCAGCTAGATCTACTGTCTCTATTATATTATGACAGACCAGCTAGATCTACTGTCTCTATTATATTATGACAGACCAGCTAGATCTACTGTCTCTATTATATTATGACAGACCAGCTAGATCTACTGTCTCTTTTATATTATGACAGACCAGCTAGATCTACTGTCTCTATTATATTATGACAGACCAGCTAGATCTACTGTCTCTATTATATTATGACAGACCAGCTAGATCTACTGTCTCTATTATATTATGACAGACCAGCTAGATCTACTGTCTCTATTATATTATGACAGACCAGCTAGATCTACTGTCTCTATTATATTATGACAGACCAGCTAGATCTACTGTCTCTATTATATTATGACAGACCAGCTAGATCTACTGTCTCTATTATATTATGACAGACCAGCTAGATCTACTGTCTCTATTATATTATGACAGACCAGCTAGATCTACTGTCTCTTTTATATTATGACAGACCAGCTAGATCTACTGTCTCTATTATATTATGACAGACCAGCTAGATCTACTGTCTCTATTATATTATGACAGACCAGCTAGATCTACTGTCTCTATTATATTATGACAGACCAGCTAGATCTACTGTCTCTATTATATTATGACAGACCAGCTAGATCTACTGTCTCTATTATATTATGACAGACCAGCTAGATCTACTGTCTCTATTATATTATGACAGACCAGCTAGATCTACTGTCTCTTTTATATTATGACAGACCAGCTAGATCTACTGTCTCTTTTATATTATGACAGACCAGCTAGATCTACTGTCTCTATTATATTATGACAGACCAGCTAGATCTACTGTCTCTTTTATATTATGACAGACCAGCTAGATCTACTGTCTCTATTATATTATGACAGACCAGCTAGATCTACTGTCTCTATTATATTATGACAGACCAGCTAGATCTACTGTCTCTATTATATTATGACAGACCAGCTAGATCTACTGTCTCTATTATATTATGACAGACCAGCTAGATCTACTGTCTCTGTTATATTATGACAGACCAGCTAGATCTACTGTCTCTTTTATATTATGACAGACCAGCTAGATCTACTGTCTCTATTATATTATGACAGACCAGCTAGATCTACTGTCTCTATTATATTATGACAGACCAGCTAGATCTACTGTCTCTGTTATATTATGACAGACCAGCTAGATCTACTGTCTCTGTTATATTATGACAGACCAGCTAGATCTACTGTCTCTATTATATTATGACAGACCAGCTAGATCTACTGTCTCTTTTATATTATGACATTTCAGCTAGATCTACTGTCTCTATTATATTATGACAGACCAGCTAGATCTACTGTCTCTATTATATTACGACATTTCAACTAGATCTACTGTCTCTATTATATTATGACATTTCAGCTAGATCTGGCAAGTTTTCGACAACTGACGAGCATTGCGTTTCTACAAGTAGAAATAGTAGGTTTGTCAGTACCAGGTCTGTACACAGCAGAAAGGTATTTTGTTCTAGCAAGAGAAGGAACAGCCTCCTACTGTCCTAAATACCTATCGGCAGAGATATTTCTGTGTGTTAATGCACATTTATGTCATTAAAGCAGCCCAGTGATGTCCTCGCTCTTTGTGTAATGCCCTTTGACATAGATCAACAACAACAAGAAGTGACAGAGATCATCTGATAGCGTAGCTGTATGTTTTCAAGGTGGGCGCGTCTGTGTGTGTGTACTCAATGCGTGGGGCCACTGGAGCATGTGTTTCACATATGGGGTCTCAAGACTGTTTAGTGTATTTAAAAAGACTTCTATTTACTTGCCTCGTGCTAAGAGACGTTACAGTACTATGTTAATAAACACACAAACATGTCAGGAGTCAAACACACAGACTAATGTCAGATTGTTTGGGAATGTCGTCACATTGACGTCAGGTAACAAATTGAACAATATTTTACGTGACACCAAACCCTCCATCTACCCTCGTCATTGCAGAACTCTCACTCCTACATCTCACAACCCCTGTTCTCAGAATTGGTCCAAGGAGTGCAACAACTCTTCAGCTTTTATTACCAGCTCTAATAATAACAGAGTGACCTACTGTGCCCGACTGAATGGAATATCAATGTGAGAATTTGAGAAACACACACTCATGCTTGCTCTGTCACACAGGCGTGCACGCACACACACACACACATCGGCCTTGTATCAAGCCTGGATGCCCCCGAGAAGTCTGTTCCCTATGTAGCACCAGTGAGACTGACTGTACACAAAGCAGTAAGCCTGGTATAAATATTTAAACACTTCACCCACTCGCTCCACTCATAGTCTCTGCTTTATGATGCCATGGGCATTTAAACACCCCCTAAGGAACTCATGTCTGCACACACACACACACACACACACACACACACACACACACACACACACACACACACACACACACACACACGCACCACACACACATGCATATGAGTGTATACACATATTTTAAAAAGGCTGGGTTATTTGGCTGACTCAACTGCTGGGTTGTAGGTGTTGGGTCACTTAGTCTGGTTGTGTTATTGATGCTGGATTATTGGTGTTGGGTCATTGAGATATGACCCAGTCATTTAGCAGACAACTTACACAAGACATTAGGGTTAAGTACATTGCTCAAGGGCACATTGACAGATTGTTCACTTAGTCAGCTCAGTGATTTGAACCAGTGACCTTTTGGTTACTGGCCCAACACTCTTAACCGCTAGGCTACCTGACTTCCTAGAGGGGGAGTTTAGAAGGTGCGTGGCATTCAGCTAGTTCTCGTCTTTTTAGTCACCCATGAGTGTAAATGTAATTTCTGTTCATCTGTTGTGTTGCTTAGTTATCACATTTTAAAGTTGAACATTGACATTTTTGATGCTTTTAAAGAGACTTACAGAAGAAGTATGTGACTTTACTAAAAGCCTATGTGAAACCTGTAGTTGAGGTGCATTAAGGTGCTACACCTTACACCGATGTACAAAATATTACAGCCATGTTCACATTGGCAGTGACTCGAATCCTGTTTATTTGCATATCTGATTCAAGTATGTCGTTTTTTCTGAAGTCTTTACAGCCAAAAAGCACATGGAATCAAATATTTCAAACCACATTTCAAATCACCTTCATAGGTGGCTTGAAGTTGGATACAAATCTGATTTGTGGCCAAACGTGTGTCTGAACGGTCAAATCTGATTTATATGAACATGTGGTAGGTAGCAAACTAGCTTGCTAATTGTTATCAAACAATTTAGTGAATATGCTAAAATAAATGTGCATGCTTATTCGTTTGTATTATCTTTTACCAGATCTAATGTGTTTCATTTTCCTAAATTCCTTTCAAATGATACCAAGAATATATATATATATATATATATATATATCTTTTCTTCAGGTCCTGAGCTACAGGCAGATCTGGATTGGTGTTGGGACTGGTACTGGATCTGCAGAGGGGATGAAGGACAACATGAGGAGCAAGCAGACACGCAAGGGAGCCCTAGACCCAGAGGTCAATGGTGGCACTCCCCTGTGGTCCGCTCGCTCCGGAGGAAGGTTCGATATTTGGTCTAGAGGTCTTCACAGATCCACCTGTATCCAAATACCCGACCCAGTCCGGGACCCGAGCGGGTCCAGATCCAGAATTCAGAATAATGTCACAGGTCTGGATCGTATGTGATATGATTGTCACAGGCCTAAGGATATGTGTAATTTTAACTCACTTGTCCGGAAGAGCCTGTACAGATCCGAAAGTGACTGTGGCAGTAGTCAGAGAGAGAGAAATTTGATAATTCATGCTACTGCTCTATTTTGTCAGGAGAGTGGAGCGTTGTTTGTGTAGCTCGTTGTTGGATAATCATAAGTCATCAAAGCGCCAATAGGCTACAGTCATAGAGCCGTGTGTGGCAAAAGGTAGGAGATATCTAATCAATAGAAGATGGAATTAAAAGTTCAAGGAGAAGGATAGGCTACAACGAACAAGAGCTAATGTTAGCTAGCTTAACAAGCTTCTTCCGGTTTGAGGCAGTCAAGACAGGTATTACGTAATCATATTTGATAAGTAACCTCGCAAGTCTACTATCGCGTGAGTCGGCTTGGTTGGTTGGTTGCTGTCTCGTCTCTCCCTCCCTCCTCCTTGCTCACTGTGTCACACCTTTACAGTATAGCCCCTCCCCAGCCTGCTAGAGCGGCACCTCTCTTCCTCCTCTCGCGCTTTATCAGCACCGGTTAATAAAGTAGCTTAAAAAATGATTTTCTGCTGCTTCCCTCACTCGGATCGGACCAGGTCTGGATCTGACCAAGTCTATATGGAATTGATCTAGTCTTCAGGTTAGTTCGGAATGGCTATCTATATTTAAACACTTTATTTATGCATATCGGATCCAGGTGGGAGTACCCCAGGTCCATTTGGGAACGGGTCCAACTTTTTGGACCCATGAAGACCTCCATTTTGGTCCCTCCTCTGCCTCACTTCTGGTGTTCCTGTTCTGTGACTGGGTCTGGAACTGGGATTGGATCTGCAGAGGAGAGGAAGGACAACCTGGCGGAGTGAACCGACACACTTGGATGCCCAGGACCAGGAGGTCAGTGATGGTACTCCACTGTGGCCTACTCACTCTGGGTTTAGGTCTAGATCTTTGGTCCTTCCTCTGTGCCTCTTCTGGTGTGGGGATGAATGGTTCCTGGTTATGGTAGGGTTCTGTGAGAGGGATAGGTGTTGTTGGAGGAAGGGGGGAAGAGATGGAGAGGGGGAAGGGGGTGGTGGAGAATATGTTGATCTCCATGGGCTGGTGCTGAAGGAGGAATACTGCGAAGGCTGGATGCTGGAGGACAGAGGGAACAAACAGGGCCTGCCCTGGCCTCAGAGCACTCAACAGTTGATATGCGTGTTCAATGTGATTACCTACGTGTGGAAAGTTCTCTGTATGTACCTTGTGCTATCCATCCATAGATTCCCTAGTGTGGAGGCAACCGTGAACAGCTGTCTGAGTAAAGTCCTTCTGTTCGGATTGTGTTGTCAGGGTCATGATGATGGGTTATTGGAGGAGTCCAGGTCTGATCCTTTCATTGCACATTTGGATGAGGGCCTCTAGCAGGTAGTTTGTGTTGTTGGGTGATTATTGGCTGTTCACATGCCTCCCCACTGAATGCCTGGTGGCACCCTGTACTGACTTGGTTATAGACATGGTGATAGAATGGGAATGCTGGGATGAGTGACGGCTGGCTGGTTTGCTGCTATGTGGGATCAGGAGCAGGGAGGTCTACGGGGGTGGATCTGGATTGTTAAGGAGCAGGGGGAGGAGTCTGGCAGTAGGGAGTATGGTAAGGAAAATCAAGGGCAGTTGGTGGTGGGAGAGGGGGATCAGGGACCATAAGGTGCAGGGAGTAGCAATCAGAAGAAGCAATGGACTGGGAGGGGGGGTGGTATGGTGAGGGGTCTAGGAGGGGAGACAGTTTCTCGGAGGGGATAGGGGTCATGCTTGCTGGTGTTGGTGTTTGGGTTCTTGGCTGGTCTTCTGGTCTGGTCTCTTGTTGGTCTGTTGTTTGTCTGTTTTTTCCCCTTTTTGTAATTTTGTCCAGTTTGGGTCGTCGTCTAAGAACTGGAGTTGCTCCCCTTTGACCAGGGGTTTGGAGAGGGTGGAGGTGGCTAGGAAAGGATTTGTTAGTGGGGTTGGTGGCATTGGCCAGTAGAAACTGGGGCAGGTTCTGAAGTAGTCACCTTTCCTGCACAGGTTACAGGGGCGTATGGTGGTACAGTCTGAGGTGGGATGGTTGTCTTTACAGATCTTGCAGATGATGGCTGTGCAGGCTGTAATAGTGATGATGTCTGGGCATGCATTAATAGGGGACGGAGCCCATGTTGTTCCCTAACGTGAACCAGTCATTTCCGTTTCCCTAGTCCAGACCTTGGCTTCATCCAGGACTCTCCTAACCACTGACTTGAGGGTGGCAAAACGTGGTAACCAGACTTCCATGTTGTGCTCTTAGATGCTTTCATTGTGAAATTGGACTGTTGTTCCCCAGCATACTTTTGATTCTGTGTCTGAGAGTGGAAATTTACATTACATTTACATTTAAGTCATTTAGCAGACGCTCTTATCCAGAGCGACTTACAAATTGGTGCATTCACCGAAATACTTGTTAAATGGGACCTTATCTTCACAATTTCTGTATTTTAACCAAAACTGTTCTAGTAGCTGGGGGGTCTTGAATCACCCTGGTTTCAAATGATTCCTTTAGCCCTGGGGGTTTTACCAGGCAGTTCAGGTCAGATGGCACAAAGCCCATACCTCTCTGGAGAACTGCTGTGCTGAATTCCAGACGGCTCATCATTTCTGGATTGCCGGTTGTTGTTGCTGCTCCTGTTGCTCCCCGGCGATTGGCGGCTCCGTCCTCGGAACCCTCCTCGTTGGAGAATAGCGTCAGCCTCATCACGTTGTAGCAGCGCATGGCTTCTGGGTTCATCCCGGTC
This sequence comes from Oncorhynchus keta, assembly GCF_023373465.1. NCBI lineage: Eukaryota > Metazoa > Chordata > Actinopteri > Salmoniformes > Salmonidae > Oncorhynchus > Oncorhynchus keta. The sequence goes on along the minus strand of NC_068427.1, from coordinate 23,171,990 downwards.
ATATTGTTCAGGTGAGGGATGGTGGTTTTTGGGTCTGCTCCGGTCCTGCAGGAGGAGGAAGGACAAACCTCAGAGTGAGCAGACACACCTGGAAGCCCGTGACCCAGAGGTTAATGGTTGCACTCCCCTGTGGTCTGCTTGCTCCAGGTGAAGGTTGGCGTCTTTGGTTCTTCCTCCATGCCTCTGGTTCGGGTGGTGAAGGTGTCTGGTCTGGGCTCTCTTTCTGTTGGTCTGCTCTGGGTGGTTGGTGGTCAGCTGGTCCTGGTCTGGTCGTGGTGGCCTGAGGGCAGATGGGTAAAAAATAAAAGCAGGGGAGGAGGGCTGCAGTCCAAGGGTAGAGGGAGTAAAAGCCAATTAACGCTTGATATTACGAAAATGTGTTCGGAATGTGACGCAATTTCAAAGCCCCCAGAGGCACGCAGAGGCCAAATTGAGCTCCTTACCGCTTCAACGTGCACCTCCCAAATTGGAACAATGCAGAGGGCTCCGTATTGACATGATTTGTTGACAGTAGGTGGGAGCTGGAGGTCCGGTATAAACACAAACTCACTTCCTTGACAACGTCCTTCACAACAGCTCTGCTCAACTGCGCAGCTCCGCAAAGCACAAGAAGTATGAATGCCCTGAATTCTGCAGAGGCCGTACCACCGTAAATGCTGCACAGCCAATGCAGACGTTGGAAGGACCATACTGTGCCTTTTAGGCTCGCCTCAACAGCACTCTAAATCGGAGGGGGAGTCTGGGTGGTCCGTGGACTGGTGAGTCAGGTCACGGTCAAGCCACTGTTACCTTTCCATTTCCCCCAGTCCTTCCAGCGTATCCGGCCTTCTCTGCTGGACCAGTGAGACAGAATCATCCACGGTCAAGCCACTGTTACCGTTGCTCCCTCCTGGTTGTCCAAAGAAAGGGATAGTGAGAGAGTAGAGAAAGGGATAGTGAGAGAGAGGGTAGAGAAAGTAGAGAAAGGAATAGTGAGAGAGAGAGTAGAGAAAGGGATAGTGAGAGAGAGGGTAAAGAAAGTAGAGAAAGGGATAGTGAGAGAGAGGGTAGAGAGAGTAGAGAAAGGGATAGTGAGAGAGAGGGTAGAGAGAGTAGAGAAAGGGATAGTGAGAGAGGTAGAGAACAGGATAGTGAGAGAGAGGGTAGAGAAAGTAGAGAAAGGGATAGTGAGAGAGAGGGTAGAGAGAGTAGAGAAAGGGATAGTGAGAGAGAGGGTAGAGAGAGTAGAGAAAGGGATAGTGAGAGAGGTAGAGAAAGGGATAGTGAGAGAGAGGGTAGAGAAAGTAGAGAAAGGGATAGTGAGAGAGAGGGTAGAGAGAGTAGAGAAAGGAATAGTGAGAGAGAGGGTAGAGAAAGGGATAGTGAGAGAGAGGGTAAAGAAAGTAGAGAAAGGGATAGTGAGAGAGAGGGTAGAGAGAGTAGAGAAAGGGATAGTGAGAGAGAGGGTAGAGTAGAGAAAGGGATAGTGAGAGAGAGAAAGAGTGAGAAGGGATAGTGAGAGAGGGTAGAGAAAGGGATAGAGAGGGTAGAGAAAGGATAGTGAGAGAGAGGGTAGAGAAAGGGATAGTGAGAGAGAGGGTAGAGAGGTAGAGAGGGATAGTAGAGAAGGGTAGAGAAAGGGATAGTGAGAGAGAGGGTAGAGAAAGGGATAGTGAGAGAGAGGGTAGAGAAAGGGATAGTGAGAGAGAGGGTAGAGAAAGGGATAGTGAGAGAGAGGGTAGAGAAAGGGATAGTGAGAGAGAGGGTAGAGAAAGGGATAGTGAGAGAGAGAGTAGAGAAAGGGATAGTGAGAGAGAGGGTAGAGAAAGGGATAGTGAGAGAGAGGGTAGAGAGAGTAGAGAAAGGGATAGTGAGAGAGAGAGTAGAGAAAGGGATAGTGAGAGAGAGTGTTGAGAAAGGGATAGTGAGAGAGAGGGTAGAGAAAGGGATAGTGAGAGAGAGGGTAGAGAAAGGGATAGTGAGAGAGGGTAGAGAAAGGGATAGTGAGAGAGAGGGTAGAGAAAGGGATAGTGAGAGAGAGGGTAGAGAAAGGGATAGTAAGAGAGAGGGTAGAGAAAGGGATAGTGAGAGAGAGGGTAGAGAAAGGGATAGTGAGAGAGAGGGTAGAGAAAGGGATAGTGAGAGAGAGGGTAGAGAGAGGGTAGAGAAAGGGATAGTGAGAGAGGGGTAGATAAAGGGATAGTGAGAGAGAGGGTAGAGAAAGGGATAGTGAGAGAGAGGGTAGAGAAAGGGATAGTGAGAGAGAGGGTAGAGAAAGGGATAGTGAGAGAGAGGGTAGAGAAAGGGATAGTGAGAGAGAGAGTAGAGAAAGGGATAGTGAGAGAGAGAGAGGGTAGAGAAAGGGATAGTGAGAGAGAGGGTAGAGAAAGGGATAGTGAGAGAGAGAGTAGAGAAAGGGATAGTGAGAGAGTGTAGAGAAAGGGATAGTGAGAGAGAGGGTAGAGAAAGGGATAGTGAGAGAGAGAGTGTAGAGAAAGGGATAGTGAGAAGAGGTAGAGAAAGGGATAGTGAGAGAGAGGGTAGAGAGAGTGTAGAGAAAGGGATAGAGAGAGAGAGGGTAGAGAAAGGGATAGTGAGAGAGAGGGGAGAAAGTGAGGATAGTGAGAGAGAGGGTAGAGAAAGGGATAGTGAGAGAGGGAGAGGGTAGAGAAAGGGATAGTGAGAGAGAGGATAGTGAGAGAGAGAGAGAAAGGGATAGTGAGAGAGAGAGAGGGATAGTGAGAGAGAAAGGGATAGTGAGAGAGAGTAGAGAAAGGGATAGTGTGTAGAGAAAGAGGAAAGGAGAGAGAGGGTAGAGAAAGGGATAGTGAGAGAGAGAGAGAAAGGGGTAGAGAAAGGGATAGTGAGAGAGAGAGAGGGTAGAGAAAGGGATAGTGAGAGAGAGGGTAGAGAAAGGGATAGTGAGAGAGAGGGTAGAGAAAGGGATAGTGAGAGAGGGATAGAGGGTAGAGAAAGGGATAGTGAGAGAGAGGGTAGAGAAAGATAGAAAGGGATAGTGAGAGAGAGAGGGTAGAGAAAGGGATAGTGAGAGAGAGAGGGTAGAGAAAGAGGATAGTGAGAGAGAGGGTGAGAGAGAGTAGAGAAAGGGATAGTGAGAGAGGGTAGAGAAAGGGTAGAGAGAGAGAGAGAAAAGAGGATAGTGAGAGAGAGAGGGTAGAGAGAGTAGAGAAAGGGATAGTGAGAGAGAGGGTAGAGAGGGTAGAGAGAAAGGGATAGTGAGAGAGAGAGAGAGGATAGTAGAGAAAGGGATAGTGAGAGAGAGGGTAGAGAAAGGGATAGAGAGAAAGATAGGATAGTGAGAGAGAGTAGAGAAAGGGATAGTGAGAGAGAGGGTAGAGAAAGGGATAGTGAGAGAGAGGGTAGAGAGAGTAGAGAAAGGGATAGTGAGAGAGAGGGTAGAGAGGGATAGAGAGAGTAGAGAAAGGGGTAGAGAGAAAGGGTAGAGAAAGGGTAGAGAAAGGGATAGTGAGAGAGAGGGTAGAGAAAGGGATAGTGAGAGAGAGGGTAGAGAAAGGGATAGTGAGAGAGAGAGAGTAGAGAAAGGGATAGTGAGAGAGAGGGATAGAGAGAGGGTAGAGAAAGGGATAGTGAGAGAGAGGGTGAGAGAGAGTAGAGAAAGGGATAGTGAGTAGAGAGTGAGAGAGAGAGTAGAGAAAGGGATAGTGAGAGAGAGGAGTAGGGTAGAGAAAGGAAAGGGATAGTGAGAGAGAGTAGAGAAAGGGATAGTGTAGAGAAAGGGATAGTGAGAGAGAGGGTAGAGGAAAGGGATAGTGAGAGAGTAGAGAAAGGGATAGTGAGAGAGAGGGTGAGAGAGAGTAGAGAAAGGGATAGTGAGAGAGAGGGTAGAGAAAGGATAGTGAGAGAGAGGGTAGAGAAAGATAGTGAGAGAGAGGGTAGAGAAAGGGATAGTGAGAGAGAGGGTAGAGAGAGTAGAGAAAGGGATAGTGAGAGAGAGGGTAGAGAAAGGGATAGTGAGAGAGAGGGTAGAGAAAGGATAGTAGAGAGGGAGAGAGAGTAGAGAAAGGGATAGTAGAGAGAGTAGTGAGAGAGAGAGAAAGGGATAGTGAGAGAGAGGGTAGAGAGAGTAGAGAAAGGGATAGTGAGAGAGAGTGAGAGAGAGAGAGTAGAGAAAGGGATAGTGAGAGAGAGGGTAGAGAGAGTAGAGAAAGGGATAGTGAGAGAGAGGGTAGAGAGTAGAGAAAGGGATAGTGAGTAGAGAAAGGATAGTAGAGAGAGTAGAGAAAGGGATAGTGAGAGAGAGGGGAGAGAAAGGGATAGAGAGAAAGGGATAGTGAGAGAGAGGGTAGAGAAAGGGTAGAGAAAGGGATAGTGAGAGAGAGGGTAGAGAGAAGAGGGATAGTGAGAGAGAAGAGGGATAGTGAGAGAGAGTAGAGAAAGGGATAGTGAGAGAGAGTAGAGAAAGGGATAGTGAGAGAGAGAAAGGGATAGTAGAGAAAGGGATAGTGAGAGAGGGTAGAGGGATAGTGAGAGAGAGGGTAGAGAAAGGGATAGTGAGAGGGTAGGGTAGAGAAAGGGATAGTGAGAGAGAGAGAGAGGGTAGAGAAAGGGATAGTGAGAGAGAGAGAGAGAAAGGGATAGTGAGAGAGAGAGAAAGGGATAGTGAGAAGAGGATAGTGAGAGAGAGGGTAGAGAAAGGGATAGTGAGAGAGAGGGTAGAGAGAGTAGAGAAAGAAAGGGATAGTGAGAGAGAGGGTAGAGAAAGGGATAGTGAGAGAGAGAGAGAGAAAAGGATAGTGAGAGAGAGGGTAGAGAAAGGGATAGTGAGAGAGAGGGTAGAGAAAGGGATAGTGAGAGAGAAAGTAGAGAAAGGGATAGTGAGAGAGTAGAGACAGGATAGTGAGAGAGAGTAGAGAGTAGTAGAGAAAGGGATAGTGAGAGAGAGGGTAGAGAAGGGTAGAGAAAGGGATAGTGAGAGAGAGAGAAAGGGATAAAGAGGATAGAGAGAAAGGGATAGTGAGAGAGAGGGTAGAGAAAGGGATAGTGAGAGAGAGGGTAGAGAAAGGGATAGTGAGAGAGAGGGTAGAGAAATAGTGAGGATAGGGATAGAGAGAGGGTAGAGAAAGGGATAGTGAGAGAGAGGGTGAGAGAGAAAGGGATAGTGAGAGAGAGGGAGAGAGAGTAGAGAAAGGGATAGTGAGAGAGAGAGAGAGAGTAGAGAAAGGGATAGTGAGAGAGAGGGTAGAGAAAGGGATAGTGAGAGAGAGGGTAGTGAGAGAGAGAAAGGGATAGTGAGAGAGTAGAGAAAGGGTAGTGAGAGAGGAGAAAGGGATAAAGGGATAGTGAGGGATAGAGAGAGAGGATAGTGAGAGAGGGTAGAGAAAGGGATAGTGAGAGAGAGGGTAGAGAAAGGGATAGTGAGAGAGAGGGTAGAGAAAGGGATAGTGAAAGGGTAGAGAGAGAGAGAAAGGGATAGTGAGAGAGAGGGTAGAGAAAGGATAGAGTAGAGAAAGGAAAGTAGAGAAAGGGATAGTGAGAGAGGGAGAGAGAGTAGAAAGGGATAGAGAGAGAGGGATAGAGAGAGAGAAAGGGTAGAGAAAGGGATAGTGAGAGAGAGGGTAGAGAAAGGGATAGTGAGAGAGAAAGGGGTAGAGAAAGGGATGAGAGAGAGTAGAGAGAGTAGAGAAAGGATAGTGAGAGAGAGGGTAGAGAAAGGGATAGAGAGAGGGTAGAGAAAGGATAGTGAGAGAGAGGGTAGAGAGAGAGAAAGGGATAGTGAGAGAGAGGGTAGTAGAGAAAGGGATAGTGAGAGAGAGGGTAGAGAGAGTAGAGAAAGGGATAGTGAGAGAAAGGGATAGTAGTGAGAGAGGGTAGAGAAAGGGATAGTGAGAGAGAGGGTAGAGAAAGGGATAGTGAGAGAGAGGGTAGAGAAAGGGATAGTGAGAGAGAGAGTAGAGAAAGGGATAGTGAGAGAGAGGGTAGAGAAAGGGATAGTGAGAGAGAGGGTAGAGAAAGGGATAGTGAGAGAGGGAGAGAAAGGGATAGTGAGAAAGGGATAGTGAGAGAGAGGGGTGAGAGAGAGTAGAGAAAGGGATAGTGAGAGAGAGGGTAGAGAAAGGGATAGTGAGAGAGAGGGTAGAGAAAGGGATAGTGAGAGAGAGGGTAGAGAAAGGGATAGTAGAGAGAGTAGAGAAAGGGATAGTGAGAGGTAGAGAAAGGGATAGTGAGAGAGAGAGAGGGTAGAGAAAGAGAAAGGGATAGTGAGAGAGAGGGTAGAGAAAGGGATAGTGAGAGAGAGGATAGTAGAGAAAGAAAGGGATAGTGAGAGAGAGGGTAGAGAGAGGGATAGTGAGAAAGGGATAGTGAGAGAGAGGGTAGAGAGAGTAGAGAAAGGGATAGTGAGAGAGAGGGTAGAGAGGAAAGGATAGAGAAAGGGATAGTGAGAGAGAGGGAGAAAGGGATAGTGAGAAAGGGATAGTGAGAGAGAGGGTAGAGAAAGGATAGTGAGAGAGAGAGAAAGAAAGGGATAGTGAGAGAGAGGTAGAGAGAGTAGAGAAAGGGATAGTGAGAGAGAGGGTAGAGAAAGGGTAGAGAAAGGGATAGTAGAGAAAGGGAGAGGGTAGAGAAAGGATAGTGAGAGAGAGGGTAGAGAAAGGGATAGTGAGAGAGAGGGTAGAGAAAGGGAGTGAGAGAGGGTAGAGAGAAGAGGGTAGAGGATAGTGAGAGAGAGTAGAGAAAGGGATAGTGAGAGAGGGAGAGATAGTAGAGAAAGGGATAGTGAGAGAGAGAAAGGGATAGTAGAGAGGTAGAGAAAGGGATAGTGAGAGAGAGGGTAGAGAGAGTAGAGAAAGTGAGAGAGAGGGTAGAGAGAGAAAGGGATAGTGAGAGAGAGGGTAGAGAAAGGGATAGTGAGAGAGAGGGTAGAGAAAGGGATAGTGAGAGAGAGGGTAGAGAGAGAGGGATAGTAGAGAGAGGATAGTGAGAGGGAGTAGAGAAAGGGATAGTGAGAGAGAGGGTAGAGAAAGGGATAGTGAGAGAGAGGGTAGAGAAAGGGATAGTGAGAGAGAGGGATAGTGAGAGAGAGAGGGAGAAAGGAGTAGAGAAAGGGATAGTGAGAGAGAGAGAGAGAGTAGAGAAAGGGATAGTGAGAGAGAGAGAGAGTAGAGAAAGGATAGGATAGTGAGAGAAGGATAGAGAAAGGGATAGTGAGAGAGAGGATAGAGAGAGAGAGAAAGGGATAGTGAGAGAGAAAGGGATAGTAGAGAAAGGGATAGTGAGAGAGAGAGTAGAGGGAAGGGATAGTAGAGAAAGGGATAGAGAGAGAGGTAGAGAAAGGATAGTAGAAAGGGATAGTGAGAGAGAGAGTAGAGAAAGGGATAGTGAGAGAGAGTAGAGAAAGGTAGAGAAAGGGATAGTGAGAGAGAGAAAGAGAGTAGAAAGGTGAGAGAGAAAGGATAGTGAGAGGGTAGAGAAAGGATAGTGAGAGAGAGAGTAGAGAAAGGGATAGTGAGGGAGAGAGAGTAGAGAAAGGGATAGTGAAAGAGAAATAGAGAGTAGAAAGGGATAGTGAGAGAGAGGGTAGAGAGAGAGAAAGGGATAGTGAGAGAGAGGGTAGAGAGAGTAGAGAAAGGATAGAGAGAGAGAGGGTAGAGAGAGTAGAGAAAGGGATAGTGAGAGAGAGGGTAGAGAAAGGGATAGTGAGAGAGAGAGAGTAGAAAGGGATAGTGAGAGAGAGGGTAGAGAAAGGGATAGTGAGAAAGGGATAGTAGAGAAAGGGATAGTGAGAGAGAGGGTAGAGGGTAGAGAAAGGGATAGTGAGAGAGAGGGTAGAGAAAGGGATAGTGAGAGAGAGGATAGTAGTGAGAGAGAGGGTAGAGAGAGTAGAGAAAGGGATAGTGAGAGAGAGGGTAGAGAAAGGGATAGTGAGAGAGAGGGTAGAGAGAAAGGGATAGTGAGAGAGAGAGAGTAGAAAGGGATAGTGAGAGAGAGAGAGAAAGGGATAGTGAGAGAGAGGGTAGAGAAAGGGAGTGAGAGAGAGGGAGAAAGGGATAGTGAGAGAGGGTAGAGAGAGTAGAGAAAGGGATAGTGAGAGAGATAGTGAGAGAGAGAGTAGAGAGGGTAGAGAAAGGGATAGTGAGAGAGAGGGTAGAGAGAGTAGAGAAAGGGATAGTGAGAGAGAGGGTAGAGAGAGTAGAGAAAGGGAAATAGTGAGAGAGAGGGTGAGAGAGAGGGTAGAGAAAGGGATAGTGAGAGAGAGGGTGAGAAAGAGAGGAGAGAGGTAGAGAAAGGGATAGTGAGAGAGAGGGTAGAAAGGGATAGTGAGAGTAGAGAAAGGATAGTGAGAGAGAGGGTAGAGAAAGGGATAGTGAGAGAGAGGGTAGAGAGAGTAGAGAAAGGGATAGTGAGAGAGAGGGTAGAGAGAGTAGAGAAAGGGATAGTGTAGAGAGAAAGGGATAGTGAGAGAGAGAGTAGAGAAAGGATAGTGAGAGAGAGGGTAGAGAGAGAGTAGAGAAAGGGATAGTGAGAGAGAGGGTAGAGAGAGTAGAGAAAGGGATAGTGAGAGAGAGGGAGAGAGAGAGGGTAGAGAAAGGGATAGTGAGAGAGAGGTAGAGAAAGGGATAGTGAGGGATAGAAAGAGAGAGGGTAGAGAAAGGGATAGAGAGGGTAGAGAAAGGGATAGTGAGAGAGAGTAGAAAGGGATAGTGAGAGAGAGGGTAGAGAGAGGGATAGTGAGAGAGAGAAAGGGTAGAGAAAGGGATAGTGAGAGAGAGGGTAGAGAAGGGATAGTGAGAGAGAGGGTAGAGAGAAAGGGATAGTAGAGAGAGAGGGTAGAGAAAGGGATAGTGAGAGAGAGAGGGTAGAGATAGTAGAGAAAGGGATAGTGAGAGAGAGGGTAGAGAAGAGAGAGAAAGAGATAGAGAGAGAGGTAGAGAAAGGGATAGTGTGAGAGAGGGTAGGTAGAAAGGGAAGTGAGAGGATAGTAGAGAAAGGATAGTGAGAGAGGTAGAGGTGAGAGAGAGTAGAGAAAGGGATAGTGAGAGAGAGGGTAGAGAGGTAGAGAAAGGGATAGTGAGAGAGAGGGTAGAGAGAGTAGAGAAAGGGATAGGGTGAGAGAAAGGGATAGTGAGAGAGAGGGTAGAGAAAGGGATAGTGAGAGAGAGGGTAGAGAGAGAGAAAGGGATAGTGAGAGAGAGGGTAGAGAAAGGGATAGTGAGAGAGAGGGTAGAGAGAGTAGAGAAAGGGATAGTGAGGGATAGTAGAGAAAGGAGAGAGAGAGGGTAGAGAAAGGGATAGTGAGAGAGAGTAGAGAAAGGGATAGTGAGAGAGAGGGTAGAGAAAGGGATAGTGAGAGAGAGGGTAGAGAAAGGGTGAGAGAGAGGGTAGAGAGGGAGTAGAGAAAGGGATAGTGAGAGAGAGGTAGAGAGAGTAGAGAAAGGGATAGTGAGAGAGAGGGTAGAGAGAGTAGAGAAAGGGATAGTGAGAGAGAGGGTAGAGAGAGTAGAGAAAGGGATAGTGAGAGAGAGGGAGAGAGTAGAGAAAGGGATAGTGAGAGAGAGTGAGAGAGAAAGGGATAGTGAGAGAGTAGAGAAAGGGATAGTGAGAGAGAGAGAAAGGATAGTGAGAGAGAGGGAGAAAGGGATAGTGAGAGAGAGGGTAGGGTAGAGAAAGGATAGTGAGAGAGAGGGTAGAGGAGAGAGAGTAGAGAAAGGGATAGTGAGAGAGAGAGAGAGAGAGAAAGGGTAGAGAGAGAGTAGAGAAAGGGATAGTGAGAGAGAGGGTAGAGAGAGTAGAGAAAGGGATAGTGAGAGAGAGGGTAGAGAGAGGGTAGAGAAAGGGATAGTGAGAGAGAGGGTAGTAGAGAGAGTAGAGAAAGGGATAGAGAAGAGGGATAGAGAGAGTAGAGAAAGGGATAGTGAGAGAAAGGGATAGTGAGAGAGAGGTAGAGAGGGAAAGGGATAGTGAGAGAGAGGGTAGAGAGGATAGTGAGAGAGAGAAAGGGATAGTGAGAGAAAGGGATAGTGAGAGAGAGAGAGGTAGAGAGAGTAGAGAAAGGGATAGTGAGAGAGAGGGTAGAGAGAGTAGAGAAAGGGATAGTGAGAGAGAGGGTAGAGAGGGTAGAGAAAGGGATAGTGAGAGAGAGAGAGGGTAGTAGAGAAAGGGATAGTGAGAGAGAGGGTAGAGAAAGGGATAGTGAGAGAGGGTAGAGAAAGGGATAGTGAGAGAGGGATAGAGAGAGGGTAGAGAAAGGGATAGTAGAGAGTAGAGAAAGGGTAGAGAGAGTAGAGAAAGGGATAGTGAGAGAGAGGGTAGAGAGAGTAGAGAAAGGGATAGTGAGAGAGAGGGTAGAGAGAGTAGAGAAAGGGATAGTGAGAGAGAGGGTAGAGAAAGGGATAGTGAGAGAGAGGGTAGAGAAAGAGAAAGGGAAAGAGGATAGTGAGAAAGGAGAGAGAGGGTAGAGAAAGGGATAGAGAGAGAGGGATAGTGAGAGAGAGGGTAGAGAGAAAGGGATAGTGAGAGAGAGGGTAGAGAAAGGGATAGTGAGAGAGAGGGTAGAGAGAGTAGAGAGTAGAAAGGGATAGTGAGAGAGAGGGTAGAGAAAGGGATAGTGAGAGAGAGGGTAGAGAAAGAGAAAGGATAGTAGAGAGAGTGAGAGGGTAGAGAAAAAGGGTAGAAAGGGATAGTGAGAGAGAGGGTGAGAGAGAGTAGAGAAAGGGATAGTGAGAGAGAGGGATAGAGAGAGAGTAGAGAAAGGGATAGAAAGGGATAGAGAAAAGGGAGAGAGAGGGAGAGAGGATAGTGAGAGAGAGGGTAGAGAAAGGGATAGTGAGAGAGAGAGAAAGGGATAGTGAGAGAGAGGGTAGAGAGAGAAAGGGATAGTGAGAGAGAGGGTAGAGAGAGTAGAGAAAGGGATAGTGAGAGAGAGAGAGAGTAGAGAAAGGGATAGTGAGAGAGGGTAGAGGGTAGAGAAAGGGATAGTGAGAGAGAGGGAGAAAGGGATAGTGAGAGAGAGGGTAGAGAGAGAGAGAAAGGGATAGTGAGGGTAGAGAGAGTAGAGAAAGGGATAGTGAGAGAGAGGGTAGAAAGGGTAGAAAGGGATAGTAGAGAAAGGGATAGTGAGAGAGGGTAGAGAGAGAGTAGAGAAAGGGATAGTGAGAGAGAGGGGTAGAGAGAGAGAAAGGGATAGTGAGAGAGAGGGTAGAGAAAGGGATAGTGAGAGAGAGTAGAAAGGGTAGAGAGAGTAGAGAAAGGGATAGTAGTGAGAGAGAAAGGGATAGTAGAGATAGTAGAGAAAGGGATAGTGAGAGAGAGGGGGTAGAGAGAGAGTAGAGAAAGGGATAGAGAGAGAGAGGGTAGAGAAGAGGGATAGTGAGAGAGAGAGAGAAAGGGATAGTGAGAGAGAGGGTAGAGAAAGGGATAGTGAGAGAGAGGGTAGAGAGAGTAGAAAGGGATAGTGAGAGAGAGAAAGGGGTGAGAGAGAGTAGAGAAAGGGATAGTAGAGAGAGAGAAAGGGATAGTGAGAGAGAGAGAGAGTAGAGAAAGGGATAGTGAGAGAGAGGGTAGAGAGAGTAGAGAAAGGGATAGTGAGAGAGAGGGTAGAGAGAGTAGAGAAAGGGATAGTGGAGAGAGGGTAGAGAGATAGAGAAAGGATAGTGAGTGAGAGAGAGGGTAGAGAAAGGGATAGTGAGAGAGAGGGTAGAGAGAGTAGAGAAAGGGATAGTGAGAGAGAGGGTAGAGAAAGGGATAGTGAGAGAGAGGGTAGAGAGAGTAGAGAAAGGGATAGTGAGAGAGAGGGTAGAGAAAGGGATAGTGAGAGAGAGGGTAGAGAGAGTAGAGAAAGGAATAGTGAGAGAGAGGGTAGAGAGAGTAGAGAAAGGAATAGTAGGAAAGAGAGAGAGAGGTAGAGAGAGTAGAGAAAGGGATAGTGAGAGAGAGGATAGTGAGAGAGAGAGAGAGTAGAGAAAGGGATAGTGAGAGAGAGGGTAGAGAGAGTAGAGAAAGGGAATAGTAGAGAAAGGAGAGAGAGGGGTAGAGAGAGTAGAGAAAGAAAGGGATAGTGAGAGAGAGAGGGTAGAGAGAGTAGAGAAAGGATAGTGAGAGAGAGGGTAGAGAGAGTAGAGAAAGGAATAGTGAGAGAGAGGGTAGTGAGAGAGAGTAGAGAAAGGGATAGTGAGAGAGAGGGTAGAGAGAGTAGAGAAAGGGATAGTGAGAGAGAAAGGATAGTGAGAGAGAGAGTAGAGAAAGGGATAGTGAGAGAGAGGGTAGAGAGGGTGAGAGAGAGAGAGAAAGGGATAGTGAGAGAGAGGGTAGAGAGAGTAGAGAAAGGGATAGTGAGAGAGAGGGTAGAGAAAGGGATAGTGAGAGAGAGGGTAGAGAGAGAGTAGAGAAAGGGATAGTGAGAGAGAGGGTAGAGAGAGAGTAGAGAAAGGGATAGTGAGAGAGAGGGTAGAGAGAGAGTAGAGAAAGGGATACAACCCCAGACAAATCTCCACCACTGAGTGTGATGTGTAATGAAGATAACCCAGAGTTGTTTTATTATTAAAATATCTAATGTTATAGCAGAATGCAAAAATAAATAAATGAAAAAACACATTTGAAGTATGTAAACAATACGAAGAAAGCCATGCCCCTAATAAGCCTCTTGAAAATAACCTAAGGATTACATTAAAGAAGACCCAGCAGCTGGGTACACTCAGGATGAGAGTAAAACCAGCGCTCGGTTACCAAATAACCCAAATGTAAAAAATGTTTTGATTCAACTACTTCTACAAGCTTTTTTTTTGTTCACTCAATTGTCAGCCTGAAAAGTGTTATCTGAACTACAACCAAATTGCTGGCACAAACTGTTATGTTAAAAGCACTGTGTGGGTGTAACTATACTAAAAAATATATATATGTAAATGCAACAATTTCAAAGATTTTACTGAGTTACAGTTCATATAAGGAAATCAGTCAATTTAAATAAATTAATATAGGCTATGGATTTTTACATCGCTGGGCAAGGGAGCAGCCATGGGTGGGCCTGGAAGGGCATAGAACCACCCACTTGGGAGCCAGGTCCAGCCAATCAGAAATACCCCTCGGCACAAGGTGCACCTGTGTAATGATCATGCTGTTTCATCATCTTCTTTATATGCCACACCTGTCAGGAGGATGGATTATGGATTATCTTGGCAAAGGAGAAACACTCCCTAACAGGGATGTAAACAAATTTGCGCACAAAATTTGAGGAGCATAAGTTTTGTGTGCGTGTCTGGGGAAAAGAAACCTGGGACAACAACTTTACATGTTGTGTTTATATTTTTCTTCAGTGTACAGTGTTGTGTTTTTCTTCAGTTCTACCACCATGAAGGTACTGGACAGCTCTGCGTCATTCCCCTTTCATCAGCGGTAGGTTAACTCAGACAAAAGAGAAGAGGTGTGTTTGTAGATCTTTCTTTTTATCCTGAATATTTTGTGTCACACTAATAGGGAAGAAATTGACTGGTGCTAACAAAAGACCCTTGTATGCACAAACACATTTCTAAACACACACTGACACACATACAGTCACACAAGCATCCATACTACAGTGATGAAACAGAGCATAAACATATAGGCAGAGATGAGTAGTATTTCAAATATCTATTTTAATTACACTGGGCTGAACTACACACCAATGTATTTTGTAACAATATCATTTCATAAGCTATCATTTGTATTTTCAAAATACAACAAAAAAAATCATATCATTTCTTTATAGCGGTTCACAATTTTGTGGCCCCCTTTCACCCTACATTGGTATCAAAAGTCTGATGGCACTATGGTGTGATGCTGAATGAACAAAATATAAATGCATATGTAAAAATGAACAATTGCAAAGCTTGCTGAGTATTACTCAAATGAGCTCCGCCCCAAAACAAGGGCAATGACAATACCCAATGTACTTTGCAGTTGTCCATTTTCACATATTCATTTACATTTTGGTCATTAGCAGACCCTCTTATCCAGAGTGTCAGTGTGTTCAACTAAGGTAGATAACCAACAACACATCACAGGCATAGCAAGTAAAACGTTTCTGTTACCATTACTGAGAATTATGTTAGTGGTGAAATTGTATTTGTATTCATAAATACAAAATACATGTACTTTAATTAAATACAGTACTTTACAACAGTATCTTATATCTGATTTTCATACATTGGTCTTTAGGGTATTTGAGGTTGTATTTTGAATTCTTCATTTATGCCAAATACCTGCATATAGGCTATATCCAACAATACAGCTCAAAGCCAGGTGCTATCAATGCTGATTCAATGGTTCACCAGGTGAGTCTTTTAAAATGGGCCAGTGCTTTTCTCTGAACTGCTCAATGATCGATTGGGTACAGTCCATATGAGGTTGCACTGACTGATATAAGCCTGATGAATCACCCTCCCTCTCTTTCAGCCTCTTACCTGTCTTCTCTCCTTGTCTTGTTCTGTTTTTTCCTTTTTCCATTGCCTATCACATTCTCTCATTTTTTAAATTTGATTAACTCTTGTTTTTCCTTTCAGTCTCACATCTCCACGTTTCTTTATCTGTCTCTCTAACCCCCTTCCCCCCTCTCAGGTCAGGCTGACTGGGCAGGCCAGGCCAGTGGCAGAGGTAAACAGCCAGTATTGAGGTAAGTTGGCACATATTGACATGATGAGCTGATAGGGTCATCAAAGGACATTACAGTAGGTGGTAGTAAAGGCAGAGAGGATGAGATGATGTGAGAGGGTTAACTCTGCACAAAATCTGTCCATGCAAAATAAAACCAGCAAGTAAGTAGTGATGGGAAATCGAGGCTGTCTGAAGTCTTCGGTGCTTTCACCAAATTGAGCCGAAAAACAGTTCATTACACAGAGCTTCACTATCTTTTCAAAATGCACAACAGTGACATCTGCTGATCAGCAATAAATAGCAATGTGTTTGGTAGACATCTTGGTTCAGATTTTGTCCGTTCTGGACAAGCCTTGGTTTGGTCCAAACAGACTTCTATAAACATACTTATTTTTTCTACTTCCATTGAAAACCAAAAATGAGCCACACCTGTCAACTGGATGGATTATCTTGGCAAAGAAGAAATGCTCACTAAAAGGGATGTAAATAAATGTGTGCACACAGTTTGAGAGAAGTAAGCTTTTTGTGCGTATGGAACATTTCTGGGATCTTTTATTTCAGCTCATGAAACATGGGACCAATACTTTACATGTTGCATTTATATTTTTGTTCGGTGTAATTTGTTCCATCCTATCCACATTTCCTCATGTGCTAGCATGCATGCGCCTCCCCTATCAGGGTGTTTTTCTACTTCGTAGCAACAATTTATTGTACATAGTTAGCTAACACTGTCAGCTTTCATAAACAACTCCTGCTCTCTGACAACAGTCAGCTATCTACCAAGAGACAATAGCTACTTCATTAAAAAAATGACAGCCTATATTTAGCTGGCTTTGCTATTGAATGACTGCTAAATGAATGACTGACTTACCGTTCTAAGAAGTTGGTGTTGGTTCTCACTTCTCAATGAATTTGAAATACCTTCACCATAGAATTCAGGCAGTTGCTGACAACACCCCTCATCGAATAGTCAACACCCCTCATCGAATAGTCAACACCCCTCATCGAATAGTCAACACCCCTCATCGAATAGTCAACACCCCTCATCGAATAGTCAACACCCCTCATCGAATAGTCAACACCCCTCATCGAATAGTCAACACCCCTTATCTAATATCCAAAGAAATTATTGAAATAAGGTACCCACCATTCCAAAAAGAGGAATAGGCGGAGCTTGACAGCTTGCCGTTCCGAGTTTGTGGACAACAATACCCATTTTTAAGCCGGAGACAAGACCATCTCATCATTATATAGAGTATCTCTGGTAAAGGTCAGTGACAGGAAATGACACACAGGCAGTGTCAGTGATGCCATCCATTCCCAGACAATATGACATTCCCACCGAAACTCATGGAGGGGAGATTGGAATTATGAGAAATGCTCAACTGCATAATGCATTTTTTTGTGTATAAAAATTAATCATACAGCATGAAATGTTTCATCCTGATTCGCACCAACTGAGCACAACCCTGGGAGCAGAGCAGTGGAGGCTGCTGAGGGGAGGACGGCTCATAACAATGGCTGGAATGGAGTAAATGGAATTTTCATCAAACACATGGAAACCATGTGTTTGATACCATTCCACTAACTCCACTCCAGCCATTACAACAAGCCCATCCTCCCCAATTAAGGTGCCACCAACCTTCTGTGGAATAGACCATTAGATCTACTTTAGTTGGTCCACACTGTAGGCCAGGGGCATTCATCTCAATTCTTGGAGGGCTGTCAATTTGTGTCAAATTAAGACCTATAGACAACCAGGTGAGGGGAATTCCTAACTAATCAATTACCTTAATTGATAATGAAGAACAAAGGAGGAGTGAAAATTAAATCAAATCAAATTGTATTGGTCACATACACATGTTTAGCAGATGTTATTGCGGGTGTAGCGAAATGCTTGCAGACAATTGAGTTTATTATAAGGTAGAATATGTTAAAGGTAGACTCAGCTAAATGATGTTGCCATGAGCAACACTGCATATATTGAGACGAGTGAGATGCAAAACTTTGCTCTCACACAGTCACCCACAGTATCTGCACCTGTGCATGGGTTTGCTTCATGCTGTAACAGCGTGGGAGCCACGGGACCAAAACAACGGAGGAGTTCAGCCTTGCACTTCAACGCTCTTAGCTGTTGCAGAAATTGACCCACTATGATCTGTACTTTCTGTGTCTATGTCATATCGCTGAGTCGACCTTTAAGCCAAGAAATTTAAATGTACAGGTGAACAGTGTGTACATATAGTTGCTACAGTATGTCCTAAGCCATGAGTAAGTTCTCAACAGGTCTCAGGTATGTGTGTGTGACAGACAGACAGACAGACAGACAGACAGACAGACAGACAGACAGACAGACAGACAGAGGGATACCCTCTCCTCAGAAAGCTTAATTTAGATACTAAATTCTTGATGTCCAGAGTTCTATTTCTATTGTGGTCCTTCTGTAGCTCAGTTGGTAGAGCATGGCGCTTGTAACGCCAGGGTAGTGGGTTTGATTCCTGGGACCACCCATACGTAGAATGTATGCACACATGACTGTAAGTCGCTTTGGATAAAAGCGTCTGCTAAATGGCATATATTATTTCAGATTTCAAGCAATTAACAGATTACAGGGTACTGTATGGGCGCACATGTGCACGTACGCAGACAATAGCTGAGGTGTCTCTAAGGCTTCTTATAAGTGAGATAGTCTAATGCTCTTGGCTAGAAGACTAAAGGTTACTACGAATTAGTAATCCCATCGGTTGAGAGAGAAAGGGAGAGAGGAAGAGAGTGGGCACAAGAGAGAGGGATCAAAAGAGAGGTTGGAGAGAGTGGGACAGATGGAGGGAGATAAGGTCAACTTTAAGAGAATTTAGCCAATGAGCTCACTGTAATGGTGCGTTTGGACTTCTAACCCCTTTTAAACATTGTGTATTTGGGTTGTACCATTGGATTTGTCTATTTATTCTGAATCTGTAGATGCAGATCATTAGTCTGTGTGAGTTAACGGGAGCTGACCTACAAGAGCAGTGTTTGTGAGACAAGGGCGGATCCCGAAGGGGGCTGGGTGTTTTTACAAAAATGATTTTATTTTGACATTACAAAGAAAAACTTGTATAAACAATGGCAACACTGCCATGTTGCATTGAGCCTTGCTTTTGGAAAACTACATCAGTGTCCGACTTTCAGCTGTAGCAGATGCACCTTCCCTGACTTAAGCCTACTCCTCAACTTTTGTCTGAAGTTGGTTGCTTCAGCCTTTTCTATGCATAGACTTCGCTGACACCTGACAGATCTTACAACGCCTGGATATGTATTTTAAGTATCAGCTATGTTATATGTTATAGTTGTCAGTTGATGACAGTCGATGACGTGAGAATGTGCTTAGCTTCCTGCAAACTTTAGACCATGCATACACACAGTTTCTAGTGGTTGAAGTTTTGCATTTCAAGCAAGCAAGTAACCTAAACTGTAACAAATTGCTGTGAATGTACAGCAAAACTTTTTCTGTTCCATACTGTAATTTTATATTACAGTACTGTAAAGAGCAATACATTAGTGGGGCTCAATGGCATTCCGTAGGTGCTGTAATTTTACAATACTATTTTACAGTAAAGTACTGTATTACCGGTTTCGCTGTATATTTTCAGCAGCAGACTGAAGTATGGTGCATCCGTCTTTCAGATGGGACATTAAACGGGTGTCCTGACTCTCTGCGGTCATTAAAGATCCCATGGCACTTATCGTAAGAGTAGGGGTGTTAACCCCGGTGTCCTGGCTAAATTCCCAATCTGGCCATCAAACCATCACGGTCACCTAATAATCCCCAGTTTACAATTGGCTCATTCATCCCCCTCCTCTCCCCTGTAACTATTCCCCAGGTCGTTGCTACAAATGAGAATGTGTTCTCAGTCAACTTACCTGGTAAAATAACGGATAAATAAATACATTATGGTGAAATGTTGTGGGCAGCGAAATAATTGCTGGCTCATGAACATATTTTGAGGCATGCCTTGTAATAGGCTATATTTGTTGCACCCATTAGTAAGAATTCTGTACCCCACAGAATACGGTACCATACTGTATTTTTAAAAACATTTATCCTGTAAATACACAGTCATTTACTTGCTACTGTCCTGACAGTAATTTACTGCAATTCAGTACCACTGCCACAGAATATAGTACCACAATGTCATTTTGGAGTGCCAAAATTATTGTGTTGGTGCATGCTATTGTTGTGGCTCATTAATACATTTGAGGTGTGCCTTATACTTGTTGCACCTGTTAGTGAGAGTGCTCTACCAATTTAAGTGATATGTGGTGGTAATCAAATCAAATTTTATTGGTCACATACACATGGTTAGCAGATGTTAATGTGAGTGTAGCGAAATGCTTGTGCTTCTAGTTCCAACAGTGCAGTAATATCTAACAAGTAATCTAACAATTCCCCAACAACTACCGAATACACACAAATCTAAAGGGGTGAATGAGAATATGTACATATAAGTATATGGATGAGCGATGGCCAAGCGGCATAGGCAAGGTGCAGTAGATGGTATAAAATACAGTATATACATGTGATATGAATAATGTAAGATATGTAAACATGATTAAAATGTCATTATTAGTTTGCCCCCGGTGATGCGTTGTGCAGACCGCACCACCCTCTGAACAGCCTTGCGGTTGAGGGCGGTGCAGTTACAGCAGATACAGCCCGACAGGATGCTCTCAATTGTGCAACTGCAAAATTTTGTCAGGGTTTTGGTTGAAGTCCACGATCGTCTCCTTTGTTTTGTTGACATTGAGTAAGAGGTTGTTTTCCTGACACCACAATCCGAGTGCCTTCACCTCCTCCCTGTAGGCTATCTCATCTTTATTGGTGATCAAGCACACTACTGTAGTGTCGTCTGCAAACTTGATGATTGAGTTGGAGACGTGCATGGCCACACAGTCGTGGGTGAACAGAGAGTACAGGAGAGGGCTGAGAACACAACCTTGTGGGGCCCCAGTGTTGAGGGTCAGCGAAGTGGAGATGTTGTTTCCCACCTTCACCACCTGGGGGCGGCCTGTCATAAAGTCCAGGACCCAGTTGCACAGGAAGGGGTTGAGATCCAGGGCCTCGAGCTTGATGATGAGCTTGGAGGGTACTATGATGTTGAATACGGAGCTATAGTCAATGAACAGCATTCTTACATAGGTATTTTTTTTGTCCAGATGGGATAGGGCAGAGTGCAGTGTGATGGCGATTGCGTCATCTGTGGACCTGTTGGGTGGTATGCAAACTGAAGTGGGTCTAGGGTGGCTGGTAAGGTGGCGGTGATTTGATCCTTGACTAGCCTCTCAAAGCAGTTCATGATGACAGAAGTGAGTGCTACGGGGCGGTCGTCATTTATTTAAATTATCTTTGCTTTCTTGGTTATAAGAAAAATGGTAGCCATCTTGAAGCATGTGGGGACAACAGACTGGGATAGGGAGCGATTAAATATGTCTGTAAACACACCAGCCAGCTGGTCTGCGCATGCTCTGAGGACACTGCTAGGGATGCCAGTGGGCATGACGTCTCCAATGCACTTATTTATAAACGAGCTCACCGGGTCAGTGTACACTGTAGGTCAATATTGTCCTCTGAGGCGAATCGGAACATATTCCAGTCCGAATGATCAAAACAATCTTGGAGCGTGGCTTCCGATTGGTCAGACCAGCGTTGAATGGTTCTCGTCACTGGTACATCTTGTTTGAGTTTCTGCCTGTAAGCTGGGACAAGCAAGATGGCGTCATGGTCGGATTTGCCGAAGGGAGGGCTTTGTACATCGCAGAAGTTGGAGTAGCAGTGGTCGAGAGTATTAGCTCTACCTGTCGTGCAACCAATATGCTGATAAAATTTAAGTAACATTGTTCTCAAATTTGCTTTGTTAAAATCCCCAGCTACAATCAATGCAGCCTCCAGATATATCGTTTCCAGTTTACATAGAGTCGTGTGAAGTTCATTGAGTTTCCTAACAAGGAGTAACAAGATTGCGGGTACGCCTGAATGGTTGCCACAATTGAAGATAGAGTCAAGGGGTTGAGGTTGATAAGAAGGTGGGCAGGAAAAATGTGGAACATATTAAGAGTGAATATGGTGCAGTGGCGGCTCATCTGAAGAGAAAGGCGAGGACCATCCTCCTCAGTGAATTAAATAAAAATAGTGAAACATTAAAGTAACCAAATAATTGATTAAAACACACTGTTTTGCAATGAAGGTCTACAGTAGCCTCAGCAGCACTCTGTAGGGTAGCACCATGGTGTAGGCGGAGGATAGCTAGCTTCTGTCCTCTTCTTCAAAACCTAGGAGGCTCATGGTTCTCACCCCCTTCCATAGACTTACACGGTGATTATAACAACTTCCGGAGGATGTCCTTCAACCTATCAGTGCTCTTGTGGCATAAAATGACATGTTGTCCAACAAATCAAAGGATCAGAGAATTAATCTAGTACTGAAAGCATAAGCTAATGCAGCTAGCTAGTTTAGCCTACTCAAACAGAGAGGCTTGCTATGTTAGCTAGCTGGCTATGGTTATACAACACTGGAACTCTTCCAGGTTAAGGTAACCTTTTTGTTTTTTTATTGTCACCAGGACCTGCCTGTGTATCTTCTTTCTGACTGTACACTATATTGCATGATTGAAGCAGGTTTACTAACATGCTAGTTCTAGTAGCTCTAGTTGACTATCACATGACAAAGATGTAGGCTGTGTGTAGTGGTTAGCGGTCATGATATGAAGGTTTGGCTTAGAAAGGTTTTGTTGCCTGGTCACAGACAGCTGATGTGTTTTGCACTGAAGTCCACAAGCGAAAGGAAAATGTGAGAGGAGGAGAGCGCATAGATCGTTGTGAGAAGGAAATGTGTATATATAACGAGCAAAGTGATCATGCTGTTTTTATGTGGCTGCTATGAAAGTGAAATGTTTTTGCATGCGATCAGGGGTGTATTCATTCCACTGATTCTGTTGAAAAACTTTTCTTAAATGGAAGCGCACGGAATGAAATGTGGATAAACATACCTGAATTGACCAATAGAAACTCTAATTTGCAACTGTTGGACTAGTGATTACCCCCTAGATCAGCAAGATCAGGTATTCCTAAACTGGGGTGCAATGCCGTCAGGGGGGAAGCCAAATAAAAATGTGATTCATATATTTAAAAAAAAAATATATATATATATACTTTTTTTCTTCACATTTTCAAACCGTACATTTATATTTTCCAACGGGGCTATACATTTGGGTGACATTTTTTTCCTCACTAGAGTAGCCTCATTTCACTGCCAAAAATCAAATTCAACCATCTAGTGTTCAGCAAACACATGGTCAAATACAGGTAGCCTAGTCAAATAATTAACAACCAATCACATTAACCGTTACTCTCCCGTGGGAAACCTTCACTCTTGCGCAGAAATGACTAAACATGCCATTTTGAAAAATCAGCCACAGGAGTTTTTTAAGCGAGGATAAAGATGACTTTTGAGTAGTAAGACATGTATAAAAGCAACATATACCATTAATAAGAAGGGACTAGAAGCGTCTTATGTTGAGCTGCCGAGTGGCTAGGACAGGCAAGCCCCATACTATTGTGGAGGACTTCATTCTTCCTGCTGCCGCAGATATGGCTGGGACAATGCTGGTGGGCATGGCAATGACTATCAGAGTATCCAGCCTTGGCATTTCTCACTGTTAAGACCCTGATGCTCTTTGCAACCACGTACCTATGTGAGAGTGGATTCTCGGCCCTCACTAGCATGAAAACTAAATACAGGCACAGTCTGTGTATGGAAAATGATTTAAGACTGAGACTCTCTCCAATACAACCCAACATTGCAGGTATGTGCATCCTTTCAAGCACACCCTTCTCATTAACATGTGGTGAGTTATTCACAATTTTTGATGAACAAATACATTTTTTAATGTAAGATGGATAAATAAAGAGCTAAATTATTGATTTATTGTTAAATTATTATTTGTGCCCTGGTCCTATAAGAGCTCCATAACTCCAGCCCTTAAAACTGTATTGTTGGATAAGGGCTTGTAAGTAAGCATTTCACTGTATTGTTGTATTCGGTGCATGTGACAAATAAAATTGGATTGAAGTGGAATTAACAAGTGACATCAATGAGGGATCATAGTTTTCACCTGGATTCACCTTGTTAGTCTATGTGATGGAAAGAGCAGGTGTTCCTAATGTTTTGTACTCTCAGTGTATTGTCCTGCACAAAGCTACTAGACTACTTTTGCCTTCTTGCAATGCAATACTTCAACTACTAGGAACTGTTCCTACGCATGGTCTAGACTCTAGAGTTTGCCGGAGGATAAGCACAATCTCATGTCAAGTTCAGTTTTCATAAATGCCAACAGTTGCGTGAAAACTGGCACGCTGTCACGGACCGAGGGTGTTTCCCCTTCCCGGGCGGGTGGAGCTCGGCGGTCATCGTCACCGGCCTATTAGCTGCCACTGATTGTTTTTCCTCCCCCTCCTTGTATGTTTAGTGGTAGCACCTGTTTATGTTAATTAGTTTGTCTTTATTAGTCAGCCGGCCCGCCTGGTTGTTATGCGGGATTATTTCATTGTAACCTTCGGCTCTGTTGTAAAGGTACGTGTTAGTGCCTGGTCGTGTATTTTTCCATTGTATTTTTTGATTCCCTGTGTTTTGGGAACGTAACTTTTGTGAACACCCTGTGGTGCGTTGGTGCTATTAAAAGATGCACAGCATTGAACTCAGTCTCCTGCATTTGACTTCACACCCACGACACCCGGAGCATTACAGAATCCCGCACCAAAGAATCAAATGGAGTCAGCAGGAGCAGCAGCCAACCCTCTCCCATCGATGGAGGAACGGGTTCTCCACCACACCACCGTCCTCCATCGGATCGGATCCGCAATGGATCAAGTGATGGAGAGAATGGACAGATGGGAGAGGAAGGGTCTCCTCTCTCCACCTTCGGCACCCACGGTTCCGGACTCCCCATCTCCCGACTCCAGCACCCTCCGTTTGACGCTACCGAGGGCTTATTATGGAGCGGCGGCGGGTTGCCAGGGGTTTTTGCTTCAGCTGGAGCTATACCTGGCCACCATCAGACCCACTCCCTCAGGAGCAGAGAGGGTGAGTGTCCTCATCTCCTGCCTCACGGGTCGTGCTCTGGAGTGGGCGAACGCAGTCTGGAATGGCCCAGACTCAGCGCGGGAGCACTACACAGAGTTTTCCTGCCGCTTCCGTGCCGTGTTTGATCACCCTCTAGACGGCCGAGCGGTGGGAGAACGACTATTTCATCTCAGGCAGGAGAAGAGGAGCGCCCAGGATTACGCGCTGGAGTTCCGGACCTTGGCAGCCGGATCTGGGTGGAATGACAGGGCCCTTATGGACCACTACAGGTGTAGTCTCCGAGAGGACGTCCGCCGGGAGCTAGCGTATCGGGACACCACTCTGTCACTGGATCAACTGATTGACATGTCCATTCGACTGGATAATCTGCTGGCTGCCCGCGGGCGTTCAGAGAGGGTTCTGTGCGTTCCACCACCCAGCCCCTCCGCTCCCATTCCAATGGAGTTGGGAGGGGCTGCGCCGAGGGGTACCGGAGGAGGAGACCTTCCCTGCACCAACTGTGGTCGGAGAGGACACACGTCTGATCGGTGCTGGGGGGTCCGTCTGGGAGTAGAGATGGCAGGCGGAACGCTTCTCGGTCACCCCAGGTGAGTCAGCATCAAACTCACCCAGAACCCCTTGTTGGCCACATGTTTGTCTTAACCTTTTTCCCCTCTTCCCAGCATAGGGCGCTAGTCGATTCAGGCGCAGCTGGGAACTTTATGGATCGCGGACTCGCCCTTAAGTTAGGGGTTCCGCTGGTGCCGATAGATTCTCCTTTCCCCGTGCACTCCCTAGATAGCCGGCCATTAGGGTCAGGGATGGTCAGGGAGACCACGGTCCCACTGGATATGGTGACGCAGGGGAATCATAGGGAGCGTATCAGTTTCTTTATTATTGATTCGCCTGCGTTTCCAGTAGTGCTGGGGACTCCCTGGCTGGCCCGGCACAATCCTAAAATTTTGTGGAGACAGGGAGTTCTCCAGGGTTGGTCAGAGGAGTTTTCTGGAAGGTGTTTGGGAGTTTCCATCGGTGCCACGTCGATGGAGAGTCCAGACCAGGGTTCCACGGTGTGCATTCCCCCCGAGTATGCCGATTTGGCAATCGCTTTCAGTAAAGTGAAAGCGACTAAATTACCACCTTATCGACCGGGAAGGGATTGTAAGATAGATCTCCAGGTAGACGCTGCGCTTCCCAAGAGTCACGTGTACCCGCTGTCCTAGGAGGAGACGTTGGCAATGGAGACATATGTCACGGAGTCGCTGGGACAGGGGTACATTTGGCCCTCCAATTCACCCGTCTCCTCGTTTCTTTTTGTGAGGAAAAAGGAGGGAGGTTTGCGTCCGTGTATCGATTATAGAGGTCTAAACGCCATCACAGTGGGGTATAGTTACCCTCTACCTCATCGCTACGGCGGTGGAATCGTTCCACGGAGCGCAGTTCTTCACAAAACTGGATCTCAGGAGCGCGTATAGTCTGGTGCGTATTCGGAAGGGAGACGAGTGGAAAAACCGCATTTAGTACTACATACCTCGTCATGCCGTATGGGTTAAAAAATGCTCCAGCCGTTTTTCAATCTTTTGTAGACGAGATTCTCAGGGACCTGTGTGGGCAGGGAGTGGTTGTTTATATCGATGACATTCTGATCTACTCGGCCACTCACACCGCGCATGTGTCTTTGGTGCGCAAGGTGCTTGGTAGACTGCTGGAGCATGACCTATACGTCAAGGCTGAGAAATGCGTGTTCTCTAAACGAGCTGTCTCTTTTTGGGTTTTGCCAACTACTACCGGAGGTTTATCCGGGGTTTTGGCCAGATAGCGGCTCCCATTACCTCACTACTGAAGGGGGGACCGGTGCGTTTGCAGTGGTCAGCAGAGGCGGACGGAGCATTCAACAAGTTGAAGGCGCTGTTCACTGATGCGCCCGTGTTGGCGCATCCGGACCCCTCTCTAGCATTCATAGTGGAGGTGGACGCGTCCGAGGCTGGGGTGGGTGCCGTGCTATCACAGCGCTCGGGTAAGCCACCAAAACTCCGCCCCTGTGCTTTCTTCTCAAGGAAGCTCAGCCCAGCGGAGCGTAACTATGATGTGGGGGACCGGGAGTTGCTAGCGGTGGTTAGAGCTCTGAAGGTATGGAGACACTGGCTTGAGGGGGCTAAGCACCCTTTTCTCATCTGGACTGACCACCAGAATCTGGAGTATATTCGGGCAGCTAGGAGACTTAACACACGTCAGGCAAGGTGGGCCATGTTCTTCACCCGTTTCCGGTTTACTTTGTCTTATAGACCGGGCTCCCAGAACGTGAAGGCTGACGCACTGTCCCGCCTTTACGACACGGAGGATGGGTCCACCGAACCTACTCCCATCCTTCCCGCCTCAAAGCTGGTAGCCCCAGTGGTATGGGAGGTGGACTCGGACATCGAGCGGGCGTTACGGTCTGAACCCGCGCCTCCCCAGTGTCCAGCGGGGCGAACGTACGTGCCGCTTGGTGTTCGGGACAAACTGATTCGGTGGGCTCATGTCCTACCCTCCTCGGTTCACCCTGGGGTGACGAGGACAGTGGGGAGCCTTCAGGGGAGGTATTGGTGGCCTACGTTGGCTAAGGACGTTAAGGGTTATGTCTCCTCCTGTTCAGTGTGCGCTCAGAGTAAGGCTCCTACGCTACAGGGAAGCTACAACCCCTCCCCGTTCCACAGCGGCCATGGTCACATCTGTTTCAGGGGAACACCACGGTTCTAGTGATTGTGGATCGGTTCTCTAAGTCCTGCCGTCTCCTCCCGTTGCCCGGTATCCCTACAGACTGCGGAGGCATTATTCACCCATGTCTTTCGGCACTACGGGGTGCCGGAGGACATCGTTTCTGATCGGGGCCCCCAATTCACGTCTCGGGTATGGAGAGCGTTCATGGAACGTTTGGGGGTCTCTGTCAGCCTGACCTCCGGTTATCACCCCGAGAGTAATGGGCAGGTGGAGAGAATGAACCAGGAGGTGGGTAGGTTTCTGCGGTCGTATTGCCAGGATCGGCCAGGGGAGTGGGCACGATACATTCCCTGGGCTGAGATGGCTCAGAACTCATTACGCCACTCCTCTACTAACGTGTCCCCTTTTCAGTGTGTGTTGGGGTACCAGCCGGTCCTGGCACCATGGCATCCGAGCCAGACCGAGGCTCCTGCGGTGGAGGAATGGGTACAGCGCTCCAAGGAGACCTGGAGGGCCGTCCAGGATTCTCTACGACAAGCGAGTGGACGGCAGAAGAGGTGTGCTGACCGCCACCGCAGTGAGGCCCCCGTGTTTGTACCGGGGGACAGGGTCTGGCTATCGACCCGAAACCTACCTCTCCGCTTGCCCTGCCGGAAGCTGGGTCCGCAGTGTGTAGGGCCCTTTAAAGTCCTGAGGAGAATAAACGAGGTGTGTTATCGATTACAACTCCCTTCCTATTATCGTATTAACCCCTCGTTTCATGTGTCTCTCCTCAGGCCGGTGGTAGCTGGTCCCCTGCAGGACAGTGAGGTGCCGGAGGTCCCCCCTCTGGACATCGAGGGGTCCCCGGCGTACACGATCCGGGCCATTCTGGACTCGAGACGCCGGGTGAGGGGCCGGCAGTACCTCATGGACTGGGAGGGGTACGGTCCGGAGGAGAGGTGCTGGGTACCGGTGAGGGACATCTTGGATCCATCCATGTTGAGGGATTTCCATCGCCTCCATCCGGATCGCCCTGCGCCTCGTCCTCCGGGGCGACCTCGAGGCCGGTGTCGGCGCGCTGCGGGAGCCGCGCGTCAGGGGGGTACTGTCACGAGTTCAACCGAGGGTGTTTCCCCTTCCCGGGCGGGTGGAGCTCGGCGGTCGTCGTCACCGGCCTATTAGCTGCCACTGATTGTTTTTCCTCCCCCTCCTTGTATGTTTAGTGGTAGCACCTGTTTATGTTAATTAGTTTGTCTTTATTAGTCAGCCGGCCCGCCTGGTTGTTGTGCGGGATTATTTCATTGTAACCTTCGGCTCTGTTGTAAAGGTACGTGTTAGTGCCTGGTCGTGTATTTTTCCATTGTATTTTTTGATTGCCTGTGTTTTGGGAACGTAACTTTTGTGAACACCCTGTTGGTGCTATTAAAAGACGCACAGCCTTGAACTCTGTCTCCTGCATTTGACTTCACACCCACGACACCCGGAGCATTACACACGCGCATGTTTTGGGGCATATTTTGTGACTACCCAACGTTAATAAATGAGGCCCCTGGTGCATCTGAGCCGGACCAAAAGACTGAAAATCTGCTTCTAGCTTCAGGCCATCAGGTGTAGTAAGAGACAAAGAAAGTCACTCACACAAAACACCAACGTGGTCTCAGAGCATTTAATATTATTCTGTACGTAAATCTGATACATTTGTATTGTACATATTAATCCATCATCCATTTTGTATGATCTTTTTTGAATTACAATTTGTATGATATGCTACGAATTAAAATTTGTGGTGACTAACACTAACTTTAACTAGCTTTAGGGTACTAAGGTTAGGTTAAAGGGTTATGGTTAGGCGAAGGGTTAACTAAAAGGGTACCCTTCCCCAGATCAGTGCCTTGACACAATCCTGTCTCGGGGCTCTACGGACAATTTCTTCGACCTCGTGGCTTGGTTTTTGCTCTGACATGCGCTGTCGACTGTGGGACCTTATATAGACAGGTGTGTGCCTTTCTAATCATGTCCAATCAATTGAATTTACCCCAGCTGGACAACAGTCAAATTGTATAAACAGTTGAGCTCAATTTCGAGTCTCATAGCAAAGGGTCTGAATAGTTATGTAAATAAAGTTCAGAAAAAAAACGTTTTTTGCTTTGTCAATATGGTGATTAAAAAAAAGAGAATCCATTTTAGAATAAGACTAATGTAACAAAATGTGGAAAAAGTCAAGGGGTCTGAATACTTTACAAATGCACTGTAGAGACTAACACCGTTTTTTTAATACTGTTTATACTGTTTTTTATACTGTTTTCACACAGTGTATTTACACTGCATTATTCACAGAGCTCATTCTACTAAATCTACTACTGTATTGCATTTTGTTACACTGTTTATTTATGCACTGGTTGCTCAACATAGCTCACTATATATATATACTGCTGTACATAAAAATACACGAAAAAGTATATATTTCTCGTGTATGTATGCATGGATGATAGTGTTATTGGGTTATTCATTGGATTCGTTCTGACATTAGTAATTTGTTGTTTTTCATTATTATTTGTGTACTTTTTTTGTGACATTTTTGCTGCACTGTTAGTAACACAAGCTTTAACATCTGCTAAACTGTGTACCCGACCAATATATTTTGATGTGATACAATTGTCAGATGCTGGACAATTCAACTTTAGGCACACTTTTCAAGTTAACGTGATTCCCCGAAAGTCATTCAATAATGTTTTATTGAACTAACCATATAGCTGCACACAAATGTGCATTTATGTTACAATGAGCAGTAATCTATTATTTATCGTGGTCTTGAATTTCAAATCTAGCAAATAAAACCGATTACGTCTGAGGACGCAAAACAATCCATTCAAAAGTGGGCCTAATAAATTATCGGCACATATCCGCCAACATTCGGGCTATTCGATTTGAAATACAGTAGATGCTAAATTATAAAACCATTCATCCGATGAAGAAGCAAAGCTAAAGTAACCTAAAGGTAAATGCTAACAAATCTATTTCTCAACACGCAACTCAACAGATCACAAAATCACTACTTGGACCACCAGCAACAGACTAATTACATACAAGTACTTTTAGACAGCAAGATCAGGGCAGAGCTACCAGAAATGTTGCAATCGCTATTTCAACAGTGCAGGGATCATCATAGCCGGAGTGCAATGGCTGAACCGCGCCCCGCCCTCTTAATAACCGCGTCTCCATTGTCCGGTATGAATGAGTCATACACATCAGTGGGAGTGGTAGTGACTCCAGTGCCAGCATTTTCTGCTGACAGGTTAGCTAACGTTACCGGTAACGCATCATATCGACTAGAATTGAATGACGTTTAGGACAAAGTGGCGAACAGCGATTCATTTAGTTTTACTACATTATATCACCATCCGACTGTCTACCGTGTTGCATGATAGGAATAATCTATACATTGACTTTTTAATATCAAAATGCCTGTCAAAATGTTGAATTCACGTTCAAGCACACACAGCCAGACGAATTATTTATAACTATTTCTGGTGTTCAGTAGCCTTCCAGGCATTGATGCATAGTCGTTTCTTTGTGCTTGTGTACTGCATTGACCACAGGGTGGCATATAACTCCCAGATCTGACTCCCTACCACTTCTTCTACAACTAGACAGAGTAGGTTAGGCCAGGGGTTCCCAAAGAAGGGTCCGATGTACTGCAGGGGGGTGTTTGAATTTAAAAGTATGGTAATTTAAGCCTGTAAAATGCTAAATGGTATCTCTGCCCTAAGGCAAAATGCTTAGAATTGCAGAACATTTGCTTTAAAATGTTATTTCTGACGCCAATAGGGGGTCCTTTAAAATGTTATTTCTGACGCCAATAGGGGGTCCTTTAAAATGTTATTTCTGACACCAATAGGGGGTCCTTTAAAATGTTATTTCCCAGGGCCTGACACTTGATTAGTACAACCATGCACTGCATAAATCATAGTAAGACTGCTTGTATGCAAAAAATAAATAAACGTTGAACACCGTTCTATCGTAATGAACGCAACCCTGACTGCTAAATACTGCCCTTGGGAACGCACGCCAAGAGGGTGTAATGGAGCTGTGTTGTTTCTCGGGTTATTTGCTCCACAGATCAGATCTACGAACAGATAACACTTGTCAAAGCGAATCTCACCTACTATTCCGGAGAAAGAATATCTGACCCTGTATCAGTGGTTAATGGGGCAATTTTGGCGGTTGCGCTGTGAATGTCCTCCAGCGGAGAGTCATGGTAGTGCAAGGTTTGCAGAAACCTTTTCAGTTTACTGTGGTATGGCATTGGGCATAATGGAGACCAAACCAGTGATAACCTTTCTCAAAACCCTCCTCATCGTTTACTCCTTCGTATTTTGGGTAAGTTAACGTTACCCTAGGTTTATCCATTCCCCAATGTAAGCCTTGGGGAGATAGTTATCGTTGTAGATGCAGACATGTGCGGTGTACCCGTATAGAAAATAAATGCATGCCCTCCATGACGAACGGGGTAGCCTACCTTTATTTTTCTATGGATGATTCATTCAGTTAATTCGAGGGTGGACGTTCTTCTTTCTAGGACTTCTTGCTACCGTACATGTAATGCTATAAATGTGTTTCAGCTGTGCCTTTTGTGACGATGACTTATCGGGTAATGTTTACAACTACACGCTTGGCGAAATGCGACATCCTCAGCTGTCCAACCCAGCTGTAGGCTTATTGCGCACATTGTCACCGACTCCAGCTAGCGAAATGTTGCTCTCTATTTCGAAGTTGTCAGTATGACCTCAATACATATGCATGGCATATGCGTCGAATATAGAGCGCGGCAGCTTCTCTGTGGTGACAGAGATGGGCAGAGGTTATCAGTCGAGGCTGTTGATGCAGGCAAATCAGCAGCCACTCATGTAACGGTTTCTGTCTGGTCCATCATTTTGTGCGTAGCTAACATGGAAGTCACCCCGTCAATGCCAAGGCAACAGTATGCATATGCTCTCGTCATTGGTCATTATACCAGCATACAATGTTTTGTCATTGATTTAGACTAACCATACTGGATATGTGGCACTATATAGCCCCGACATGGATGTGCACCTGACTTTGTAAACATAGCCTACAGCCCATTTGAAATGATTTGTCTGCATCCTGTTAAGTTGTTTGTTTTAATCATAGCCCCTCTATTAAATTAATAGGATCTCTATGTCATAAACCTTCAAAGATCCAGAATGATGTGAAAATGGCAGCCATTTTGGTCAGGGATAAATCCAAACCAGTCTAATTGGAAAGAATGGCCGTATAGGCATAGGTCAGGGCTATTCAACTCTTACCCATTGAGGTCCAGAGCATGCTGGTTTTCTACCTGATAATTAATTGTGGCCACCTAGTGTCCCAGGTCTAAATCATTCCCTGATTAGAGGGGAACAATACAG
The DNA here is from genome assembly GCF_023373465.1 of Oncorhynchus keta. Taxonomy (NCBI): domain Eukaryota; kingdom Metazoa; phylum Chordata; class Actinopteri; order Salmoniformes; family Salmonidae; genus Oncorhynchus; species Oncorhynchus keta. Next base: position 23,140,199 of record NC_068427.1, on the reverse strand, counting down.
TGGAACTGGCATTGAGGTCCAGAGTTGAGGTAATGCATTTCTTGCTTTTACTTATGCTGGAAAATTAAAGTAATTCATGTGATATTAAAAAACGGTGTAATAGAAATACTGTCACTGCAAAATATTGTCATATAATAATAAATACAGTTTATACTGGTTGTATAAAACAGAAAATATGTATAAATAGCCTTTAAAATATATGTAAACTAAATAAACCCTAAATGTCTACATTTGTTGTTTTCTTCCAAAGCTGGTGTAACCGATGTGAAATGGCTAGCTAGTTAGCGGTGGTCCGCGCTAATAGCGTTTCAATCGATGACGTCACTCGCTCTGAGGCCTTGATGTAGTTGTTCACCTTGCTCTGCAAGGGCCGCGGCTTTTGTGGCACAATGGGTAACGATGCTTCGAGGGTCATACCATAGCATGTATTTCTTGAGCCAACTCCTGTGTCTATTAGGCTCTATTAGGCTACATGAGAAACAGTAGCCTACAGATGGGCATCAAGTTGGATGGGTAACTTGGTAACACATAAGCAATCCCTCTACAGTCAAACCAAAAGTAAACAAACTCAGTGTGTATTTGCAGCTCTTATCCTGAGAGATATCTTTGTTAGACAAGGATAGAGTGATGCTCCTTCTACACCTTGGAATGGGCTGAAATGGGCTGAGGTCAAAGGGCTGGGTGTCTACACCTTGGAATGGGCTGAGGTCAAAGGGCTGGGTGTCTACACCTTGGAATGGGCTGAAATGGGCTGAGGTCAAAGGGCTGGGTGTCTACACCTTGGAATGGGCTGAAATGGGCTGAGGTCAAAGGGGTGGGTGTCTACACCTTGGAATGGGCTGAGGTCAAAGGGCTGGGTGTCTACACCTTGGAATGGGCTGAAATGGGCTGAGGTCAAAGGGCTGGGTGTCTACACCTTGGAATGGGCTGAGGTCAAAGGGCTGGGTGTCTACACCTTGGAATGGGCTGAAATGGGCTGAGGTCAAAGGGGTGGGTGTCTACACCTTGGAATGGGCTGAGGTCAAAGGGCTGGGTGTCTACACCTTGGAATGGGCTGAAATGGGCTGAGGTCAAAGGGCCGGGTGTCTACACCTTGGAATGGGCTGAAATGGGCTAAGGTCAGAGGGGTGGGTGTCTACACCTTGGAATGGGCTGAGGTCAGAGGGCTGGGTGTCTACACCTTGGAATGGGCTGAGGTCAGAGGGCTGGGTGTCTACACCTTGGAATGGGCTGAGGTCAGAGGGCTGGGTGTCTACACCTTGGAATGGGCTGAGATCAGAGGGGTGGGTGTCTACACCTTGGACTGGGCTTAGGTCAGAGGGGTGGGTGTCTACACCTTGGACTGGGCTTAGGTCAGAGGGGTGGGTGTCTACACCTTGGAATGGGTCAGAGGGGTGGGTGTTGGTGGTGGTTTGAAATTCTCCAGATAGTTTGGTTCCCGAGTTTCACTGTCTTCCGGCGAGTGCTTCAGACTCTAGTTCACACGCTGTGGTCTCCAGTAGTGCAGTTGGCAGACTTGGGGTATGTGAGACACTGGCATGTTTTAATGTTAAAAATAGACCTCCCCCACTCCCCGAGGAGACTGGTGGGAGGAGCTATATGAGGACAGGCTCACTGTAATGGCTGGAATGGAATAAATGGAACGTAGTCAAACAGGTGGTTTGATACCATTCCATTCCAGCCATTACAATGAGCCTGTCCTCCTATATCTCCTCCCACCAACCTCCTCTGATTTCAATGTCTAGTTTTGATTTACATTTGGTTGAGTGTTCAACTAATGTGAATTATGTGTGAAATCAACAAAAAATGTCACCATGTCATTGGAATTACATTAAAAGTTGGGTGAAAAAAAGTGAAATTCCCTTAGGTTGATGAGTTTTTGCAAATCCAATCAGTTTTCCACGTTGATTCACTTTAGATTTTTTTGTTGTTTTTGAAATGCTATGGAAACTACGTCGATTCAACCAGTTTTAACCAAGTGGGCCATATTTTCTCTTTTGGGGACTGGGGGGAAAGGGGTCATTCATGTTGTCATGGCTGCTGGGTTCTGAGTAATCTCCCAGATTGCATTGGAATTTATTAGTTAGATGTTGCCTCGTTACCTATGATACAGGGTCCTAAGTTTTCTTCATAACCCTAATGGTTCAGATTGTTAGTCATCCGATCCTAGAGCTAGGACTAAGGGCAACCTCTACAATGGTCGATTGCATCACAACAACAACATCATCACTTCCTCCAGCCCTAGCCTGGGTTCTGTTTTCAACAACAACATCATCACTTCCTCCAGCCTTAGCCTGGGTTCTGTTTTCAACAACAACATCATCACTTCCTCCAGCCCTAGCCTGGGTTCTGTTTTCAACAACAACATCATCACTTCCTCCAGCCCTAGCCTGGGTTCTGTTTTCAACATATGACATCAGCTGTATTGCATGCAGACAAACACACTGTCTAGTCTATCTTCTGGCCTGACTATCAATGTAATAGGGGCTCCCGAGTGGCGCAACAGTCTAAGGCACTGCGTCTCAGTTCTCGAGGCGTCACTACAGACACCCTGGTTTGAATCTAGGCTGTATCGCAACCAGCTGTGATTGGGAGTCCCATAGGGCGGCACACAATTGGCCCAGCGTCGTCCAGGTTTGGCCGGTGTAGGCCGTCATTGTAAATAAGAATTTGTTCTTAACTGACTTGCCTAGTTAAATAAAAAACATAGATGCAAGGATTTTTATAATACAAATACAAGATAGATAGATTGATAGACATTGATCAATCAGTAGAGGGATAAGTATACTGGTACAACGACAAAGAAAACACACTCCTTAACACGCAGAACTCAGGGCCATTGGACAAGGGCTTACATATGACCACCTGTTGTCATCTCACCGCAGGACAGCTGGCATGAACATGTGACTATTAGTGTGGGAAATTGGCTTGTGCACTTATCTTATGTGTGTGCACCCACTTATAACTTGTGATTAAGATATTATCATTTCTCACAAAGTCCCAAAAGATTCTGAAAAAAAATACAAATTTTCTTGAATCCCTTGGTAAACGGTATTTACATGATAGTTAGCCTACCTGATAACTACTTTTTGTTTTATGTTTATAGAAATCTGCAAGCAATTCTTGAATATCAGCGATAATAGAAGAGTAGAATAAACCATTATCAAGGCAGTATTTTTATAATGATGGCAGATAGTCCTGTCTATCCTGAATGGTCATTAAGTACAAGCTCACACAGGCCACGAGGTGGAGCATAATTGATTCTCTGCTAAATTCGCTACGCACATTGAAACCGCAAGACTTCCAACAGTGATAAATGTAGGAGCATTGACATTATACTGTGTACATTATGTAGTACCAGCTATACAGTTCAGAGGGGGATCTGAGCTTGAATCATTAATGCCGTGTTTGTGTTTCCACTCATTACTGAAATGAGCACTTTGGTCTGTGTTGGTGTCATTACTTATGAATGGTTGAGAAATAAACATATTCAGAGATAATAGGGACATTTTATTGATTTAGGTCTGTGGTGGTGCTTTATCATTTTGTGGTTTTTAAGGGATTGTAGTGCCTCAGTCTTTTCATTTTTGAAGAACAGTTCAGGTTTCGAGGGCAGTTAGTACATTTAGACTTATGGAGAGGGAGGGGGTTTGCCACCTGCTGTTCATATAAGGCTAGAAAACAAAGAGAGGAGGAGAGGGAGCTTTTTTGTATGTTTTGGCTGAGTTCTGCTTGGATACTGCAGCACCTCAGAGATGGATGTCTGTTACCATGGATACAGTTTAACTCTGGCCCTGCCAGCCAAACGGTCCCTGTCCTTGACACCTCTCCTAGTGTTCTTCCATCCCAAACGGGTGCACATGTTTGTCCCAGCCCAGCACTAACAAACCTGATGCAACTAATCAAGGCCTTGATAACTAGTCCTATGATGTGCAGACGTTTGCTACAGTGGAGCACTGCACCTCATTCAGGTAATGATAATACATTTAGACCACCATTGGGCCTGACACCTGCCAGTAAAACTATATGTCACATTGTTTGTGTGCCTGTGTGGTTCTGCTTATGTGGATGTATGACAGCCGGCAGGAGAGAGGGACCTCGTGGTGGGGGGTAGGGGGCTGATGATGAGTTGGCAACAGGCTTTGCTAGTTCGGTGGCATTAACAGATCGGCACCTCTTCTGTACCCCCTCCCAAAAAGCAGCTGCCCCCCAGCTGGGACACGGGCATTTAGCTGGCCCACACAACACTCCTTTATGAGTGGCCTTCATTAGAAATGCTAAGAGCAGTGCCACAGGAGGAAGCGGCTCGCTCTGGATCAAAGGGTCCTTTTGATTCGCTCCCTCTTTGTGTGTGTGCGCGTGTGTGTATGTGTGTTCCACAGAAAAACCTCCCCCCATTCCATCCCTCTCTCTGTCTCTGCACTCCCCTCTCTGTTATGACACCTAGAAACAACTGCTATTTGCTCCTTGGTCAGAGAGGACAAGCTGAAAGGTTGAAATAAGTTATCACTTATGTGAGGGATAAATAACAAGGGGCTATGCGTTCTGTGTAAAATAATGAACGACGTGTGGAAGGTGTGTTCCACAACGCATTAGCGGAGTGAAACACACCTTCCATCGAGTTGTATTATTTTCCAGAGAAAGCATAGAGCCCCGAGTTGATTATCCCTTTTATACCATGGCTATAATTTAACACATTTGCAATTAGAAATGTGTTCATTTGCCAGTAGGAATGAAGTTTACTAGATAGCTACAGTAGTTGCCGTGGTAACCAAACAGACTTGCTAGTTTAGCTAACTGAACCATGAGTCCTAGCTTGCTATTATGAAAATCAAATTCAACAATACCAATACTGTTTTCAATTTGACTTTTGCTTTCAAAAGCAGCTCAAACAAAACATGTAAAAAAATAACCATAGCCATTGAATTCTACCGTGTTGTAGGGAAATAATGCACGCTTTAGAATGCCCTTCAAACCAATCAGAAAGGAGTATTCCATGGTATAATTAAGCAATAAGACCCGAAGGCTTGTGGTATATGGCCAACATATAAGGGCTGTTCTTAGGCACGATGCAACGCGCCTTTGGCCGTGGTATATTGGCCATATACCACAAACCCCAGAGGTGCCTTATTGCTATTATAAACTGGTTAACAACGTAATTAGAGCAGTAAAAATAAATATTTTGTCATACACATGGTCTGATATACCACCGCTGTCAGCCAATCAGCGTTCAGGACTCAAACCAGCCAGTTTATAACTACATTTAAACCTGCTATTATCTTAGATCTGTGTCCAGGGGAAACTTCATTGTCCCATACTGTGGAGAGGCACAGGGTGGGTGGCTATGCATTGTTGAGACATGGGGGGTGTTCTCTAGTCTTTGGTCTAAGCACGATCAGTAGGACCATCAGTCGCAGCACTGCACTCTGCTGGCTGAATAGTGTACCTCTGGATGTCAACATCTGTCTGGCATCTTCTCCCCTCTCCTCCTCTGTCTCCTCCATCTGCTCTCTCACCTCTTTCCACCCATCGTCATCACCCTTCGCTCATATATTTCAACTTTAATACCTACCCTCTCTCTGTCCTCTCCCCTTTCACTCATCTCCTTTCCTGCTCTGTTTCTCTCTTTCTTTCTGTTCTCCAGATCACAGGAGCGATCCTCTTGGCAGTGGGAGTATGGGGGAAGTTTATGCTGGGCCCTTATATCTCTCTGATAGCTGAGAACACCACCAACGCTCCATACGTCCTCATCGGCACTGGGACTGTCATCATCGTCTTCGGCCTGTTCGGATGCTTCGCCACCTGCAGGGGGAGCCCATGGATGCTCAAACTGGTGAGGGGAGAGGGAGGAGAGAAGCATGCAGACAGACACACACACACACACACTGAAGCTGGGAATCTGCAGGTGGGGTTGTGAAGCATTGTTTTGATACTGATTAACCCAGAGCAGTTGGAGAAACAATGATAATTATCTACACTACCATTCAAAAGTTAAGGGTCACTTAGATATGTCCTTGTTTTTGAAAGAAAAGCACATTTTCTGTCAATTAAAATAACATAAATTTGTTCAGAAATACAGTGTAGACAATGTTGTAAATTACTATTTTAGCTGGAAACGGCAGATTTTTTATAGAATATCTACATAGGCGTACAGAGGCCCATTATCAGCAACCATCCTGTGTTCTAATGGCACGTTGTGTTAGCTAATCCAAGTTTATCATTTTAAAAAGCTAATTGATCATTAGAAAACCCCTTTTCAATTGTTAGCACAGCTGAAAACTGTTGTTCTGATTAAAGAAGCAATAAAACGGTCCTTCTTTAGAGTAGTTGGGTATATGGAGTCCTCAACTGGTAGCTTCATTAACTAGTACCAGCAAAACACCAGTCTCAACGTCAACAGTGAAGAGGTGACTCCGGGATACTGGCCTTCTAAGCAGAGTTCCTCTGTCCAGTGTCTGTGTTCTTTTGTCTTAATCTTTTCTTTTTATTGGCCAGTCTGAGAAATGGGTTTTTCTTTGCAAATCTGCCTAGAAGGCCAGCATCCCGGAGTCGCCTCTTCACTGTTGACGTTGAAACGGGTGTTTTGCAGGAACTATTTAATGAAACTGCCAGTTGAGAACTTGTTAGGCATCTATTTCTCAAACTAGACACTCTAATGTACTTGTCCTCTTGCTCAGTTGTGCACCGGGGCCTCCCACTCCTCTTTCTATTCTGGTTAGAGCCAGTTTGCGCTGTTCTGTGAAGGGAGTAGTGCACAGCGTTGTACGAGATCTTCAGTTCCTTGGCAATTACTCACATGGAATAGCCTCAATTTCTCAGAACAAGAATCGACTGACAAGTTTTCGAAGAAAGTTCTTTGTTTCTGGCCATTTTGAGAATGTAATCGAACCCACAAATGCTGATGCTCCAGATACTCAACTAGTCTAAAGGAGGCCAGTTTTATTGCTTCTTTTAATCAGGACTTCAGTTTTCAGCTGCGCTAGCATAATTGCAAAAGGGTTGTCTAATGATCAATTAGCCTTTTAAAATTATAAACTTGGATTAGCTAACACAATGTGCCATTGGAACACAGGAGTGATGGTTGTTGTTTCCAACTACAATAGTAATTTACAACATTAACAATGTCTACACTGTATTTTAGATAAATTTGATGTTATTTTAATGGACAAAATGTTTTCGTGTGTGTGTGTGTGTGTATTCCCCACTCTCTACCCATCTCTCTCTATCTCTCTACAGTATGCAATGTTCTTGTCCCTGGTGTTCCTAGCTGAGTTGGTGGCTGGGATCTCTGGCTTTGTTTTTCGTCATGAGGTCAGTTTCTCTATTTGTAATACATTACCCACAATTCATCTGGCCCCATCTCAGCCACTTACCTGCCAATAGAAATATGTCACATCACGTGTGTATGTGTGTGTGTGTGTGTGCCCGCGTGTTTGTGCGTGTGTGTCCACAGATAAAGGGAACCTTCCTGAGGACGTATACTGACGCGGTGTTGAACTATGATGCTGAGGATGAGAAGAGCCTGGTTGTGGACAACGTCCAAAGCAGCGTGAGTCACAACAACAACAAAACTACTATTCTAACAACAACACACAATTCAATCACATCTCTGTTTGTGTGTCTCTCTCCAGCTGCATTGCTGTGGGGTGTACAACTACACCAGCTGGTTGGGCAGTGTGTACTACCCTGCTAACGGCTTTCCCCTGAGCTGCTGCTCCAACTCCTCTGACTGCAGCCCACAGGACCTCCGCAACACCACCATAAACCACACCAAAATCAACCAGCAGGTGTGTGTGTGTCTGTGTGTCTGTAACCATCCACTGTGTTACACACTAACCCGTCCCCTGTGTTTCAGGGCTGTTATGAACTGGTCACCTCCTTCCTCGAGATCAACATGGCCATCATTGCAGGAGTGACTTTTGGCATCGCCTTCTCACAGGTGAGATAGAGAGAATGCACTTGTGTGTTGATATGAGTGCTGTTTTTAAGGTCTACTATATTCTAAAGCAGTGTTTCCCAACTCCAACCCTCCAGTACACATTTTATTGTAGCCCCGGACAATACAAATGTGTACTGCTGGGGGTATGTTGAAAAACACTGATCTAAAGTTATCTCTCTCTCTCCTTCTCAGTTGATTGGCATGTTGCTGGCATGTTGTCTGTCCAGGATCATTACAGCTAATCAGTATGAGATGGTGTAGCTGGGAGAGCAGGTTAGTGACTATTCTCTCACTTACACACACACGCACACACTATACACACACACTATAAACACATCTAAGAGCCTATGTGTTTTTTTTTTAGGGAGATGAAGAGGAGAGGGTGAACAGCATCTTGGTAGACTGGGACAGAAGATCCCCACAACACTAGCACATTGTATCACTAACCCCCTCCCCCCTCTCTCGCTTTCTCCCCCTCTCCCTCCCTTTCTCGCTCTCTCTCTCTCACGTTCTCTCCCCTCCCCCTCTCTCTCTCACCCCCCTCTCTCACTTCCCCCCTCTCTCACTTTCTCTCCCCCTCTCTCGCTCTCTCTCACTTTCTCTCCCCTCCCCCTCTCTCTCTCACTTTCTCTCTCCTCTCCCCCCCTCTCTCTCTCACTCCCCCCTCTCATTATTGTAACTTATTGTAAAAAAACACCATTCCTTAATGCTACTGTGCCATGAGCTTCTCTCAGTACCTTAAACTCCTCCACTGAATGACTCTGCTGGTAAAAGTTGCAAGTAAGCACTGATCTAGGATCAGCTTACCCTCCCCAACACAAGATTGACCTTGGACCAGCATCTAGGGGCAACGTCCTCCTACTCCATATGAGCATAGCAGTCCCTGACACTGTGGAGAAGTTTCCCTGAGGCACAGGTCTAGGATCAGCTCACCCCCACCCTTGATGCTAACTTTAACCATTAAGATAATGAATTAATATCTGACCCTGCATTAGTGCTAAGGGGCAACGTCATCCTTCTCCTTAGCAGTCTTTGACCCATGTGTCTCCCTGTCCTCTCACAGTTCCCCCTTGTGGTCTGGCATGCTCCATATAGGCCCTAGCATCTCCAAAGCGATGCACATATTTGAATAGACATTACATTATTAACCCACATAAATATATACAGTAGCCGACATACACTGTATTTTCATGATGTTCCTAATCACTGTAAATACCTAAACGTCAGACATTTAGAGAAGATATGTTGATGAAACATTGAGAGAGCATTTGGAGCTAACTTTAGCCTTTCAGTTGCATCTTTGCTTTTTTTTCTGCTACATGGATGATATCTGACAATTGTGTCCATATCTATGGCATTAGATAACAATGAACTGTGCAATTGATTTGGTCTGTGGATGTGTAAATGTGGCTTACTCTGGCTGGTGGGAGAAGCTATAGGAGGACTGGCTCATTGTAATGGCTGGAGTGGAGTTAAACGTGGTTTCATATGTTTGATATGTTCCATGTATTCCATTCCTATAGATCCTCCCACTTACCTCTGTCTTACACGCTCCTAGGTTATTTATCATTTATTATAATAACACATCATGATGTGTGTGTGCCGACTTTGGTCTGGAACACTGTGCTGTTTGGATTTATTTGTATGTTCTTGTAATATTTGTGTGTTTTAGTTTTGTCTGATTCTAATAGTGTTATTTATTGATTTTATTGATGTTATGTGTTTTTGTGCCACATGTTGAGATATATAGACCTATGTTTACATTTTGCTTAATTTATGTATTGTTGACATTTCATTTTTTTGTATGTCTGCCTTGCGATTGTGCATCTTTGTGCACGTTTGTGTGTGAGTGAGTGAGAAAGAGTAGAGGTGGAATCCCGACATGAGTGTTTAACCGTGAATAGGGTATCATTTGAGATACAGTCAATGCTCATATAGATGTACGGCTCAGGTCAATGACACGATTTCAACGCTCCGACCGGGGCCTCTTATGGTGTTGTGAATGTATGTATGTCCATGTCTTAGAGTCATGACAGAGGCAGCTGGGACCTCTGCTATAGACGGGTTCGCTGACAACGTCATGAAAACATTGCGTGTGCTTCAAAGGGGCAAAAGCTGTGTGTTGTGCTTCTGGATGACCAGATAGCTAGCAAAACTGATGTGTGGGGAATCGAAAGTGGCTCGTTTGCTCTTGTACTTGTCTTGTTGTGAGGTGTTTTGACTTATGCCACGTCACATCTATGCTATTATGGCAAAGATTTGCGAGCTAGCTAGCTCATTGTGCAATTTTATTTATTTTTTCAGTAAACATTGGAGACGAAATATAGTTTACCTGTGATCAACAATCCAAGCCAACCCTGTATGTTTTGCCCCATTAGTTGTACATGGTTCGGTTTTGTTGCTGAACAACCAACCCGTCTATACAGGGGATCTCAGCCCTGGTTCTGGGTCTCCCATGTATGCTGTTTTCACTAATGACTCAGATTTACAATACTTGGTTATTAAAATCTCAACTATTTTGCATGAAATCTTTTTATGGAAGGGATTACTGGTATGTACATAGAAATTGCATGGTAAAATGGTAATTATACAATAATACCTATGAATAATTTATTTGTTTCATTGATACTAAATTAGAGCACCATTCCATATACCAGGTAAACAACCGGTAGCTGAACCTTTAAACAAAATGCTACCAAGAACTCCCAGTGTATTGACATTCATTTCCTTCCCTAAAATGGATGGATTATGTGAAATCCTGTGAACAGGTTGGGTCCCCAGTTTCCCTCACCTCCAGCAGAGTAGAAAGCCAGTTTACTGTAATTAAGCAGACCACTAAATCCTACCAAACGAACAAAACAAATGTGTAAAAGTGACCAGTCAATAAATATTGCAATCCAAAGTTGCAGCGTTAAGGAAAAGCTAAAACGTTGCTTTGTCGCCAACCTTTTTAAACAACTCAGCACCAGCTATTATAGCAAGCCAACAGAGAGAGGCATCATGCATATCCTGTTTAAAAAAAGATGTATCCGTTTTTTGGTAAAACATTTAGTTGTTGTTTGTTGTTGGCTTTACCTAGCCCAGATAAGTTCCCAACCTCATAACTAGCTACCAAGAAGTTGTTTCAGGCTATCAATCAAGTTAGAGTAGCTAGCTTGTCTAACTATCTTAGTTGGCATGCATGCTGAAAAGGCTGGTAGATTTTTAGAAAAGCAAGCGATTAATAAATGTACTGAATAAGACTCACATTCCTTTCCATCTTTTACTCAGATTTTTGCATAGATGCAGAGAAGAACATTTGTTATTTAAAACAAATAGACACCAGTCATGATTATACAGACAGCTCAAGAGGTTTGCTTAGATATTTTGAAAAATACAAATATTTTTGACAAAATGATTATGGCTCTAGATGGCAGGAAAAAAGCTGTTTTCAGGTGGTTGAAAAATGCTAAATGATCCATCTTCCCATCACTCCAGACCCCCCCCAGACATCCTTATGTAATTTGTGCCCACTCAGATTTTTGGGGTGCATGACACCCCTGCATGCCAATACAGTGTGTTCAGTTGTTGATATTGTAACCATCAGTGATCACTGTATTAATAAATGATCGTCATAACTTTACTGCTGAATCGCTGTGTCTCGTTCTTTTTGTGTTTGGAGTGATGGGTGGTGTATTCTCTACACTCTTTCTCTCTCTTACTCCTTCTGTCCTCTTATTCTATCCTTGCCCTCTTACTTTTCACCTCCATTATCCCCCTGCAGCTCTCCCTCTTCCCACCTTTTCCCTCTCTTCTTCCCTATCTCTAACCTTCCTACCTCTCTCTTTCTCTGTGTTAAAGAACTCTGCCATGAATCAAATCAAGTCAAACTTTATTTGTCACATGCGCCGAATACAACAAGTGTAGACCTTACCGTGAAATGCTTACTTAACCAACACCGCAGTTCAAGAAGAGTTAAGAAAATATTTACCAAATAAACTAAAGTAAAAAATAATAAAAGTAACACAATAAAATAACAATAACGAGGCTATATACAGGGGGTACCGAGTCAGTGTGCGGGGGTACAGGCTAGTTGAGGTAATTTGTACATGTAGGTAGGGGTGGGGGAGTCAATGTAAATAGTCCGGTGGATTAACTGTTCAGCAGTCTTATGGCTTGGGGATAGAAGCTGTTAAGGAACCTTTTGGTCCTAGACTTAGCACTCCGGTACCGCTCGCTGTGCGATAGCAGAGAAAACAGTCTATGACTTGCGTGACTGGAGTCTCTGACAATTTTATGGGCTTTCCTCTGACAAAGCCTATTATATAGGTCCTGGAAGGCAGGAAGCTTGGCCCCATGGCTGTATGTACTACCCTCTCTAGCATGTTAGTATGAAGCAAAAGCAGGAGAATTGACTCGTTAACAAGACAGGACGTCATTGCTCACTAGGACGTCATTGTTCAGTGCCACAACAAGCACACGGATGCATTTCGCCTCCTTATGTCCTGGTTTTCTCACAGATCTGAAACACTGGTTGGAGTTATTGCTACACAACAAAACAAGTCCTTTCTGGACTGCTAAGCCTATACAAGGGATGGCCAAAACTCCTGGTCCTTCTGTAGCTCAGTTGGTAGAGCATGGCACTTGTAACGCCAGGGTAGTGGGTTTGATCCCCGGGACCACCCATACGTAGAATGTATGCACACATGACTGTAAGTCGCTTTGGATAAAAGCGTCTGCTAAATGGCATATATTATTATTATTATTATATTTTACAAGGGATGGCCAAAACTCCTCTTCAGTAAATCTATACAAGTGATGGCCAAAACTCCTCTTCAGTAAATCTATACAAGGGATGGCCAAAACTCCTATTCAGTAAATCTATACAAGGGATGGCCAAAACTCCTCTTCAGTAAATCTATACAAGGGATGGCCAAAACTCCTCTTCAGTAAATCTATACAAGGGATGGCCAAAACTCCTCTTCAGTAAATCTATACAAGGGATGGCCAAAACTCCTCTTCAGTAAATCTATACAAGGGATGGCCAAAACTCCTCTTGAGAGCTACTCAGAATGTGAAAAAGTCTTAAATGTTCCAGATAGAAATGGAATGAATAGAGCTGACACAGTTCTCTATTCTACATGTCTTAATTTTCATTTTCACAAAGTGGCTAGGAAGACCAAAGAGAGGCTACTGACAAATAAAGTGAACAATAATGCTAGATGTTAAATTTCACTTCAATCCAGTTAACTGATTTGTCCCCAAGAATGCTTATATATTTTTATTACATTTTAAATGTGTTTTCCATTGTTTTTCAAACTACAAAATAGCATAAATCACATGAACTACGTTACTTGACTTCAGACTGACCATTAAAAAATATTCAGTGTCACTTGCTTTGTGTGTGCAGGGCCGTCTCTAGCCTTTTAGGGGCCCTTAGCGAGATTTGGTTGGGGGGCCCCCCACCCTTGCAGCAAAACATTTTAGTGCCCCCCCTCTTGACAATGGAGAGAGAATTTTAAGTTTTAAAGTTAATTTCCTGCAATTTTACACATGTTGCCATGTGGCGTAGAGAAAATGTTAGCAGTTTTAAAGCAAGTTTTCTGCAATTCTACACATTTTGTCATGGGGCAGAGAGGGAACATTGCAATTTCACAGCAAATTCTCCAGTGTTAAATCAACACTGACAGTGTTAAATTTAACACTGGTCCAGTGCCTATACATGGGCCACACTTTTCATTGTTATATTAACACACTGCTTAGCGTAAAGCATTCTTAGCATATTTCCCTTAGTGCCTTGCATTTCGAGTGAATTGTAGAGTTACCACCCATGACTATATTTGTTAGTGACAGGGTAAGGGTTGTTGCATTCATACATTTTCAATTATGTGGTCTTCACCAAGTCAGATCATAAGTGAATATGTCATCATTACAAATAAAAACATATAAACACATATCAAGTATTTATAAGGCCTTATTTTGAGGGCCTAGATTTACACTAATACAATGGCCTGAAATTCATGGTTTTTAATTCTGCCCATTTTGCAAGGTTATAGAGATCATTTCAGCAATTTTAAAGCTCATTTCCTGCAATTCTACACATTTTGTAATGACTTATGCTATGTTAATATGATATCGGAGTGAGAATGACTAACAAAATCAATGGGGGCTCCCTGGAGGTCATGGAACCAGTCCTGTGTGTGTACATTTGCGTGTGTATGTGTGCATCTGTGTGTGTATATATATGCATGCATCTGTGTGTGGGCTATATTATTTCTCCGTTGTGTGTGTGTGTGCATGCATCAGTGTGTGAGCTCTATTCTTTCCCCCAACTCAGCAGGAGTGTGTTTGCTGGTGGGGATCAGACAGAAAATGACTGTCATTACATACTCTCCTGTGGTTACCAAGCCCCTCGCTGCACTACAGTGGAGTGGTTACACACAGAGAGAGAGAGAGAGAGAGAGAGAGAGAGAGAGAGAGAGAGAGAGAGAGAGAGAGAGAGAGAGAGAGAGAGAGAGAGAGAGCAAGAGAGAGATGGGGGGTCAGACAAGATAAACACATTTCCATATTTGTGTCCACATTGAAGCAAATCTACTCTATTTGAAGTGAAGTATCTTTGAGCTCCTAGACCACAGAGGGTTCAGACTTTTGCACTTCGTTTTTTTTTTTCAACATCAGAAATTTAAGTCAAATCTATGAGGTGAGACTGCAAAAGAAGTCAATGATTTTTTTGACTAACCACAGGATGGCGCTTAGGTATCAGTACAAACCTTAACAACTGATACCAAGGTGCTCTGTTGGCTGACTGAGCTGTGTTGATCTTATGCTACTTGACATTAGGAAGTCTGCACTCTGATGGCTCTGGAATGACCCGGGCAACTTCTCCCTGTCTCTGTTTCTGTCTGTCTCTCTGTCTCTGTCTCTGTCTCTGTCTCTCTCTCTGTCTCTGTTTCTGTCTCTGTCTCTCTCTGTCTCTCTCTCTGTCTCTGTCTCTCTCTCTCTCTCTCTCTCTCTCTCTCTCTCTCTCTCTCTCTCTCTCTCTCTCTCTCTCTCTCTCTCTCTCTCTGTCTCTGTCTCTGTCTCTGTCTCTGTCTCTGTCTCTGTCTCTGTTTCTGTCTCTGTCTCTCTCTGTCTCTCTCTCTGTCTCTGTCTCTGTCTCTCTCTCTGTCTCTCTCTCTGTCTCTCTCTCTCTCTGTCTCTCTGTCTCTGTCTCTGTCTCTGTCTCTGTCTCTCTCTCTCTCTGTCTATGTTTCTGTCTCTCTCTCTCTCTCTCTCTCTCTCTCTCTCTCTCTCTCTCTCTCTCTCTCTCTCTCTCTCTCTCTCTCTGTCTCTGTCTGTCTCTGTTTCTGTCTCTCTCTCTGTCTCTCTCTCTGTCTCTGTCTATGTTTCTGTCTCTCTCTCTCTGTCTCTCTCTCTGTCTCTGTTTCTGTCTCTCTCTCTCTGTGTGTCTCTGTCTCTATCTCTCTGTCGCTCTCTGTCTCTGTCTCTGTCTCTGTCTCTGTCTCTGTCTCTCTCTGTCTCTGTCTCTCTCTGTCTCTGTCTGTCTGTCACTCTGTCTCTGTCTCTGTCTCTGTCTCTCTCTCTCTGTCTCTCTCTCTGTCTCTCTCTGTCTCTCTCTCTGTCTCTCTGTCTCCCTCTCTTTCTCTCTCTCTCTCTCTCTCTCTCTCTCTCTGTCTCTGTCTATCTCTCTCTCTCAACTCAATTTAATTCAAGGGCTTTATTGGCATGGGAAACATAACATTGCCAAAGCAAATGAAGTACATAATAAACAAAAGTGAAATAAAAAAATACAAATTTCCAGTAAACATTACACTCAGAAGTTCCAAAAGAATAAAGACATTTCAAATGTCATAGTATGTCTATATACAGTGTTGTAACGATGTGCAAATAGTTAAAGTACAAAAGGGAAAATACATAAACATAAATATGGGTTGAATTTACAATGGTGTTTGTTCTTCACTGGTTGCCCTTGTGGCAACAGGTCACAAATACTGCTGCTGTGAAGGCACATTGGTATTTTACCTAGAAGATACTGTATGGGATTTTATCAAAATTGGGTTTGTTTTCAAATTCTTTGTGGATCTGTGTACTCTGAGGGAAATATGTCTAATATGGTCATACATTTGGCAGGAGGTTAGGAAGTGCAGCTCAGTTTTCACCTCATTTTGTGGGCAGTGAGCACATAGCCTGTCTTCTCGAGAGCCAGGTCTGTCTACAGTGGCCTTTCTCAATAGCAAGGCTATGCTCATTGAGTCTGTACATAGTCAAAGCTTTCCTTAAGTTTGGGTCAGTAACAGTGGTCAGGTATTCTGCCACTGTGTACTCTCTGTTTAGGGCCAAATAGCATTCTAGTTTGCTCTGTATCTTTGTTAATTATTTCCAATGTGTCAAGTAATTATCTTTTTGTTTTCTCATGATTTGGTTGGGTCTAACTGTGTTGCTGTCCTGGGGCTCTGTGGGGTCTGTTTGTGTTTGTGAACAGAGCCCCAGGACCAGCTTGCTTAGGCGACTCTTCTCCAGGTTAATCTTTCTGTAGGTGATTACTTTGTTATGGAAGGTTTGGGAATTGCTTCCTTTTACAGTTGAAGTCAGAAGTTTACATACACCTTAGCCAAAAACATTTAAACTCAGTTTTTCACAATTCCTGACATTTAATCCTAGTCAAAATTGCCTGTCTTAGGTCAGTTAGGATCACCACTTTATGTTAAGAATGTGAAATGTCAGAATAATAGTAGAGAGAACGATTTATTTCAGCTTTTATTTCTTTCATCACATTCCCAATGGGTCAGACGTTTACATACACTCAGTTAGTATCAGCCTATGTTGGTGTAAATGAGTTAATAGACCAATAAGAAAGAGAGTTCCAAAACCTCTCTGACAATAACAGCTAGTTTTCAGTTTTCTCCCTCCCCACTCAGACCACTCCCAGATAGTTCTAGCAAAATTCTTGCTTGAGAAATTGCCCTTTGAGAAGAGAAGAGATAAAAACAGCTCCATTGAAACTTTAAGCACGCCACGTCAGACACAGTGTATAGGCTATATGACAAGATCATGTGACAGGACTGCATAAACAACCTGTCAGATGTTCAGATATGTCACGTTCTGACCTTTATTTCCTTTGTTTTGTCGTTATTTAGTATGGTCAGGGCGTGAGTCGGGGTGGGCAGTCTATGTTTTGTTTTTCTATGATTTTGGGGATTTCTATGTTTCGGCCTAGTATGGTTCTCAATCAGAGGCAGGTGTCGTTAGTTGTCTCTGTTTGAGAATCATACTTAGGTAGCCTGAGTTTCACTGTTTGTTTGTGGGTGTTTGTTTTCAGTGTCTGTGTTTGTCGCCACACGGTGCTGTTTCGGTTTGTTCACGTTTATTGTTTTTGTATTCATAGTGTTCAGTTTATGTTTTTTAAATAAACAACCATGGACACTTAGCACGCCCCATATTGGTCCGATCCTTGCTACACCTCTTCAGAGGAAGAGGAAGAAATCAGCCGTTGCAAGATAGTGAGGCATGGCATCAGCAACTCCTTGTCAGATCAACGTAGCCTTTGTCTGAGATTCAACCGATGGCAGAGAGTATATTTCCGCATGGCGCTTTCAGAAGCACGATTGATTCTAATCATAGTGACTGAATAGGCTGCTCAACTGGTCTATTAAGATCATACTGTTTAGTCAAATGTTTGCAGTGAGTATGTTCTGGACCTATCATAACCCAGTCCATCCTCCTACATCAAACACCATAATTGAAAACACCAATAAAACCATTGTTTTTTTTAAGGCTATATAGGCTTTGGGTCAACCTTGAGCTTCGGCTTTGGGTCAGCCGTATGGAAGCAGCAGAACACTGTGAGGCTCTCCAGCCGTGACATCTGTGTGTCTGTCTGTGGTGTGGAGGTGCGGAGTTGGGGACAGGAAATGATGAGGGCGTGGGTGGCCGTTACCCAGGGAGACAGCTAAATGAGAAATTCTCATCTCGTTACGCAAATTACCGGCATATCAGCATGTCAGTGCGTCCCCTAATAGAGGGCACGTGCCGTCATCTCCCGGCACCGTGCCAACCCCCTTCTCCTCCCCCGCTCTGCGTGACTTAATGGGATAGGGAGAATTACGTGTCCTGTGAATCGTGAACATGGAATGCACCATTACACATTGCACACACACAGTTTAGCTGAGCATAAACTGTAAATGACCTGTTGATTACGATAGACTCGTCCCTCTCTCTCCCATTTTCTCTCTTATGATGCTCCCTCCCTCTCTTTCGCTCTCTCTTGCTCTCTTGTTCTCTCCTATATCTATGCTGTCCATCTATCTCTCTCCCCATCTCTCTCAGCCTGTGGGATGATGACACCAGCTGTAATCAGTGGGAGTCAAATCCCTCACATGCAATTGAGGAATGTCTCCTGTAATCTACATTCATGAGTTAAATTCACACATTGACACCCCTCATGTGTGCCAGCTAATACAAAGCTTTCCCAGAACATAAAGGAAGGGGACATTTTAATCTAGTTCCTGGTTGTGACTGTGAATGAACATAAGAAGAGAATGTTTTCCAGACATGAATAGGTTGTTGTTACCAAGTGTAATCCAGAAACATTCAGATGTCGAGGACTTGGGTCATATTTGTGTACTTCTTCTTCTTCTTCACGTGTACATAGAGTATATGTGTATGTAGGCTACCCTTAACAAATGGATGTCACTCAAATGCTTTTTCACCTTAAGTTTATCGACATCTTTGAAGAAAACAATTAAATCCACCTTTTTGACTTGAAATCAGTCCAACCCTCCGGTCACGGCCGCACCGTCCTGGGTGGTGCTGACCTTTATATTTCCTTATCTGATCTAGGATCAGCCAAGCTGCACTGTAAAAAAAAATGTAGTTGTTTCATCTAATTAGTAGGAGAAACATTAAAACAGAGTAATAAGCACCACCAACATTAGACAACTATACAGAAAAACCCTCAAATTCCTGAAATAAGTCAATCAAATCAATGATGAGAGAATATTCAGATGAACTGATAATTGACACAGATATGGTGGCATAGCATGAAGATTGGAATGCTGTGAGTTCAAATCCCAGGTTAGGACATGCTAAATAATAATTACTGTATAAATTAACATGCACAATGTAATCATGTATGTCATCGTGTGTCAAATATGTACATTGAAATGATTGTATATCAAAAGCACCGTGTGTGTAATTAGTTCCACAGCCATTTTAGTGAAGATGCCCAAATAATCATTTCTAGTTGAATAAACATGACAATACATTTTAAGTTCAGGTAACTTTACTTGAGTAAAGTAAAAAAAGTCTGTGTAACCAGTTACTTAATAATAATTTGTTGAAACTGTGCTCAAAATGGTGTGAGGTTTTGTAAACCGGAAGTGACAACACCCCAAAAATGCAGATGATATGTGACATTCATTACATTCCAGAGAGAGAGAGAGAGAAAGAGAGAGAGAGAAAGAGAGAGAGAGAGAGAGAGAGAGAGAGAGAGAGAGAGAGAGACACACAGAGAGAGACACAGAGAGAGAGAGAGAGAGAGAGAGAGAGAGAGAGAGAGAGAGAGAGAGAGAGAGAGAGAGAGAGAGAGAGAGAGACACACAGAGAGAGAGAGAGAGACACAGAGAGAGAGAGAACTATATTGCTTATTGGGAAACACAAGCACAAACACAAAGCAAAATGCAGTGCTATCTGGCCCTAAATCGACAGTACACTGTGGCTAAATATTTGACCATGGTTACTGATCAAAACCTTAGAAAAACCGTGACAATGTACAGGCTCAGTGAGCACAGCCTTGCCATTGAGAAGGGTAGACACAGGAAAACCTGGCTTCCTGTAGAGGAAAGGCTGTGCAACCACTGCACCACAGCAGAACTTGAGACGGAGCTGCATTTCCTGACAAAATGTAAAAAATATAAAACAATTAGAGAGTGTCATTTTCCCAAATTTGAAACCCTTATTCAAGGTTTCAAAGACCTCCCTGGTGAGAGTAGGCTACCCGTCCTGTTGGGGGAGGACGCAGAGAGCTGTGGGTTGGCAGCGCACTACATTGCTGCCTGCCATAAGTTGAGGGACAGTGTCTGACAGACCTCTACTGTATGCTTATTGTTATTGTTGAATGTATGGTTATTATGACACTTTGTTATTTTTACTGCCCCTTTGACGATTTTGATTCCCATTTTTATATTGTAAATATCCAAAATAAGCTTTGGCAATATGTACATTGCTACGTCATGCCAATAAAGAAAATTAGAGAGAGAGAGAGAGAGAGAGAGAGAGAGAGAGAGAGAGAGAGAGAGAGAGAGAGAGAGAGAGAGAGAGAGAGAGAGAGAGAGCAGAGTGGTAGGGGGCCAGATGGTAAACAGAGCTGAGAGGAATTGAAAGAGAGAGAAAGCTTCTTCTACTTTCCCCAATGCACAGGTGGTCATCTCCACCCTGCTACCATGACAATACTTCCACCCTACTACCTGTCGTGTCTTTGGCTATTCCGGATTAAGTGATATGACATGCTATTCTATAAAATAATTTCTTCGTAATTAATATTACCTGATTGAGCTAATCATGTAAATGTAATTAACTAGAGAGTCGGGGCACCACAAAATAACATTTATAGAGCTGTTATCTTCCAAATAAACTCTTAAAGACCTAGTAATATTTTACATCAATAGCAGTCAATATTAATTGTCACCTTAATTCAGTCTCATCTGAAAGTTGTAAATTCTTGGTTATCTTCACGAACCCTGGCTAACAAGTTGAATCAGCAATACAAAATTGGGTTTAATTATTTATTTACTAAATACCTAACTAATCACACAGAATTACACATACACATAATTAATCATAACTTGATTACAAATTACGTCATAAAGGAAAACGTCCCTAGCGGGCGGAACAGATATGACAGCTTGTTACACAAAAGAAAAGGGTCTGGGTTTGAGTGAAAGAGCGGGAAGACTGAGGAACAAAGGGCGAAGCTGTGCTATCGTAAATACAGTATCTTATGCATTCTAAATTACCGCCCATTTGGAAAAGGAAAATGCAATAAATATTTACTCTGAGCTGCGCTTCAGTAGGTTGGTGGTAGATGGAAGGCTGTGTTGCCAAACCGAGTCCTTTGTTCTTTGAAGAATGTCTCTGGTGGTCAATTGGATACGTTGTAGTAATGTCGTTGTGTGATAGACGGAATACTCTTTCTGTTCCTTCCTAACCCTCGTTTGCAGCTGCTGTTGCTAACTCAACGGCTAGGAGGTATCACTTCTGTAGTGAATAAGAGTTCAAAGTTCATACCATTCGCAACCAAAATTCACGCTGATGTTGGCTTCGTTCTGTAGTTATTAACTGAACCATTCTGACATTGGACCGTCGTCCTCACATTCTCGGAACAGCAGGTTATATTGTCGTCAAGGCTTTATATAGGAAGGGAGAGGAGGGCGTGGTTGAAGAGTTTTATAGCCCATGTCCCTTCACAGGGGCGGGCCACTGATTGAGCAGAGCCCTAGCCTTATGAAAACCCAAATCTCACATTTTAGAAGCTAAAATCACATTTCATCCCATCACGAATAATTTCATATTCAAACATTTAAATTGAACAACAATTCCATGTGAATCCGATAACTCTGATGTGTAGACATTCCACTGTAGAGTTCATGTCATCTTATTATTGATGAGAATGTCTCAGATGACAACCGAACTGACATCATATTCATTATTAAGTACCACCGCAAATGTTCAATTGGTCGGATTACCAGAATATAGTTCATTTCCCCCCACCTTCTGATGTTCCCAGAATCTCTATGTTAACCAAAGGGTTTGCAAATGTAACATCAGTAGGGTAGAGAGAGGAAAAAGGGGGGAAGAGGTATTTATGACTGTCATAAACCTACCCCCCAGGCCAACGTCATGACATACCATACAGCGGGTAAACGCATGTATTTCCCGTGTCTGTGCCTCAAAACCAAATGTCTACCTGGTCCACCACTCCACCCTGGACAGCCTTTGCGACCAGGTCCACCTATACAAGGCAGCAGTGCCCAACTTCGCCCAGACCCTAAAGAACATCGCCCCAACCGCAGCCCCAACACCTCACATAGGAGCAACAGATCAACAGACACCACACTCAGACCTGCGAGACACTCTCACAAACCAGTGGGACCCCTCTCCCAAATCAACCATGCCCACACCCCATTTAGGCCCCCTCAGATCAGACCTATGCACCCCCTCCTGCCCACCCCATGCCCCCCAATCCCGCAAAGAGGACCTCAACATGAAAGTCACGCATACACCCAGGCCGTGAGCTGGCAAACAGGCCCAACCCCCACTCTTACACTAGCCCAAGCCAATGGCATGTACCAGATGCTCAGCAGGCTCTGCTCAGAACTTACTGGTCTGAGGTCAAACCACATGACTAACAACATTGGACACGTTATGGAACACAAAGCCTTCCCTATCTCATCCTGGAATATCCCATGCCTGACGTCATCTGCCTTTGGCCTAAAGAGCAGGAACCTGGACTTTACATGGTATTGAGGAGATGTCCCCACTGGTTTCCCTCTAGGTTACAGAGAGCTGGTAGTCCCATCCACCAAACTACCAGGTCTGAAACAGGGAAGGGACTCAGGGGGTATGCTAATTTTAAAGAAGACAGCTTCTCCATCCTGGAGAGGGAAATCAATCATTTCCAGGCCCAAGGACATGTACTAGTCTGTGGCGACCTAAATGCCAGAACTGGACAAGAACCTGACACACAGGGGGACAAACACCTACCTGGAGGTGACAGCATTCCCTCCCCCATATGCCCCCCTAGGCACAACTACGACAACATAGCCAACAAAAATGCCTGCAGCTCTTTCGCATGCTGGGTATGTACAGTTGAAGTCAGAAGTTTACATACACCTTAGCCAAATACATTTAAACTAAGTTTTTCACAAGTCCTGACATTTAAGACTAGTAACAATTACCTGTCATAGGTCAGTTAGGATCACCACTTAATTTTAAAAACGTGAAATGTCAGAATAATAGTAAGGAGAGCAGCCTCCCGGGTGGCGCAGTGGTCTAAGGCACTGCATCGCAGTGCCACCAGAGACTCTGGGTTTGAGCCCAGGCTCTGTCGTAGCCGGCTGCAAATAGGAGGTCCATGGAATGCAATGCACAATTGGCCTAGCGTAGTTAGGGAGGGTTTGGCTGATAGGGATATCCTTGTCTCATCGCGCACTTGTGGCGGGCTGGGCACATTGCCTGCTGACCAGGTCGCCAGGTGCATGGTGTTTCTGACACATTGGTGCAGCTGGCTTCTGGGTTGGATGCACGCTGTGTTAAGAAGCAGTGCAGCTTGGTTAGGTTGTGTTTTGGAGGACGCATGTCTCTCCCGAGCCCGTATGGGAGTTGAAGCGATGAGACAAGACAGTAACTACTAACAATTGAATACTATGAAATTGGGGGTAAAAAAAGTTTTAAAGAGAATGATTAATTTCCACTTTTATTTCTTTGATCACATTGCCAGTGGGTCAGAAGTTTACAAACACTCAATTAGTACTTGGTAGCATTG
The DNA here is from genome assembly GCF_023373465.1 of Oncorhynchus keta. Taxonomy (NCBI): domain Eukaryota; kingdom Metazoa; phylum Chordata; class Actinopteri; order Salmoniformes; family Salmonidae; genus Oncorhynchus; species Oncorhynchus keta. The sequence goes on along the minus strand of NC_068427.1, from coordinate 23,116,740 downwards.
CCTTTAAATTGTTTAACTTGGGTCAAACATTTCGGGTAGCCTTCCATAAGCTTCCCACAATAAATTGGGTGAATTTTGGCCCATTCATCCTGACAGAGCTGGTGTAACTGAGTCAGGTTTGTAGGCCTCCTTGCTCGCACATGCTTTTTCAGTAAGCACACAAATTTTCTATAGGCTTGAGGGCTTTGTGATGGTGACTCCAATACCTTGCCTTTGTTGTCCTTCAGACATTTTGCCACAACTTTGGAAGTATGCTTGGGGTCATTGTCCATTTGGAAGACCCATTTGCGACCAAGCTTTCAGTTCCTGACTGATGTCTTGAGATGTTGCTTCAATATATCCACATATTTTCCCATCCCCATGATTTCATCTATTTTGTGAAGTGCACCAGTCCCTCCTGCGGCAAAGCACCCCCACAACATGATTTTTTACCACCGTGCTTCACGGTGTTCTTCGACTTGCAAGCCTCCCCCTTTTTTGCTCTTAACATAACGATGATGGTAATTATGGCCAAACAGTTCTATTTTTGTTTCATCAGACCAGAGGACATTTCTCTAAAAAGTATGATCTTTGTCCCCATGTGCAGTTGCAAACCGTAGTCTGGCTTTTTTTATGATGGGTTTGGAGCAGTGGCTTCTTCCTTGCTGAGCGGCCTTTCAGGTTATGTCGATATAGGACTAATGTTACTGTGGATATAGGTACTTTTGTATCTGTTTCCTCCAGCATCTTCACAGGGTCCTTTGCTGTTGTTCTGGAGTTGATTTGCACTTTTCGCTCCAAAGTACATTCATCTCTAAGAGACAGAATGACAGAATCTCCTTCCTGAGCGGTATGATGGCTACGTGGTCCCATGATGTTTATACTTGCATACTATTGTTTGTACAGATGAACGTGGTACCTTCAGGCGTTTGGAAATGGCTCCCAAGGATGAACCAGACTTGTGGAGGTCTACAATCTTTTTTCTGAGGTCTTGGCTGATTTCTTTAGATTCTCCCATGATATCAAGCAACGAGGCAATGGGTTTGAAGATAGGCCTTGCAATACAGCCACAGGTACACCTCCAATTGACTCAAATGATGTCAATTAGCCTGTCAGAAGCTTCTAAAGCCATGACATAATTTTCATGAATTTTCCAAGCTGTTTAAAGGCACAGTCAACTTAGTGTATCAACCAGGCACAGTCAACCTCTGACCCACTGGAATTGAGATACAGTGAATTATAAGTGAAATAATCTGACTTTAAACAATTCTTGGAAAAATGACTTGTGTCATGCACAAAATAGATGTCCTAACCGACTTGCCAAAACTATAGTTTGTTAACAAGAAATTTGTGGAATGGTTTAAAAACTAGTTTTAATAACTCCAACCTAAGTGTATGTAAATTTCCGACTTCAACTGTACATAGTCAATGATAGGCTTCGAGGGGACTCCTACGATAGGTACACCTATAGCTCATCTCTTGGAAGTAGTACTGTAGACTACTTTTTCACTAACCTCAAGCCAGAGTCTCTCAGAGCATTCACAGTCAGCCCACTGACATCCCTATCAGATCACAGCAAAATCACAGTCTACTTGAACAGAGCAATACTCAATCATGAGGCATCAAAGCCAAGGGAACTGAAAAATATTAAGAAATTTTATATATAGAAGGAGAGTAGTGTGGAAACCTACCAAAAAACAATTAGGCAAAAACATATACATGAGCAAATACAAATCTTAGAGTCAACTATTAAAGACTACCAGAACTCACCGGATTCTCCAAATACATTGAATGAACTACAGGACAAAATACAAACCCTCCAACCCAAAAAGGCCTGTGGTGTTAATGGCATCCTAAATGATAAAATATACAGACCAAGAATTCCATTTGGTTATACTTAAACTCTTTAACATCATCCAGCTCTGGCATCTTCCCCAATATTTGGAACCAAGGACTGATCCCCCCACAATCCACAAAATTCGAGAGACAAATTCGATCCCAATAACTACCGTGGGATATGCATCAACAGCAACCTTGGGGAAATCCTCTGCATTATCATTAACAGCAGACTCGTACATTTCATAATTGAAACAATGTACTGAGCAAATGTCAAAATGGCTTTTTACCAAATTACCATATGACATACCAAGTATTCACCCTGCACACCCTAATTGACAAACAAACAAAACAAAACAAAGGCAATGTCTTCTCGTGCTTTTTTGATTTCAAAATTTGGCATGAGGGTCTGCTATACTAATTGATGGAAAGTTGTGTTGGGGGGAAAACATAAGACATTATAAAATCCATGTACACAAACAACAAGTGTGCGTTTAAATTTGGCAAAATACACAAACATTTCTTTCCACAGGGCCGTGGGGTGAGACAGGGATACAGCTTAAGCCCCAACCTCTTCAACATATATATCAATGAATTGACAAGGCCACTAGAACAGTATGCAGCACCTGGCCTCACCCTACTAGAATCTGAAGTCAAATGTCTACTATTTGCTGATGATCTGGTGCTTCTGTCCCCCAACCAAGGTGGTTCTACAGCAGCACCTAGATATTCTGCATAGATTCTGTCAGACCTGGGCCCTGACAGTATATCTCAGTAAGACAAAAAATAATGATGTTTCAAAAAAGGTCCAGATGCCAGGACCACAAATAACATTCAATCTAGACACCGTTGCCTTAGAGCAGGGTTTCCCAAACTCTATCCTGGACTCGAGCCCTGGGCCCAGGGTGCACGTTTTGGGTTTGCACTACACAGCTGATTCAAGTAACCAGTTAATTATCAAGCTTAGATTTTTTTGAACAAGCTTGTGTACAACAAGGGCAAAAATAAAACATGCTCCCAGGGTGGGCCCCAGGACCGACTTTGGGAACCCTGTCCTAGAGCACACAATAAAACTATACATACCTCGGTCTAAACATCAGCACCACAGGTAAATTCCACAAAGCTGTGAACGAGCTGAGAGACAAGGCAAGAAGGGCCTTCTATGCCATCAAAAGGACATGCCAATTAGGATCTGGCTAAAAATACCTGAATCAGTTATACAACCCATTGCCCTTTATGGTTGTGAGGTCTGGGGTCTGCTCACCAACCAAAAATTAACAAAATGGTCCAAACACCAAATTGAGACTCTGAATGCAGAATTCTGCAAAAATATCCTTTGTGTACAACGTAAAACACTAAATAATGCAGAGCAGAATTAGGCCAATACCCGCTAATTATCAAAATCCAGAAAAGGGCCGTTAAATTCTACATCCACCTAAAAGGAAGCAATTCTGGGGGTCTGTTCACAAACACAAACAGACCCTACAGAGCCCCAGGACAACAATACAATTAGACCCAACCAAATCATGAGATAACAAAAAGTTAATTTCTTGACACATTGGAAATAACTAACAAAAGAACAGAGCAAACTAGAATGCTATTTGACCTTAAACAGAGAGTACACATTGGTAGAATACCTGACCACTGTTACTAACCCAAAATTAAGGAAAGCTTTGACTATGTACAGACTCAGTGAGCATAGCCTTGCTATTGAGAAAGGCCGCCATAGGCAGACCTGGCTCTCAAGAGAAGACAGGCTATGTGCACACTGCACACTGCTCTTTTAGAATTGGGTTCAATAGGAAAGAATGTTTGTTTTCCCCAACTTGTGGGCGTGGTCCATTGAATCCCTTCTTTTTATTTTATTTTTTATTTTTATCCCTTTTTCTCCCCAATTTCGTGGTATCCAATTGTTTTTAGTAGCTACTATCTTGTCTCATCGCTACAACTCCCGTACGGGCTCGAGAGAGACGAAGGTTGAAAGTCATGCGTCCTCCGATACACAACACAACCAAGCTGCACTGCTTCTTAACACAGCGCGCATCCAACCCAGAAGCCAGCTGCACCAATGTGTCGGAGGAAACACCGACTTGGTTAGCGCGCACTGCACCCGGCCCGCCACAGGAGTCGCTGGTGCGTGATGAGACAAGGACATCCCTACCGGCCAAGCCCTCCATAACCCGGACGACGATAAGGCCAATTGTGCGTCGCCCCACAGACCTCCCGGTCGCGGCCGGTTACGACAGATCCTGGGCGCAAACCCAGAGTCTCTGATGTGCTGGTGGTTAACTGTAAGTGTTAACTTGCCCTTAACCCTTAACCACTGCCCCACCCGGGAGGCCCGATTGAATCCCTTCTTACACAACTCGTAGTATGACCACAAACACTTAATTGAAGAATCTTTACTGTTCACCAATCACCGGCAAACATTTAATTGAAGAATCCCTACTGTTGACCAATCACGAACGAAGGGGAGTAGTCTTCAGAACAGACATAAAAAACCTTGCCGAAGACCAAAAAGAACAAAAACGTCACAAAATGTTGCCATAATATACGCACAGACTGTTACGAACTGTTTCAGATGATGCCTTTAAGAGGAGCAGAGGCAAAATTGAGAAGTATAATTATCGGAATGGAAGAAAGGGAGGTAGGGTGAGACCGAGAGAGATCGACTGACTAAGCAGGTTTTGTCATGTACTGTATGTTGACATTCCTCCCATTCTTGCTGAACAGTTCAGTGTTTAGAACACTGATTCAATCTGTATAGTTTCTCTCCAGACATTCCAGAACACTCTCTCTACACCCATTACAGTGCCTTGCGAAATTATTCGGCCCCCTTGAACTTTGCAACTTTTGAACTCAGCCCCCTTAAGTTAATACTTTGTAGCGCCACCTTTTGCTGCGATTACAGCTGTAAGTCGCTTGGGGTATGTCTCTATCAGTTTTGCACATCGAGAGACTGAAATTATTTCCCATTCCTCCTTGCAAAACAGCTTGAGCTCAATGAGGTTGGATGGAGAGCATTTGTGAACAGCAGTTTTCAGTTCTTTCCACAGATTCTCGATTGGATTCAGGTCTGGACTTTGACTTGGCCATTCTAACACCTGGATATGTTTATTTTTTAACCATTCCATTGTAGATTTTGCTTTATGTTTTGGATCATTCTCTTGTTGGAAGACAAATCTCCGTCCCAGTCTCAGGTCTTTGCAGACTCCATCAGGTTTTCTTCCAGAATGGTCCTGTATTTGGCTCCATCCATCTTCCCATCAATTTTAACCATCTTCCCTGTCCCTGCTGAAGAAAAGCAGGCCCAAACCATGATGCTGCCACCACCATGTTTGACAGTGGGGATGGTGTGTTCAGGGTGATGAGCTGTGTTGCTTTTACGCCAAACATAACGTTTTGCATTGTTGCCAAAAAGTTCAATTTTGGTTTCATCTGACCAGAGCACCTTCTTCCACATGTTTGGTGTGTCTCCCAGGTGGCTTGTAGCAAACTTTAAACGACACTTTTTATGGATATCTTTAAGAAATGGCTTTCTTCTTGCCACTCTTCCATAAAGGCCAGATTTGTGCAATATACGACTGATTGTTGTCCTATGGGCAGAGTCTCCCACCTCAGCTGTAGATCTCTGCAGTTCATCCAGAGTGATCATGGGCCTCTTGGCTGCATCTCTGATCAGTCTTCTCCTTGTATGAGCTGAAAGTTTAGAGGGACGGCCAGGTCTTGGTAGATTTGCAGTGGTCTGATACTCCTTCCATTTCAATATTATCGCTTGCACAGTGCTCCTTGGGATGTTTAAAGCTTGGGAAATCTTTTTGTATCCAAATCCAGCTTTAAACTTCTTCAAAACAGTATCTCGGACCTGCCTGGTGTGTTCCTTGTTCTTCATGATGCTCTCTGCGCTTTTAACGGACCTCTGAGACTATCACAGTGCAGGTGCATTTATACGGAGACTTGATTACACACAGGTGGATTGTATTTATCATCATTAGTCATTTAGGTCAACATTGGATCATTCAGAGATCCTCACTGAACTTCTGGAGAGAGTTTGCTGCACTGAAAGCAAAGGGGCTGAATAATTTTGCACGCCCAATTTTTCAGTTTTTGATTCGTTAAAAAAGTTTGAAATATCCAATAAATGTCGTTCCACTTCATGATTGTGTCCCACTTGTTGTTGATTCTTCACAAAAATACAGTTTTATATCTTTATGTTTGAAGCCTGAAATGTGGCAAAAGGTCGCAAAGTTCAAGGGGGCCGAATACTTTCGCAAGGCACTGTATCTCCTACCTGCATCTTTATGTGTGTGTGTGTGCGCATGTGCATTTGTGTAATTGTGAGTGTATGTGTGTGACACATGAGTGCAAACTCATATTTATATTTCTACTTTTATCAGGCCCAATCATTACTGCTAAATGGTACTACCTGGAATGAATCATTGCTTGATGTGACTGCTTGGGCAGTACTGACAGATTGTTCTTTTTGATTGATTTCTTCTTCTAATTCATCTAAGAGTGAAGTGCAAAGTCCTCATACATATAGCTATTTCAAGGATTGCCATAGGCCAAATAAATCTATTTGGTGAGTGCTGTCCTACATCATGTAGATGGACCAGGCTGTAGTCACAATGATTCAGCACCCTGGTTGCAAGAGATAATCATTTTGTGGTGACTGAAAGCATGTTGTTTGCTATTTCTGTCATGTGTTGATTGTGCTGGTGGTTAACTGTAAGTGTTAACTTGTGATTAGATTTCAGACTGGCTGGGCTGAATAATTTCTGCCCACTTGTTGTGGTGTTTTGCTTTACCATGTCAGTGAGTTCTCTCTATGTGGGGCAACCGGTCTCTGTTGATTTCCCCTGGTGATGGTCAACTATTGACCTTCAGGGGGGTGGGGGTAGTTTCAGCTGTTCTCGTCAGTCTTTCATGGTAAGGGCAATAGGGGTATTAGTTTGTCTCTAACTGTAATAATTACTGTCAAAGGCAAAGCAGCTGATAGATACTGTATATGAATGGGATGATAACATTGCCCTGAATATAATAGAATAGTATAACTTTCTTTTTTCTATGGCACTGCATCTCAGTAGGCTCATTTGTAAATAAGAATTTGTTCTTAACCGACTTGCCTGGTTAAATAAAGGTTACATTTAAAATATAGTTCAGCCTAGTTTGGAAAAATCGCTGATCCAGGAGATGGATGAATAACTTTCCTCTGACAACCTATTAGTGTTGGCCTATGTCCTAACAATACAGACCTTGCGGACTCGTCTCCAACAAGAAAAAGGTGGAATGTATAGGGTTAATCCTCTGCTTTCCCCATTGACAGGGATCCAGTGCTTCGCTTCCCTCCTTCACCCACCGATTGGTCAATAGAGTGCTAGTCCCGGCGCCGAGACAGACAGCCGAACATATGATTGGTTTCAATTGGAGGCACGGTTGTGGGCTGATAGCTGTCTCATGAATATTCATAACCTGGCGTTCTGCGAGGTCAGACCTCGCCCTGAATGGTTTATCCGGTGAGGTTGCTGGGTTTGATGTAGCGTCAGTCATGTTTGCATTGGAATACATGAGAGCAAAATATAGGCCAATGTGAATGAAGTTTGAATTCGATTGCAATGTAAACTATAATTACTTTTTAGTGTGCTTGGTGTGTGAGTGTTTTGAGAAAGCTCACTTATAAACCATTGTGCTGTGTTTGAGTGGCTGATGCGCAACACAGGCAGACAATTGCGCGAACATAGAGCCTCCTATCATTTGGTTTGCGGAAGATGAATTCATTGCTTTCTTACTGGACACTGGGCAAGGGCCGGGTAGTAGGCATATCGCTACTGGGAGGCCAATCCCCTTCATGCAAACTATGCCAACATGTTTTTTTCTCTGTGCACTAGCTCATTGGAGTCCGGTTACTGTCGAGGTAGAATAATCCTGACAAACAGGTTCTGGGCACGCCCTTGGACACGAATCCACCTGCTCTATAAAGATCCGACCGGGGACCAGTAAGAGTCAGAACAGAAACGAAAAGAAGAAGGAATAGGCAAAAGAAGAAACGAGAACAACTGCCAAACTCTCTTCATAGCTCTGTTTAATAATTTAATACAAAAGGACAAGCCGCTTTCCAAAGCCGATTAGGAAGTAGAAGAAACGAACTATCCAGCTCTGGTTGACAGTTATACGTTTAATTTATAAAATAAGATCAAGAATCAACAACAGTCGCTAAAATGATGCAGATCTCAGAATCCCACCTGCAGAAGAACTCCCTGTTCAACTCAATGAACCGCTTCATCGGTGCCGTCAACAACATGGACCAGACGGTAATGGTGCCCAGCCTGCTGCGGGACGTCCCCATTGAAGAGGAGAGGGAGATGGCCGCCCTGAAAAGCTCAGGAAACAGCGACATCGAGGACGGGGACATGTACAGCTACTACCAGCTGCTCAAGTCTATCCGTTGCGACATCGAGTGGGGAGTGATGCGTGCTGAGGAAGCCAAGAAGCGAAAGGAGAGTCGGGATTCCATCTCACGGATGGATTCAGCGGAGGAAGATTCTGAGGTGTCGTCCGAGGAAGACGAGGATAACCTGCAGAAGCAGTTCCAGTTCCACATGACGGGGCTCCACGGGGTGCTGTCCAAGCTGACGCAACAGGCCAACACCCTGACCAACCGCTACAAGCAGGAGATCGGCATTGGATGCTACTAAAATGCAGCGCAACGATGATCCCGGATGATCGATTCTCATTCCCTGGTGATCGATTGTGTATTATTTAGCGGGAATGAGGTGACCTGAACTGAATAGTCTATAACTGATGAAATTCCTTTGAATGGATGGAGATAGAAAGAAAATAGAGAGACAGAAATAAAAATGTCTGCTCTCTATATGTGGTATTATTTTACCTTTGTGGTATATTGTGTCGATCCATAGTAATGTTGTGGTTGACCTGCTATGTGGTATATCCGGGTTCCACAACACCTGTTTGCACTCTGATTTTTTACCACCGTGTCTATGTTTTATGCACGGTGTTCAATGGCGCCCCATGCCTTCAGCTCAAGTGACACAGATAATACATGTGTATACATTTATTTAATATTGATGTATTTAACTTGTTACCTCGCACTGTATGTTTGAGAGCTTTATATTTCAAGGTTGAAGAAGTGCATGACCTCAGAGACATTTGGCTATATTTTTTAACTTCCCAGTAAGGGGAAATGCTCATAGGATTTAGCATGTCTAATATTGCCAGTGTGTCAAATAGTCTGTACAGGTCTTGTATATTTTTCCTTATTGTTATGTTTCTTTATTATGTGCTTAGCTAAATGGAGGAGGCGTGAGAGATTCGTGCCTATGATCCCATTGCTGCCCTATATGACCAATGAACTGAAATCAACCGATGGTTCTTCTGCATAGAGAATAATGAAGGATTCCAAGAGGTCATGTTAATATGTTGCTGTTGCCATGGTATTTATGGAGAGGTGAAACTCCACAAGCCATTGTTTTTGTATGTACTATATTATGTTTTTGTATTGAAGATTCTGTATTTGTACTGAGAATTAAACTTTTTTATAAAGGAAATGAATTTGTTATGCAAGTTCTTTGCCTATAGCAACACTTCACCTAGAATGTTGTGGAACTGGATTAGAATTGCAACAGCTATCTTCCTCCAACTGACCCCAATACATTTCAACCCGTGTTTGACATTTCCCTAACATTTCCCTAACAATTCCCTAACATTTCCCTAACATTCAATGTTCGTCCAGGGATCACTCCATCTCATCTCACCTATTCACCCTAAACAAACACTTAAAGGCATACAAAGACAGAGTGTACCTGTAACAACAATACACTTGTCAAACATAATTCAACTTGAAGCACGCAGAAACACATAGGTTACACTAAAGATACAAAACAAACATATTTTTGGTAACATGCATTAAAATTGCTCATATTGAAGTACAAGTCATCAAGTAAGAAGGAATCATGAAAGTGTGAATCTGTTCTCAGCCACAGTAGCTGCATACGCTGCATCCATCCAGCTCAGATTCAAGGAATTTGCAGGGCATTGAAATAGACCCCTCTAATTCTGTATGCAAGATTAGGAAACATTCACTGACTATTATGACCATGCAAATACAGCTCCCAAGAGTACATTTTTCTATTTCTTTTGACATTTGAGTCATTTAGCAGACACTCTTATCTAGAGCGACGTACAGTTAGTGCATTCATCTTCAGATAGCTTGGTGAGACAACTACATATCACAGCTGTAGGAAGTACATTTTTCCAGAGTGAAGAACTTAGTCAGTGCGTGTAGGAAAAGAAAAGTACTTTTTTTATATGGGGGGATAAGACTGAGATGTTTTATTTAAGATACTCTTTGAAGAGATAGGATTTCAGTCAGACATTTTTGGAAGAAGGGCAAGGACTCAGCTGTCTTAGCTTCAGGGGGAAGCTTGTTCCGCCATTAGGGTGCCAGGACAGAGAAGAGCTTTGTCTGGGCTGAGCGGGAGCTGACCCCCGTAGGTTTGGGACGGCCAAGAGACCTGTGGTGGCAGGATGGAGTGCTCAGGTTGGTGTGTACGGTTTGAGCATAGCCTGAAGGTAGTTGCTCTTTGCTTTTGAGATAGTGAGATGTTTAGTACACACATCAAATCAAATTTTATTTGTTACATGCTTTGTAAACAACAAGTGTAGACTAACAGTGAAATGCTTACTTACGGGCCCTTCCCAACAATGCAGAGACAGAAAATAGAGAAATAATAGAAAATTAATAAGATGTAATAATAAATACACAATGAATAATTGTCACGCCCTGACCTTAGATATCTCAGTTTTTCTATATATTTTGGTTAGGTCAGGGTGTAACTAGGGTGGGTACTCTAGTTTTTTGTATGTCTAGGGATTTTTCGTATGTCTAGGGTTTTTTAGTAGGTCTAGGGGTTTTGTATGTCTAGGGTTTTTGTATGTCTAGGGGTTTTTGTATATATATGTTGGCCTGATATGGTTCCCAATCAGAGACAGCTGTTTATCGTTGTCTCTGATTGGGGATCATATTTAGGTAGCCCTTTTCCCCACTTTCTGGTGTGGGCTCTTGACGATGTGTAGTTGCCTGTCAGCACTATATTGTTTAGCTTCACGTTTTGGTTGTTATTTTGTTAGGTGTTCATTCTTTTAATAAAGAGAATGTACACATACCACGCTGCGCCTTGGTCTCCTTCATACGACGAACGTGACAATAATGATAACTTGGCTATATACACAAGGTACCAGTACAGAGTCTATGTTCAGTGGGACAAGGTAATGGAAGTAGAAAAATAAGCACTAAGACACGAGGGGGTGTGGTATAAGGCACGAGGGGGCTGTTCTTGTGTACAATGCAAATCGGAGTGCCTGTATACAGCCTTTAGCCGTGGTATATTAGCTGTATACCACATACACCTGAGATGCCTTATTGCTATTATAAACTGGTTACCAACGTAATGAGAGAAGTAAAAATAAACGTTTTGTCATAAACGTGATTATATACGGTATGATATACCACAGATGGCAGCCAATCAGCATTCAGGGCTCAAACCACCCAGTTTACAAGTACATTTATAAACCGTGGGATATCAGACCGTATACCACAGGTATGACAAACATTTATTTTTATTGCTCTAATTACGTTGGTAATGTTGGAGGCTGGGGAATGTTACTAGACAATAATCCAGTTTCTTATTACTGAAAGCACCTTTACTTTATCACGGATGCACTTGGACTTTGAAAATTTGACAGTTGTAAGTTATTTATCAATGGAAGTATTATGAACTATAACTAAGGTTGTCATGGGTGAGAAAGCTGGGGGTGTGGTGGTGGTGAAAGACATATAGAGGTACATTTATTGGCTGAGTGCATCATGCAGAGAGCTATGTGTGCAGTAAACTGTATATGACTTTGGGTTCATGGCATGGCTTTGTATGTATCCAAAACTCATGTTATTTTCCTTCGACATACATGTCCACTTATCTGAAATGATAGTGTTTCAACGTGGATATAATTTGTTTGGATATGCTATTCAATTTTCCATAAGAAGATCTGTCACAACCTGCAGCTGGTAAATGTCCTGGATTAACTGAGAACAGTAACAACAGGGAAACACTTCAGGCTCACAAAAACACAAGACTTTCTTATACGTTTTTCTAATATAAAACCAGTATAAAAGAAACGGTCCAGTGTTTGTCTCTACAGTGCATTCGGAAAGTATTCAGACCCCTTGACCCTTTCCACCTTTTGTGATGTTACAGCCTTATTCTAAAATGGATTCAATAGTTTTTCCCCCTATTCAATCTACACACAATACCCCATAATGACAAAGCAAAAAGTGGTTTTCAGATTTTGGGGTAAAAAACAACTGAAATATCACATTTACATTTGTATTCAGACCCTTTACTCAGGACTTTGTTGAAGCACCTTTGGCAGCGATTAGAGCCTTAAATCTTCTTGGGTATAAAGCTACAAGCTTGGCACAAATGTATTTGGGGAGTTTCTCCCATTCCTTTCTGCAGATTCTCTCAAGCTCTGTCAGGTTGGAGGAGAAGCGTCGCTGCACAGCTATTTTCAGGTCTCTCCAGAGATGTTTGATCGGGTTCAAGTCCGGGCTCTTTCCCTCAATCCTTAATCCTGACTAGTCTCCCAATCCCTGCCGCTGAAAAACATCTCCACAGCATGATGCTCACACCACCATGCTTCACCGCAGGAATGGTGCCAGGTTTCCTCCAGACATGACGCTTGGGATACAGACCAAAGAGTTAAATATTGGTTTCATCAGACCAGAGAATAATGTTTCTCATGATCTAAGAGTCTTTAGGTGCTGGCTGTCATGTGCCTATTACTGAGGAGTGGCTTCCATCTGGACACTCTACAGAAAAGGCCTGATTGGTGGAGTGCTGCAGAGATGGTTGTCCTTTTGGAAGTTTCTCCAATCTCCACAGAGGTACTCTAGAGTTCTGTCAGAGTGACCATCGGGTTCTTGGTCACCTCCCTGACCAAGGCCCTTCTCCCCCGATTGCTCAATTTGGCCGGACAGCCAGCTCTAGGAAGAGTCTTGGTGGTTCCAAACTTCTTCCATTTAAGAATGATGGAGGCCACTGTGTTCTTGGGGACCTTCAATGCTGCAGACATGTTTTGGTACACTTCCCCAGATCTGTGCCTCGACACAATCCTATCTCTGAGCTCTACAGACAATTCCTTCGACCTCATGGCTTAGGTTTTTGCTTTGACGTGCACTGTCAACTGTGGGACCTTATATAGACAGGTTTGTGCATTTCTAAATAATGTCCAAACAATTGAATTCACCAAAAATGTCTACAAACCTGTTTTCGCTTACACATTATGCGGTATTGTGTGTAGATTGATGAGGAATAAATGTAATTTAATCCATTTTAGAATAAGGCTGTAACGTAACAAAATGTGGAAAAAGTCAAGGGGTCTGAATACTTTCCGAGCATACTGATCAATTTGATCATTACGTTTATTGTCCCACACCTAACATGCTTTTACTGCAAATACACTTCACGTTATAACGCAGCATTACAGTCATGGGATATTCAATATTATGTGCTACAAATTTGTTAGGGAGCAGACGTCACTGAGTGAGAGGCGAGGAGGAATGTAGGTGTGTGTGCGTGGTGTCTGTGTAGTGTGTTTGTTTCTTCTGTGTTGTCCCATTGTAACCTCATCTCTAGGAAACTGAGACAGAGGCATGTCAGTGTTGCCTCATCGTTCCTAGGGTGTGACAGTCTCTGAAGCTCTGAAGCCATCATTGGTGATGGGTACAGCTGGGGCTTAGTGGCAACAATGAGCCTCTCTACACACATTTCCCACATTTCCCACATTTCACACACACACACACACACACACACACACACACACACACACACACACACACACACACACACACACACACACACACACACACACACACACACACACACACACACACACACACACACACACACACAGAGACATACACACACACAAACACATACAAAGGGACACCTATTACTGACAAACACAGACCTTATTACACAAAAAAACGAAACTAAATCAATCATAAACTGACAATATTACCTTGTACTTACATACATACAGTACATACTCATATACAAAAACACAGAGGACTGCTGCATATCGAATGACTGAATCTACATTACAGGTTTCAGAAAATGTCTTTGGCATGAGGTCAGCACCAACTCTGTTTCCGAGTCCCACCCCTACAGCAGATTCCATTGTGGTGAAGCACAATAGCACTGAACAGAACAGAACCAGTTTAAGTCTAGATACCGAGAGCAACACCTCTTACCCATTGGCAAATACCTGAAGACATCCTGTGCCTTTACAGCAGTCACACCCCCACAGTATTCGTCCTCCTACTATCTATCTAATTAGTGTTGCAACATGTGGCTTTTGCTTTCCTCTGGATTCCTCATCATTTGGTCACTTCTCTGTCACCTATCCCTTTTCAGGCCAAAGGTATAGCTAAATGGGTCTGTTTGTGTTTGATAATAAAATGTATGTATTTCGTTTTGAAAACATCTTCAGTGATAATGATAACAACTTGTTATTATTGGCTCGCAGCTATCTCACCTCTTCTGTCAAATGTAGCAGTTGCTACAGCACTGGCAGGTCCTAAAAATGGCCTACACTTTGAAGGGTGTTTTGCATTTCAAGGGACAAGGAAGGAATTCATTTGAAGGAAATCATTTCAAGGTTAATTACATGGTAATATCCAGTTAGGTGAATGTGAGGTTAGCCTGAAGTAGAATAGCATGGTACATTTAAGTAAAGTATCCGGTTTTACTGTATTTTAAAATGAGAAAGTGTGGAGGAAGTTTGCATTCAAAAACCAGATAAGTTGGTTCAAGATTTACAACCTCAATATTTACAACATTGCCATATGCCTGGCTGGCCACCAGCCTTTACCTCTTGCACATGCACAAAGATAGACATACATCTTACTGACAAGTATAATTGAATGTGAAAGGGTTAGCTAAAGTCTGCATAAGAAGAGAGAATCTCATCTTGAGGGTCATTACCAATAAAGTACAGTGTATAAACCCTGGATTTCTGATGCTATGTATTGGTCATTGAGAGGCTTTGAAGCTACCTGTTAGTCATATTGGCACTCCTCAGTAGGAGTCGTCATCCATAGGAATGAATGGAATTCTACAGTATTTCAATTAAATGTTTCAAAGATAAAATTAACTGTATTTAAGTTCTTAGCATTCATTGCCATGGTTGCCATTAAGTTTGCTTGTGACACAACAGTGGTAGGCCTAATCACCGACAACGATGAGACAGCCTATGGGGAGGAGGACTTTAGAACTGGCAGTGTGGTGCCAGGATAACAACCTCTCCCTCAACGTGAGCAAGACAAAGGGGCTGGTCGTGGACTACAGGAAAAGACGGGCTAAACAGGCCCCCATTAACATCGACGGGGCTGTAGTGAAACGGTTTGAGAGTTTCAAGCTCCTTGGTGTCCACACCACCAACGAACTATCATGTTCCAAACACACCAAGAAAGTCATGAAGAGGGCACGACAAAACCTTTTCCCCCTCAGGAGACTGAAAAGATTTGGTATGGGTCCCCAGATCCTCAAAAAGTTCTACAGCTGCACCATCGAGAGCATCCTGACTGGTTGTTTCACTACCTGGAATGGCAACTGCTCGGGATCTGAGAGAGTAGTGCGTACGGCCCTGTACATAACTGGGACCAAGCATCCTGCCATCCAGGACCTATATAATAGGCGGTGTCAGAGTAAAGCCCATAAAATTGTCAGAGACTCCAGTCACCCAAGTCATAGACTGTTTTCTTTGCTATCGCACAGCGAGCGGTACCGGAGTGCTAAGTCTAGGACCAAAAGGTTCCTTAACAGCTTCTATCCCCAAGCCATAAGACTGCTGAACAGTTAATAAAATGGCCACCAGACTATTTACATTGATCCCCCTTCATTTGTTTTGTACACTGCTGCCATTATCTATGCATAGCCACTTCACCCCTACCTGCATGTACAAATGACCTCAAATAACCTGTACCCCTGCACACTGACTCTGTACTGGTACCCCCTGTATATAGCCTCGTTATTGTTATTTTATTGTGTTACTTTTCATTATTTTTTACTTTAGTTTATTTGGTAAATATTTTCTTAACTCTTCTTGAACTGCACTGTTGGTTAATCAGTTAGGGTCAAGGTAGTGGAATGGGGTGGTGAATTTAAGTGTTTATAAAATAGTGGTATATAGGTGTAGGGTGAGTGGTACAATTGTTTCCTTTTCTCCCTTCCTTTTATTTTTGTAACACAAAAATGTCCAATTGTGACGTGTCGACCACACACTACCGCACAGTAGGTGGCGGCATGAACAAACAAAATGTTCGAACGACATAATACCAAAGAAGAAGATCACTTTGCGTTTGTAGCGTCCATTCTGTTTGTCCTTAGCCGTGCACTGTAGCTAGCTAGGAAGTTGATGTCATCACATTTCACATGATGTGTAGCGACGTCCAAACATCAAAACATTGCTAGCAAATTGTAAAAAAAAAATGGATAGTAACAATATAATTCCATTAAATAACGACAGTAGACGCTGTATTTTCTTTAATACAGATTCTGACGACTATCGATGTGTAAGTAGCTTCGTACAGTACCTAGCTAACAACAATATGCAATGGGCATGGGGAGATAGCATGCTAGCGAGCTAGATAATTGGTTAACTGTTGCATTTTGGTTGACAGATCCATCGTTTATTCTAACCGTCTGTGTTTACCAATAATATACGTGACTAATGCTGGCAGCTTTAAGCAATTAATTTGTTACTTCTCTGGAATGTCGGCTAGTTAGTGACCGACCGGTATTAAAATGGGTGCCATACTGTAGGTAGTTGGTTGGTTAGCTAATATCATGCTGGCTAACAACTTGTGTATGCTGGCCAAGTGTGGCATTGGTGTTGTCAGTTCCTTTGACTGACTGAGTTATGACAAGTGAGTAGCAAGCTTTGTTTTTTCTTTTGACAGCTGAAAATGTTGGGCAACCATAATTCCTTATAACATTATTATAGCTCACTTATATGTGATAGCTGGTGTTCACTGGTTTCGGCGTCCCTATGCTGTGTGAGTGTATGTGTTTGGTATCTTACTAAGTACATTAACATGCACACTAATAATTTGATATTAAACTGATTATGACATTAGTCATGCTTATCTTAATCGGCATAAGGTCATAATCGAAGTAAGTATACGCCGAATTAAACACCTGTTTTCTGAGCAATCTTTTGAATGAACTTATTCGGCGTTCCAGTGGTGTATTTGATCTGCGCATTTGCCAGCACCAGGTAACGTTAGCGCAAACTTCGCTCTTAAAGCCATTTTTTGCTTGATCCGAAAATGTCGGAGACGCCATAAGGATGGTGTGACGCAATTGCAGAGTCTCCGGAGTCATGCAGGGGCCAAAATGACCTCCGGTAACTGCTCAAATTTTGTACCAATAAGGAGGGTTCCGTAAAGCTCCACATTGACATGACTGGTTGGCATAAGTTTCTGTATAAACACAAACTAACTTCCTTGACAACTTCCTTCACAACAGTTCTGCACTGCTCCATAAAGCGCAAGAAGTATGAATACCCTGACTTCTGTAGAGGCCACATTACCGTAAACGCTGCACGGCCAATGCAGACGACAGATTTACCATGCAACGCCTTTTACCCGCGAGTGAAGTATGCATCTTATAATTCGTTTTCAAGTTTATCAAAATCCCATCAGTAGCTTGATTTCAGATGTAAACAGGATTATTATGGAAATCCTTCTTGCAAACCATGTGAACTTTTTAAACTAACTATTATATTAACCTGACAATCCACAATAATTTCATTGTTGTGTGCGCATGTAACCGTGCTCACTGTCTCTCTTATAATGGTGTTCTGATGGTACAGAATGACATCAGCAGTGGTCACCTTCCTCAGTATCAGAGCACTGATGCTATACACACACTGGGCACACTATTCTCAGGGAAATTGCAAGTGTGTATGGGCAGTGCTGGAAAGCATTGCAATTAGATCCAAAATTGTATGTGTGTCTTAATGTCTGTCTTTGTATGTAGGCTATTGAAACATCATCTCACACAAAACACCTGGCTCAAATTTGTCATCGGGTGTATATAGACAGAAAAAGCAATCACCTAATTTACACATGAACAATAGAGTAATGGCTTTGCAATCTGATCCAATGTTTTGTGATTTGTGCGTGTGTTTCTATGGTCTGTCTGTGTGTCCATCTTCTTATTGTCTGTATCTAAACGGTATCTCATATGAACCGCTCGGCTCCCAAGTTGTCATCAGGTGTAGACAGACACAGTGCAGTGGCCTACTTTACACAGGAATGCTGCAGTAATGTTGTCCAGCCAAGAGCCCAAATAAACCACTGTTTGGCAGACATGCAATTGCTCTCATCCGACACCGGAAGCTGTCTTCCTAATCAGCCAACCTTGTTAAGGGGCCCAGTTACCAAATAGGCCAAGACCTAAATCTGTCACAGAATGAACAGCTCTTTTGTCAGATGAGAAGTAGGCCTAATCGACTAACCCATATATATAGGGCATTTGATTTTTCAATTATTGAATTTGAATTTCAAATCACTTCCTGAATTTACTGAATCAAAATAGAATCAACCCCAACCCTGGTACACATTTTGCACAGATGCAAAATACAGTGGCTTGTGAAAGTATTCACCCCCTTGGCATTTTTCCTATTTTGTTGCCTTACAACCTGGAATTGAAATGGATTTTTGGGGGGTTTGTATCATTCGATGCAAAATATTTCTTTTGTAAAACACAAGAAATATGACAAAAACAAAAAACACTTGAGCGTGTATAACTATTCTCCCCCCCAAGTCAATACTTTGTAGAGCCACCTTTTGCAACAATTACAGCTGCAAGTCTCTTGGGGTATGTCGAGCCTCTGGGATTTTTGCCCATTCTTCAAGGCAAAACTGCTCCAGCTCCTTCAAGTGGGATGGGTTCTGCTGGTGTACAGCAATCTTTAAGTCATACCACAGTTTTTCAATTGGATTGAGTTCTGGGCTTTGACTAGGCCATTCCAAGACATTTAAATGTTTCCCCTTGAACTACTCAAGTGTTGCTTCAGCAGTATGCTTAGGGTCATTGTCCTGCTGGAAGGTGAACCTCCATCCCAGTCTCAAATCTCTGGAAGACTGAAACAGGTTTCCCTCAAGAATTTCCATGTATTTAGCGCCATCCATCATTCCTTCAATTCAGACCAGTTTCTCAGTCCCTACGATGAAAGAATCCCACAGCATGATCCTGCCACCACCATGCTTCACTGTGGGGATGTTGTTCTCGGGGTGATGCAACGTGTTGGGTTTGCGACAGACATAACGTTTTCCTTGATGGCCAAAAAGCTCAATTTTAGTCTCATCTGACAAGAGTACCTTCTTCCATATGTTTGGGGAGTCTCCCACATGCCTTTTGGTGAACACCAAACATGTTTGCTTATTTTTTTCTTTAAGCAATGGCTTTTTTCTTGCCACTCTTCCATAAAGCCCAGCTCTGTGGAGTATACTGCTTAAAGTGGTCCTATGGACAGATACTCCAATCACCGCTGTGGAGCTTTGCAGCTCCTTCAGGGTTATCTTTGGTCTCTTTGTTGCCTCTGATTAATGCCCTCCTTGCCTGATCTGTGAGTTTTGGTGGGCGGCCATCTCTTGGCAGGTTAGTTGTGGTGCCATATTCTTTCCATTTTTGAATAATGGATTTAGTGGTGTTCCGTGGGAAGTTCAAAGTTTCCAATATTTTTGATAACCCAACCCTGATCTGTACTTCTCTACAACTTTGTCCCTGACCTGTTTGGCGAGCTCCTTGGTCTTCATGGTGCCGCTTGCTTGGTGGTGCCCCTTGCTTTGTGGTGTTGCAGACTCTGGGGCCTTTCAGAACAGGTGTGTGTATATATATATACAGTTGAAGTCGGAAGTTCACATACACTTAGGTTGGAGTCATTAAAACAAATGTATCAACCACTCCACACATTTCTTGTTAACAAACTATAGTTTTGGCAAGTTGGTTAGAACATCTACTTTGTGCATGACACAAGTCATTTTTCCAACAATTGTTTACAGACATATTATTTCACTTATAATTCACAATTCCAGTGGGTCAGAAGTTTACATACACTAAGTTGACTTTGCCTTTATAAACAGCTTGGAAAATTCCAGAAAATTATATCATGGCTTTAGAAGCTTCTGATAGGCTAATTGACATAATTTGAGTCAATTGGAGGTGTACCTATGGATGTATTTCAAGGCCTATCTTCAAACTCAGTGCCTATTTGCTTGACATCATGGTAAAGTCAAAAGAAATCAGCCAAGACCTCAGAAAAACAATTGTAGACTTCCACAAGTCTGGTTCACCCTTTGGAGCAATTTCCAAATGCCTGAAGGTACCACGTTCATCTGTACAAACAATAGTACGCAAGTATAAACACTATGGGAACACGCAGCCGTCATACCACTCAGGAAGGAGTGTCTCCTAGAGATGAATGTACTTTGGTGCGAAAAGTGCAACTTAATCCCAGCACAACAGCAAAGGACCCTGTGAAGATGCTGGAGGAAACGGGTACAAAAGTATCTATATCCACAGTAAAATGAGTCCTATATCGACATAACCTGATAGGCCGCTCAGCAAGGAAGAAGCCACTGCTCCAAAACTGCCATAAAAAGCCAGACTATGGTTTGCAAATTGTACTTCTTGGAGAAATGTCCACTGGCCTGATGAAACAGAAATATAACTGTTTGGCCATAATGACCATCGTTATGTTTGTAGGAAAAAGGGGATGCTTGCAAGCTGAAGAACACCATCCCAACCGTGAAGCACGGGGGTGGCAGCATCATGTTGTGGGGTTGCTTTGCTGCAGGAGGGACTGGTGCACTTCACAAAATAGATGGCATCATGAGGATGGGAAAATATGTGGATATATTGAAGCAACATCTCACGACATCAGTCAGGAAGTTAAAGCTTGGTCGCAAAAGGGTCCCCAAGCCCCAAGCATACTTCCAACGTTGTGGCAAAATGGCTTAAGGATAACAAAGTCAAGGTATTGGAGTGGCCATCACAAAGTCCTGACCTCAATCCCATAGAACATTTGTGGGCAATACTGAAAAAGCATGTGCAAGCAGAGACACAAGCCTGCAAACCTGCCTCAGTTACAGCAGCTCTGTCAGGAGGAATGGGCCAAAATTCACCCAACCTATTGTGGAAAGCTTGTGGAAGGCTACTGAAACGTTTGAGCCAAGTCAAACAATTGAAAGGCAATGCTACCAAATACTAATTGAGTGTATGTAAACTTCTGACCCACTGGGAATGTAATGAAATAAATAAAAGCTGAAATAAATCATTCTCTCTACTATTATTCTGACATTTCACATTCTTAAAATAAAGTGGTGATCCTAACTGACCTAAAACAGGGAATTTGTACTAGGAAAAACTGAGTTTAAATGTATTTGGCTAAGGTGTATGTAATCTAGAGATGTCAACTGTATACTGAGATCATGTGACACTTAGATTGCACACAGGTGGACTTTATTTAATTCTGTGACTTCTGGAGGTAATTGGTTGTTTAGGGGCTTATTTAGGGGAATCATAGCAAAGGAGGTGAATACATATGCACGCACCACTTTCCCCATTTCCCCCCCTGAAGCAAGTTTTTAAAATTTAGACTTTTGTGTATGTCCATTACTTGAAATCCAAATAAATATCCATTTAAATTACGGGTTGTAATGCAACAAAATAGGAAAAATGTCAAGGGGGATGAATACTTTTGCAAGGCACTGTATTATGTAAATATGGCCATTAGATGCTCAAATAAATTGATCCCGTGTTAGTTTTTACAGTAGGCCTTTATCCCATGGTCAAACTTGGTAGGATAAGAAGTGTGTGTGGTTCCTAGT
Source organism: Oncorhynchus keta (assembly GCF_023373465.1). Lineage (NCBI taxonomy): Eukaryota > Metazoa > Chordata > Actinopteri > Salmoniformes > Salmonidae > Oncorhynchus > Oncorhynchus keta. The sequence continues at coordinate 23,094,950 of NC_068427.1, read as the reverse complement.
TTGTAAACAAAGACACAGTGTAAACATTGTAGTGGTGGGTGTGATTGAAATCTAGCGTCCCAGTTTCCTGATAGCGATGAAATTTAGGCTTACGAGTGTTTTAATGATGCATCGTTTCTAGAACTGCCGAATATGTAACATGCCTTTCACAAAACACTAAGCTGGGAGAACATTTGCTAAGTGCGTCACGACGTGTCGATACTGATAGGACCGAAAGAAAAGCAACGCTGCTCTCAGATCAGCTTACTCCAATAAAATCTTACCATAACATTCCAATTATTCCACAATACTGACGACGGAACAGCTTCCAGAGAGATATCTCATATGGCTGCAAATATCGAGGCAGCTTATTCTAATAGTTATAAGCATTGCCCTATAATTAACCTATAAAAATGCATTCAATCAAGATTTGGCACATCATTGTGTACTTGTTACACATCATGAAATATATTGAGGCAACATTTTCAGACAGTAGCCGACAATTACTAAATATAACTACATTTAATTATCATGAAATGTATTCCAATGTGATTGAATCACTATAAATACAATAGTATGTGGACACCCCTTCAAATTAGTGGATTCGGCTATTTCAGCCACACCGTTGCTGACAGGTGTATAAAATCGAGCACCAAGCCATGCAATCTCCATAATAAAACATTGGCAGTAGAATGGCCTTACTGAAGAGCTCAGTAACTTTCAATGTAGCACAGTCCTAGGACGCCACCTTTCCAACAAACAAGTTTGTCAAATTTCTGCCCTGCTAGAGTTGCCCCAGTCAACTGTAAGTGCTGTTATTGTGAAGAGTTGGTCTGTAGCTCAGTTGGTAGAGCATGGCGCTTGTAACGCCAGGGTAGTGGGTTCGATTCCCGGGACCACCCATACGTAGAATGTATGCACACATGACTGTAAGTCGCTTTGGATAAAAGCGTCTGCTAAATGGCATATATTATAAGTGGAAACGTCTAGGAGGAACAACCGCTCTGCCGCAAAGTGGTAGGCCACACAAGCTCCCCGAACGGGACCACAGAGGGCTTGAAGGGCGTATTGTGTAAAAATCGTCTGTCCTCGGTTGCAACACCCCCCCGCCAAGTTCCAAACTGCCTCTGGAAGCAACATTAGTACATTAACTGTTAGTCGGGAGTTAAATGAAATGGGTTTCCGGGGCCGAACAGTCGCACACAAGCCTAAGATCCCCATGCACAATGCTAAGCATTGGCTAGAATGGTGTAAAGCTCGCTGCCATTGGACTCTGGGGCAGTGGAAGTGATGAATCACGCTTCACCATCTGTCAGTCCGACTGACGAATCTGGGTTTGGTGGATACTAGGAGAACGCTACCGTCCTCAATGCGTAGTGCCAACTGTAGAGTTTGTTGGAGGAGGAATAATGGTCTGGGGCAGTTTTTCATGGTTCAGGCTCATTAGTTCCAATTGAAGGGAAATGTTAACGCTACAGCACACAATGACATTCTAGATGATTCTGTGCTTCCAACTTTGTGACAACAGTTTGTGGAAGACCCTGTTTCAGCATGACAATGACTGCACAAAACGAGGTCCATACAGACATTGTTTGTCAAGATCGGTGTGGAAGAACTTGACTGGCCTGCACACAGCCCTGACCTCAACCCCGCCGAACACCTTTGGGATGAATTGGAACACGGACTTGCGAGCCAGGTCTATTCGCCTAACATCAGTGCTCGACCTCACTAATGCTCTTGTGGCTGAATGGAAGCAAATCCCAGCAGCAATGTTCCAACATCTAGTGGAAAGCCTTCCCAGAAGAGTGGAGGCTGTTACAGCAGCAAAGGGGGGACCAACTCCATATAAATGCCCATATAAATGAGCAGTTGTCCAGATACTTTAGGTCATGTAGTATGCATGTATAATTGGATGTAGCCTATACTGTATTTTTCTTTTAATGCAGTCATCTCAATTTTCATTTGAAGCATATTTTTATCCTGGGTTTGTAACAATTGCGAAGACAATTTTGAAGTCAACTTGGCTCTGGAATTCTCGGCGGTCACAGGGAGACAGATCAACCTCTTGATTCTTTGTTTAATGGAGATCTGTGAATAAAGTAACGCAAAAAGCATCTAACTTAGCTGTTCTACGATTGGTCTGAGGTAAATAACAAGGGTCTTTAAGTGCAACCTTTGTAACGATTGTTTTTGGAGACAGCTCTGGGATATAACGGTGAACTTTTGGGAAACCAGGCCCTGGTCTTTATTATTAATCAGGTTGAGAGTTCCCTGTGCCTATCTCTCCCATGGGCAAGACCGTCAATGTGGAAGGTCACTCACAGCAGCCCTGTTCTGCCGACTGCAGTGCAGACGTGTGTGTGTGTCTTTGTCGTGTTTGTTCTATGATTCTCTCAGCCCCGAATGGAGGGCCCCTCAAGACACTCGAGGGTGCTATTTAGCTGTTATGCATGCTTCACATTCTCAACTCTTTTTTTGTATCTGTCTCTCTCTCTTTCCCGCTCTCTCTGTCTCTGTCCCCTTCTCTGTTTGTGTGCATGTGTCTGTCTGTCTGTCTGTCTGTCTCTCTCTCTTTCCCGCTCTCTCTGTCTCTGTCCCCTTCTCTGTTTGTGTGCATGTGTCTGTCTCTCTCTCTTTCCCGCTCTCTCTGTCTCTGTCCCCTCCTCTGTTTGTGTGCATGTGTCTGTCTGTCTGTCTGTCTGTCTCTCTCCTTTCTCTCTCATGTTTATAGTTTGGATGAAAGCCAAAGTACATAGTCCTACAAAGGCCCTAGGTTATAAAACCATGCATGCCGTTGAAAAAAGGGCTCCCACAGAGTGACAGGTACATGCATCCAAATGTAAAACAGGTTTCCTCTAGGTTGATCCTTATCTCTCTGTTGTTTGTGTGCATATGTCTACACTTTAGCCCTTAGCAATGCTTCTAATCCTAACCTTCTGGTAGAGATGGAAAGGCTTTCCCAAAAACCTTCTCAGTTAAATGTTAACTTCAAAGTAGCCTATGCCTCATGATTGTTTGCGTCAATTCAGTAGCCATTTGTTTCGCAAACTCTGCAATCACATGAGCGCTACAGAAATATTGCTCACCAGTGGTCTCTGGCTGGTGCACACTTGAATTACTGTAAAGAATAACTACTCACAAAAATAGACATTTCTTAGATTATTCCCAGACCTCAAAGTGGTCTCCTGATGTGGTTTAAGGGTTGTTGTGGACTAAGAACATCCAGTTTTTTTGTGTGATTTTAGGAGCTCATATTGGACCTCCAGCTGTCCCATAGTAATGAATGTGTCGTATCGGGACGAGACAGACAGGCAGGCAGCTATTCTCAGCCAGTTCAAATCATGAATCAGCTGGCATCATTTTTATGGATATACAGTGCATTTGGAAAGTATTCAGACCCCTTCCCCTTTTCCACATTTTGTTACATTGCAGACTTTTCTTTAAGTTGATGAAATGGTATATTTTAATCCATCTACACACACTACCCCGATATCACAAAGCAAAAACTGTTTTTTAAATACATTTTTGCAAATTTGTTAAAAAATAAAAACAGACCTTATTTACATAATTATTCAGACCCTTTATGAGTCTCAAATTGAGTTCAGGTGCATCCTGTTTCCATTGATCATACTTGAGATGTTTCTACAACTTGATTGGATTCCACCTGTGGTAAATTCAATTGATTGGACATGATTTGGAAAGGCACACACCAGTCTATATAAGGTCTCACAGTTGACAGTGCATGTCAGAGAATTATCCGTAGAGCTCCGAGACCGGATTGTGTCGAGGCACAGATCTGGGGAAGGGAACCAAAACATTTATGCAGCATTGATGGTCCCCAAGAACACAGTGGCCTCCATCATTCTTACATTTAAGAAGTTTGGAACCACCAAGACTCTTCCTAGAGCTGGCCGAACTGAGCAATCAGGCGAGAAGGGTCTTGGTCAGGGAGGGTGACCAAGAACCCAATGGTCACTCTGACAGAGCTCCAGAGTTCCTTGGGGAGATGGGAGAACCTCCCAGAAGGACAACCATCTTTACAGCACTCCATCACTCAGGATTCTATGGTAGAGTGGCCAGATGGAAGCCACTCCTCAGTAAAAGGCACATAACAGCCCGCTTGGAGTTTTCCAAAAGACACCTAAAGGATGCAGCTGAAAAACATCCCCAAGCATGACGCTGCCACCACCATGCTTCACCGTAGGGATGGTGCCAGGTTTCCGCCAGACGTGGCATTTGGCATTCTGGCAAAAGAGCTCAATCATTTGGTTTCATCAGACCAGAGAATCTTGTGAATCCTGGGACTGTGAGACTAGTCAGGATCGAGGGAAAGATAAATGGAGCAACAGTACAGAGAGATCCTTGAGGAAAACCTGCTCCAGAGCGATCAGGACCTCAGACTGGGGCAAAGGTTGACATTCCAACAGGGGAATGACCCTAAGCACACAGCCAATGAAACGCAGGAGTGGCTTCGGGGCAGGTCTCTGAATGTCCTTGAGTGGCCCAGCCAGAGCCCAGAATTGAACGCGATGAAACATCTCTGGAGAGACCTGAAAATAGCTGTTTAGCGACGCTCCCCATCCAGCCTGACAGAGCTTGAGAGGATCTGCAGAAAAGAATGGGAGAAACTCCCCAAATACAGGTGTGCCAAGCTTGTAGTGTCATATCCAAGAAGACTTGAGGCTGTAATCACTGTCAAAGGTGCTTCAACAAAGTACTGAGTAAATTGTCTGAATACTTATGTAAATGCGATATTTCAGTTATTATTAAAAAGAAAGGAAATTCACATGAGCACCACAATGCCTATTCCACCAACACTCTACCAAGAATTTCCAGCACACAGCGTTGACCTACTACAATAGCTATGTTGGTATTGTACTTCAAACTATGTGTAGGCAGGTTGCTTAGCATTCAAAACATTTTCAAACAGCCTAATTCATGCCCTTAGAGGAGGTGCTTCCAAAATAATGTGATTTGTACAGTATACAAGGTAAATTATTGGATTTTTCACACACCACAGTAAGACATTATCCCATTACGCAACCTTTTCATGTTTTTAATAAAATAAAAAAAATGAAAGCAAACTTTGCTTCTATACTTACAAGTCCATCAGGCTTGTCTGAGTCGTTTTGTCTTGTAGTAATGTGGTGCATGCATGTATTTCCTTAAACCTTTATTTTAAATGCATGTCATTGAAAAATAATCTTAATAACATTGGTCAGTAGGTGCCCAGCAAAACAAAAGGACACAGTAGCTTAGATAGAGCCCGTCTTCATTCCTTATGTATGTAACTGTTAGCTTACCTGTGTAATATTGGCATAAGCTCAGAACCACTTGTGTTTCCAACATTCATTCTTTGTGTCTGTCTTTTACTTTCAGTTTTGTACACCAGCTTTAAACAGCTGAAAATACAATATTTTTGGTTATGGAAAATATATTTCACAGGGGTTTAGATTATTCTCTACACCAGGTATTCCCAAACTGAGGTATGTAGTCGAGGGTACGCTAAATAAAAAAATCTATATATTAATTTGTATTTTTTTCCTTCACATTTTCAAACAGTTCATTTATATTTTCCAACGGGGCTATACATTTGGGTGAGGTTTTTTACTTGCCTGAGTAGCCTTGTTTTACTGGCAAAAATGTCATCAAACCATCTAGTGTTCAGCGAAATAACAACAATGTCAAATACGGGTAGCCTAGTCAAATAATTAACATCCAATCACATTAACCATTAATGCCTTGCGGGAATTCCATTAACGGTCCGTATGTAGCCAAACGCAGCTACTGCTCATTCCGTTTGCTCGAAAATGGATAAATGGTTAAAAAAAGTAAGGCCTGTGTCCATCGAGACACATACCAGTTATACTGGTAGTACTGCTAATACCAGCAGTACTACACCTGCACCTGTTGACAACACAAGTTGTTCTGCTTCCACGAGCACATCCAGTGCTAGCATCAGTAATTCTACATTTGTTGTGAGCCCAGCTTGCATGGACACTGACAGTTGTGACTCTGATGCAGCCGAAGAGCTACTGCCCCCTTACCAGGGAAAGCACCGACAACAGACAGGGACTACAAGCCACGGGAGTTTTTTGAGAGAGAATTAAGACGACTTTCGAGTAGTAAGACATGTATAAAAGCAACAGGGTCTAGAAGCGTCTTATGTTGAGCTGCCGAGTGGCTAGGACAGGCAAGCCCCATACTATTGTGGAGGACTTAATTCTTCCTGCTACCACGAATATGGCTGGGACAATGCTAGGGGAAAAGGGCCAAAAAACTATACAGACAATGTCTTCGTCAAACAACACTGTTTCACAACACATCAGTGACATGGCAGGACGTGTTTTGAAGCAATTACTGCTTCGCATACAAGGCAATGAATTATATGCGTTACAGCTGGATGAGACAGCAGACTTGGCGGGCCTGGCACAGCCCCTGGTATATGTCAGTAACATTTATGGGGAGTCGATTTAAGGAAGACATCCTCTTCTGCAAACCACTGGAAACGAGGACAACAGGAGAGGATATTTTTTAAAGTACTGGACAGCTTTGTGACATCAAATGGATGTGTTGGTATCTGTACTGATGGTGCAAAATCCATGACAGGAAGACATAGTGGAATGGTAACGCACGTGCAAGCAGTTGTTTCCGATGCCACTTTGGTACGCTGCAGCATCCACCGAGAGGCTCTTGCTGCCAAGGGAATGCCTGACAGCTTGAAAGATGTTTTGGACACTACATTGAAAATGGTTAACTATGTTAAAGCAAGGCCCCTGAACTCTCGTGTGTTTTCTGCACTACGCGATGATATGGGCAGCAACCATGTAACGCTTTTACAACAATCAGAAGTGCGCTGGTTATCAAGGGGCAAAGTATTGATGTGTTTTTTTAAATTGAGAGACAAGCTTAACGTTTTCTTTACTGACCATATTTTTCACTTGTCTGACCGCTTGCATGATGACGAGTTTCTCACACGACTGGCCTGTCTGGGTGATGTTTTTTCTCGCCTGAATGATCTGAGTCTAGGATTACAGGGACTCTCCCCAACTATATTCAATTTACGGGACAAAATTGAGGCTGTGATTAAGAAGTTGGAGCTCTTTTCTGTCTGCATTAACAAGGACAACACACAGGTCTTTTCATCATTGTATGATTTTTTGTGTGCAAATGAACTCAAGCTTACGAACAATGTCAAATGTGATATAGCAAAGCTTCTGGGTGAGTTGGGTGTGCAATTACACAGGTACTTTCCCAAAACGAATTGAATCAGAAGCCACTGCCAGATTTCTGGATAGTGCTACGCTCAGAGTATTCTGTCTTGGCAAATTGCGCTTTCAGGACACTGATGCCTTTTGCAACCACATACCTATGTGAGAGTGGATTCTCGGCCCTCACTAGCATGACAACTAAATACAGGCACAGACTGTGTGTGGAAAATGATTTAAGACTGAAATTCTCTCCAATAACACCCAACATTGCAGAGTTACATGCATCCTTTCAAGCACATCTTTCTCATTAACCTGTGGTGAGTTATTCACCATTTTTTTTATGACCAAATAACGTTTTACACATAAGATGGCTAAATAAAGAGCAAAATTGTTGATTTATTGTTATATTATTATTTGTGCCCTGGTCCTATAAGAGCTCTTTGTCATTTCCCACGAGCTGTGTTGTGAAAAAAACTCACAGCTGGAGGTTGAATGTTTGAAGGGGAATGGGACTATAAAAAGTTTGGGAACCACTGCTCTACACTATACTTAATTGTTTGTCACAAACTGAAATTTGGCAAACTATTTGAATTTTAGCAACCAGGAAAAGGCGGGGTGATGTATGCATAGTGTATCTTTTAAAGTTCTGTTTGTAATTGTACTTCTTTTTGCACTAAAGATGGTGATGCGGCAATAATACATATTTACAATAGGCCTAAATCTAAAAATAATACAGCCAAATGATATACATATTTACAATAGGCCTAAATCTAAAAATAATACAGCCAAATGATATACATATTTACAATAGGCCTAAATCTAAAAATAATACAGCCAAATGATATACATATTTACAATAGGCCTAAATCTAAAAATAATACAGCCAAATGATATACATATTTACAATAGGCCTAAATCTAAAAATAATACAGCCAAATGATATACATATTTTTAATAGGCCTAAATCTAAAAATAATACAGCCAAATGATATACATATTTTTAATAGGCCTAAATCTAAAAATAATACAGCCAAATGATATACATATTTTTAATAGAAGTCATTATCCCTCTGAAGAGTATGAATTAGGCTGTTTGAAAATGTTTTGAATGCTTAACAACCTGCCTACACATAGTTTGAAGTAAAATATATCAACATAGCTATTGTAGTAGGTCAAAGCTGTGTGCTGGAAATTCTTGGTATAGCATTGGTGGAATAGACATTGTGGTGCTCATGTGAATTTGCTTTCTTTTTCAGCTTCAGACCAATGCCTACTTCTCACTTAAAACATTGTTTTTAATTTCCATGGTTTTTACACCAGAATGTTATTTTCTGTTAAAGAGGAACTGAACCCACTGATTTGTCTTAGTTGTTTGACTTCCTATTAACACACAGGCTAATTGTAGTAAATACCAGGTTTAAAAAATCCCACCTGAAACAGGATGGTAAAATAAAGCCATACCAAATGTTGTGTTCCCCTCCACAGGTGGTGATTCTCACAGTGAAGCGAGCCACAGGCACCTTCTCACTGATAGGATGGTGAGTATTAGTTCAACCACCTTTTACATTATTACCCAATTAATCGAAGAGATTTTAATTAAGATAATAAACCGATTGACATCTCTTAGCTTTGTTTCAAAGTAGCGTTCTTCAATCCTGGGGGACCTACATTGTTTGTAGGCCTCAGTTCCATCCCAGTCCTCACTAGGCTTGGGCGATATACCGTTTATACCATATACCAGGGTATTTCAAAATACCAATGGTGTGTTTTCAGTACCGGTGGGGTTGTGGGCACTCCCGCCTCGCAGAGGTGAGTGCTACGCCACTGCTTATAACTAACTCTAAGTTAAGTATAACTATAACACATCTAAGAGGTGTCAAATATATTATATCCAGATCAGGGCTCCAGCTATGTATTTGGTTCGATATCTTGCTCGCTAGATGTCAAGATCAAGCTTCTTGCTTACAACAGAGACATTCAGTCCCCTCCTGGAACAAGATTCCTGTTGTGTGTTTAAAAAATATATAATTTGAAATAATGCCCCTTGTGTGCACTTCCAGTAATACCGTATACCCCAGTATGGTACAGAAACGGTATGAGGTATGACAATCTGGATGCCGCCCAACCCTAGTACTCACACACCTGATTCAATTAAATCATTGTCATATCTTCAAGCCTTTGATTAGCGGAATTAGGTGTGTTAGTGCTGGGTTAAAGCAAAAGCCTGGACACCCTGTGGTTTTTCAGGACCAGGATTAAAGAACCCTTTGTTAAAAGATTTGTCTGGCCTTAATTCTGCTATTCACTTATGATGTGATGAAGCAGGGAAGAGTGTAATCTTTAGTTGGTGTCTGGGTTAGGATCAGGGGTCAAGGGTAGCGGATTATTGCACTGGAAAATAATCCATGTAGATCAAGGATATGTATAAACGTTGTATTGCGGACGCTATGTATTGCGGACGCTATGTATTGTGGATGCGATGTATTGGCCATTGAGAGGCTTTGAAGATACCTGTCAGCCATATTGGCTGGAGCAGTCCTCCATAGGAATGAATGGAATTCTACAGTATTTCAGTTAAATGTTTCAAGGATGAAATGACATGTATTTCATATTTTTTTTGTAGTGAGGACAGTAAGATTAGTATTGTCAACAACAACAACAAAAAAGTACTTCAATAAGAAATCTATTTCATGTTTTTATTTTATTTGAAAGTTTAGCTCAGATAATATACTTTAAAAGTACGTGTCATGATGTCTGTAATATAATAAATGTGGCAAACAAATGTAGCCATTAATAAATGCGTTTCTATAGCTTCCAAAATCTTTTACAATGGACGAGGAGTACCAAAATGGCTTCGCAATGGCTTTAATATAGTGGCCCTGGTCAGACATCCAGGGTTTATATACTGAACAAAAATATAAACGCAACATGCAACAATTTCAAAGATTTTACTGAGTTAAGTTTCATATAAGGAAATCAGTCAATTGAAATAAAGTCATCAGGCCTTAATCTATGGATTTCACATGACTGGGAATACAGACATGCATCTGTTGGTCACAGATAAAAGGTAGGGGCGTGGATCAGAAAACCAGTCTGTATCTGTTGGTCACAGATAAAAGGTAGGGGCGTGGATCAGAAAACCAGTCTGTATCTGTTGGTCACAGATAAAAGGTAGGGGCGTGGATCAGAAAACCAGTCTGTATCTGTTGGTCACAGATAAAAGGTAGGGGCGTGGATCAGAAAACCAGTCTGCATCTGTTGGTCACAGATAAAAGGTAGGGGCGTGGATCAGAAAACCAGTCTGTATCTGTTGGTCACAGATAAAAGGTAGGGGCGTGGATCAGAAAACCAGTCTGCATCTGTTGGTCACAGATAAAAGGTAGGGGCGTGGATCAGAAAACCAGTCTGTATCTGTTGGTCACAGATAAAAGGTAGGGGCGTGGATCAGAAAACCAGTCTGTATCTGTTGGTCACAGATAAAAGGTAGGGGCGTGGATCAGAAAACCAGTCTGTATCTGTTGGTCACAGATAAAAGGTAGGGGCGTGGATCAGAAAACCAGTCTGTATCTGTTGGTCACAGATAAAAGGTAGGGGCGTGGATCAGAAAACCAGTCTGTATCTGTTGGTCACAGATAAAAGGTAGGGGCGTGGATCAGAAAACCAGTCTGCATCTGTTGGTCACAGATAAAAGGTAGTGGCGTGGATCAGAAAACCAGTCTGTATCTGTTGGTCACAGATAAAAGGTAGGGGCGTGGATCAGAAAACCAGTCTGTATCTGTTGGTCACAGATAAAAGGTAGGGGCGTGGATCAGAAAACCAGTCTGTATCTGTTGGTCACAGATAAAAGGTAGGGGCGTGGATCAGAAAACCAGTCTGTATCTGTTGGTCACAGATAAAAGGTAGGGGCGTGGATCAGAAAACCAGTCTGTATCTGTTGGTCACAGATAAAAGGTAGGGGCGTGGATCAGAAAACCAGTCTGTATCTGTTGGTCACAGATAAAAGGTAGGGGCGTGGATCAGAAAACCAGTCTGTATCTGTTGGTCACAGATAAAAGGTAGGGGCGTGGATCAGAAAACCAGTCTGTATCTGTTGGTCACAGATAAAAGGTAGGGGCGTGGATCAGAAAACCAGTCTGTATCTGTTGGTCACAGATAAAAGGTAGGGGCGTGGATCAGAAAACCAGTCTGTATCTGTTGGTCACAGATAAAAGGTAGGGGCGTGGATCAGAAAACCAGTCTGTATCTGTTGGTCACAGATAAAAGGTAGGGGCGTGGATCAGAAAACCAGTCTGTATCTGTTGGTCACAGATAAAAGGTAGGGGCGTGGATCAGAAAACCAGTCTGTATCTGGTGGGACCACCATTTGCTTCGTGCAGCACGACACATTTCCTTCACATAGAGTTGATCAGGATGTTGATTGTGGCCTGTGGAATGTTCTCCCACTGGAACACGCTGTGGTGCGCGGAGATCAAGAGCATCCAGAACATGCTCAGTGGGTGACATGTCTGAGTGAGTATATAGGCCATGGAAGAACTGGGACATTTTCAGCTTCCAGGAATTGTGTACAGATCCTTGAGACATGTGGCCGTGCGTTATCATGCTGAAACATGAGGTGATGGCGGCGGATAAATGGCACAACAATGGGCCTCAGGATCTCGTCACTGTATCAATAAAATGCAATTGTGGTCTTTGTCCGTACCTTATGCATGCCCATACCATAACCGCAAACCGCTCACCCACACGACACCATACACGCTGTCTGCCATCTGACCGGTACAGTTGAAATCGTAGATTCATCCATGAAGAGCACACTTCTCCAGTGTACCAGTGTCCATCGAAGGTGAGCATTTGCCCACTGAAGTCGGTTAGGATGCAGAACTGCAGTCAGGTCAATCCCCTGGTGAGGACGACCAGCACACAGATGAGCTTCCCTGAGACAGTTTCTGACAGTTTGTGCAGAAAATCTTCGGTTGTGCAAACCCACAATTTCATCAGCTGTCCGGGTGGTTGGTGTGGTCCTTCTGTGGCTCAGTTGGTAGAGCATGGCGCTTGTAACGCCAGGGTAGTGGGTTCGATTCCCGGGACCACCCATACGTAGAATGTATGCACACATGACTGTAAGTCGCTTTGGATAAAAGCGTCAGCTAAATGGCATATATTATTATTATTATTATTATGTAAGGCAATCCCACAGGTGAAGAAGCCGGATGTGGAGGTCCTGGGCTGGCATGGTTCGACGTGGTCTGCGGTTGTGAGGCCGGTTGAGCGTACTGCCAAATTCTCAACAACAAAAAACGTTGGAGGCGGCTTATGGAAGAGAAATTCTCTGGCAAAAGCTTTGGTGGACATTCCTGCAGTCAGCATGCTAATTGCACGCTGCCTCAACTTGAGACATCTGTGGCGTTGTGTTGTGACAAAACTGCACATTTTAGAGTGGCCTTTTATTGTACCCAGCACAAGGTGCACTTGTGTAATGATCATGCTGTTTAATGTGCTTATTGATTAGCCACACCTGTCAGGTGGATTGATTATTTTAACAAAGGAGAAGTGCTCACTAACAGGGAAGTAAACAAATTTGTGCACAAAATTTGAGCGCTATAAGCTTTTGTGCGTATGGAAACATTCTGGGATCTTTTTATTTCAGCTCATGAAACATGGGACCAACACTTTACATTTATATTTTTGTTCAGTATACATCATTGATGTAGATCGGCAGGAAGTGCACTGCTCTTTCATTTCAATATATATCATAGGTAAAGCTATACCCAGCCTTACTGAGTTATATAGGAAGGTAAGCCAAAACTAAACAGGAGTATTGAAAGAATACAGAGCTATGTGGGAATGTGTCATATGAACAATTGTCTCATTACTCTCTCCTCAGCTTTTTCATGCTGTTTGTAATCTGGCTTCTCCGCCGGTATCACTCCTTGGCCCAGGTAATTTGTGTGTGTGTTTCTGTCTGTGTGTGCTTTGAAGTGCATCAGAATGCTTACTTCTGTGCCATAGCAAGTCTGTTTGATTAGGCTACTCATGACAAATTACAGCGTCATTGAAATGTACAAATGTATCAATTATGGCTCATGGTCTGTATCTGAAAGTGATTAAATGCTTGTGTTTTTCCCTGTCCAATTAAAGTGAAAAGTCATTCTACGCCTGTGAATCTGCACCTAATAGTTTTAAGGCTCCTACTGTACTCGTCCATCCAACTACAGCCAACTCAACGGTGTATGGGCGGTTGTTCTAAGAATCTTCCCGGTGTGTAGTCTCAGTTGTTTGCCACTGGACATATTTACACATAGTTGGTCCCAATTCAACATGAAGAATGGGCCACGGCTAGTTAGTCTCAGTTATGAAGAAACAACTCAACTCATCGCTATTTAGGTGGCTGTAGTTGAGTAGATGTGTAGATGCCTTAAGGCCACATTTCAGCAATGTTTAAACTAACATGACCTTTCTCTCTCTCAATTTCAAGAGATAATGTTGTTTGTATGTATGGGGGTGTGGGGGTCTTAGTGTATTTGTGCACGTGCGGGCATACGGTGCATTCGGAAAGTATTCAGACCCCTTGACTTTCCCACATTTTTGTTATGTATTCTAAAATTGATGAGGATATGGTTTATTTAATTAATCTACACACAATACCCTATAATCACAAAGCGAAAACAGGTTTTTAGAAATGTTTGCAAATGTATTAAATAAAAAACAGACCTTATTTACATAAATATTCAGACCCTTTGCTATGAGACTAAAATTGAGCTCAGGTGCATCCTGTTTGCATTGATCATACTTGAGATGTTTCTGCAACTTGATTGGAGTCCACCTGTGGTAATCAATTGATTGGACATGATCTGGATAGGCACACACCTGTCTATATAAGGTCCCACAGTTGATAGTGCATGCAACGCTCGAAAGCCATGCGTCCTCCAAAACACGACCCCGCCAAGCTACACTGCTTCTTGACACACAGCTCGCTTAAACCGGAAGCCAGCCACACCACTGTACAGCTGTACAGCTGGTGACTGAAGTCAGCGTGCATGCACCCGGACGCAAGGAGTCGCTACAGCGCAATGGGACAAGGACATCCCTCAAACTGAGCAATTGGGGGAGAAGAGCCTTGGTCAGGGAGGTGACCAAGAACCCGATGGTCACTCTGACAGAGCTCTGGAGTTTCTCTGTGGAGATGAGAGAACCTTCCAGAAGGACAACCACCTCTGCAGCACTCCCCCAATCAGGCCTTTATTGTAGAGTGACCAGACAGAAGCCACTCCTCAGTAAAAGGCACATGACAGCTCGCTTGGAGTTTTCCAAAAGGCACCTAAAGGACTCTCAGACCATGAGAAACAAAATTCTCTGGTTTGATGAAACCAAGATTGACCTCTTTGACCCGAATGCCAAGTGTCACGTCTGGATCCTGCTCCAGAGCACTCAGGACCTCAGACTGGGACAGCTTTGTCTATGACACTGACCGATTCTATTACCCTTGGACCTGTACCTTACCCCTCTACCCCCACTTCCTCTCCCTCTCTCACACCAGAACAGAAAGTTGTTTTACACTTTGTCATTTTGTCATGTCTCTCAGAGTTTATTAAAGGAACCAGTCAGACTGTGTGAGAGGCTATGAGCAGTGGGTGTAGGGCTGTGGCGGTCACAACATTTTCGTCAGTCGGTGATTGTCAAGCAAATAACTGTCGGTCTCATGGTAATTGACCGTTAATTAACATAAACACATTTGGCATCTCCTGGCTTCCTACAAGCCAAGTCTAATAAGTCTATGTCATATAGTCTACACCATCACAATAAAGCCATGATTTATTTTAGACAGGTCTAAAGCAGCATGATACGAAGAAAATGTAGTCCATTTCAGAAGAACAGAATAGCATACTGAGTTGTCCTTATGTTAGGTCCTGATCTGGCTATGCCAAATGGCTGTGGGCTACACTAGTTAATTTAGCAGACAAGATTTACTTATAATTCCGTGGCATTATTTTGTATTATTTTATAGTATGAAGAATACAATTGAACAAAGCTGAATAAAATATAAATATTTTCTCCAAACGATTTGAGGGCGCGCACAACGTGTTGAGGGGTTAACAAAGAAACTGGTCCTCCTAGATGCTTCATTTAAAGTTATTCATGTAACTTTAGTTGTTCTACAAACATGAACTGTAATGTTTTGATTTTTAATATATTGTAAGGCTGCAAAAAAGTCACTTGGAAGGCATGTACTCTGCTTTGTTTTATTGCGCAGGCTGTACACACTTCATCAGTCTCTCATTCACAATTTGACAAGCACTTGATAATGCCTTGAATTTCACGGCGGCATCCCCTTTGGCCGTAATGCACCCTAAAACCATACATGCCCTTTGTGGCCGTAATGCGCCCTAAAACCATACATGCCCTTTGTGGCCGTAATGCGCCCTAAAACCATACATGCCCTTTGTGGCCGTAATGCGCCCTAAAACCATACATGCCTTTTGTGGCCGTAATGCGCCCTAAAACCATACATGCCTTTTGTGGCCGTAATGCGCCCTAAAACCATACATGCCTTTTGTGGCCGTAATGCGCCCTATAACCATACATGCCTTTTGTGGCCGTAATGCGCCCTATAACCATACATGCCTTTTGTGGCCGTAATGCGCCCTATAACCATACATGCCTTTTGTGGCCGTAATGCACCCTAAAACCATACATGCCCTTTGTGGCCGTAATGCGCCCTATAAACATACATGCCCTTTGTGGCCGTAATGCGCCCTAAAACCATACATGCCCTATAAACCATACATGCCCTTTGTGGCCGTAATGCGCCCTATAAACATACATGCCCTTTGTGGCCCGTAAAACCATACATGCCCTAAAACCATACATGCCCTTTGTGGCCGTAATGCGCCCTAAAACCATACATGCCTTTTGTGGCCGTAATGCGCCCTATAAACCATACATGCCCTTTGTGGCCGTAATGCGCCCTAAAAAACCATAAAACCATACATGCCCTTTGTGGCCGTAATACATGCCCCCTAAAACCATACATGCCTTTGTGGCCGTAATGCGCCCTAAAACCATACATGCCTTTGTGGCCGTAATGCGCCCTAAAACCATACATGCCCTTTGTGGCCGTAATGCGCCCTAAAACCATACATGCCCTTTGTGGCCGTAATGCGCCCTAAAACCATACATGCCCTTTGTGGCCGTAATGCACCCTAAAACCATACATGCTAAAACCATACCTTTGTGGCCGTAATGCGCCCTAAAACCATACATGCCCTTTGTGGCCGTAATGCGCCCTATAACCATACATGCCCTTTGTGGCCGTAATGCGCCCTAAAACCATACATGCCCTTTGTGGCCGTAATGCGCCCTAAAACCATACATGCCCTTTGTGGCCGTAATGCGCCCTAAAACCATACATGCCCTTTGTGGCCGTAATGCGCCCTAAAACCATACATGCCTTTTGTGGCCGTAATGCGCCCTAAAACCATACATGCCTTTTGTGGCCGTAATGCGCCCTATAAACATACATGCCCTTTGTGGCCGTAATGCGCCCTATAAACATACATGCCCTTTGTGGCCGTAATGCGCCCTAAAACCATACATGCCCTTTGTGGCCGTAATGCGCCCTAAAACCATACATGCCCCTATAAACCATACATGCCCTTTGTGGCCGTAATGCGCCCTATAAACATACATGCCCTTTGTGGCCGTAATGCGCCCTATAAACATACATGCCCTTTGTGGCCGTAATGCGCCCTATAAACATACATGCCCTTTGTGGCCGTAATGCACCCTAAATCCATACATGCCTTTTGTGGCCGTAATGCGCCCTATAAACATACATGCCCTTTGTGGCCGTAATGCGCCCTATAAACATACATGCCCTTTGTGGCCGTAATGCGCCCTAAAACCATACATGCCCTTTGTGGCCGTAATGCGCCCTATAAACATACATGCCCTTTGTGGCCGTAATGCGCCCTATAAACATACATGCCCTTTGTGGCCGTAATGCGCCCTATAAACCATACATGCCCTTTGTAAAACCATACATGCCGTAATAAAACCATACACCCTAAAACCATACATGCCCTTTGTGGCCGTAATGCGCCCCCTAAAACCATACATGCCTTTTGTGGCCGTAATGCGCCCTAAAACCATACATGCCTTTTGTGGCCGTAATGCGCCCTATAAACATACATGCCCTTTGTGGCCGTAATGCGCCCTATAAACATACATGCCCTTTGTGGCCGTAATGCGCCCTAAAACCATACATGCCTTTTGTGGCCGTAATGCGCCCTATAAACCATACATGCCCTTTGTGGCCGTAATGCGCCCTAAAACCATACATGCCCTTTGTGGCCGTAATGCGCCCTAAAACCATACATGCCCTTTGTGGCCGTAATGCGCCCTAAAACCATACATGCCGTAATGCGCCCTTTACATGTGGCCGTAATGCGCCCTAAAACCATACATGCCCTTTGTGGCCGTAATGCGCCCTAAAACCATACATGCCCTTTGTGGCCGTAATGCGCCCCTAAAACCATACATGCCCTTTGTGGCCGTAATGCGCCCTAAAACCATACATGCCCTGCGCCCTAAACCATACATGCCCTTTGTGGCCGTAATGCGCCCTAAAACCATACATGCCCCTAAAAACCATACATGCCCTTTGTTAATGCGCCCTAAAACCATACATGCCTTTGTGGCCGTAATGCGCCCTATAAACCATACATGCCCTTTGTGGCCGTAATGCGCCCTATAAACCATACATGCCCTATAAACCATACATGCCCTTTGTGGCCGTAATGCGCCCTAAAACCATACATGCCCTTTGTGGCCGTAATGCGCCCTAAAACCATACATGCCCTTTGTGGCCGTAATGCGCCCTAAAACCATACATGCCCTTTGTGGCCGTAATGCGCCCTAAAACCATACATGCCCTTTGTGGCCGTAATGCGCCCTAAAACCATACATGCCCTTTGTGGCCGTAATGCGCCCTAAAACCATACATGCCCTTTGTGGCCGTAATGCGCCCTAAAACCATACATGCCCTTTGTGGCCGTAATGCGCCCTATAAACCATACATGCCCTTTGTGGCCGTAATGCGCCCTAAAACCATACATGCCCTTTGTGGCCGTAATGCGCCCTATAAACCATACATGCCCTTTGTGGCCGTAATGCGCCCTAAAACCATACATGCCCTTTGTGGCCGTAATGCGCCCTAAAACCATACATGCCCTTTGTGGCCGTAATGCGCCCTAAAACCATACATGCCCTTTGTGGCCGTAATGCGCCCTATAAACCATACATGCCCTTTGTGGCCGTAATGCATGCCCCCTATAAACCATACATGCCCTTTTTGTGGCCGTAAAAATGCGCCCTAAAACCATACATGCCTTTTGTAATGCCTATAAACCATACATGCCCCTAAAACCATACATGCCCTTTGTGGCCGTAATGCGCCCTAAAACCATACATGCCCTTTGTGGCCGTAATGCGCCCTAAAACCATACATGCCCTTTGTGGCCGCCCTAAAACCATACAATGCGCCCTAAAACCATACATGCCCTTTGTGGCCGTAATGCGCCCTAAAACCATACATGCCTTTGTGGCCGTAATGCGCCCTATAACCATACATGCCCTTTGTGGCCGTAATGCGCCCTATAAACCATACATGCCCTTTGTGGCCGTAATGCGCCCTATAAACATACATGCCCTTTGTGGCCCGCCCTAAAACCATATGCGCCCTAAAACCATACACATGCCCTATAAACCATACATTGTGGCCGTAATGCGCCCCTAAAACCATACATGCCCTTTTTGTGCCCTAAAACCATACATGCCGTAATGCGCCCTAAAACCATACATGCCCTTTGTGGCCGTAATGCGCCCTATAAACATACATGCCCTTTGTGGCCGTAAACCATACATGCCCTTTGTGGCCCTATAAACATACATGCCCTTTGTGGCCGTACAATGCGTAATGCCCTAAAACCATACATGCCCTTTGTGGCCGTAATGCGCCCTATAAACCATACATGCCCCTATGCGCCCTAAACCATACATGCCCTTTGTGGCCGTAATGCGCCCTAAAACCATACATGCCCCCTAAAAACCATACATGCCTTTTGTGCCCGTACATGCGTAATGCCCTAAAACCATACATGCCCTTTGTGGCCGTAATGCGCCCTAAAACCATACATGCCCTTTGTGGCCCGTACATGCCCGCCCTAAAACCATACATGCCCTTTGTGGCCGTAATGCGCCCTAAAACCATACATGCCCTTTGTGGCCGTAATGCGCCCTAAAACCATACATGCCCTTTGTGGCCGTAATGCATGCCCCTAAAACCATACATGCCCTTTGTGGCCGTAATGCGCCCTAAAACCATACATGCCCTTTGTGGCCGTAATGCGCCCTAAAACCATACATGCCCTTTGTGGCCGTAATGCGCCCTATAAACCATACATGCCCTTTGTGGCCGTAATGCATGCCCTAATGCGCCCTAAAAAACCAAACATGCCCTTTGTGGCCGTAATGCGCCCTAAAACCATACATGCCCTTTGTGGCCGTAATGCGCCCTAAAACCATACATGCCCTTTGTGGCCGTAATGCGCCCTAAAACCATACATGCCCTTTGTGGCCGTAATGCGCCCTAAAACCATACATGCCCTTTGTGGCCGTAATGCGCCCTAAAACCATACATGCCCTTTGTGGCCGTAATGCGCCCTAAAACCATACATGCCCTTTGTGGCCGTAATGCGCCCTAAAACCATACATGCCCTTTGTGTGCGCCCCTATAAACATACATGCCCTTTGTGGCGTGTCATCCTAAAACCATACAATGCGCCCTAAAACCATACATGCCCTTTTGTGGCCGTAATGCCCCTAAAACCATACATGCCCTGGCCGTAAACCATACATGCCCTTTGTGGCCGTAATGCGCCCTAAAACCATACATGCCCTTTGTGGCCGTAATGCATGCCCTATAAACCATACATGCCCTTTGTGGCCGTAATGCGCCCTGCCTTTTGTGGCCGTAATGCGCCCTATAAACATACATGCCCTTTGTGGCGTCGCCCTAAACCATACATGCCTTTGTGGCCGTAATGCGCCCTATAAACCATACATGCCCTTTGTGGCCGTAATGCGCCCTAAAACCATACATGCCCTTTGTGGCCGTAATGCGCCCTAAAACCATACATGCCCTTTGTAATGCGCCCTAAAACCATACATGCCCTTTGTGGCCGTAATGCGCCCCCTACAAACCATACATGCCCATTTGTGGCCGTAATGCGCCCTAAAACCATACATGCCCTTTGTGGCCGTAATGCGCCCTAAAACCATACATGCCCTTTGTGGCCGTAATGCGCCCTATAAACCATACATGCCCTTTGTGCCTAAAACCATACATGCCGTAATGCGCCCTAAAACCATACATGCCCTTTGTGGCCGTAATGCGCCCTAAAACCATACATGCCCTTTGTGGCCGTAATGCGCCCTAAAACCATACATGCCCTTTGTGGCCGTAATGCGCCCTATAAACCATACATGCCCTTTGTGGCCGTAATGCGCCCTAAAACCATACACATGCCCATTTGTGGCCGTAATGCGCCCTAAAACCATACATGCCCTTTTGTGGCCGTAATGCGCCCTAAAACCATACATGCCCCTATGCGCCCTAAACCATACATGCCCTTTGTGGCCGTAATGCGCCCTAAAACCATACATGCCCTTTGTGGCCGTAATGCGCCCATAAAACCATACATGCCCTTTGTGGCCGTAATGCATGCCCCCTAAAACCATACATACATGCCCTTTGTGGCCGTAATGCGCCCTATAAACCATACATGCCCTTTGTGGCCGTAATGCGCCCTATAAACCATACATGCCCTTTGTGGCCGTAATGCGCCCTAAAACCATACATGCCCTTTGTGGCCGTAATGCGCCCTAAAACCATACATGCCTTTGTGGCCGTAATGCGCCCTATAAACATACATGCCCTTTGTGGCCGTAATGCTTTGCCCTAAAACATACATGCCCTTTGTGGCCGTAATGCGCCCTATAAACCATACATGCCCTTTTGTGCCCTATAACCATACATGCCTTTTGTGGTAATGCGCCCTATAAAAACATACATGCCCTTTGTGGCCGTAATGCGCCCTATAAACATACATGCCCTTTGTGGCCGTAATGCGCCCTATAAACCATACATGCCCTTTGTGGCCGTAATGCCCTATAAACATACATGCCCTTTGTGGCCTATGCGCCCTAAAACCATACATGCCCTTTGTGGCCGTAATGCGCCCTAAAACCATACATGCCTTTTTGTGGCCGTAATGCGCCCTAAAACCATACATGCCCTTTTGTGCGCCCTAAAACCATACATGCCGTAATGCGCCCTAAAACCATACATGCCCTTTGTGGCCGTTTGCCTTTTGGCCGTAATGCGCCCTAAAACCATACATGCCTTTGTGGCCGTATAAACATACATGCCCTATAAACATACATGCCCTTTGTGGCCGTAATGCGCCCTATAAACATACACATGCCCTATAAACATACATGCCCTTTGTGGCCGTAATGCGCCCTATAAACATACATGCCTTTGTGGCCGTAATGCGCCCTATAAACATACATGCCCTTTGTGGCCGTAATGCGCCCTATAAACATACATGCCCTTTGTGGCCGTAATGCCCGCCCTATAAACATACATGCCCTTTGTGGCCGTAATGCGCCCTAAAACCATACATGCCCTTTGTGGCCGTAATGCCCTAAAACCATACATGCCCTAAAACCATACATGCCTTTTGTGGCCGTAATGCGCCCCTATAACCATACTAAAACCATACATGCCCTTTGTGGCCGTAATGCGCCCTAAAACCATACATGCCCTTTGTGGCCGTAATGCGCCCTAAAACCATACATGCCCTTTGTGGCCGTAATGCGCCCTTTGTGGCCGTAATGCGCCCTAAAACCATACATGCCCTTTGTGGCCGTAATGCGCCCTATAACCATACATGCCCTTTGTGGCCTTTGTAATGCGCCCAAAACCATACATGCCTTTGTGGCCGTAATGCGCCCTATAAACATACCTATAAACCGCCCTATAAACATACATGCCCTTTGTGGCCGTAAACCATAACCATACATGCCCTTTGTGGCCGTAATGCGCCCTAAAACCATACATGCCCTTTGTGGCCGTAATGCGCCCTAAACCATACATGCCCTTTGTGGCCGTAATGCGCCCTATAAACCATACATGCCTTTGTGGCCGTAATGCGCCCTAAAACCATACATGCCCTTTTGTGGCCCTAAAACCATACATGCGCCCCTAAACCATACATGCCCTTTGTGGCCGTAATGCGCCCTATAAACATACATGCCCTTTGTGGCCGTAATGCGCCCTAAACCATACATGCCCTTTGTGGCCGTAATGCGCCCTAAAACCATACATGCCCTTTGTGGCCGTAATGCGCCCTATAAACCATACATGCCTTTGTTTGCGCCCTATAAACCATACATGCCCTTTGTGGACGTAATGCGCCCTATAAACATACATGCCCTTTGTGGCCGTAATGCGCCCTATAAACATACATGCCCTTTGTGGCCGTAATGCGCCCTATAAACATACATGCCCTTTGTGGCCGTAATGCGCCCTAAAACCATACATGCCCTTTGTGGCCGTAATGCGCCCTAAAACCATACATGCCCTTTGTGGCCGTAATGCGCCCTAAAACCATACATGCCCTTTGTGGCCGTAATGCGCCCTAAAACCATACATGCCCTTTGTGGCCGTAATGCGCCCTAAAACCATACATGCCCTTTGTGGCCGTAATGCGCCCTATAAACCATACATGCCCTTTGTGGCCGTAATGCGCCCTAAAACCATACATGCCCTTTTGTGCCCTATAAACATACATGCCTTTGTGGCCGTAATGCGCCCTATAAACATACATGCCCTTTTGGCCGTAATGCCCTATAAACATACCGCCCTATAAACATACATGTAATGCGCCCTAAAACCATACATGCCCTTTGTGGCCGTAATGCGCCCTAAAACCATACATGCCCTTTGTGGCCGTAATGCGCCCTAAACCATACATGCCCCTAAAACCATTTGTGGCCGTAATGCGCCCTAAAACCATACATGCCTTTTGTGGCCGTAATGCGCCCTATAAACCATACATGCCCTTTGTGGCCGTAATGCGCCCTAAAAACATACATGCCCTTTGTGGCCGTAATGCGCCCTATAAACATACATGCGCCCTATAAACCCTTTGTGGCCGTAATGCGCCCTATAAACATACATGCCCTTTTGTGCGCCCTATAAACATACATGCCCTTTGTGGCCGTAAACTAAAACCATACATGCCCTTTGTGGCCGTAATGCGCCCTATAAACCATACATGCCCTTTGTGGCCGTAATGCGCCCTAAAACCATACATGCCTTTTTGTGGCCCTAAAACCATACATGCCTTTGTGGCCGTAATGCCCTTTGCGCCCTAAAAAACCATACATGCCCTTTGTGGCCGTAATGCGCCCTAAAACCATACATGCCCTTTGTGGCCGTAATGCGCCCTAAAACCATACATGCCCTTTGTGGCCGTTGTGCCCTAAAACCATACATGTGGCCGTAATGCGCCCTAAACCATACATGCCCTTTGTGGCCGTAATGCGCCCTATAAACATACATGCCCTTTGTGGCCGTAATGCGCCCTATAAACATACATGCCCTTTGTGGCCGTAATGCCCTATAAACATACATGCCCGTAATGCGCCCTATAAACATACATGCCCTTTGTGGCCGTAATGCGCCCTATAAACATACATGCCCTTTGTGGCCGTAATGCGCCCTATAAACCATACATGCCCTTTGTGGCCGTAAATGCGCCCAAACATACATGCCCTTTGTGGCCGTAATGCGCCCTATAAACATACATGCCCTTTGTAATGCCGTAAACGCATACATGCCCTTTGTGGCCCGCCCTAAAACCATACATGCCCTTTGTGGCCGTAATGCGCCCTAAAACCATACATGCCCTTTGTGGCCGTAATGCGCCCTATAAACATACATGCCCTTTGTGGCATGCCCTAAAACCATACATTTGTGGCCGTAATGCGCCCTAAAACCATACATGCCCTTTGTGGCCGTAATGCGCCTAAAACCATACATGCCCTTTGTGGCCTAAAACCATACATGCCCTTTGTGGCCGTAATGCGCCCTAAAACCATACATGCCCTTTGTGGCCGTAATGCGCCCTAAAACCATACATGCCCTTTGTGGCCGTAATGCGCCCTAAAACCATACATGCCTTTTGTGGCCGTAATGCTTTGTGGCCCCCTAAACATACATGCCCTTTGTGGCCGTAATGCGCCCTATAAACATACATGCCCTTTGGCCGTAATGCGCCCTATAAACATACATGCCCTTTGTGGCCGTAATGCGCCCTAAAACCATACATGCCGTAATGCGCCCTATAAACATACATGCCCTTTGTGGCCGTAATGCGCCCTATAAACATACATGCCCTTTGTGGCCGTAATGCGCCCTATAAACATACATGCCCTTTGTGGCCGTAATGCGCCCTTAAACCATACATGCCCTTTGTGGCCGTAATGCCCTATAAACATACATGCCCCCTAAAAACCATACATGCCCTTTGTGGCGTAATGCGCCCTATAAACCATACATGCCCTTTGTGGCCGTAATGCGCCCTAAAACCATACATGCCCTTTGTGGCCGTAATGCGCCCTAAAACCATACATGCCTTTGTGCCCTAAAACCATACATGCCCTTTGCCGTAATGCGCCCTAAAACCATACATGCCCTTTGTGGCCGTAATGCGCCCTATAAACATACATGCCCTTTGTGGCCGTAATGCGCCCTATAAACATACATGCCCTTTGTGGCCGTAATGCGCCCTATAAACATACATGCCCTTTGTGGCCGTAATGCGCCCTATAAACATACATGCCCTTTGTGGCCGTAATGCGCCCTATAAACATACATGCCCTTTGTGGCCGTAATGCGCCCTAAAACCATACATGCCCTTTGTGGCCGTAATGCGCCCTAAAACCATACATGCCCTTTGTGGCCGTAATGCGCCCTAAAACCATACATGCCCTTTGTGGCCGTAATGCGCCCTAAAACCATACATGCCCTTTGTGGCCGTAATGCGCCCTAAAACCATACATGCCCTTTGTGGCCGTGGCCCTAAAACCATACATGCCTTTTGTGGCCGTAATGCGCCCTATAACCATACATGCCCTTTGTGGCCGTAATGCGCCCTATAAACCATACATGCCCTTTGTGGCCGTAATGCGCCCTAAAACCATACATGCCCTTTGTGGCCGTAATGCGCCCTAAAACCATACATGCCCTTTGTGGCCGTAATGCGCCCTATAACCATACATGCCCTTTGTGGCCGTAATGCGCCCTATAAACATACATGCCCTTTGTGGCCGTAATGCGCCCTATAAACATACATGCCCTTTGTGGCCGTAATGCGCCCTATAAACATACATGCCCATGCCCCCATACATGCCCTTTGTGGCCGTAATGCGCCCTAAAACCATACATGCCCTTTGTGGCCGTAATGCGCCCTAAAACATACATGCCCTTTGTGGCCGTAATGCGCCCCTAAACCATACATGCCTTTGTTTGTGCCCTAAAACCATACATGCCCGTAATGCGCCCTAAAACCATACATGCCCTTTGTGGCATACATGCCCTTTGTGGCCGTAATGCGCCCTAAAACCATACATGCCCTTTGTGGCCGTAATGCGCCCTAAAACCATACATGCCCTTTGTGGCCGTAATGCGCCCTAAAACCATACATGCCCTTTGTGGCCGTAATGCGCCCTAAAACCATACATGCCCTTTGTGGCCGTAATGCGCCCTATAAACCATACATGCCCTTTTTGTAATGCGCCTAAAACCATACATGCCTTTTGTGGCCGTAATGCATGCCCCCTATAAACCATACATGCCCTTTGTGGCCGTAATGCGCCCTAAAACCATACATGCCCTTTGTGGCCGTAATGCGCCCTATAAACCATACATGCCCTTTGTGGCCGTAATGCGCCCTATAAACATACATGCCCTTTGTGGCCGCCCTATAAACATACATGCCCTTTGTGGCCCTATAAACATACATGCCCTTTGTGGCCGTAATGCGCCCTAAAACCATACATGCCCTTTGTGGCCGTAATAAAACCATACATGCCCCCTATAAACCATACATGCCCATTTGTGGCCGTAATGCGCCCTAAAACCATACATGCCCTTTGTGGCCGTAATGCGCCCTAAAACCATACATGCCTTTTGTGGCCGTAATGCGCCCTAAAACCATACATGCCCTTTGTGGCCGTAATGCGCCCTATAAACATACATGCCCTTTGTGGCCGTAATGCGCCCTATAAACCATACATGCCCTTTGTGGCCGTAATGCGCCCTATAAACATACATGCCCTTTGTGGCCGTAATGCGCCCTATAAACATACATGCCCTTTGTGGCCGTAATGCGCCCTATAAACATACATGCCTTTGTGGCCGTAATGCGCCCTATAAACATACATGCCCTTTTTGTAATGCGCCCTAAAACATACATGCCGTAATGCGCCCTATAAACATACATGCCCTTTGTGGCCCTATAAACATACATGTGGCCGTAATGCGCCTATAAACATACATGCCCCGTAATGCGCCCTATAAACATACATGCCCTTTTGTGGCCGTACATGCCCTTTGTGGCCGTAATGCGCCCTAAAACCATACATGCCCTTTGTGGCCGTAATGCGCCCTAAAACCATACATGCCCTTTGTTGTGCGCCCTAAAACCATACATGCCCTTTGTGGCCGTAATGCGCCCTAAAACCATACATGCCCTTTGTGGCCGTAATGCGCCCTAAAACCATACATGCCCTTTATAAACATACATGCCCTTTGTGGCCGTAATGCATGCCCTATAAATGCGCCCTATAAACATACATGCCCTTTGTGGCCGTAATGCGCCCTATAAACATACATGCCCTTTGTGGCCGTAATGCGCCCTAAAACCATACATGCCCTTTGTGGCCGTAATGCGCCCCTATAAACCATACATGCCCTTTGTGGCCGTAATGCGCCCTAAAACCATACATGCCCTTTGTGGCCGTAATGCGCCCTAAAACCATACATGCCCTTTGTGGCCGTAATAAAACCATACATGCCCCTAAAACCATACATGCCCTTTGTGGCCGTAATGCGCCGTAATGCCCTAAAACCATACATGCCTTTGTGGCCGTAATGCGCCCTAAAACCATACATGCCCTTTGTGGCCGTAATGCCCTATAAACATACATGCCCTAAAACCATACATGCCTTTTGTGGCCGTAATGCGCCCTATAAACATACATGCCCTTTGTGGCCGTAATGCGCCCTATAAACATACATGCCCTTTGTGCCCCTAAAACCATACATGCCCTATAAACATACATGCCGTAATGCGCCCTAAAACCATACATGCCCTTTGTGGCCGTAATGCGCCCTAAAACCATACATGCCTTTGTGGCCGCGCCCTATAAACATACATGCCCGCCCTATAACCATACATGCCTTTGTGGCCGTAATGCGCCCTAAAACCATACATGCCCCGTAATGCGCCCTAAAACCATACATGCCCTTTGTGGCCGTAATGCGCCCTATAACCATACATGCCCTTTGTGGCCGTAATGCACCCTAAAACCCATGCCCTGGCCGTAAAACCATACATGCCTTTTGTGGCCGTAATGCGCCCTAAAAACATACATGCCCTTTGTGGCCGTAATGCGCCCTAAAACCATACATGCCCTTTTGTGGCCGTAATGCCCGCCCTATAACCATACATGCCCTTTGTGGCCGTAATGCGCCCTAAACCATACATGCCCCTAAAACCTATAAACCACATGCCTTTTGTGGCCGTAATGCGCCCTATAAACCATACATGCCTTTTGTGGCGCGCCCTAAAACCATAAATGCGCCCTAAAACCATACATGCCTTTGTGGCCGTAATGCGCCCTATAAAAACCATACATGCCCTTTGTGCCGTAATGCGCCCTATAAACCATACATGCCCTTTGTGGCCGTAATGCGCCCTAAAACCATACATGCCCTTTGTGGCCGTAATGCGCCCTAAAACCATACATGCCTTTGTGGCCGTAATGCGCCCTAAAACCATACATGCCTTTTGTGGCCGTAATGCGCCCTATAAACATACATGCCTTTTGTGGCCGTAATGCGCCCTATAAACATACATGCCCTTTGTGGCCGTAATGCGCCCTATAACCATACATGCCCTTTGTGGCCGTAATGCGCCCTATAAACAAACCATATGCGCCCATGCATACATGCCCTTTGTGGCCGTAATGCGCCCTATAAACCATACATGCCTTTGTGGCCGTAATGCGCCCTAAAAATAATGCCCATACATGCCCTTACATGCCCGTAATGCGCCCTAAAACCATACATGCCCTTTGTGGCCGTAATGCGCCCTAAAACCATACATGCCCTTTGTGGCCGTAATGCGCCCTATAAACATACATGCCCTTTGTGGCCGTAATGCGCCCTAAAACCATACATGCCCTTTGTGGCCGTAATGCGCCCTATAAACATACATGCCCTTTTTGTGGCCATAATGCGCCCTATAAACCATACATGCCCTTTGTGGCCGTAATGCGCCCCCATACAAATGCGCCCCATACATGCCTTTTGTGCCCTATAAACATACATGCCGTAATGCGCCCTATAAACATACATGCCCTTTGGCCGTAATGCGCCCTATAAACCATACATGCCCTTTGTGGCCGCCCTATAAACCATACATGCCCTTTGTGGCCGTAATGCGCCCTAAAACCATACATGCCTTTTGTGGCCGCCCTATAACCATACATGCCCTTTGTGGCCCTATAAACCATACATGCCCTTTGTGGCCGCCGCCCTATAAACCATACATGCCCTTTGTGGCCGCCCTATAAACATACATACATGCGCCTATAAACCATACCCTTTGTGGCCGTAATGCGCCCTAAAACCATACATGCCCTTTGTGGCCGTAATGCGCCCTATAAACATACATGCCCTTTGTGGCCGTAATGCGCCCTATAAACCATACATGCCCTTTGTGGCCGTAATGCGCCCTATAAACATACATGCCCTTTGTGGCCGTAATGCGCCCTAAAACCATACATGCCCTTTGTGGCCGTAATGCGCCCTAAAACCATACATGCCCTTTGTGGCCGTAATGCGCCCTAAAACCATACATGCCCTTTGTGGCCGTAATGCGCCCTAAAACCATACATGCCCTTTGTGGCCGTAATGCGCCCTAAAACCATACATGCCCTTTGTGGCCGTAATGCGCCCTAAAACCATACATGCCCTTTGTGGCTCGAAGTGCTGCGTTGGACCATTATCATGCACCTGTAATGAAGCAAAGGCAATGGGAAAAAATACTATGCACTTAAATAGCAAATACGGGACGTGCTTCATATTAGGAAAGTTAAGAAATAAATATAGTAGGCCTAGCCTATGGAAAGATTCTCCTCTTTATTAGCGGCCATCACGCTGTTTTCTCATGCAATTACATAGCCTATAGAAATGTTGCTCAACATGAGCTCATGGGCTCTCATGAAGTGTTTGGTTAGATTTTCGATTACATTTGCATTGATGTCAGAGTGATGAGAGTGACAATAGAGTGCTTAATACCAGGCAGGCAAGTTTGTTAGGCTACTAATTGTCACGTGTGCTCCCTCTCCAGCCTCTAGGTCACCAGGCTGCTCATTTTGGAGCGCACCTGTCACCAGTCTCACCTGGACTCCATCACTTCCCTGATTACCTTCCCTATACAGTTGAAATCGGAAGTTTACGTACACTTAGGTTGGAGTCATTAAAACTCGTTTTTCAACCACTCCACAAATGTCTTGTTAACAAACTATAGTTTTGGCAAGTCTGTTGTGTCATGCACAAAGTAGATGTCCTAAGTAATTTTTCCAACAATTGTTTACAGTCATATTATTTCACTTATTCACTGTATCACAATTTCAGTGGGTCAGAAGTTTACATTCACAAAGTTGACTGTGCCTTTAAACAGCTTGGAAAATTCCAGAAAATGATGTCATGGCTTTAGAAGCTTCTGATAGGCCAATTGACATAATTTGAGTCAATTGGAGGTGTACCTGTGGATGTATTTCAAGGCCTACCTTCAAACTCAGTGCCTCTTTGCTTGACATCATGGGAAAATAAAAGGAAATCAGCCAAGACCTCAGAAAAATAATTGTAGTCCTCCACAAGTCTGGTTCATCCTTTGGAGCAATTTCCAAACGCCTGAAGGTACCACATTCATCTGTACAAACAATAGTATGCAAGTATAAACACCATGGGACCACACAGCCGTCATACTGCTCAGGGAGGAGACACGTTCTGTCTCCTAGAGATGAGCGTACTTTGGTGCGAAAAGTGCAAATCAATCCCAGAACAACAGCAAAGGACCATATGAAGATGCTGGAGGAAACAGGTACCAAAGTATCTACATCCACAGTAAAACGAGTCCTATATCGACATTACCTGATAGGCCGCTCAGCAAGGAAGAAGCCACTGCTCCAAAACATCCATTAAAAAGCCAGACTACCAACAAAAGCCAACTCACCCAACTTATTGTAGGAAGCTTGTGGAAGGCTACCTGAAACGTTTGACCCAAGTTAAACAATTTAAAGGCAATGCTACCAAATACTAATTGAGTGTATGTAAACTTCTGACCCACTGGGAATGTGATGAAAGAAATAAAAGCTGAAAGAAATAATTCTATCCCCTATTCTGACATTTCACATTCTTAAAATAAAGTGGTGATCCTAACTGACCTAAGACAGGGCATTTTGACTAGGATTAAATGTCAGGAATTGTGACAAAACTGAGTTTAAATGTATTTGGATAAGGTGTATGTAAACCTCCGACTTCAACTGTACATGTCACTCCCTTTGATTCCTTCCCCAGGTGTTATTGTTTCACTTTTATGTTTGTGCATTGTTCGTGTTTCTTGTTTTGAATTATGTTGCGTTTATTTATTTAAACAACTACTTCCTGAACTTGCTTCCCGACTTTCAGCGCACATTTTTACACTACTGACCAGCAGCAGCATCAGTGCTTGGAGAAGCATAATTACCGTGACTAAGCTGTCATTTGGAAGTTGACTGCCTTCATGACTCGTAACGACCGGTGTGGCGGTAATACGGTCACCGCAACAGCCCGATGTATGAGCCAGGGTTTCCGTTAACCAGTGGGCCAGCTTTTGGCCCATAAACAATTGAAACGCTGATAAATAACATTTGCACCGGCCACTTGTTTGTGAGAAGTAGAAAAAACATCTCATTGCGAATAATGCTTTTTAGCCTATTCATTTATGGAAATACCTGTAGATGTAAATACATTTGACTGGTCATACTTATCGGTCTATACATTCATTTGCATAATTTATTGGAATTAAATTAGCGCGTGTGTCACAGTATATATATGTGTCTTATTTATCACACGAATACAGCGTACGGATACAGAGCCTTTGAGCGGAAAATCTGTCAGACAGCGCGAGAGCTGCTGTGTCAGCATCTCAAATGGCAACGGAAGGCAAGCTTCATCAGTTTGTGACACACCACCTTGCAGTCAGCTGGAGGCAGTAGACTATGCATTTTGAAAACATACTTAATTGTTTGAAACCTGAACATTGTATGAGGCATGTCTTACGTTGCTTCAAAGTAGCCTGTTAGATCTCCTCTCATTCTACATTTCTAACGGACATTTTCATCTCTGTCACATGAAACAACTCGCATGTGCGGTGCTCTTTAGACAACAGTGTTTTCCAGCTAATTGCATTATGGAATGAACATTCGCACGTAGAGTACTGCCTTGTGCGCATCGCTTATGATGTGAAGAAATAATTTAAAATTATTATTAATAATTTTAAGCAAAACATTCTGATCTATTGCACAGGCTCATTGCTTTTTATTGTCCCATAGTCTGTTTGAATAGGCTATTTCTTTCTCGACAAGCTGACCAATAGAATATGTAAACCTTTCTCCTCTGGGGATAGTAGATTAACAGGCTGGTGATGTTGCTGTTGGTTACTGGTCTTGTTGTCTGAGGAAAAGTAAATGTGGACAGTTATTCTAACATCTTCAAAGTGCACATCTGAATTCAGTAAGAAGGACTGCATATCGTTGCATCCTCGACTTGCATGCTCTGTTAATATGAATTACTATAATCTAAATGTGATTTCTGCCATTCTGAGCACCATGGGTGGACGCCCTAATCAGGTTATGCACCTCATGCATATGGGTCATATGTCTCAAATGTCCAGTAAATTCAAATGTTTTCTGTCAAATGTCCGACCACATTGACCTAACATAAACCCTGGTGTGTGTGTTTATAAATGTATGTGGTTGTGTCTGTGCGTGCGTGCGTGCTGTGAGTAATGAGATTAGCGTGGGACGGCCTGGACCTGGGGATCGATCCCCAAGACAACCCCAGACCACAGGATAAGTGGACCATCTGGCCTCTTTCACTTTATCTCTCTCCTTCCCTCTCTCCATTTATCTCTCTTTGTACTATCTCTCTCTGTCTCTCTACAGAAGATGATTTGCAGTCTGACAGTTGCGGCCTTCTTTGACAGTGTAGCGTATGTCATCGTGAGTCACTGTCACCACACACACACACGTTCCCATAAGCACATGCACACCGAGAGCTACAGAGTGACCTCTTCCCTGTTTTCTTGTCTCCTCTCTCTCCTTCCTCAGGGTGATACCCATCCAGAGGGGAGTCTGTGTAACTTCCAGGCCTGGTGGCTCACTTATTTTGGTAAGATTCCCATTGATCCCTCACATACATTACCCCTCACCTGTCCATACATATCCCTTACAAATGCCTTCCCTACAGCTCACATCACCTTCTGACTCTTGATGTTGACTGACCTCCCAATATACTGCTTCTTACCAAGCTTTCTTTACCATCAATTTCTGACTCTCAACCTCGTCCAAAATTACTAATCAAGATACTGGAGCTGGTTTCACCATGTGGCTGTAAAAAAGCTGGCCTTAAATGCTAGGTTGGGCGTAGCTACGTCCGACTTCTGGATCAGAGTTTACACCTGGTCCACCAACCAAAAAGAAGACTAGTCGTAGCTAAGTCCAGCGTAAGCGATGCGCATTCATGAGATTTGATGCTTGATAATGATGGTTGCTAGGAAGTGCCCGTTAGTAGGCTGTTACTGTTACCATCCTCGTGGCAGTTCTAAATTTTGCGAGGCATGTCACTTCGCAAGCCCACCACTAAACATGCACATTTTCTTAACCACAACTGAATGGTCAATAAATAATTACTGTGGAAATATCAGTGAATGACAAAATTATTGAAATTAAAGAGTAGGCTAATGCCATTAAATGCATTTATCAAATTGTTGCTTACTGAAACTCCCAAAGCAATCCAACCTTTTGAAAGAATTTCAAGCAGTAGAGGTGTCTGGTCAGCTATAATTTCAGCACCTCGTTGCTTTGAGACAAGCATGGTGTATCGTCTTGATAAATCAATGTCAGATTTGATTTGTTCTTCACTGAATCTCCGTTTGGATATTTGGTTACAATTAGGTTGGGAAATGTTAACTATACTGAGGTGAGTGTTCATCATGATAATCTTTAGTCTAGCTAGTTTGCTCATCTATTAGCACTGATCAGAACATGTTATGTAGCCCAGAATAACAAGTGGATTATCTTGCTCTTCACTCACATAGTAGCCTATATCCCAACCAAAAGCCTCGGGCTTGTCTGATAATCAGTCAATGTGATTTCGTTTCACTGAATCTCCGTCTCTATATTTGGTTATTTGATCTCTGGCTGGGCAAATAAGTGGTGTTGATAGCTGATCTATTCGTTTTGCTAATCTATCACTGATCAGACACATTTAGTTAAATGATAATGCCCTCAAAACCGGTGTTTGCCCGGCAATATCACTTTTATACAACGGGTTACCAACATGTAAACATGATTGACAAATGTTCATAAAAAATGTTGAACATTTGTCTATCATTTAATTCGTTCGTTCTATCGGTTCGGTTGCCAGAGACGCGACGCAGTCGTTCAGTCTTTTTGTTTGTTCTGTATCTATGGACGTGACCCAGTCGTTTGTTCTAAATGTTCCATTTCCATACTGGCTGGCAACGTTCTTATACCTTGCTTGCTTGCTAGCCAACTATGGCTAACTGACAGTCACGTCAAACAGTGCAGTCAGAATAACAACAAAGTAGCTGCATTTGCATTTGTTTAAGCTGTTTGCTAGTTACATGTATTTGGATACATCCATGACAATGAGCTAATGATGTGTGATTCCACCTGGCATAGAAGATGTGCTCTCTCGTCAGGACACTGTTGTTCAGAGGAGCTAGCCAACAACACGGCTAACACAATCACTTCAAACTGAAGCTGGAAAGACAACAAACTAGCTGCACTTTGTCACGTTTGACCTGTTTTCTATTGATAGTGCTTTGTATTTATCCATGAAAATGATGCTGATTCACGAGTCCGACTGGCTGAGAAAAGCTGCCTGCCTGTCTGTCTCATCCCGACACGTTGTTTACTATGGGACAACTGTAGATCAAATTTGAATGTTGCAAATGTCAGAGAGACAGACAGCAAGGTTTATACAGATCTCTGCTGTTGAAAACTACATGTTAGTGTAAAAGAAATGTGAGATAATGTCTAGATTATTTTTATAGTGGAGATTATTTATTTGGCTATTGACTCGCGCGTAGGCAACACAAAAAGCCCGCGGAGGTTGTGAAATATGAACACGAGACTCATATACTTTTGAACATATAGATTGCTATTATTTTCTGTGCGTATCATGATGAAGATGGTCCCAATTTAAAAGCATACACCTGTT
This sequence comes from Oncorhynchus keta, assembly GCF_023373465.1. Taxonomy (NCBI): domain Eukaryota; kingdom Metazoa; phylum Chordata; class Actinopteri; order Salmoniformes; family Salmonidae; genus Oncorhynchus; species Oncorhynchus keta. Next base: position 23,059,835 of record NC_068427.1, on the reverse strand, counting down.
CTCTACAATTTAAAACCCTACGCCTGCCCTTTGCTACACAGCTACAGAAGGGCTTACTCCCAGGGGGAGGTCCTTTTTAAACTAACAAAATATGTTAAGTAAGATCTATCTGCCTTTCTGATGACCTTCTAAGTCACTGAACCTTCTCCTGTTTTAGGCTTAACTTCCCCTACTCTGGACCTCAGGACTTATGTCACTCAGGTGTCACCTGTGAAACACAGCAGACTGTTCAGTGCACTAAACACTGGTCCTCTCTGGCCTATCAGCTACAGAGCCTGCAGGGCTGACACACACACACACACACACACACACACACACACACACACACACACACACACACACGTGTAAACACACACACACACACACACACACACACACACACACACACACACACACACACACACACACACACACACGTGCACACACACACGTGCACACACACACACATGTAAACACACACACACACACACACACACACACACACACACACGTGTAAACACACACGCAGCCTACAGGGCTGACTGGGAGAAGGGCAGTGAACTACAGCGGCGGGGTCAGTGGCTCTATGTCAGTTATGTTCATTATGAAGGGAGAGAGAGGAAGGTAGGGAGAGAGAGGAGGGATGGGGGCCAGTGATAGAGAGGGAGAGAAGTGGAAGATATGGGGAGAGTGCAAAACGGCAAAAGAGAGTGAAGTAAACATGAAGTGAGCTATGCCAACAGTCAGTGGGAGAAGAGGAGACAGAGAAAAGGGGCCAGAGAGGACATTAAAGTATAGAACTACCCCTGATGGAGAGAGTGTGTGTTCCCCCTCTCTCAGCAACATCAGGTATTAATGCCCTCTATTCCTGTAGAGAGTGATGCAACTGGGAAAGAGATTAATGATAGGAGAAAGGAAGTTCCTCCTTAATGACACACAGACACGGTATTGTTGATGTACAGGACGTGTGTGTGATTAAGCCAAGGTGTGTGTGATTATTTAAGGTGTACTGTACAGTGGGGCAAAAAAGTATTTAGTCAGCCACCAATTGTGCAAGTTCTCCCACTTAAAAACATGAGAGGCCTGTAATTTTCATCATAGGTACACTTCAACTATGGCAGACAAAATGAGGAAAAATAATCCAGAAAATCACATTGTAGGATTTTTAATGAATTTATTTGCAAATTATGGTGGAAAATAAGCATTTGGTCACCTACAAACGAGCAAGATTTCTGTAACTTCTTCTTTAAGAGACTCCTTTGTCCTTCACTCGTTACCTGTATTAATGGCACCTGTTTGAACTTATCAGTATAAAAGACACCTGTCCACAACCTCAGACAGTCACACTCCAAACTCCACTATGGCCAAGACCAAAGAGCTGTCAAAGGACACCAGAAACAAAATTGTAGACCTGCACCAGGCTGGGAAGACTGAATCTGCAATAGGTAAGCAGCTTGGTTTGAAGAAATCAACTGTGGGAGCAATTATTGGGAAATGGAAGACATACAAGATCACTGATAATCTCCCTCGATCTGGGGCTCCACGCAAGATCTCACCCCGTGGGGTCAAAATGATCACAAGAACGGTGAGCAAAAATCCCAGAACCACATGGGGGGACCTAGTGAATGACCTGCAGAGAGCTGGGACCAAAGTAACAAAGCCTACCATCAGTAACACACTACGCCGTCAGGGACTCAAATCCGGCAGTGCCAGTACATGTCCAGGCCCGTCTGAAGTTTGCTAGAGAGCATTTGGATGATCCAGAAGAAGATTGGGAGAATGTCATATGGTCAAATGAAACCAAAATATAACTTTTTGGTAAAAACTCAACTCGTCGTGTTTGGAGGACAAAGAATGCTGAGTTGCATCCAAAGAACACCATACCTACTGTGAAGCATGGGGGTGGAAATATCATGCTTTGGGGCTGTTTTTCTGCAAAGGGACTAGCAGGGTAGCCTAGTGGTTAGTGTTGGACCAGTAACCGGAGTTCAAACCTCCGAGCTGACATGGTACAAATCTGTCGTTCTGCCCCTGAACAGGCAGTTAACCCACTGTTCCTAGGCCGTCATTGAAAATAATAATTTGTTCTTAACTGACTTGCCTAGTTAAATAAAGGTTAAATAAAAAATAAACGACTGATCCGTGTAAAGGAAAGAATGAAATTTGGCCATGTATCGTGAGATTTTGAGTGAAAACCTCCTTCCGTCAGCAAGGGAATTGAAGATGTAACGTGGCTGGGTCTTTCAGCATGACAATGATCCCAAACACACCGCCCGGGAAACGAAGGAGGGGCTTTGTAAGAAGCATTTCAAGGTCCTCGAGTGGCCTAGCCAGTCTCCAGATCTCAACCCCATAGAACATCTTTGGAGGGAGTTGATAGTCCGTGTTGCCCAGCAACAGCCCCAAAACATCACTGCTCTAGAGGAGATCTGCATGGGGGAATGGGCCAAAATACCAGCAACAGTGTGTGAAGACCTTGTGAATGACCTCTGTCATTGCCAACAAAGTATTGAGATAAACTTTTGTTATTGACCAAATACTTATTTTCCACCATAATTTGCAAATAAATTCATAAAAAATTCTAATTTTGTCTGTCATAGTTGAAGTGTACCTAAGATGAAAATTACAGGCCTCTCATCTTTTTAAGTGGGAGAACTTGCACAATTGGTGGCTGACAAAATACTTTTTTGCCCCACTGTATATGCTGCCTGAGCTGGAGTGTCTGTCTGCCTCTTTGTCTATCATCATAAATGGGAGAGATTACAAAACAGAAGCTTCTGCACACCATCACTCATCACTGAACACATACACACAAACACTCAACATGCATTTAGACAAAATTACAACAATCCTAGTGTGTGTGCGTGTGTGGGGGGGACTGAAACTGGGAATCCATCAATCTGACAGTTGTCCCAGCCTGTTCTGTCAAACTCTGTAAACACACACACACACACACGCGCACACACACTCCCTCCCTCCCTACCTCTCTGTGTTATAGATTATGCAATAGGACCTTGTTTCTTCTTCCCTCTCTCCATTCCTTCCTCCAGACTGGAGTGCCTTGGCCTGGGTGTGCCTGATCACAGTGAACCTCTACCTTAACCTGGTCAAAGAGATGAGCACCAGCCGCTACGAGCTGTGAGTAGACTACCAACATCCACCAGCTAAAGACAGTGTGTGTGTAAGAGAGATGGACATCCACCAGCTAAAGACAGTGTGTGTGTGTGTGTGTGTGTGTGTGTGTGTGTGTGTGTGTGTGTGTGTGTGTGTGTGTGTGTGTGTGTGTGTGTGTGTGTGTGTGTGTGTGTGTGTGTGTGTGTGTGTGTGTGTGTGTGTGTGCAAGAGAGATGGACAACCAATATCCATGTGAAAAAGTTTGTTGACATATGTGTGTGTGTGTGGGGGGGGGGTTGTGTCTCCCCCTTTCCTCCAGGCACTAATTGAAAAAGGAGTCGTAAATCAATGCTGTGTGTTGTGATGATGCATGTGTGTGTGTTGGTGTTTGTGCATATTAATGTGTTTTCTCTTGTTTCTGTTACTCATACTCCCTTGAGGTTGAGTGCATCCGAAATGCATGTGTGGGTGCTTGTCTGGGTGTATGCTCCTGTGAGTGCGTCT